>NC_090323.1:40928903-41548381 GCF_040869045.1 Eurosta solidaginis
CCGGTAACAGCACCATTAAGGTGCTAGCCCCACCATCTTGGGAACGATTTATATGGCCACACTAAACCTTCAGGCCATCCCTCCCTCCCCACCCCCAAGTTCCATAGGGAGCTTGGGGTCGCCAGGGCCTCGTCTGTTAGTGAATCAGGATTCGCCGCGGTGAGGTTGACAATTGGGTTTGGAGAAGCTATATATTGCGCTGACAACCTGAAGGGTTGCGCTACACAGCCACTTGGTATGCCTGTCGTAAGGGTATATTCTGACCCCCTAACCTGCTGGGGTAAGAACAGGCGGTGCTGAGCACCTGTTACATTTTGGAATGTATTTAATTGGGGCGTGCACTTGGACTCGGAGGTATCGGCTGCAGGTTGAGCCAGCTGATTTTGCTATGAAAAACCCTGCGTTGGGATAAGAAAAACTTAAACTGTGTCTTTTAGATATCTCACTAACCAGTTGAGAATTTCAAGCGCACTCAATGGCTAATGAAACAAACGAAAGGCAAATTTTCGCAAACAAAGGAGAATGCTATTGAGTGTTTTCTTCAAGGTAATGCTGAAGATCTCAGCCGCGATAGTATTATCAAATACAAGCGGGTGCAATTGCAAGCGTAAGATGATGAAGTGAACGAGGACACGACTTGCATCCTAAAGAGAAAGCATCGGCATATCCATTATTGACAGATAGAAATTCGCTACTCGGGACTTGTTCTATGTGGGAACCGGCATTAACAGCGAAAGTAGTGCCAGCCTTAAACTCTAATCGAAAATAACACTTGCAACAAGTTAAACTCGACTGAGCAGGCAATTGAAAAGCATAGTTAGTAGTTTAAAAAAAGTGTGCTGATGTTTGGCTGGGAACCATGGACGCTGTTGAAAGTAGTTGGGCTACTTCGGGGAGTTTTCTATGGAGAAGTTTTCCGAATGATTTTTAAGAACCATAACGACTGGACGCCAACGGTGTGTACCGAAGGAAATCCAATAACAATCTTAACGAGTTTTATGTATATACATATAAAGTAAAACATTGATATGTGAATGGATAAATAAGCTCCTATATGAACCCGATCTTTCAGGCGAAGCAACACAGCAAAGCGGGCTAGGTAAATCGAGCGATACACATATGTACATTAGGGTGGGCCGTTTTGTATGGACGAAATGTTACCGATATCGCGCCATCGATTTTTCGATAGGATTTGGGCTCAGGAAAAAAAGTTTGCACTACGCATACCCAAAAAATAATTTTCGAGCCTGCGAAATTTTATTTCTTTTACTTTTTTTCGACTTTGATTTCTCAGGTTTTTTTCATTACCTAAATAAAATTCATATGTATACCCTGTCCGACCCAAAAATGTGCGCCAAAAACGTTGTCGATAACACTTTTTTGAAAAAAAAACAGGGTCGACCCTAAAATGTTATCGAAAACGTTTTTAGCGGACATTTTTGGGTCGGACAGGATATGCATGAAAATTTTACAATGAAATGAACATTTTTTTAGTAGGTCATGAAAAAAACCTTAAAAATCAAAGTCGCAGCCTCGAAAATTAATTTTTTGAGTATGCGTAGTGGAACTTTTTTTCCTGAGCCAAATCCTATCGAACTATCGATGGCGCGATATCGGTTAATAAATCGACCCAATCTAATACAGACATAGACACCACAAATCACACATTGCGCATGTAAACAAAATATCTGCTGTTTTGTTATGGGCAATTCATTCGTCATTTCCCTTTATATTGTCTACATGCGCAATGCGCAATCTTCTTGTGTTGTCTTGTATATTTTTGGGTATGCGTAGTGGAACTTTTTTCCCGAGCCCAAATCCTATCGAACAATCGATGGCGCGATATCGGTTAATAAATCGACCCAGTCTAATGTACATACATACAGAATGTGATCCATATGGATCAATTTGTTGTTGCATTTGCATGTTAAATTTATAAATCCGTATCTGAATCACTGCTCATTGGAACGCGAGGATAGCCTGTCTCAGTATATTCACCAGATCTGTGGAAAAATTCCAAATGTTGACGCTGTTTCCATAACTAGTATTAAGGGCCAATTAAACTTCCTTAACCCTAACCCCATAGTCGTAACCATACCCATATCCATAACCATCTCCATTGTGATCGATAAATGGTGCCATAACCTTAAACAGCTGACATTTTCATAAAAATGAGGAAAACGTAAAAAATTACAAACATATTCCACAAACAATAAGTATCTTAGTCAAAACGTATCCAAAACAATAAATAAAATATATAAAAAGTTAATAAATTCACCAGCTCAAATATTTTTAGGTTATGGATATGGCGAAAAATCAAAAACCATTTCAACAAAAAAAAAAAAAATATATATATATATTTATATTTTATTGCCATCGAGTGGCCACAATAAAAGATAATATGAAACAAAGTGAGTACCATTGTAAACCTTAATATTAAAGAATGGTAAGTACATCTAAAACATTTTTACGACAATAAATATTCCATACAAGTAAAAGGATGTGGAACAAAATTATTACTATAATATGAAAAAAATTTAACATAACAATAGTAGCAAACGCTGTTGGTGTCGTTGAGTATTTCCTGAATTGTGCGCGCTTTTCTCGGAAACCCCATGGATGAGAGGCTTCTTGCATAACAAATCTTTAACTCGTTTAGCTCGGTAGGTGCTGTTGATAGCCAAAGATAATTCATAAATTAATTCATAATTTGATGTAATTCAGAAGAAATAATCATACTTACGTCGACAATTGCGTAATATTTCATGCAACATAAAACTGTCATAACTTTTAAATTGTGCTAACTAACCCTTGCACTTGGACGAACCGCTGTGACGCGTGTGAAGGCTTTAAATGAATTTTAAAATGTTTGTCCTCAGATCTAACTTTTACATTTTGTATGTATTTAAGAAAGTAAACACGTCTACCTGTTATCGCTGGCATCGGACAAGGTTTAATGTTAGCTTGTGGCGCCCAACTTTGTTGCACTGTTTGCATATAAATTTTCTTTGCTTTACTCCTTTTTTATTAGTCTTTGTGTTTTTTTAGTTCCTAATGTGCGTTAATTTTATTTGCTTTTTAGTTAAATTAAAAACATGTTTTCCCCTCAATTAACAAGAAACATTAACATAAATTTTCACAGTCAAATGAACATTTAAATTGAATTCATTCTCACTATGTGGGGTACTTGAAACTCAAATGTGTTTTTTGTTAGTACAAAAGGGATACCACACAAGAAAAAAGATAACCCTAACCTGGCAGGAGATTCGAAATTCATGATCATTAACATGGTCATATACTAAATGTTCGATTTGATTCTGGGAAATTGTGATAAGGTAAGGTTGCTACCAGCAGGTATGTTACGACATTGTGTTTACCCGAACCTGAATCGAATTTTTTTTATATTTTCTTTAAAGCAATCGAAGGTCAAAGAGGGTAACAGGATACACATTTTTAGATAAATTTATTACAAGTAAATTAATATAAATAAAATAAAGCCCTTTCATCATTTCATTTCATTATTTTTAGGCAACGGCCAAAGCGTTGCAAAACACACCACACCAGATATCCCTGTTTCGCTATAGCTAAAGCCAAGATAGTTCAAGTCTTCGTCCACCTTTCCCTACCACTTCTTCCTTGCGATGCTTTCAAACACGGGAATATTTTCAGTCAGCGAAACCTTGCGACAGATTAGTGTATCGGATAGATTAAATATATGTTGTTTTTGTTGTTGTAGCGATAAGGACACTCTCCGAAGGCCTTGGGGAGTGTTATAGATTTTGATGGTCCCCTGCCGAATGCAGATCCGGTACGTTCCGGTACCAAGCTTGACCATCTCGGGCACGATTTGGTATGATAACATGCGACCTTCTAGGCCATAACGCCCTCCCACCCCCTAGATACATGAGGAGTTCGGGGTGGCCAGAGCTTCGGCTGTTAATGAAACAGAATTCGCCACGAATAGGTGAGGTTGACAATTAGGTTTGAAGAAGCTACATATATATTGCGCTGGAAACACCTTAAAAGGGTTGCGCTGCACAACCCCTTGAATCTATTTGGTATTTTAGCCGCTTCTTACGGCAGGCATACCTACTGCGGGTATATTCTAACCCTCTAACACGCTGGGGGTAGACTACAGTGTCCCGTATACTAGTGAGATTTCGTAGGTCCTCTCTGCCTAGATAAATGAGTTTGGCTGATACTCTCGTTGCTGGGTATATCAGTCTATCTATCTATCTAGTAATGTCTGAACTGCTTTGTTTCCAGTTACTTTGTTAAATGCGATCATATTGAATCCTTCCCAAAATGGTCGGGCTTGTACCTTAATGGTGCTTGTTACCGGAATGTAGCGGATCTACATACATATATCCAGCAAAGGACCATAAACATTGGTAACATTCCCCAGCGGGGTAGGGGGTTTAGAATATACCCGTGAACCAGACCTCCTAGTCACAACTACTATATGGATTCCCTATTTCCCAAAGAGTTCTGTCCATAATGGACACCTCAAAATTCCGTGAAATTCTGAGCGTAGTGGCCCTTGGCGTACGTAGTTGCAATATTGGTTTTGCTTATTACTTTCATATGCCTGTCATGTTTCACTCTTTGAGTGCTAGTGCAGCAAGTGCTAACTATTTCTCTATTAGAATAGGTAAGGGAGGTATTCCCTGCATCAGCAGCGGACTCTCATCGCAGCCGTTATGCCAATACAAACTAATCGATGCTTGATTTTGCTATTGCTGTTCATTGCGCGGTCGTTGGCTTGACAACAGTATTATTCGTACAGTATACCACATTGGGATATAGCCATCTTTTGTCATAAAGTCGAGCATTACATGTGGCGGTTCATCCAGTGTGACGCCAAAATATTTTGGTGCCACCAAGGGATGGTTTTGGCATGGATAGGAGTAGGACTTTTTGTAGGATATATAGTCAGTTTGGTATCACAGTAACTTTCTATGATGTGCAGAGCTTGTTGTATGCAATAGGATATTGTTTCGTGTATCGTGTATCCTGTGATGAAGACTACGAAGCCGGTGCGTACCCTTGTGCTCAAGGGATTTCAGTAATTGAAGAAGGTCATCCATGACTAGGGTCCACAAGAAAGGATACAGCACACCCTTGTGGGCATCCCCAAGTGGCCACATTTGACTCAGCTGTCCCTCCTAGCTCCAGACTGATTTTTCTTCTCCTTAGCGTGGACAGCACCCAGCGAATGAAAATTGGGCTGAAATCCTTGCTAATCATAGCTTGTTTGACAGCTTGATGTGTCGTGTTATTAAATGCCCTTGAAATGCTAATAAAAGCGTAGGGGGCTATATTTTAAGACTCCCAAAGTTAGTTATTTATTTATTACGGCTTAAAGCCTAATTCAAGATACAAATAGTACTATTCTATCTTATAGGTAGAGTTTTACAAAATTCATATAATTTTGCCTTAAAAACTAAGATTTCATTGCAGTTTTTAATTTCCAAAGGGAGCTCGTTATAACCCTTTAGGCCTTTGTAAAAAATGTTTTGCTTATCTATTTCTGTTAGAAAAAATCGCATTTTAAAATTATGTCTACTTCTAGTATTTATATTGTGTGTTTGCTCCGCTAGAACTACGTTACTACTTAAATATTCAGGTACATTTCCATGTTTTATATTAATATCAATTTCATGGTATGAAAATAAATTTTTTGTTTGACACTCAACCAGTTCAACTTTTTTAACATAACTTCAGCCGTTCTAGCATCTCTACGTTTTTTAAGAATACACCTCATACATCTATTTTGAAGCTTTTGTAGCTTATCAATTTCTTTGTCCGCTATTATGAATAATATCGATGGGCAATACACAAAGTGTGGTTCAATAATAGATTTATAATTATTTTATATTTTTCTTGTATATACTTGATAGATCTCTGCTCAACACCAATCTTTTTTGCGACTTTCGCAACTGTGTAGTTTATATGTTCTTCAAATTTAAGTTTGTTATCAATTATAATTCCTAAGTATTTTATGCTATTAACTTTTTGTATGCTTTCATTATTTATTTTTAGCCCACTTAAGTCCTCATCATTAATATTTTTTCTTGTTATATTTGAATTTGTTTATATTAAGCTTTAGCCTATTCGCACATAGCCATTTGTATAAGTTGTTGAAATCATTTTGCATTTTTAATACCGCAGTAGTAATATTATTATCACTGATCATAAGTAATGCATCATCCGCAATTAGTTTGATATCACAGTCTTGTATCGCATTAACTATATCATTTATATATATTAGGAACAATATTGGTGCTAGGACCGAGCCTTGTGGTAAGCCTATGGGCACTTCCAATACATGAGATATCGCTGTTTTTATAACTGTTCGCTGTTTCCTATGTTTTAAATAACTGCGGAACCAAGCAAGCTCTATGTCTTTAATACCAATTTGTTGAAGTTTCTTGATAAGGATTTCCCTATCTACCGTTTCGAAGGCTCTTTTAAGGTCAAGAAAGACAGCAACCACCACCTTCTTATTATTTAGATCATCTTTCCACTCCGATATCACAAAGTTAAGAGCTGTTTTACACGAATGTTTTTTCCTAAAACCCGACTGTTGATTGACAAGTATTTTGTTTGAGTATAGATATTTTACCAATTGATTCTTAACATAAACTTCAAGGATTTTAGCGTCACTTGGTATGGTGTTTATGGGTGTAAGCTCTTCTGGCTGTATTGTCTTTTTAATTTTTTCAACTGGAATCACCGTTGACATTTTCCACTTTTCTGGTACAATACCATCTTCCAAACTGCTATTAATTATTTGGGCATAGAAAACCCCTGTATACACTATAGAGTCCTTCATTACGCCATCCGACAGAATGTTCCTGCCGCCTATTTTGTATGTAAACTCTTGCAGGATTTTTATAACTTCATCAGTCGTTATTTTAGGTAACTTAAATTCAGAATTGGCTTGACTACCATTGAGTGCTATATCGAAATATTCTATATTGTTATTTATTTCTATCACATTATTTATAAAAAATTTGTTAAGGCCATTTGCCAAGGCAAGTTCTTCTTCTACCAATATACCATCGATTACCGCTTTATTAATACCATCGTTATCCCGCGCCAAGCAGACCGTCGATTTAAGGTACTTCCACATATCTTTGGCGTTGTTTTCATTCATTATAATACTATGTTCAAACAGAAAAATAAATTGAGGAAATTTCGATTTGAATTGAGTGCTGTTCATACAACTCGATTTAGCTTACACAATAGTAATTGGATAGCTGGTTGGCTCATCTCTACAGCAAGAATATACCTTTGTTCAGACTGTCAAAATGTGCGTGTTGGTATTAGGCGAATGAAATGGAATGAAAACATAAAACTTTGAAATTTTTGTGTGTTGTAAGAAAATGTGTTCAATGTTTAGGTTTCATTTTGAGTTTTCCATCTTCTTTTGACAATCCCTACTCCAGTGAAATGAAAGACATAAAATCTGCTGATGAGATGCGCCAACCATATAGTTCAGCCATGCGCAACTGACGTTGAAATCTACTCAATAAACACACTACACAAGGTTGCATTTGCAGTTTGAAACAATTTATTACGCATTTTTTTTTAAATTGGCAATTTGTTATTACAATTTATTATATGATAAATTGCGTAATAAATTGCCCAAATAGTATAAATTGCCAATTTGGTGTGTGTTTGAACCTAGTATAACTTTATTTTCCATGTATTTAATTTTCTTGATTTTAACTAGGTTTTTATACATTTTATTAATATTTTTGTACTCTTCCCACAGTCCTGTCTGTATAGCACATGTTTACAAATAAAATTTATGTTTATTTATTTGTGCAAGTTCTCTATCGTACCACTTATTCATTAGTTTTATATGTACTTCTTTTTAATAGGCTAAATTTTCCATAGCTTGCGTTAAAATGTGGTTCACTAGTTCAATTTTATTATCTATTAATAAATTTTCATTGAAAGTAAAATTAAAGGACCTAAGTAGGTTTAATAAACTGTCATTACTATATTTATCCCAAGCAATCATTTTCTGAATCACTCTCATCTTATATGATTTAGATATTTGAACATTGAACATTATTGTTTCCTGATCAGACATTCTGTATCCTTCAAATATTTACACTTTATTTCTTTAGAATTTGAATATATGAGATCAATTTTAGATTCAGTTGAATCCGTTATTCGTGTATTAAAATCCACTTTTTGAACCATACCCATCACGGAAAATATTTCATTCAGTTTTGTACTGTATGTTGATATGTGATTCATGTTGATATTAAAATCACCAACTAGTATATTGTGATTACTTTTTTCATATTTATCAATTAATATTTCATTTAAATAGTCTAGGAAGGCTGCATCACTTGTGCTGGGCGAGTGGTAGAGCACCCCTATTTGCCACTTTTTTCCATGTTTTTTCAATTTTATTATAATGCACCACAAATTCATGTTTACACTACCATTATATATTATACTAGCAGACCCGGCAGACGTTGTTCTGCCCTAAACTTGGCCTATCTGCATACATTTTAATAAGCTTTTTCCGTCTAACTCTGCCCTACCCCACTAAGTTTTTCCTAATCTTTTTATTCACTCCTCCCTCCGTCTTTTTCGCTTCATCTGCATCCTCGTCTAATTCTATCTCTTCCCCAGTCTCCTTCTCTCTTTTCTCTTCTCTCAAGTTTTTTTCTTTCTACTTCATCTCTTATTGCCAGTCCCAGAGGGTGGTATGTATTTTGTTCCAGTCCCATTCGGAGTCTCAGTCCCAGTCCCACTCCGAGTCTCAGTCTCAGTCCCAGTCCTAGTCCTGATCCCAGTCCCAGTCCGTCTCTGGTATACTTCCCGGAAAAAAGAATCGTAAATACTAATATAGGCAAATTTATATACGAAATTTCAGACAAATCAAATAGGTATGTAAATAGGTATGTGGGTATTATTAATTCTTGTCTTTATTTCTAGCGGTATCCGGGTCCATGTTTTGGCCTATATCTCGAGAATAAAGTCACCCAGCGGTGTAAAACTTTCTCTGTACTAAAGCATACATCAACAACTTCAATTTGATACCCATAATGTATAAACACATTCTAGGGGTATCCGGGTCCACGTTTGGCGCTATATCTCGAGACCCTAGCCTCCCAGTTGTATGAAAATTATCCTGTACTATAGCACTCATCAACAGTTTTCATTTGATATCCATATTGTATAAACACATTCTAGAGGTACCCGGGTCCACGTTTTGGGCTATATCTCGAGACCCTAGCCTCCCAGTTGTATGAAAATTATCCTGTACTATAGCACTCATCAACAGCTTTCATTTGATATCCGTATTGTATAAACACATTCTAGGGTTACCCGGGTCCACGTTTTGGGCTATATCTCGAGACCCTAGCCTCCCAGTTGTATGAAAATTATCCTGTACTATAGCACTCATCAACAGTTTTCATTTGATACCCATATTGTATAAACACATTCTAGTGGTACCCGAGTCCACGTTTTGGGCTATATCTCAAGACCTTAGCCTCCCAGTTGTATGAGAATTATCCTGTACTATAGCACACATCAACAGCTTTCATTTGATGTCCATATTGTATAAACACATTCTAGGGGTACCCGGGTCCACGTTTTGATCTCAAGACCCTAGGCGCGTAGCGAAAAAAGGTAGACGTTGGCCGATTCTCAGACCTACCCAATATGCACACAAAATTTCATGAGAATCGGTTCAGCCGTTTCGGAGGAGTTAAGCCTCTAAAACCGTGACAGGAGAATTTTATATATTAGATTAAAATTTATTTCTCTATGTACATATATTAGTACTCCGCCAGTATGCCTATTGCGGGAATCACATCTTATCATGTCAAAAGATGCTATTTCTAATTCATTATCTTCAATATCTTTTGTTGTACACGTTTCATAGCATAATATGATTGCCGGCTTGAGAACTTCCGCCGTCACTTCCAATTCACTTTTATTCGAAACTATACTATTAATGTTTAGGTAAAAACATTTTTATATATTGTTATCAGCTTTTGCAGTCTACGAGTAGCCGTCTCCGTGAATTTTCCTGACCTTGAACTGTCTTCGATGGCGTAACTTCCCTTCCTATCGAAGTAGTTTCTGAACGCTGTGTCGCTTTCGTATCTAAATGACGTGACGCATTGGAGGAACAGTGCTTTCCGAAAGCTAATAAGGATGCGGAGCAACGGGGATATCTCTAGCGATCCACTTACAAAAAATTTCATATCAAATTAGTGACGTTCGCTACAGAAAATGCTGGTACGGATATACATAAGGTTCACAATTTTTTGTGTGTACCGACATGTACAAAAACAAATATCTCATGTGGGCGGCAACCTGTTGAGAACTGTTTTGTTCTTCCACAAATGCTGAAGTTATTAAAATTTGATTTACTCTCTTGGGATGCTGTGATAAAAATCAAAGAAAGCAAAGGGAAAAGATTTTGTTATGCTGATAAGGGAGAAAAACAAAAGGAGCCTCAAGCAAGCTGGTTTTGTATGTATATTCTTGTTGTACATATGTACCTACTTATGTACTTATTTGCCTGTGGATTCACAGCACCGGGGCTTAATTTTTCGATTGGGGAGCCAACTGAAAAAGAATCGAGGCTAAATTGAAGTAATCCGGAATTACTAAGAAGGATACATAATTACATATGCTTGAATCAGAAGGCAGAATATTGTTGGATTTTAAATGTGATTTGTATTTTCTATGGATTTAAGTACCTGCAAAAACATATTTTAAATTACTACACTTTAAATTGGATTTATATGGTTAGTTATTATTGATAGGCTTAAGCTCATACGCGAAGAAGATGCAAAGTTTTTTTCTAATATATTTCCCAAGGGCTCTTCGACATTGCGTCTACGAGTATATATCCTACAGGATACTCGAAAACCGGTTAAGACTTCGCTTTAGTATCAAGTCGGCTGCCGTTTTTATTTTTAAAACTTTGTCGCCTCTTAGCATAGGCTTGGCAGTCCTTCAAAACCGGTTTCTGTTCTGAGCGACATCTGGCATCTGGCTAACAGATGTCTGAGATTAGATGACATCTAGCTGTTGTTGTTGTAGCAGTGTTTCGTCTCATCCAATATGTGTGGCCGATCACAAATTGTCATCAATAACCTCTAAAGGGAGACCAAGGAAACTTGCAGGGACACATTGCAAGCTGGGCATACATTTTGTATGTCGGGCTTGAGTGACTCGCGTTTCCCTAGGGAGTGTGCATTCCTCTTCTGCAAGTTTAGGGTATTGTTCTTTGAGTACAGTATTCAACGGGCAATTCCCGACATAGAGGTCCGACGCCTGTTTGTGGAGTTCACTGAGGCCTGCTTGTGTTTTTTGGCTTCATACGGCTGTGTTCTCACGTGACCTATTTCCTCATAATGCTTACGGAGATGTCTCCTTAAGCCCCTGGGCGGTGTTGGCTTATCAATCAGATGTCTGTTGGGATGCCCAGGTTTCTGGGTATTCAACAAGAACTGTTTGGTTAGCATTTCATTTCTCTCCCTGATAGGGAGTATTCTCGCCTCATTGTGTATATGGTGTTCTGGGGACATAAGAAGACAACCCGTGGCGGTTATGAGGGCAGTATTTTGGCAGACCTGTAGCTTCTCCAGTGAGTAGTTTTTAGGCTTGGCGATCATATCGGGGACGCCAAACCTGATCACCGACTAAATGACATCCAGCTCGACATTTTCGGCATGCCTTAACAAAAGCTGGACATTCAGCACAATTTCATCTGGATATTCTTCATATAATTGCCACCGAAACAATTCGGAAGAATATTGAGTAGCATTGCATAAGGTTTATTAGAATTATTTCTACGTCTCGCAACGAGGTTGTGTAGTTGTTGTTGTAGCAGTGCTTCGCCCCACATAATAGTTGCGACCGATCACAAATTGTCATCAATATCCTCTAACGGGAGTCCAAGGAAACTTGCTGTTTCAATAGGGGTGGGCATAATGAAAGGGGTGTTAGAGGCGTTGGTTCCACATTACAAATAAGAGATGGTTTGTGTCTTGTGGGGACACATTGCAAGCGGGGCATACATTTTGTATGTCGGGGTTGGTTCTGGATAGGTAAGAGTTGATCTGTTACAGTATCCAGAACGAAGTTGAGCTAGAGTGACTCGCGTTTCCCTGGGGAGTATGCGTTCCTCTTCCGCAAGTTTTGGGTACTGTTCTTTGAGTACTGGATTCACCGGGCAATTCCTGACATAAAAGTCCGACGCCTGTTTGTGGAGTTCACCAAGGACCTGCTTATGTTTTTTTGCTTCATACGGCTGAGTTCTCAGGCAGGCCTGTAGCTTCTTCCAATAGGTAATTTTTAGGCTTGGCGAACATATAGGGGACGCGTAGCATGCAATCGGCTGGCCAATTGCTTTGTATGTGGTAATGAGCGTTTCTTTGTTGTGTAGTCTAAGCGCTTTGTTTAGCTAACTCGGGGTCAACCTATCAAAAATAAGCTTTAAGTGGAAAACGGAATTCGGGAACCTCTGCTGCTTACCACATACAAGAACGAAAAATGAAGCCTAAGGTGACACACGGTCGAAATTGCGTAAGAAATGATACAAATTTATTCAAAGAAGATCAACTTATAAACTGACTTGAGACAAGGCTCTTGTTGTGCCAGTTACCACGGATGTTACCAAAATCAGGGGGGTCGAGATAATATAAGTATCTATTGGCTGGAGAACATCTTTATCATTGCATTCTTAATGATGCCTACATTTTTCGGCTGACCTCGAGTTCTTAAGTTCCCCTCCCACTGCCTGGAAAGTTCAATGTTGTCGTATTAAAACATTCCCAAGAAGGTCGGGCTAGTACACCTTAATGATGCGATAACACCCCAAAATCTTCTCGGCGTGTCGTGTAGGCATAAAACGGGACCTACATGTTTTCTCCCCAATTCGCAGGAAAACTTAAAAGGAGCACTACGCCAATTGTAAGGGAAGATCGGCCTCAATCTCCTAATCGCCTTGGAGGAGAAACGCGCCAAGTACCGATGATGTCTGTGAAATATTGCGCCGCGAAGTGAATGTTGAGTGGGTGAAAATTGAATTACTATTCCATTTCATTACCAACGACAAACAAGTTTTGTTGCTAAATTTATAACATTTTATCAAGGATATTCATTATTGATTCTGTGGAAGCTCTTTGCTACCAAGCTCAGGAATGTCTGCTAAAAACAAATTTTGGAAATTTATTTATTTACGTTAAGTGTAAAAAGGGAGAGCGAATATGAAAAGTAAACAATAACAAAAAAAAAAAAAAAAAAACGCCAAAGGCACGAAACATCATTACTAACCTACAAAGGCGTGTGGGGTATGGATATTACGTAGTAGGTAGCTTGTATGAGCTCGTGGAACAAAATAACAATCGCATTTGAACGAAAGTAAATTGATTTCACAAACAGCTCTTCCTCTGCATTCCTCCGTCTTACGCCACCAACTGTAATGCTCGTCGTATGCGCTCAATTGAATTGTATTCCAATGTTTTCTTTCTACTTTTTCGTTGTTTACTTACCATTAAGCAATTTAACAACTACAACAATAGCTGAAATCAATACACAAAATCTGAAACAAAAACAATCATAGAGCTATAAAATATTGTAAGGATATACTTTTTGTTTAACTGTGTCGTTGCTATTTGGGGCAGTGTTATCCCACACTCCCACGCACCTTTGAAGACACTTTCGTGTATCGATGGATCCCTATGGGAAAACGCCCCATATAATAGGTTCGACCACTCACAAATTGTCGTCAATATCCTCTACGGGAGTCCGAGGAAACTTGCAGTTTCGATATGGGTGAACCAGAGAGAAAGGGTCGTTAAAGGCGTTGGTTCCTCACTGCAATTGAAGAGATGGTTGGTGTCATGTGGGGACACGTTACAAGCAGGACATACATTATGTATGTCGGAGTGATTCTGTCTGGGGATGTTGCTATCCTCTACTGCGAGTTAAGGGTATTTGACTGCAAGAGCGGGACTCTATGCAATTATTGGCATAGAGGTCCGACCCATTTTTGTAGCTATCACTGAGAAACTTGCTTTTCTTCTACATACGGCTGAAATTTCAGTACAGCATTTTCTCATAATGCTTGCGGAGATGACTTCTTAAGCCCCTGGAGGGATGCCCAGGATGTATGTGGGGATGCCCAGGTTTCTGGGCATTCAACAGAAACTGTTTGTTCAGTCTCTCGAGTACTCTCGCCTCACTGTGTAAATGGTGCTCTGGGGGACATAAGAAGGCAGCTTGTTCCAGTTCTGAGAGCGGTGTTTTGACAGGTCTGTAGTTTTGTCCAGTGTGTATCATTTAGGCTCTGCGACTATATTCGGGACGAAGAAACTGCAAATACTTGGGAGATAGTTTTAATTTATTCCACTTTATTTATAAACGAGGTTACACTGAAAACGCAGCCTTTAAATAAACAAATGCAAGGCGCGAAGTGATTTTAGGCCGGGCTTCGCTTCCAATTTGCGTCGTGCTCCTTTTAATATTTCCTACAAATTCGCAGGACGGGACCTGCATGTTTTACGAACGGCATCTGCATGACAGATGAGTTTTCAATGAGAAGCATTCATGGCAGAAATACATTCTGAGTGTGTGCCAAATCACTGTCAAGGGTCGACCCCTTAGTCGGATAAATTTCGAGTCGCTTCGGTACATAGAACCGGCTGCCGTTTAGAGCGGACAGACTGCACCATTCATCAGCTTAGAATTTTTCCTACCGTGTACATTAAACATGCCCTACACACATATACCCCACTATCCTCGCAATCGGATAACATTTTGTTCATAGCATTAGTCCGTAGCAAGTGTAGTTAATGTTCATCGTTGTTGTTGTTCCTTCTACTTGAATTGATTGAGATAAAAGGTTTAGGAGCTAAGCAATAATGTATCTAGGCGTGTAAGTGACAAACATACATACAAGCATCGATAACAACACATTACTTCTATTATTGGTATAAGTCAATGAAATCCTGTTAATGTGGCCATAAATGTGGTTGAAATTAACTAATCGTAACTGTAAATTATAGCTCCATACTGGTAGGTAAATCGATTCTATGAAGCCATTAAATTATGGTACAACGCTAAGGTTACACATAAATAGGTGCATGTGACATAATTCCGAAGTTTCTTTGGACTTCATATAGCTAAAGTAATTTATTAGAAAATAGAGTGAACAGTACTTAAGTAAATATAGCTATAATGATTGAAAGTTTTTGATAATGAGGAGGGAACTGTTGCGAGAATCAAGTCAAAGTTTTTGGAGGAACCTGCAATTCTATAAGCCCCGACCCGTAACAAAAGTAGAATTTAACAGGCTTTTTTTATTGACATCGGAGAGGGATCGCTCGCTTAGCTTTGGGGTTTATTCCATAGTCTGCATTTTCTATGATCTACAAAGCTCAAGTTTGCTGCATATTCTAGTTTTCTTTTGCGGTGGTTTACATCATCTGCAACTGCTAGACGCTAAATGGCGCAAGACAGCTTTCTTTATAGATAATTCTGGATAATGGAGTATGACATCGAGGACTTGGTAGCCTTAATCAGGTTCTCAGAATGGTTCGAAGAGCAAAGTTAATGGTGTCTTTTCGTGGTATTACAAGGTGCCTGATTGTCACCGGCCGATGTGCGCCCTCGGGCAGCCACTTCAACCTAACCTAAATCATGGCACTTTTGAATTTCAAAATTATTTTAACAATGTGTACAAAAGATGGGACTTATACCATAGTGGAATGATTCATTAAGTAATAAACAAAAAGAATCTATAATCTTTTATGATTCATATATAACACCTCCCTCCGAAGATGCGTTCCAACTATGGGAACATTTTTATAAGTCACAACTTTTTCACACGATCTTTACAATAAAAATAATTATATTTAAAACAGAAATTTAATGTTACTATTAATGAATTGAATTAAATTGCATAGTTTCTTAAAAAATTAGTATCAGTAGTTTTTGTAATTTTGTAAATATTATCAACATATAATATAATAGTTCAATTCATTTATATACATGTTTGCATATTTATATGTACATTAACTTCATATTAAAATCTTATTTATTTTATAAAGCTAAATATTTATACGTATAAAGGAATTTTTAAAATTTGATTCTACATAGTGTTTATATGTTTATGTTGATTTGTTGTTAGGTAAAATCTTTTGTCTCAATTTCATTAGTAAGCACCCCTATTCTGCATTACAAGTCCGTTTCAGTTCTCCGCTCCGCTTGAACTGAAAGTAGGTATCCTGAATTCCGCTTGAATCGAAAGAAGAAGAGGAAGAATGAACGAATTTGAGAAATTGATGAAATTAGAACACAACAAAATAAAGAAATATTGAAAAATTTTTATAAGTCACAACTTTTTCACACGATCTTTACAATAAAAATAATTATATTTAAAACAGAAATTTAATGTTACTATTAATGAATTGAATTAAATTGCATAGTTTCTTAAAAAATTAGTATCAGTAGTTTTTGTAATTTTGTAAATATTATCAACGTATAATATAATAGTTCAATTCATTTATATACATGTTTGCATATTTATATGTACATTAACTTCATATTAAAATCTTATTTATTTTATAAAGCTAAATATTTATACGTATAAAGGAATTTTTAAAATTTGATTCTACATAGTGTTTATATGTTTATGTTGATTTGTTGTTAGGTAAAATCTTTTGTCTCAATTTCATTAGTAAGCACCCCTATTCTGCATTACAAGTCCGTTTCAGTTCTCCGCTCCGCTTGAACTGAAAGTAGGTATCCTGAATTCCGCTTGAATCGAAAGAAGAAGAGGAAGAATGAACGAATTTGAGAAATTGATGAAATTAGAACACAACAAAATAAAGAAATATTGAAAAATTTATAAATTAGTGAATATTTCGTTATTTAACATTTAGTTAACATAAATAAATTATGAAAACATTACCCGTTGCAGTTTTAATTGAAGAGGAGGACAATGCGTCACACAATGTAGACGTGAGAGTGGAAAGACGGAGATTGAGGGACCTCAGTGATCCATTCAGGATGAGCGATGAATTGTAAGTTAGTGCTGAAAGTGCTAAACCTTCATACATTCAAACAGAAAGCCCTCAGGAGGAAGAGGAAGAAGAACATAGCAGTGATAATGATTATACTGCTGTAGCCAATCACATTCGCAACAACACACTCACTTTGTTGTAAAAACATATAATATTCCAATAAATAAGAAGTTGAATTATTTTATATTTGTAAGAGTTTGTAAATTTTAATAAAAAATAATTCATTAAATTCAATATAATCAATGGACTTCTTCTTTAGGCCTCTTTGAGAACCCTTGCGCAATGTCTCTTCTTTTCGTATTGCTCTGGTGTTGTACTTGTTGCCCTGCAAAACCACAACAAAATAAAAAGTTTGTTTTAAAATATTTTTTATAAACATTAATGTATATTTTACTTACATATTTTTTTAAAAATTGCGCTTTGAAGCCCGCGAAAATAAACATCAAAAGAATCTCCGTCAACTAATTTGCAACTGAGAAAAACGGAACTCCGCTCGAAATGCAGAATACGTCAAATCGAGACTTTCGAACATGGACTGAACGAAAACGGAACGCAGGATAGCAAAGTTACCAAACTGAAAAAATTTCAGTTCAGTTCGAAGTGCAGAATAGGGCTGATTATTTTTTAGTTTTACACTCCCCTTGCACTAGTTCTTTGTTTGTCCAATATTTTTCCTAAAAATATTTTAACCTCACTTATCATTTATTAATTGTGTTTAAATTGTTAAAAAATTTTTATGCTATCGAGCCTCGATTTACAATATTAGATTCATTGTCATCATTATTTTCAACATCTGCTATAGATTTTGTAGAAGTATTTTGATACCTCTTTAGTTTTCTGAACTGATAATTGTAAAATTTAGTAGGTTTAGCATGTCTAGAAGTTTTAACTTTACATTCTCTATCCCGTTTTTCTATTACCTTTGCTTCCAAATATCTTGGTGCAGTTTTATTTGCAGTACTCGCTTTATAATCGATTACCATTGTTTCATCAATGGCTTTGTCTGCCCTATTTTGCTTCTCATTAATTACTTGATCCTTTTTATTTTCTAATCTTTGATAAATAACTTCATTATTCGCAAGTCCGTGATGAATATTAATTGGTTTTTCTTTGGTAGATAAATGGATTAAGTTATTATAATCTGCCAGTGCTTTATAAACATTGTTTGTTTTTAAAATGATGTCATTGATTGATTCTCATGTTTCAAAATTCGAATATTTCCATTTAAGGTACTATTAAATCGCTCTATGTCGGAATTACCGGTATGTCGATTAGGAGTTGTAAAGTGATATTGAATATTAAGATTCTCGAAAAATTCTAAGAATGGTAGTGTTTTAAATGTTGTTTCATTATCGAGAGTAACCAAGTTAGGTTTATTCATATAAGAGAAATTTTTAGTCATGATATTGGTTAAATTATTGAAACTATTTTCATCGTAAGGCTCTATAGCCGCAAATTTAGAAAATTTATCTATTATAGTAATATATTTTTCGTTATTATTAAGATTCCAAATGTCCATGTGATAGTGTTGAAATGGTTGTGTAGGAGTGGGTGTTTTCTCATATGGTAACTTAATTGGATTTCTTTCAATTTTCTTTGAACATATTGTAACGAATTTGTTTGCAAATCCTCTTATTTGCCTTTTTGCTAAGTTCGTATCACTAAACTGTTGAATAAATAACTCCAATATTGAATAATGGAAAAATGGCCTTTATTAATGTACTTCACAATAACACTTATACTTTGCAATTAGCTGGCTTAATAACCAAACTGATAGCTTAAATGAAACTGACTTTCAAGATAATACTGTTATTGTTCGCTAGATATCGTCTTAATCGAAACTCAAATCAAACTGAATTTCAGCGCCTCTACAATTGCCGCCTTTATATTCTTTGATTTCAACCTTCGCATCTTCTAGGCGCTTCCAGAATCTACTAGTCCAGCAGCTCTCAAACTTCTCAGCTGTAACTACAATTGCACAATTTTATAGTTTTTCTCATTGCATACTTATAGGAGTATCTCAGATATATGCATGTGTTTGTGCATTGACTCTCCGCTGCTCGTATACGTACATGGTACATATGTGTATACGCAATTATTGTTTCGTTTATGTAGATACATAATGATTGATCTATGGATGTGAATTCACGTCACTGCTTAGCATCGGCTTAGAGATGGCAGCACTCCTTTGTTTTGCTAATATTTGTAACAATATTTTGCAATTGTTAACAATTTTAGTGATTTTTTCTTTTATATTTGGAAAATAAATTTCCCTTCTTAATTCTTCATATGTTTTATCTATGCATGGATGATTATATGTTTCCCTGTGTTTTTGAAGAATTATTTCATATGTTTTTTCTTCTGAATATTGTGATAATACCTTTCAACACCTATATATTTTATTTGGACAGGATTTTAGATCATTATATAAATTTTGAAAATCTCTGAATACATCATCGTTATCAAAGTATATGCCTGTGTTGTTTGTTCCACAACTTTTCAATATTTCCTTCAACTGGTTTCTAGAGTATGTAGGTTGTTTAAATATAACTGTATCGCGGAGCGATAAATCTTCTGTGGTTAATACTAAAATTCGTTTTTTAAACATATTGAGCGGCTTTTCACTTATTCTAATCCCTTTTATAGAATCATCCTGTGTGCTATGAATAGTTTCTAATTCTTTGGTTTCTTGTCTACTGCTCCGATAATGTCCTCGTATCATATGTTGTCTAAGTGTATCTATGCGCTTGTAACGTTTATTACATAAAGAGCATATATTGTTACGACTTTCACATTCTTTTTCATGTCGAACTTTACTTTCATAATTTTTAAGCTTGGCTCTGCAATACTGGCATTGGTATACTTTTTTTGTGTGCAAGATTATGTGGTTATTTAAACTATGCCTATCTATAAAAGATTTACTACATTGTTCACATTCGAATACATTTACTTCATTTAAACTAATTTTTATTCTAGCCAATGCATCTGCTACTTTATTCTCTTTACCTTCTAAGTATGTAATATCAAAATCATATTCACTAAGTAAGATTTTCCATCTCTGAATTTTAGAATTTGACTCTTTCAAATTAGTTAACCAAATCAATGGCCTATGATCAGTTTTTAACTGAAACTTTCTTCTCCAAAGATAATGTCTAAACTGCTTAGTCGCCCAAACAATTGCCAATTCTTTTTCAAAAGTAGAGTAATTAATTTCATGTTGATTCAAAGTCCCAGATATAAAAGCTATTGGTCCATGTGTTTGAGATAACACAGCTCCTATCGTTAACTCACTTACATCTGCAGTAAGTATAAACTCCTTTTGACAATTGGGATATTGTATCACTAAATCGCTGGATAAGAGACGTTTTAATTTTTCAAATGCTTCCTTAAAATCTTTATCGTTAATATTAATTTTTGTTCCTTTTTTAATCGCAAAGTAAGTGGCTTTGTTATTTTGGCATAATCTTGTATACATTTTCTATAATAGCCTGTGAGCCCAAGAAAGGATTGTATTACCTTAATGTTTTTGGGAATAGGAAACCTTTTTATACATTCAATTTTATCGCTATTTTGTCTCGTGTTTTAAAAACTCGCTTTTATTTAAGGATACCTTCAAATTTGCGTTTTGAAGGGTCTTTAGTATTTCTGCTAGACTTTTTACATGTTCTTCCAAAGTTGTAGAAAATATAATTATATCATCCAAAAACCATAGCAAATTTTTCCGATAAATTCTTGTAAAACATTATTCATCAACCTTTGAAATGTAGCTGGTGCATTTTTAAGTCCAAACGGCATACGATTGAATTCGTAGTTTCCATCTAGAGTACTAAATGCTGTTTTTTCACGATCTTCTGGCTTTACCTCTATTTGGTAAAATCCTTTCGTTAAGTCTAGTGTTGTGAAATAGTTCGCTCTTCCTAGTTTATCCAAAATTCCTTCAATATTAGGTATCGGATATTTGTCTTCTTGTGTTGCTTCGTTAAGCTTTCTATAATCAATTACTATATGCCATTCTTTATTTCCAGCGTTATCCTCCTTCTTAGGAACCACCCAAATAGGTGCATTATATGGGGAAGTACTATGACTAATTATGCCCTGTTCTAACATTTCCCTAATTTGTTTATTAACTTCTTTTTTATGTATTTCAGGATATCGATAGATTCGTGAATAAATCGGGGAACTATCTTTAGTTGGTATTGAATGTTTTAACTCATGAGTGAAAGTCAAGTCATCTCCTTTCATATATGTTCGTTTAAAAGATCAATTAATTTTTCTTTCTCCTCCTTATTCAAATGTTCGATTCTAATATCCTGTCTAATATCCTTTTTTATATCCATTATTTCTGGATATGGATCAATTTGTTCCATATGATTTATATTATAATCATAATCCGTTTCATCTTCGATATCAAAAAATATTGGTAAGATTTGGTCGTTCAAAATCAAAGTTTTATGCTTGTAATTTACTATACCATTATTTTCTTTTAATATATCATTTCCTATCAGTCCGAACTACTGTTGGCCTGGGTTCCTGGCCACAGGGGAGTTGAGGGTAATGAGCAGGCGGACAGCCTGGCCAGAGAGGCAGCAACGGCATGACCTATTGGTCCTGAGCCATTCCTGCCAGTAGGCCCGCAGGAAATTAGAGGGCATCAATTATTAGAAGAAAGGGAAAAGAGGGAAGAACACTGGCTAATATGCCATGCCTGAGACAATCTAAGCCACTGTTAGGGGGTAACTGCACAACTCGATACAGGGCATTAATAGGCCTCTCGAAAGATAACCTAAGAATCCTAGCAGCTATTCTTACAGGACACTGTAGACTGAACAGCCACATGCAAAAGCTGGGTATAATATCAAACAACACATTCCGATTTTGTGGTCGATCAGCGGAGACGGCGGACCATATCGTCCTGGAGTGTGATGCAATCTTAAGTTTTTATATGTATTTAATGGTACCATACGATCCTTTATTGTACAAGGTGGACAATTTCGCCTATTTAGTAAACTGTCTGTACTATCTGCATCAATTAAAAGTTTTGTTTTGAAATTATTTTTAATTAGTCGAATATAGGGTAAACTTGATTCATTTCCGAGGCTGTTAATTGAAAATCCTGACTAGTTTCGCTAAAGTTAGTTTGTGGTTTTCTTGTCTGACCAGAAATATCCAAATCCATGGGTTCAGTAGTATTTCTAGGTTGATTGCACATTTGATTATCTGACGTGTTATGTCTAAAATTGTTGTTTCTAAAACTACTGTATTGATGATTATGACTATGTTCTAGGTTGCCATTTCGTATGTTGAGGAGTATTCCTAAAATGTTGTGTTTGTTTTGTGATCTGTGTACTATTTTGTCTGACATCATTTCTAAAACTTCTATCGTTGTTACCACCTTGGTAGTGCGGCTTATCAGGTATCTGCGATTAACTCAATGCACTTTAATGCATGTAATATTGTTCTCATATGAACAGGCAATTTTTCCTTGAATATTTTTAAAGCTGCCTCAATGTTTCTATGAATATCGGCTCTATTATTTTCTTGTAATCATTCTTGATTTAAAATCGTTAATGCCTTCTGAATTTTTGAATAAAAATTAAAGACGTCGCCTCTATACTGTACAGATCGCAAATCTTTATACAGTTGTGAACTTGTTTTGAAACTACTAAAATTTTGTATAAGCATTTCTCTTATGCTTGACCACGTACACAAATGGCTATGTATTTCAATTACTTGCCTAGCACGACCTAACCAACAAACATTTAGGTTGGAAAACGATTAGAAGACGAATCGAATTCTAATGTATTTCTCTAAGGTAGAAGGTTAGAGGACGATTTGCGAAACTGTCGCAAATTATAGTATTCTCGACAAAAAGGGGACTTCGTTCTCGATATCGAGAAAAGGGTTAGAATTCTAATCGAATTCTAACGTCAATTGCTAATGGGTTTCTAATGAGAATTTTTAAGTGATGCGCAATTAAGTTCAGTTATTTAAAATCAGCGAAATTTTCATTGTTTCATTATATCAGATACTTTTATTTGGTTATAAGCTTATAAATTATAATAAAATAAAAATAATTAAAAATCCTATCGTATGTTTCACAGTTTTCAGTACTAGTTATTGTGTTGGAATTTTCGCTTCCACTTATTTCCTCAGGATTGAGCTCGGCATTGGTTTGAGGTACGGATGAGGAAGCGTTTTCTTCATGCCATTCAAATAGCCCTTTTTAACTTTCTTGGATTCATTTTCACTTACTAGTATTTATTATTATAAATAGAAAAACTTATTTCTCAGCTAATAATATTTCCACACAACTTTTCACTATTTTTATTTTTTTGTATAACACTGTGACTGATCATGTCGTGCAAATAATCGACAACTGTGACAATAATCATAACATCGCATTTCTATTGTTATTCGAATCGTTTCACAGTCGAATTCTAATCGAGTGCTCTAACCCAGTTTTCGATTCGAAATGCATTAGAGAACTACATTAGAATTGTAATGTAAAACTACAATATTTCTCTAACGTTAGAAACTGTGTTTGCTGGGTGAGAGAAAATTGGGTATTCTAAATTAATACCGCACATTTGTATAGACTGTCCTTACGCCTTATTAATTGTCATAGCGAAGGCAAGGCGAATAGGGAACTGCAAACGTTTGAAATCGAATGGTAAATCCATCGGAACCAATGGAATTCTGGATTCTGCCTCAATGTTTCTAGGAATATCGGCTTTATTATTTTCTTGTAAACATTCTTGATTTAAAATCGTTAATGCCTTCTGAATTTTTGAATAAAAATTAAAGACGTCGCCTCTATACTGTACAGATCGCAAATCTTCATACAGTTGTGAACTTGTTTTGAAACTACTAAAATTTTGTATAAGCATTTCTCTTATGCTTGACCACGTACACAAATGGCTATGTATTTCAATTACTTGCCTAGCACGACCTACTAGCTTGCTCTTAATCACATTAATGCACATTCGTTGTGACTGCTCAATATCATCGATATTTGATAAAAAAAATTGGTAAATCCTCTTTCTTTCCATCAAAATTTTATAATCTTTCTATATATTTAAACGGATTTAAATCTAAATTTCTCAAATTACTGTTACCATCATGTGTATTAGCTCCTTCATTTGCTGCTGCTCCTGGAAGATTATCTGCTGGTTGAAAACTCATTTTGTTGGAAGTGCTCTTCTATGGATGTTCACAATATGGAAAGATATTCAGGCTTTCTGATTGCTGCGTGCTTCAAACGTTAATGAGTGAATGATATTTGAATGTAATACGTATTGATTGTGATACTGCCGCTTGATTGTTGCATTCAATTATTGATACTGCCGTTTGATTGTTGCATTCAATTGTTGATACTGCCTTCGATTTTAAAAAATTGAAATTTTTGTACTAAAAAACGGTTTTTGTTGTAAGGATTCTTTGCTTATTTTACAAAGAGTATCCTACCAACCGCCAATTTCAAAATTATTTTAACAATGTGTACAAAAGATGGGACTTATACCATAGTGGAATGATTCATTAAGTAATAAACAAAAAGAATCTATAATATTTTATGATTCATATATAACATTTGGTTGCAGTACATTTGTGTAAACTCATCGATGCCTTTAGGATGGCTTGTACCAACAAGTTCCTTTTAAGACGCTGTCACAATAAGGAGAAAGACATTGCAGTGTGGAATCAACGTCTCTAACAGCAATGTCTCTATGGTACATGTTTAGGCCATCAGCCTAAATATTTTTAAAATAACTTTTAGTTCACCCTAATGCGGCCCGTATACTTAACTACTACCGGTAACTGTCCTTGCACAGCCGAGAACTAATTGAGTAGGGGAAAACTCGACGAAGGTTAGTAATCGGCGGGTGTCATGGACTCTTTCTTTTTCTTTTCACTTCACTTCTTTGTTGAACATCCGCAAGTGAGCTCCAGCAACCAAACCGAAGGTAAGCATTCCGTATTGTTTTACATAAATTCCATACCATTGAGTTAAAGTGTGATTTCCGAAATACTTTGCGATTTACTTTTTTGAATAAAGCCACTTGTTGTTAATTAGATTAGTGAAAGTGTTGTTTTCAATAAGCCACTAACTAGTTCCTTTTCATTTACATTTCTTTTTTGGTGTTACGTGCTAGCGAATCCCCATCGTCCCGAATCACACACGTAATCAGTACATGTTGAGAATAAATGTCAGTTTCCTTGGACTTCCGTAAAAAGGAAATTTTTGACGTGTGTAATAGCAGCTTTTGCATGGTGCGAAGCACTGTTACAAAAAAGAGGAATATATCGATTCATGACTTCCATTGTCGAAGTCCACAACTGCAAACAAAGCAGCTCAGATTTCACGGGATCCATTTCCATACTCAACGAGTAAATAACCGTCTCGATTTACCTCCGAAGAGTTTTGGGCTAAGCTTCTCTTCCAATTCGCGTCATGCTTCTTTTAATTTTTACACCGATTGGACGGACCAACATGTTTTATGCCGACTCCGAACGGTATCCGCAAGGCAGATTAAATTGCCATTGTGAAGCCTTTCATGGCAGGAATACAGTCGGAGAGTTTGCCAAATCACTGCCCAGGGGCGACACCGCTTAGAACAAACTTTTTTCTAATTTAAAAACTTTTCGATGCTGCCTTATCCGGGACTTGAACCAAGGACCTTCGATGTGGTAGGCGGAGCACGCTACCACCACAATTGACGTTTAACCGCCTAAGCTGCTTTGGCCGTTTCATTACAAGTCACACCAGCAATTCCTATTTCGCGGTAACTGACGCCAATTGGCAGCACCAAGGGAGGGCAAATCTTCCTCTACTTCCTTCCCTTAACTGAGTGAAACCTGCGTCCTAAAAGCGGTTTCGATTGAAATACTTCAGGGCTGGAGCGTCTTCGTCCATTCGCATAACATGACCTAGCCAGTGAAGCTTTTGGTATTTTATTTGCTGCTCTGTCTTCATAACTGCGTAAAGCTCTTACAGCTCATCATTATAGCACCTTCGATACTCGCCGTCGGCACCACGGATCGGATTTTAAAACTTCCGGAGAACATTTTTATCGAACACTCCAAGAGCCATCTTATCTTCTCTCGACACGGTCCATGATTCCGAACCATACATGAGGGCAGGTGTGATGAGCGACTTATAGAGCGTGATTTTTGTGCATCAAAAGAGAAATTGACTTTTTAATTGCCTACTCAGTCCAAAGTAGCACTGCTCCGTTTGATTTAATTAAAGTTCATATAGAAAACGAAAATGTTCTATAGGGATTAAGTGACGTATACCTGGTTAGGCAAATGTGCTCTTCCTTCACTGTGGGCATTTGCAATGCGCAAAAATATCTTCGAGCGAAAGTGCTGGGAGATTGGAACTTGGCCTACCAACATTCAATGCCGCCAATATCATTCATTTCTGCGTAAACCAATCACGTATTGACTACCAAATATTTTCACACACTTTGAAATAAATTTCATTAACCAATTTCTCAATGATTGTGTTTATTTATTTACTGCACACAGCATTCGGAAGCAACCCTTTTTTGGTTTGAGTTGCCCTGCAGCAGCAATCACAGCTCACAAACACGCAAAAGAAAATATTCATATTTGCAGATATTGCAGGCGAGCGTTATCCTTTGAACACCGAACTAAATATCCTTCAGCTTAATTTGCCATATCGGCAAAAAAAGGGTATTGAAATCTATCCATACATATTTGTAGGCTCCCAATGGCATGTCCTGAGGCAACCACATTTCAGTTTGGCCAAAATTTGTTTTTCCAAATTATTTATGTATGGATGTGTGTGTGTCGTCTGTAATCGTCCTGCTGATTTCTTATTTCTGAATTCCGGTTTTGTTTACATTTGATTTTGTTTTTATTATTTTCATTTTATTTTCCTATTTGGCGGCACCAGGATACAAAATCAATGTTTTCGTCTTCAACTCTTCGTTAGCGAAGTGATGTTCAATCAATCCTTTCTCATCAATCCAATTGATATCACATTTATTTTCATTGCCTTTATAGGATTCGAGCGTGTTCAAGCACATTTATTTTAAACAAGAACAAAACAGTAAGGAAGGCTAAGTTCGGATGTAACCGATAAAATAATGGAAAATCACCATGTAGGCAAATGAACCTAGTGTAACCCTGGAATGGGTTTCTATGACATGGGTATCAAATGGAAGGTATTAAAGAGTATTTTAGAAGGGAGTGGGCCATATTTCTATAGGTGGACGCCCTTTCGAGATATCCCCATAAAGGTGGACCAGGGGTGATTCTAGAATGTGTTTGTACGATATGGGTATCAAATTAAAGGTATTAATGAGGGTTTTAAAAGGGTTAGTTATATCTGTGAAGGCGTTTTTGAGATATCGACCAAAATGTTGACCAGGGTGACCCAGAACAACATCTGACGGGTACCGCTAATTTATTTATATATGTAATACCATGAATAGTATTCCTGCCATGATTCCAAAGGCTTGATTTCGCCCTGCAGAACCTTTTCATTTTCTTCTATTTAATATGGTAGGTGTCACACCCATTTTACAAAGTTTTTTCGAAAGTTATATTTTGCGTCAAAAATTATAGAATTTTTTTGGTTTTTCGAAAGTTTCGATATCGAAAAAGTGGGCGTGGTCATAGTCGGATTTCGCCCATTTTTAATACCAAGATAAAGGGAGTTCAGATAACTACGTGAACTAAGTTTAGTGCAGACATATCGATTTTTGCTCAAGGTATCGTGTTAAGGGCCCAGCGGAAGGACAGACGGTCGACTGTGTATAAAAACTGGGCGTGGCCGATTCTCCCATTTTCACAGAAAACAGTTATCGTGATAGAAGCTATGCCCTTACCAAATTTCACAAGAATTTCACGCCCATTTTGAAATTTTCTTTTATTTTTGAATTTTGTTTCACCATATCATGAATGTGGAGTTGAATGTTGACATAATCTACTTATATACTGTAAATATATTAAATTTTTTGTTAAAATTTTACTTTAAAATTTTTTTTAAGTGGGCGTGTTCGTCGTCCGGTTTTGCTAATTTTTATTCAGAACACATCTAGTAATAGGAGTAACGTTCCTGCCAAATTTCATCATGATATCTTCAAATACTGCCAAATTACAGCTTTAAAAGGAGGCTGTTCCACGCCCATTGTCCCAAATTTTACTAATTTTCTATTTTGCGTCTTAAGGTCAACCTACTTACCAAGTTTCATCGCTATACCCGTCTTTGGTAATGAATTATCGCATTTTTTTGGTTTTTCGAAATTTTCGATATCGAAAAAGTGGGCGTGGTTATAACCGATTTCGTTCATTTTAAAAAGCGAACTGGCCCAGGAACGTACATACCAAATTTCATTAAGATACCTCAAAATTTACTCAAGTTATCGTGTTTACGGATGGACGGACCTGGCTGAATGAATTTCTTTTTTCGCCCAGATCATTTTGATATATAGAAGTCTATATCTATCTCGATTAGTTTATGCCGTTATGGATTACCGTTATGCGAACAAAATTAATATACTCTGTGAGCTCTGCTGAGCTAAGTATAATAAAAACTTAAATTTGTTGGAAGCATGTGCATTTGTTGGTGTGAAATGGAAATTGTGAAAATTGCTATCAAAATCACACGAAGGTGTCCAATAAAGTTTAAATTTATTTGTTTAAAATATCTCAATTGCTGGCCAGTCAATTGAATTGTTTTGCTTGATTTATATCCTACTTCTAAAACGAATGGCTGGAATACGTCCATGAGGTTTTAGGGGCAAAGTACGCTTAACAGTCCATTTGTCACCGGTAGACTCCAAAAAGATGCAGTGTAATAGATTGTAGTTGCTTCTGCCTAGCTTGGAACATGACGCTCGCTATGTAAATACAGTGAAACCTGCCCTTTTGTTCACCCAAGAGAGGTGACCGCTGAACGGAGTGGGTATCTATTTTATAACTTTTTAATGCTTTAATAGATTTATTATGCACAACCTTGTATTTAAAAAACATATTTTTTATTACACTGTTTAAAAAGTATGTGAGCTTGTGCTTTGGTGGAGATCTTAAAACCCTAGTAGAGTTTGAAGATGGCTGCAAGGGCGCGGAAATGTCGAAAGATACCATACACGTGCACGCCGATAGAGCCGGGAGGCTCAATGGTATACTGTGCCGAACCGGCAATAGGCAGAACGTACAATAAAGTATCTTTCAGGCAGAAATGGCAGCCGTGACCAAAGCAGCAGAGAGATTGGAAGAAAACTGAGCAAATTACAGTCGCCTTACCATGTATTTAGGCAACCATTCTGTCACTGAGGCGTAATAACTATAGGGTGCGGTCATATCTGCATAGATGTTGACAAAAAGGTAAATGGATTAGGAAGCAACAGCTATACATGATTAACCAAGCAGGAAATGTGTGAAATCAAACACGTCAGTACGAATTTTTAGGTCTACAAGCAGCTAGTGCCGTGGGGTCTAGAAAGCATTTATTGAATTATAACATAAATCCTGGTTCTTAAGGGGGTTTTTCAGTTTGGTCGTCGAATAAACTTCTGATAACACAATGAGCACATTTAGACCGGCCAGGTCAACTCAACCTAACTTCAGACAATTCAATTTAATTTACATAAAAACGATACTAAGTAGTGAGCTTTTTATACTTGAAAATGTATATAACGTTATAAATTGATACATGTTGTCAAATTTTGTCAGCTTACGAGGAGTATCCGTTCGTTCAAAAGAGTTTTTTGATTATTTTTTGTGAAATAAGGCTCAATTTCCGCCGATAAGAGGTTCGTGTGCGCTCAGTAGAGGTTTTTTATCCAATTTAATAGCATACCACTGTCTGCGTCCGGCTTAGAGAGTTTTCGCCTAACGGAGGGCAATTTGTTTAAAAAATTGTACTTAAAACTTGGTCCACGAAAACCTGTACTGTCAAAGGAGGTGTTCGTCTATTAGAAGTTTCCGTTAGGAGAGGTTTCGCTGTATGTATTAAGAAATGCTTAGATGGAAGACACACACACATGTGTCCGGAGGTATTAGTAGGTAAGCAGGTTTCCTCAGTAAAAGAGAGCAAGAAGGTGAGAGGCAGGTTTATATGTATCCGACGAACGAAATGGTGACAGATATAATCCTAAACAGCAGTGCAACTGAGAACCGACTGAGAGCCTAATAATTACTAGCGTACGACAAAGGTAGAAACGGAACTGTAACGGTAGCACTGAAGCTGAGCGTTGATACGGTGTGGCCATGCGGTACAGCTTTTGAGATACAAGACTTGAAAATCTACTTTAAGTATAAGACAACCTTTCTTCGTTTCGAGCCCAAGACAGTATTCTCATAGTATGCTAACTAAGTAGGATAATTTTGGAATATATACAATTGAAGATCGTGTTTAATCCAATTTCAGCTGTGTGTTTGTAACTTCCCTGTAATCAAAATTAAGATGCATTATTCTGAGTGCTTGTAAACACATAAGCTCTTTGGACAGGAATTTGTTCTGCCTCCATATAGGCCATTTTCTAAAATAAAGATTGAAACAGCGAGAGGGAGGGTAACAGTAAGAACTGAAATAGTCGTTATTCTCACCGTAGAACCGTGGAATGGGGTTTACTCCCAAATACCTGTGATACAGGCAAAGTTTCTTCCGAAACAGAACGATAGTCTTCCTGTAAAGCACAGTCTACATCACTAAATCGGCATTGCCACCTTATTACCGGGCCTTGGAGTGTGGTTTGATAATAGCAAGACACAGCTCCTCAACTAGCGCATCAGCTTATAGCTTGAGAAAATGCAGAGAGGAAGAGGTATACGGAGGCTTTGATCCTACAGTAAGAACATTCAGATTATATAATGCTGGATGGCAGATATAGTTCCAAGAAGCTGTTTGTGCTCAATCTACGATATCCTAAACGGACCATCACCTTGTAGCAGCCAATATTGGCGCTTTACACTAAGCGGTGAGGAAGGTGACTATCTTTTCGCAAAAAAGTTTGCCCACTCCCATTCTCAATTCCAATCCAACTCCAACTCCCCCTCCCAATTCCACTCTCATTGCAAATTACACTCTCAATTCCTCTCCAGTCTTTACTCTTCATCCCATTTTCTTCTACTCTATCTTCCATTTTTATACTCAGTTGAGCAGAGCTCACAGAGTATATTAACTTTGATTGGATAACGGTTGGTTGTACAGGTATAAAGGAATCGAGATAGATATAGACTTCCATATATCAAAATCATCAGTATCGAAAAAAAATTCGATTGAGCCATGTCCGTCCGTCCGTCTGTCCGTCTGTCCGTTAACACGATAACTTGAGTAAATTTTGAGGTATCTTGATGAAATTTGGTATGTAGGTTCCTAGGCACTCATCTCAGATCGCTATTTAAAATGAACGATATCGGACAATAACCACGCCCACTTTTTCGATATCGAAAATTTCGAAAAATCGAAAAAGTGCGCTAATTCATTACGAAATACGGATTAAGCGATGAAACTTGGTACGTGAGTTGAACTTATGACGCAGAATAGAAAACTAGTAAAATTTTAGACAATGGGCGTGGCACCGTTCACTTTTAAAAGAAGGTAATTTAGAAGTTTTGTAAGCTGCAATTTGGCAGTCGTTGAAGATATCATGATGAAATTTGGCAGGAACGTTACTCTTATTACAATATGTCTGCTTAATAAAAATTAGCAAAATCGGAGAACGAACACGCCCACTTTTAAAAAATTTGTTTTTTTTTAATTCTATTTTTAAAAGAAAAGTTAATATCTTTACAGTATATAAGTAAATTATGTCCACATTCAACTCCAGTAATGATATGGTGCAACAAAATACAAAAATAAAAGAAAATTTCAAAATGGGCGTGGCTCCGCCCTTTTTCATTTAATTTGTCTAGGATACTTTTAATGCCAAAAGTCGAACAAAAATTTACCAATCCTTGTGAAATTTGGTAGAGGCTTAGATTCTAGGACGATAACTGTTTTCTGTGAAAAAGGGCGAAATCGGTTGAAGCCACGCCCAGTTTTTATACACAGTCGACCGTCTGTCCTTCCGCTCGGCCGTTAACACGATAACTTGAGCAAAAATCGATAGTAAAGATAAACTCAGTTCACGTACTTATTTGTATTGGTGTAAAAAATGGCCGAAATCCGACTATGACCACGCCCACTTTTTCGATATCGAAAATTACGAAAAATGAAAAAAAATGCCATAATTATATACCAAATACGAAAAAGGGATGAAACATGGTAATTGTATTGGTCTATTGACGCAAAATATAACTTTAGAAAAAAACTTGGTAAAATGGGTGTGACACCTACCATATTAAGTAGAAGAAAATGAAAAAGTTTTGCAGGGCGAAATCAAAAGCCCTTGGAATCTTGGAAGGAATACTGTTCGTGGTATTACATATATAAATAAATTAGCGGTACCCGACAGATGATGTTATGGATCACCCTGGTCCACATTTTGGTCGATATTTCGAAAACGCCTTCACATATACAACTAAGGGCCACTCCATTTTAAAACCCTCATTAATACCTTTAATTTGATAGCCATATCGTACAAACACATTCTAGAGTCACCCCTGGTCCACGTTTATGGCGATATCTCAAAAAGGCGTCCACATATAGAATTAAGGCCCACTCCTTTTTAAAATACTCATTAACACATTTCTTTTGATACCCATATCGTACAAAACAATTCCAGAGTCACCCCTGGCACACCTTTATGGCGATATCTCGAAACTAAGGCCCACTCCCTTTTAAAATACTCATTAACACCTTTCACTTGATGCCCATATCATACAAACAAATTCTAGAGTCACCCCTGGTCCACCTTTATGGCGATATCTTGAAAAGGCGTCCACCTATAGAACTAAGGCCCACACCCTTTTAAAATACTCATTAACACCTTTCATTTGATACCCATATCGTACAAACAAATTCTAGAGTCACCCCTGGTCCACCTTTATGCCGATATCTCGAAAAGGCGTCCACCTATAGAACTAAGGCCCACGCCCTTTTAAAATACTCATTAACACCTTTCATTTGATACCCATGTTGTACAAACGCATTCTAAAGTCATCCCTGGTCCACGTTTATGGCGATATCCCGAAAAGGCGTCCACCTATAGAACTAAGGCCCACTCCCTTTTAAAATACTCATTAACACCTTTCATTTGATACCCATATCGTACAAACAAATTATAGAGTCACCCCTAGTCCACCTTTAAGGAGATATCTTGAAAAGGCATCCACCTATAGAACTAAGGCCCACGCCCTTTTAAAATACTCATTAACACCTTTTTATTTGATACCCATATCGTACAAACATTCTAGAGTCACCCCTGGTCCACCTTTAAGGAGATACCTTGAAAAGGCATCCACCTATAGAACTAAGGCCCACGCCCTTTTAAAATACTCTAACACCTTTCATTTGATACCCATATTGTACAAACGCATTCTAGAGTCACCCCTGGTCCACGTTTATGGCGATATCCCGAAAAGGCATCCACCTATAGAACTAAGGCCCACTCCCTTTTAAAATACTCATTAACACATTTCATTTGATACCCATATAGTACAAACAAATTCTAGAGGCACCCCTGGTCCATCTTTATGGCGATATCTCGAAAAGGCGTCCATCTATAGAACTTAGGCCCACGCCCTTTTAAAATACTCATTAATACCTTTCATTTGATACACATGTCGTACAAAATAAATTCTAGAGTCACCCCTGGTCCACCTTTATGGCGATATCTCGAAAAGGCGTCCACATATAGAACTAAGGCCCACTCCCTTTTAAAATTATCATTAACACATTTCATTTGATACCCATATCGTACAAATAAATTCTAAAGTCAGGCCTGGTCCACCTTTATGGCGATATCCCTAAATGGCGTCCATCTATAGAACTATGGCCCACTTCCTCTTAAAATACTCTTTAATACCTTCCATTTGATACAAATGGCATACAAACACATTCCAGGGTTACCCTAGGTTCTTTTTACAACATGGTGATTTTCCCTTACTGTGTCTCCACAGCTCTCAACTGAGTATGTAATGTTCGGTTACACCCGAACTTAGCCTTCCTTACTTGTTTTCTTTTTTTTCGCCATACTTTATTCCATTTATCTCCCTCCCACTCTCAAACCCCTTCCACTCCCACTCCCTCTCCCACCCCCAATTCCAATTGCAATTGCTAGTTCCATTACCACTCCCACTCTCGTTCCCACCCCCACACATCTCCCATACATGGAATCTCTATACAAAATATTTAATACTTTTCAAATAATTGCGGAGATGAAGCGAATGTAAGTTATTCTTAATAAGCACCGCCCACTTTTAAAAATGTGTTTTCCCTAAACAATCCGTTAACCATAAGGAACGAAGCAAATCGGAACCAGTCAAGCCGATTTTGAGATTTAGCGAGACTAACTATACATATAAAGATATTAAGATTATCAATAGTAAGCCCCCTAGACAGGGGTACACTCCTCTTCTAGGACCCAGTTTAGTTGCTAGTTCGAGACCTGGCAACTCTGCTGCCCGTAATAGCTGGAGCCTTGACCTGGCGAGTGCAGAACACAAACACAGAACGTGCTCAACCGTTTCTTCCTGCAGCGTGCACCTTCTACTGCTGAGAAATGGTAACTTTACTGTGAAAGTTCGTGGAAGATGAAAAGTTAGCGTAATTTTCGCTCAATTCATTACCATGCAGTGCACAAAGTCGCACCTTGAAATGAATTCCAGTAGCGGGGACTCCTAACTCACTTTCATTGTCATCTATTACAAATCTCCCTAGCTTGCTAACAATAAATTTAAATTTAGTCAACAAACAAAATATATTTAGACCCACTCTTGTCAAAGTACTCATCATAGCATCTCCTAAGCATCCTAATAAACTAATATTATGCGTCAATTATGCGACATTTAGCTGAATATACATTTCTTACAACATCTTCTTTTACTCCATCATCACCTTTCATATTTTGCCTCCGCTGACGTTGTTGGGCAACATTCTATGCCATCATTTTGGTTGAACTGTAGCGGAACTTGTGGCTTTGTTGAAGGAAGTGGCATAAAATGTAAACATTTTACCATTAAATTTACATAAGCAGTAGGAAAGAAAAATGATAACAACAACAAAACACGTTCACAATTTCACTTGTCTTGCCATGAGTGTGACGGAGTTAGCTTAAGATATTTATGATATTTGGTTACATTAAACAGCAGTGGACAAATAATTGGAGAGGGGTTTATAAAAACTATAAAACACATCTGCTATTCTCCTCCTTCATTTCGACTCATTCTTCATTATCTGCGTCTTCTGGTGTATTAGCGCAAAATTCCGTAACCAGTCCCTATCAGGATCGACTCATAATCAAGCGGAACTTCTTTTGTCATGTCTTTGCAAAACTAGGGCAATCAACAATTTTTCGCTCAAGTTGTTCTTTATAGAGCTGCCATAGAAAAGATTGCCTGCAATGTTGAAGCTCGTGGCATGTACTAGCTCCACAATATGATGTCTCTGTCAAGTGATTCAAGCGGATAAGCGCAATACAAAGCTTTATAGCTTCAGAGCTTTCGCAACCCAATTGTCAACCTCACCTTTGCGAGAAGAATGCATGAATGCATCATACACATATTTCGCAGGTGAGGCTCTGGGACCCAGAGTTCTTCACCAGAGGGGGGTGAACTAGAAGGCTCAATGTGGTCATATTACATTACAACATTGTCGGGCTAGTACCTCAATGATGCTTGTTACCTGAACGTACCGGATCTGTATCCGTCAAAGCACCATCAACATCGATAACACAAGAGCTTTATAGCTTCAGAGCTTTCGCAACCCAATTGTCAACCTCACCTTTGCGAGAAGAATGCATGAATGCATCATACACATATTTCGCAGGTGAGGCTCTGGGACCCAGAGTTCTTCACCAGAGGGGGGTGAACTAGAAGGCTCAATGTGGTCATATTACATTACAACATTGTCGGGCTAGTACCTCAATGATGCTTGTTACCTGAACGTACCGGATCTGTATCCGTCAAAGCACCATCAACATCGATAACACAAGAGTTTTGGGGAGTGTCTTTATCGTTAATACAACAACAACAACATGGCTCTGTCAAAACCATAATCAGCAAGGCTAAATGTCCTTCATCGTTGGGTGATAGGTCAAAAAAGCCCCCCGTCAGTGTTAGCAGGGAATTAAAAAACCGGCGGATAATACACCTAAGGATTAAATTGAATGATTAGCGAAAATACTTGAATATTCCCATCTAAAACAGCTTGCTGAACTTATACGAGACCGAACTATCCCAGAACAATCATTCGGTGCCAAGACTAATTCATACATAAACGTGCATTACTTTAGATAGGCTCTGCTTGCGCAGCTGCTAAAGCAGTCATGGACAGTCTGAAACAATCAATTGGATCAGCTCCATCCTAAGTTGCAGAACGATCACGCCGCTCTGTGGCCTTTGAGTGCTCACAAAACCTGCAAACAAAGGATTAAGCAGGGTTGGGTGTTTTACACCAATGGTGGGGACGCTAGTCATCAACCAATTGCCTGGGGGTTCGACAGACCACCAGTCAAACTCACCGCGTATGCAGACAACGTTTCTGTCATCATAAGTTTCAGATGTCTGTCAACAATCAGTTCTCTGAAGGACCAGGCGTTTCTGTATGTACATGTATTCCTGGGCATCTGAAGTCGTGTAAACCGATAATACGGAAAAAACTGACCTAGTATTATTTACTTAGAAATTTAAGGTCTCGAATTGAAGTAGGCCTAAGCTGGGAGGGGTATACCTACAAGAAAAGTAGAGCACAAAATATCTAGAAACTTTACTAGATAGTAGGTTGTCATGGAAACTTTATGTGGAAAAGGGAGCAAAAAGATCTCTGCAGCACTATTGCATGCAAAACGATGCTAAGATGCACGTGGGTCATATGGCCAAATTTCTCTCATTAGGTATAAACGACAATTGCCAAGCCCATACTTTATCATGGCTGACAGCCACACATAAAAGTATGTTTACCAAAAAATTTGAGGGGTATGCAGATTATTGATGATTGGCATAACGAGAGCACTAAAAACTACTCCGACAGCAATATTGCATGCCATTCTGCACAACCTAATGACCACTAATATAGCGTTCACAACTGAAACAAACTTAAGGCCTCGGGATAGCTTGAGTATCGTCATATCAGTATTGCGTCATCTAATATAGGAACAGACAACATGGTCTCGTGTCTTAGCTTCGAAAGAGATATAGTGAAACAAATTCTGGTAACACTATGACCACGTAAGACCCGTAAGGGTAGACTCGCAAGGAGCCGTCTCGAAAGAAGCGTAAGAAGCTATTGTCACTGGTAGCTGCTGCCTTTCATCTGGAAAAGAAATGGAAGTCGTAAAATATCTCTGCTTCTATTTTATTGCCCTCTACTGTGTAAGGTTTGTACCTAAGAAGTGCCTGGATATGGTATATCCTTGCAATGGTGCGCAAAAAAATCATGCTCACAGGGACAACGGCATAAAATAGCAACAATATTAGCATAAACATTAGCAAAGCAAATTTGATGATTTATTTATTTTTTGCTGAAAAGAAAAGCTGCATAATTGTATGGGACAAAGCAGTGAAGGACCAAACTACTCAGAAATATACTAGTTTATAACTAGTATAATAGTACTAGGATTAAACTAGGCCGAAAAGGATATAAACTGCCAGCATGTTTGTTTTTCTAACGAAAAAGAAAAGCCCACCTTGTAATCAAAAAATTATGTTTGCTTTTAAGGATTAAGGATTTGTTCCCCTGCTAGGGCAGCCGCCTTGTCACTGGTACTACAGCTAGGCCGACTACGTGGCTGATCCGCTTAGGCACTTACACCTGCGCTGTTTTACTTCAGAGGAGTTTTAGGTGTCCACTCACTGCCGATTCCTCAGCCCAGGGTGTATGCGTATGTGAACGAAGCCTTCACTCAGTAAAGTACGCTGCTGCGGTAAACGGATATTTATATTTAAGGCCAAGTGGAGTCCGGTAAAATATAAATAAAGATAATAATGATGTGGGGAGGCACAGAGATAGTGCTATAAGCGTACAGTCCGTCTATGATAGGGCAGCGTCAGTTAGCTCATTGCAGAAACTGGAGTAGCTGCCTTGCCTAAGGAGACAGAGTGAAGAACGGAACGCAATCTCAGAATGCGAGAGGAGGAATGCGCTATCACAGTACCGGGAAAAGCTTGGGGTTTTGCATCGTGGTTCATAGTCGTGAGCGATTTTTCCATGTGGATGTGTGAGCTACTGGCATACATCCATCATGCAGTGGAAGCACGTTAAAGATAGTTCGAGGGCAGAGGCCGCAGAAGACAATAAGAGGAAGAGATGGGCGGAAAGTGAAAAGCCTGGGTTCAAGAGGTGGAAGTTGAATAGAAAATACCAACATCAAGAGTAATAAGCTTTGCAAATCGAGGGCACATGTCGCGGACCGCCTTAGCAGTGAAGCAGAAGCATGGAGATGGCAAAAGAGTTGAATTCTGCATATCGATAACTGCAAGGCAGAGAGACTGAGAAAAAAAGTGAATCCATGTGAGTACCAAGACGTACCACTTTTATTATAAACACTTCCTGTTATTACGGAAATATGTTTCTTCTTCGAGCCAGGGATGGGCGTTTTCATTCTTTAAAATATTATGGAGTAACAAAAATATTAAACTTTTTATTCAGTTATTCAAGAATGAAATACCGATATGTCGGCAAAAAATTCACTTATACGTAAAAAGTTAGCGTGTAACTCTGAAGCTTCTTACGGTAATTTTGATATGATTTTGAGGACTATTTCGGGATCCCCCAGGTTATTTCGGAATTATTTTGGGATCCTTCCGATGTCATTTTGGAATAATTTTGGGAACTCTCTCGGCATCCTCCAGGATTGGGAAGTCTCGGGGTTCTCCCGCGGTAATTTGAAGATCACTTCGGGGTAATTTGAGCGTCATTTTTATTCGCTGCACTGTGTTGATCTGCGTAAAAACTCGTACAGATCATCATTAAATCTTCTTCGGTACTCGCCGTTGCCAACGCGTAGAGGTCTTTAGATCTTTCGAAGAACTTTTCTCTCGAACACTCACAGAGTTGCTTCATCTGATGTCATGGTCCATGCTTCAGCACCCTGTAGTAGGACGGGCGCAATAAGTGGCTTGTAGAACATGAAAATGTAAAATTATTCTAAAGAAAAAAAAAATTAAGATTAATAAAAATTAAGCGTCGAAAAAAGGGCACGTGGCCCCCTACGTGCCTTTAAAAAGAAATTTGAATAATCAATTGGCGCTTAACCTCCTAAGCAATTTCGGCCGTTTCATGCCAACTATCTCTCTTTCTCGATAACTGATGCCAATTGAGAGCATCAAGAGAGTTCAACTCTTTCTCCATCTGCCTCTTTTAAGTCAGTGGAGATCTCTCCCTTTCTCTGCTTCCAAACTCGACTGAAATACTTTCTTGAACGGAGCGTGTCTGTGCATTCGCATAACATGACCTAATTAGCGAATAAAAAAAAAAAATAAATGTAAGGCGCGATAACCTCCGAAGAGATCTAAGGCCGAGCTTCTCTTCCAATACATACATAATCTGGCCCTAAAAAACAGTTTTGAGGCAGCTAACTACTAACTGGTTTGTTTGCCGGGGAGTAACTCTAGTCCAACACTGAATAAAGGAAATTAAAGTGGAATGTGGCAATGGAAGGTGTTGGAGTTCGGACGGAAAATGCGTGTAATGAAATGAATATACATAAATACATATAAGAATTTGTATATGTATGTATATACATAAATACATCTAATGTTTACACATATTCGTACTATATTAAATGACAGTGCACGTATTACGAACGTGATGGTGTAGAGTTGAGAGTTTTTAGTAAGTGCGCAAGTTTGGTGTAAACTTTTTGGCTTTCACTTTGTATAGCTACACCAGAGCATAGCTACAAAGAGCTTTCTTGGCAAGTAGCTGAACACTTTGTTAAGTGTCAACAAACGGAAACGTATTTTGGCATTTTTCTGGAGGTGTTTCACAAATAACGCAAAGAAAAACGTGTTATCATCTTGAAAAAATGCTGCCGTACTTTATGGAAGACATGGAGATATACATATCTACAATTACGACAAACATATGTACATTAAAATTCAGATATCTTTCACTCACATTTCGGTGCTATCAAGAAAATACTTGCGGTGTCAGGAATGGATGTAAATGAGGATTTCATTGAATTTAAAGCGTCGTGGGTTTAATCTGAGATTGCATTAAGTATAAGAGGAAGATTTTTAAAGTGACGAAAGGGGTGAAACTTATGCTAAATAATCTAGGTGAATTGTATGTTATGCTAGGTGATGATATGAAATGGAGAAAGGAAAAGGAAATGAAATGCAAAATGAAAAGGAAAGAATAAGAGAACATGGAAAAGAAGATCAGGAAGAAGAAGGTTACTCCCGTGGGTCAAGGGGCTTTGCACATTCCAGCGGTAGGCAGCCGTAGTGAGGTGATATCTAAGGTACTGGGTTCAAGTTCGGAGAAAAGCAATCTTAACAAGTAAGGAAGGCTAAGTTCGGGTGTGACCGAACATTACATACTCAGCCGATAAATTACAGCTTGCAAAACTTTTAAATTAGCTTCTTTTAAAAGTGGGCGGTGCCACGCCCATTGTCCAACATTTTACTAATTTTCTATTCTGCATCATAAGGTCAACCCACCTACCAAGTTTCATCCCTTTATCCGTCTTTGTAATGAATTATCGCACTTTTTCGGTTTTTCGAAATTTTCGATATCGAAAAAATGGGCGTGGTTATAGTCCGATTTTCTTTCATTTTTAACAGCGATCTGAGATGAGTGCCCAGGTACTTACATACCAAATTTCATTAAGATACCTAAAAATTTACCCAAGTTACCGTGTTCGCGGACAGACGGATATGGCTAAATGAATTTCTTTTTTCGCCCAAATCATTTTGATATATAGAAGTCTATATCTATCTCGACTAGTTTATGTCGTTACGGGGTACCGTTATGCGAACAAAATTAATATATTCTGTGAGCTCTGCTCAACTGAGTATAAAAAGATAGAAACAATTTTTTCTAAGCGAGGTCGCCCAACGCCAGTGGTTTGGCAAACATTCCAAGTGTTTTTTTGCCAAAAAAAGCTTCTCAGTGAAATTTCATCTGCCTTGAAGCTGCTCTTGGTAGTTGGCATAAAACATGTAGGTTTCGTCCCGTAATTTTGTTTGGCATGCCTGTCGTAAGATATGTCGTGGTCATATCCCCGAGATAGTCGAACTAGTACCTTAATGATGCTAGTCTCCGTAACGTACCGGGTCTATATCCGGCAAATGACCATCACCATAGATAATACTTCCACAACCTTCTGGAAGAAAAAGACGAAGTTGGAAAGCAACAAGGATGATAATGGTGTGGATGATGACAACAATGGTTATGATGATACTGATAATAATAAAGGTAATGAAGAAAATAAGACGAGTTCGAAAATAATGAACCATTAATTGTCTTACGATCATGAGATAATGGTGTGAATGACGATGGAAATGATGCTGAGCGTAATGATGAAGGGAAGGCGAAGGCGGGGACAAAGGTGAAGACAAATCCGCGGATGAATCCAAAGTCGTTAATGGGAAAGTTAATATTAAGTCACTTTTAAGTTGCACCTGTAGGCTTGCAGTGACGATTAGTATAATGGTAACATGTACTCCTGCCGCTAAAGGAAGGGTTAGAACTGCAACGGCTATAGCTGACGGCTGTTGACTGTCAGAGTTACCGTTGCTATTTTCTTTATGGTTCGAGTATGTTTGGGTTTGTTTTGTTATGTAATGAGATATTAACTCACTGCATGTTATGTTATGTTGCGCCATGCTTTCGCTGCATTGACACCTAGTTGATCCAAGCCTAGATTCGAGGTACAACAAAGGAATACCACGACAAGGTTCGTGTCTTTTGGAGCATTGGCCCATCTCTCCGGGACGGTTGAGTTCAAAGTCTTTCAAAATCATCCAGAGATGTCGCAGCTTATGTCGACGACAAAAAAAAAAAAAACTCCTTAACAAAGTCAAGAACAGTCAAATTGAGGTTTAAGATACGTGCAGATGCATATAAAAGCAGGTACGCTTTCTCATTCCAACTAAGCTCCTAGTAGAGCAAAGAGGCTTATTGAACATCTCTCGCAAAGAAACTTTGGGGGTGTATTGATGGAGACGTTCATTCCCGGATATACAGTTGTGACGCATGACATATACGAAAGATCCGCACTTAATCAAAAGAAAATGGCGTCGTAAACAATATTAGATATTATGGTTCATCAAAGCAGACGGGGGATACCAGCTTTCATGTAATTCACTGGTAATACTTGGTGCTATAAATCCAATCTGCTTGTTGTTGTAGCGATAAGGACACTCCCCGAAGGCCTTGGGATCATTAGAGATAAAGTAGGAACATCTGCCTAGGTCCCATCTAAATAGCAGGTAACAGGGCTTCTCAAACGTCACAGCAAAGCAGAGATTGAAGAAATCTATTGGGCTCATCATTTTTATTTCCCATGTACATATCGCCATATGAATATATGTACAACACTAACTCCTACCTCATTTGATGTATCGAATATGAAAGAAACATTGAAATTTCTTAAACGGATAACAAATTCGAGCGAACTACAAATTCGAATTTCGTTACCAAAGTAATTAATCAAATTAAAAGCACCAAATTTGCTAAATTGAATAAAGGATCTTAGTACTAAGTGTGTGTTGGTATGTAGGCGGACCCAATACGTAAAGGACTAAGTACGTGTGAAAAGTGCAGCTGCAAAAATTTCAAAAAGGCTAGTAACACTTTAATATACCGAAAAACGGCACACAAATATTCTTAACTGATTGTGTGGCCTTTGCGGTTTTGTGAGGGTGTGGAATTGTTAAAACGTTTGCATAGCAAAATAAAATACCAGCAACCGATTAAGACAACTTTCTAGAGGTGCAGGAATAGCGGACTTGTGTTTCACATAAAGTGACAGACTCGCATGCTAGTAATAACTGATTCGCGTTTGACAAAAAGCTTATACACATTAAAGTTGGGTTAAGTTGACAGGACGTGTGTGGAACTGCCTATATTTACCCTGGGTTATACTTTTGTCTATTGTGAATGGCTTCAAAAAGGGCTCGAAGTGGTGCATTCGTTCAAATAGATATTTCATGTAAATTGGAGTTATTTCCCATCCTCTCTTGTCATATTAAGTTTTCCTCGTTCAGCCATCTTCGGGCCAAGTTTTCATACTGAAACACTGAAGATGACACAACGCCGGGTTTCCTCCAAAATACATTTAACGATAATAATAATAACTTAAAGCGATATACCTCCGAGCAGATTTGAGCCCAGCTTTATTCCAATTTACGTCGTGCTACTTCTTAGAATTTCCTATAAGTAAGCGGATCAACATGTTTTACGCCGACTTTGAAAGGGATCTGCTAACCAGAAGAATATTCGCTGAGATGTTTTTATGGCAGAAATACCCTGGAAGTGTTTGCCAAACCACTGTCGAGGAGTGACGTCGCTTAGAAAAACCTTTTCTAAAGTATTTTCATGTTGGATTTTCCCTGGACTTAAACTCTTTGCCTTCGGTGTCGGATGCCGCAAATTAATCGATAAATGGAGGATAAGTTTGTCAATACACATCAACTTTCGTCTCTGTGGAAAAATCATACAACCACTTATTTGCCCATATGAAGTTGAGCACGAGCGAAAGACCTACTTATTTTATCTGCGGGAGACTATAGTGTGTCGGCAGATATGTTTGTGCCTTTGCCTACCGTTTTTTATATCGACTATATTAGTGAATCGACTCCTCTTCCTTGTTATTCTTCCTCTAGCGGTTCTTTAAGTTGAGGGCCTTTCATTTTTCTCTTTCTATCCAAATTTGACCAAAAGGACCTTGAAGCTTTGCACCAATCCTGATTAATCTATATAAAGATCGCTGTCCAAGCAATATGTTCTTCCATTTCACTCAGGAGATCTCACACAGGTGATGACTTACTTGATATCCACTTCATACTCTTCACATCTCATCTCATCAGAGATCTTATCTATACTGCGATACTCGGGCTGTAGGATAACAAAAACTTGAGATGTTCTAAGGACGCAAATGAGGCTCGACACATCCACGCCCTCCAAACTTTATCTCTCTCCGTTTATTCTTATGCTTTGTAGACAGCATTGTATTCTCCCTCGGAAACATATTATTTTCAAATCGTTATAAATCTGAGCCTGTTTGACTTAAACCAATGATTTTTGGTATGGACCATAAAAATCCTGGTCTATTTCACCAGTGCCATCAATATTTGGTATATGTGTAATGGACTGTTTCATGAACTATATAGGCACTGCGATCCCCTGGCTGTAGGATAGCAAAAAACTTGAGATCTTCTAAGGGCGCAAACGAGGTCCGACACATCCACTCCTTCCAAACTTCATCACACTCCGTTTATTCTTCTGTTTGACTAAAACCAAGGATTTTTCGTATGGCCCGGAACATTTTTGGTCGCGGTTATCTTCGGATCGTTTGAGGGTCATTGCGGGTATGTTTTCGTTCCGAGATCTTTTGGGGATCAATAAAGGACTATTGCGGGACTATACCATATCATATTCGGACTATTTTCAAAGTCATTGCAGGAATATTTTGAGATATTTCGGGACTATCTCCGGAACATTTCAGGACATACTCCGATTAAGGCAATATTTCAGGGCTATTATAGGATCATCTCGAAACTATTTTGATCTCGTTTCGGGACTATTTTGAGATAATTTCCATACCGTTCCTGAACCTATTTTAGGGATAATTTTGCGACTGTTTAGGAATAGTTCCAAAACTCTCTCCGTATGATATCAGGATTATTTCTATTATCGTTTCGGTGCTATTTCGATATCATTTCTATAATATATATGGATCATTTTGGAATTATCCCTGGGCTGTTTGGCTATTGATCGACTTACAATCGACGGTTTATCGGTATCAGTTTCAAAAAAAGCCGATTAGTCATCGATAACAAATGTATAACACACCGAAAACAGGTTGGCAACACTCCGTTAAGTTCTCGATAAAAAATCGATGTTTCCAGTAACACATCGATAACACGATGATGACAACTTGATAGCAAACCGATCGAAAGCACGGCAATAACAAACCAAAAACAAATCAATATATTTTCGACAGTATATTGATTAAACTCGCGATAAATAATCGACAATTTTTTATAGTAAATCGATAACAAACCGATAAATCGTCGATAAAAAGTTGTTAACTATCGGTGTCAATGGGAAGTTTAAAACACTTCGATACAAATCGATAACGCGCCTATACCTCGTCGATAACACAACAATAACAGAAACTACAACTCGTGGATTAGAAATGGATAACAGGCTCAAATTTTCTCTGCTTTGCTTTTTTTCCTTTTCTGTCCTCCCTTTCGTTTAGTTTCCTTTCCTTTTCTCTCCTTTCCTTTCCTTTCTTTTCCTTTCTTTTCCTTGGCTTTCTTTTACTTTACTTTCTTTTGTTTTGCTTTTCTTTCCTTTCCTTTCCTTTTGTTTCCTTTCCTTTCCTTTCCCTTCCTTTTCTCTCCTTTCCTTTCCTTTGCTTTTCTCTCCTTTCCTTTCCTTTCCTGTCCTTTCTTTTCCTTTCCTTTCCTTTCCTTTCCTCTTCTTTCCTTTCCTTGCCTTTCCTTTCCATCCTTCCATTCATTCCTTTCAAAGGAAAGACTACGCTCACGCTTACAATTTACACCTTACGCTTACATTCAGAATTCCTCCATGCCACGAGTAAAGATGTTTTACATCAAAAAATGGTCCCAAGACCTCACGACAGTTAAGTTAGGTTATGAGGGCATGCGTGGGTATTACCCACACTTCCACTTTCACTCGGAGACATTTTTGTCCATTGTGAGTGCCCTCAGTAACTGCAGGGTGGCGGCACATTCGTTTAACTCCATTACCTCCGAGTGGTCCCGTCACGCGACAGTTACTTGTCATATATTTTTTTAATCTCTACAAATCTGGTTATACCTCTTCTGGGCCCACAATATTCGTAAAGGTCAAATTAAAACTAAGAAACTCGGCCCAAAGCTTCTTTAATTTATGCGCGTATTCAATAAAACGAGAAATTCTAAATCCTCGCTTTAACAATGATGGTCGTGTGTGCATTCATGCCCTACTCCACACCACCGCACCACACTAAGTGCGCCGACAATTATGCACACGATTAAACACGTCCCTCTTTTCCACTCTTCTGTTACCTTTTTTCAATTTTTTTGTTTTGGTCTTTTATTGAAGTAACAAACACCAGGCAGTCATTCAAGCGGTAGTAGGCTACCCTATACCAGCTGTGCAGCGGGTGGAAACGGGTCAACAAACACATACACATTGCAAACTCTTACATGCTGAACTTACTCACTTACTTAGTCAATGTTGCGACTTTCAAGTATGCCGACTTTATCAGCTGCCGAACAGTTGACAGACTTTGTGTAATGGTTTGTATCTGAGACCGACATCGAGCAATGACGAGCCGTTGGTTGGTGGGTTGGGTTAGTGTGGCGTTGAAAGGATAAATTATTGTTTAGGAGTGTTTAAGTTGAGCTGATGCTGAGCTAGAAAAATTGTGCGAACAAAAGAATTGGAGCAAACAATGAGGATATTCGTACGCACAACCAAGCTAAGTAGGTTTATGTGTAGGGATTCAATGGAGTCGTAGTGGGAAATGAGCTGAAAATAAATTGCATTGAACAAATAACTGGCATTGTGTTTTGCGTAAATTTAGAGGAAGCAGAAAAATGTTTGAATTGCGATAAGGAAAGAAAGAAATATTTAATAAACAGTTTATGTAGTTAGGAGCTCGTTGCAGTGGAGAGTAAGAAAGTGCTTAACGAACGATTAAACGACTTGACAAGGATTTGTATATTTTATTCACTTATTAAATTTGTTCATCTTTAAGAGGATTTTAGTTTCAACTTCATGCTAATTTTACGGTGAATAGTCGTTGAGCGTGTTTTTGTAGCAATTTGTGATTATGATAATTTCATTTCTACTATCAGGGCGGACCTGCAGCGTTAGATCCTAAAGGCGGTCAGATTACTAAAATGTTTTTCAGAAAAAAGCGGCAGAAATTCCGGAGGAAGCGTGTTTGAGCTGCAGTCGCGTCAATATATGTGACCCCGTCTATGAAAAGGTGGCTTATGACTCACGTGGTGAAAACTAGAAAGTCCTAACTTGCTTAGATGTGTACTAAAAATGTAGAGAAAGAAGAGCACAAATGAAAAAGGATGAAGCCTTTGGTTCCTTCGATGCCACTTTGGTGGAGCATCCTCAGATTTTTTTGATAGCATTTTCTCGATGGCAATGGAGCCAAAATATCGGTCAGAAACTGGTTTGTGCTTTGCCTTTAGGGCATGACTGTTCATAATGCAAAAGAAAAACCACTAAGAAACTGAAGAAATGCATTGTTTATCTTTAACAGCTGTTTCTCGCAATTTCTTTTTTGAGTCATAAGCCACCTTTTCATAGGCCGGGTCACATATACATTGTTGACCACCATTACGGCAATAATATCACACAATCACTTCGTCAAGAAGTGTCTTGGATTGCAAACAAGCACTCGAGAGAATTCGCTCAGGCCGGAGTGTACATATGTTCAGAGTTCTCGGTCATAAATTGATAGGAGGAAACGAAACGGCCGATTAGTTGGCAAAGCAGAGTGTAGAGACGATGAGAGGGGGGATGTTCCATGGGTGTAAGGTAGATGTCCCAGTCCGCTTGGGTGAAACCAAAAAGAAAAAGGAGTTGCACCTTATCAATCAAGCAGAAAAAGTGTGGATACAAGCACGGGATACAAGCATAATACCCAAAAAGTTGCTAACAAGGCACTACCTTCTCGCGCCACATGCATATGTATTAGGCCTCGTCAGTGACAGAAGATGTAGGAAGTACGAGCTGCATGAAGAAACAGTTCTGTGTTCGCGAGGTCAAGCCTCCTGCTGCTAGGGGTTGAAGAGTTGCCAGATCTCGACGCAGCTATTAAGCTAGATCCTAGAAAACTTATAATATTTGCCAAGAGGGCGGATTTATTTTAAAACATATAAGTCCTGACACCTAATTGGGTTTCGTCGACAAACGAACCTAACCTAACCATAGATACGTTCAGTCGTATGTGAAGTCTTTATTGACGGAACTGGAAATAGTTCTCCTGCAAATTTTTGTAGGATTGGAAGGGTGTTTTAAGTTACATTATATCACGGGCGGCCACCGTGGTGTGATGGTAGCGTGCTCCGCCTACCACACCGTATGCCCTGGGTTCACACCCCGGGCAAAGCAACATCAAAATTTTAGAAATAAGGTTTTTCAATTAGAAGAAAATTTTTCTAAGCGGGGTCGCCCCTCGGCAGTGTTTGGCACGCGCTCCGGATGTATTTCTGCCATGAAAAGCTCTCAGTGAAAACTCATCTGCCTTGCAGATGCCGTTCGGAGTCGGCATTAAACATGTAGGTCCCGTCCGGCCGATTTGTAGGGAAAATCAATAGGAGCAAGACGCAAATTGGAAGAGAAGCTCGGCCTTAGACCTCTCGGAGGTTATCGCGCCTTACATTTATTATTTTTTTTTTATCTCGTTTTCCTGCTAAGGTCTGGTGTATGACTGTAATTCGTCCATTAGTTTGTTTAGCTAAATGTTTTTGCATGATGACCCCACTGCGAGGCATCTACAAGGTGGTGTTCGCTCTCCTTTACCTAATATTGTGACTGTTAACTAACTATTGCGACTCTTGAAGATGGAGGTGCTGACGCGATATTTGTTGTTGTTGTTGCTGTGATAAAGATAATCCCGGAAGCTTTCGGTAACTAGCACCATAAAGTTACCAACCCGATCACCTCGGGACCGATTTAGTATGACCACACAGAATCTTCTAGGCCATAAGAAGAGGAGTTATTCCAGATAGCAAACTACTTTTGTATCTTGAAGCTTTCCTCCAAAAGTAGTATTCTAAGCAGCCCTATTGTATGGAAGGGATCTAGACAGCTCTTTTGTATATAGATTTGGGAGCCTACATAGACGGGAATGAAAAAGCGGATGAACTAGCTAAAAAGGCCGCATCCCTTAAAGCTTGCTCCGTAGGCGTCCCTATTAGTCTGGGCGAGATTAAGCGAAGGCGAGGGGTGCACATGATCGACCAAGCAGGAAAGGCGTGGGTTCAAGCGCGGGGCTGTAAAGTGTCGAAGATTATGTGTAGGTCTTACAACCTTAGACTAACAAAGTTGCTTATATCATTAAAAAGAGAGGACTGTAGACTCATGATGGGTATTCTGACTGGACACTGCCTTCTGGCGTCACATGCCTTTAAATTAGGCTTGGTCAGTGATAGCAGATGTAGGAAGTGCGGGTTGGAGGAGGAAACGATCGGGCACGTTCTGTGCTCGTGCCCTGCGCTTGCCAGGCTAAGACTCCCAACTATTAGGAGTGATACAGCTGCAGATCTAGAAGCAGCAAGTGGCTTAATTCCTAGGAAGCATCTGATATTTGCCAAGAGGACGGAGTTATTTTATAACATAGGTCCTGGCTTTTGATAGGGGTTTTCAGTTTAGTAGTTAAAACAAACTTCTCGTAACACTACGGACTCATTCAGTCTATGTCAGGTCCTCATGGACTGGCCAGTTCAACCTAACCTAACCTAACCTATCATCATCATCGATAGGTTCTTAACCGCGAAAGCGATTTTCGGTGCTTTGTTTTTGTTTGGCGATCCTTACTAGGAAAGTATCGATTTTCTTGTCGTGAGTGTTATTAATGATCTGATGGATAGTACTTTTACCAGGTCTGAAGCTGCACTGATAAGGTCAATCAGTGCGTTGACTTCGGGCTTCAGTATTTCGCGCAGTGCGCTCATCCGACCATATTTTGTATAGGAGTTCACGCATGCTCTTTAGCAACTCTTTACCTGCGTGCTTGTAAAGCTCGGCGGGTAGTCGGTCATTACCCGGTGCATTCTCACTTCGTCAAAGTCGGGTGCCGGAACGGGTTTTCCGTCATCGGATTAGGGTATTGGTTTCGACTTCTCCCTCTCTAGCCAGCATTGAGAAGAAGTATTCCCTCCACAACTTAAGCACTCTCTGTACGCCAGTTAATATGTAGCCATTATCATCCCCGCAGTAATCTGCCCGGTCTTGAAGCCTTCCCTCATCCGCCGTCGTTTTTGTCCGCGGTAGCGCGACATTCCTCATTGTACTAGTTATTTTCGCGGGCTTGCTGGAAACCTACGGTGTCAACAGCTGCAGTACGTAATGAAAGACAAATATGCTCCCACTGCTCGCAGTTAAGAGGTTTTAGAGCCGAATGGAGTAATCATCAACTGTCCATTTCGTAAGCAGCCTTTCGACGGCAAACTTCCCTTATGCCACTGGGTGTACTTTGTTTCCTGCACACAGGCTACTTATCTTGGTTGCCAAAAGGCAGTGCTCTGATTAGATATTTGAACCTCGTAGAGCGCATCCAGGACACTAGAATTATGCCTGCCTTCCATCACGACGTGATCGATTTGGTTTCGTGTTTTTTGATCAGGAGACAGCCAAGCTGCGAGCTGCGACGAAGTTAATCAGCCTCAAGCGGTTGGAAGATGTTACATAGTGGATGCAACATTTTCCGACGGTAGTGAACAAAGCAAATCTCAATTTGGGCCTCCTATAACTATCGGCGCACCACGCACCACCACTTGTTACCACCGCTGATATACCCAGGACTCCGACTGGCTGGACACTGTTTGATTGGCCCTCACGCCGCTAAGATGGTCCTAGCCTAAGATTACAGAGGTATACAAACTCGTAACTTGTTAACTCTACAAAGTGGTTCGGTTTCACGTTAGATGGATAAGACCGTTTAGGACACCATGCGTCGGTTTGTGGACCTCTGTAAAATCACTGAAAAACGGTTGACCGCCTTCAACTTAGTACCTGAAAATGGCATAACAGATGCTGCACCCCTTCTTCATACTAAATACATCTGAACCTGCGATAGTAATCGTAGTATTCGTGACCCCTCTTAGCGGCGTGAGGGTCAATCATGAGTTGTCGCAGTAAAGCGTGTTGCACTCCAATCAAGAGAAAAGTGTGCAGAGACCAGCCGAGCTGCTCTCTTGTAAGCCGTTCCGGTACAAACCCGACCATTTAAGGAATGATTTAATATGACCACCTGACCTCGCTTAAGATTTTCGCGAGTTATTTTAAGATTATGATAACGTGGGTTACGGGGCATAGTAATATTCCCCAGAAACTGCTTGATCTCATAGCCCGAAGGTACATAATTTAACCGCATATGGATAATTGTAGGGCATTTTGGAGTTCCGCTCGCCACGTTTAGCTCTAATTTCGTAAGAATTTATCTGGACGATAGCAATTCTTCGGATAGCTTCATTCGATATTCTCGTTTTCACCAACACAAAACAGCTGACACCATATTGACAGTCGATGCTTCAGTTTGGATGGAGAAAACTAACTGCAGATGGTGAAAACGGCTCTAAGTAAGCGTCTCCTACCGCGGTAGCTACCACCCCACCTAACCTTACCTTATGACCCGCATACCTACTACGTAGCAGTAAACCTACACTGTGAGTTCAGGAGTCGCATCGATAGCCTTTACTAATCCTGGTACTTCAGAACATTGCTGAATATGCATTCTTTTCCCGGAAATTGCTGAGTTTCCTGTGCAAAGTTTGCGAAAAAAGTATTTATGATCCAATGCACTTATGCGAACACACAATGCGCTACATAAGGAAGAGAATTCATAATATGAATGACTCAAACAGGATTAAATAAAATATACTTGACACGCACTATCTACTCGAAATTTTATCCGTACATATCTGCGCCGCAGTCGTATTTATAACTTTAGAGCTTCTTATGGACATTGGCTATAATTGTGCGGAGGGATGGATTATGCAGTAAAGCAGTGACGTCCATAATTCATGGGAATACTTGAGAACATATTTACAATAAGCAGTTAAAAGGCGCTCGAACGCTTGCGGCTCATATAACGAACCAAGAGTAAGACTTGCCTTCTCCGCCTCCAGTCAGTGCTTGCTTTAACGCGTCAATATGTACTTAGTCAGTGTTGCTGGCGAGTGTCATTCCGGTTATGGTTGAATGCAAATGACACATGTCGTGCAGACCAGCAATTGAGGATGAGCAGCAGCAGAGGACGAGGTGAATGAAGTGCCAGCGGAGCCCTTACTTTCTTTGCTTGCTACTATTAAATTTTAATTCAACAGAAATGTGTGTAATGACAAGAATATTCTACGGATTCACTTTATATCTAGCTCGATTTCAAAATCCCTATAAAAAAAAAAATAAAAAAAAATGCCTGAAAAAGGATATGCAGGAGAGCCAAGCTTGTGGTGAGGCAGGAAATTTGAGTGCATTACATACTTTGTATAAGTTTTGTTGTAGTTTTTGCTTTGCATGCGAAGCAAACATATGGAAATCTTTTTTTGTAAAGGCGCCTTCGAAGTGTGTGTGTTTCTTTTGGTCGGCTGTGTGTTGACCCCAAAGTATTTTAGGGTTTTGTGGTTTCATGTCTGCTTGTGGTTGATTTAAGCATTTCTATGGTTGCCACCCCTTTAAAAAGAAGTTGCACACTTTTAATTGTTACTGCAAGTTTTAGTGGGTGTTGACTTGTTTAATGTTTCAATGTTTCATTTAAACAGACAATTAGTTTTTTTGCTAAAGAAAAAACAGCGACATGTGTAGAAAGAGCGCTCGCTCACACATGCAAATGCACAGGGTGTGTGAGACAATATAGAGTTTAAATGTTTCAAACCCGCCTTGTACTCCATTCTACCAATGAGTGGAATATCACTTTATCTCGGCTGCTTTTTCGAACCTTAAACAATTTTAGAGAAATGCCCTTTACCAATTTTTTTTTTTTGTAGGACGGCCTACTTTAGATCCTTTTGCACACATGTAAATGTACAGGGTGTATGAGACGATATAGAGTTTAAAAGTTCGTAACCACATAGTATTCTATTCGTCTGTTGATTCGAATATCACTCCATCTCGACTATCGTTTCGAGTCTTAGAAAACTTTTGAAAATGCACTTTATCAAATTTTCTTCGTATGACGGCCTACTTTAGCGAATTTTACGCACATTTAAATTTACAGTGTGTATGAGGTGATATACATAGAGTTTTAAAGTTCCTAAACCGCCTTGTACTATTTATCAACTGCTGAGGGGAATATCACTCTATCTCGTCTGCTGTTTCGAATCCTATAAAACGCCTTTTATCAAAGTTTCTTCGTAGAATGGCCTAATTAAAAAACTCACTGAACAATATACAGGGCTCGTGGCCGAAGAATCTGCACTAAGGATCTGTTTTCACAATCTTCAGTTACGTCACTTCTATAAGCTATTGAAACTCGTTTTCTACATGCGAACTGAAGCATCGACTGTCAGTTAAGTGCAAGTCAAAAGTGTAAACAAAGGTCAGCTGTTTTGTTGATTTTGTGTATACACAATGGATTTTTGCGATTTGTTCTACAAAATATTTACAATTATTGCTTTAAGTGAGGATTGGTCACCCTGTGTTAGTGAAAATGAAAATGTCAAAAGAATTTGCCCAAATGATGGCTATTTTCTAATTTTACTAGCGATATTCAAAACGGCTCTACGGAGTGTTTTGATTGCTGTAGGTGCCCGTTTCGCTCACTGAAATAAGTAAGTCCGAGGAACGCACTTTGGAAGAAATTTTGGCGATGATATAGCCTCGTTTTTTGGATAAGAGCTTTGACGATCTAATCATATCTAATCAAGCGAACAGTATTTATTACACCAACTTTTCCACTGACTAAGTTATAGTTATTACTTATGAGCTTTTGTCTTTTGCCCATTGTTTATGAAAACATAGCAAACACCCTGTATTTGGCTTACTCAGTCGAATAACTGCAATTAATAATAATCTGTATGGGGCTTAAGGTGGCTCATGCTTCACTTTGCTACATACTAATCATATACAAATATATAACTTAATTGCTTTCCATTTATCTTGAGTCTTCTTTTAAATATATGTCCTTACAAAGTCTCTCTCTATATAAACATTAATTTCACGTCTATTTCGATTTTATTTTTAGCACTGCTTTTTAAATAAAATGTTACATACATGTAAATAAGTGTGAATAAGTACACCACATCTCATCCATCACTACTTGTTGTCTCTGCCCAAGGAAAGTGTTAAGAATGTGATTATTTTTAATCCTTCCACTTAAGACGCTGATGACAGCTAAAACTGTCATTTGTAGTTTTGACATTTCAATTAGACGCACGCAAACGTCAATACAACCACAGCTGATTGACATTTGATGACGGAGCAATGAGTCATTAATCTGGTGTAAATATATTCATTAAAGAGAGGGAGGAGTTTAAATGTAAAATTTATTTTCTTTAATTATTAAATATCAGAAGCATGTGGTGGGATATCTTCTCGTCGCTTTAGATAAATATTACTAGAGGAGTAGAGTTTTTGCGGTCTGCTCTTACTGTACGTTTTTTGGGACGTGACTTCGCATCTAGTACGACTACTATCCATCAGATTTTCACGACGCGCCAAATCCTGAAGAAAACCCATGACATGAGACTGAGAAATTTCTTATCTTTGACACCTTCAAAATAGGTTTCAACACTGCGGATGTATACTGCTATCTCAGTTGTCTGAAATCATGTAAATTATTTATATGAAAATTTATACTTAGCAACGCCATCAGCTCCATTAGGAGCAGATCGAAGATACTGCGACCTCCTACCATGGGATTTCGTTAACCTGGATAAGATAATACTACCAGCAAATCAAGTGACGAAGAAGTAAGTTTCTCAATGAACAAGAAAAAGAGGAATTAGTTGTTGACGTCACAGAATGAAAATATTTTAAGGTCCCTATCAACCATTTTATGATGATGGCTACGGCCTATGACAAAGGAAGTTCAGTAATGACGTGGCCGAGATTTACGCTGATAAGAACATGAGTAGAGCGCGAAAAATTTCCAAACGCTTCGCTCGCCTTTGTATTGTTATGCACCCAGAAAGCATTTCTATCGACGCATTAATTTGGCAGCAGAGGAACCGGAGGTCATAATTGGGGCTGAGTTAAGGTCAACTTGTAAAAGTATACTTTTGTTTCTTTAGGATTATTAAGGACCTTAAATCAGGCAGACAGAAATGAACCGAAGTTACATTCGGTTCAGATAATGTGCAGTACATACATACATATAGGTCAGGGTGGTTAAAGGTTTCAGATTCTGAGGAAGATAGATAGACAAAAATTATGATACTCTTCAAAGTCATCCGCAATTAATAACTGTTTTAAAGGAGTAATTATTATCTGACGTTTTGGAAAATTTCTACACCGCGCTGAAATTTTAGAGACAATCAGATATCAATACCTACTCTTGACTTCGACAATGTGCGCCACAGTGCTCCAGGGGTACAGCGATCTATGCTTCGCCCCTTCCCGAGATGACGTTCTCATCGGTCAGTGACCAATTTCCCTACCTTAAGGATTCTCTGAGTTGAAGTGTCACACTTTATCACGTTTTCTGTGTTGGGTGGCAGCATCGGTTTGGAAATTCAGACACATATCCTTGCGAAACTTGCATACCCAGTGTCGGATATCAGGTAGAATGCAGAGCTTAAGTGTCGATAAATATTCACGTACTATTGATTTCGCCACAGCGACGGAAGAATTACAATAAACCACAGGTTTGAATAAATCACTGTAACTGGCTTATTGTGACGCCATATGCGCCTAGAACGCAATCATGCCTACCAATAACGTTAATCATAGACAAGGTAATAACTCATTGTGCTTGACCTTTCAGCTTTTTACTATATTTTGAGGCTTTTTTATATTTTTAAGTACTTCATCAGACTTTCTATCACGAAGGGGGTTTTAAGAGTCACGCCACCTAGAGTGACGCATTCGCAAAGAATTTGATTCGGCGTTTCATTCTCCAGCTCACAAAAGCGACAGATTTATGTATTGGAAATCTAGGTGTTATCGTAGGCTACAGTGTCTCGTATAGTACCCGTATCCTCTCTGCTTAGATTATCGACTTAACTGTGACTATTCAGTCGCTGTCACGGGTAAAAAATCGCTGGTAGCTAAAAGTTACAGTCCTCGTTTTGCCAAAATCGAGAGCTCTTCGTTGACTTAAGTGCTTCTTTTAACTTGACGGAAGCTGAACCGGTCTGCTTTCAACGTTCCGGGGTGATGAAGTCCGCTGACCGATCAACTGTGAGCAGCATGGGTAAAGGGATGCCCCTATTACGGTTTACAATTCAACTCTCTTTCAGTTGAAATTTTGCAATTTGGTATTACAGATTACAACTCAACCTGTCAAAAAAAAAAAAATGTCGGTTGAAGTTGTCTAGTCTTACAACCTTTTGTGGCATTACCGTTTACAATTTTGTGTTGGTTTGGTTGTCAAAGACATCAAAATCTGACAACTTATTACTACCAGTTGTCTCAGAAATCTTTGAAGTTGTTTGGGTAATCAAACCTTTTAAAATTAATTTGAACAAATTTTATAATCGACATTTTATCATTTATTGAAAAAACAAGGTTTTAACGAAGGATTACATCGAAAAACTTATAGACCTTATGGAGCGACATCCCGAAGATGGACGAGGCAAGCCGCAGTTTGGATACAGCCAAAATAGGTAAAATTATGCCAGCGTGAGTCCCATCGATACTATCCACTATGACTGGGAATCGTGTTTTAGAGTAAAAATGTGATTTTTGAAGCGCTGTGTTGCTCTGCAGTCATTTGGGTTTTAATCCACTTCGCACAAATATGCTCCTCAATAATATTTAAAACCTCTTTAAAAACTGTAGATGTTTTCCTGTCCAACACTTAAATCATTTCCACAGCATTTTTGATAGCTGCCGTCAGCAAGGAATCAGAATCAGAGTGCAGAGCATAATTTTAAAATAGGGGTACAGCCGCCCCTGGAATGCGTTTGCGGTAATGGTCATTCAGTTTGTTTAGTAAGAAACAAAATGCTTGCTTACCTAAGCGAAAAGTAACTTAGAAATCTGCGAAATAACATCATTAAAAGCTCGTAATTTGTCACTAAACCGTTTTCTTACTTAGTGTTTGGTAGTTCCAAGGGATTGGGGTGATCACGCGAATGTTTTTCCTATTCGCGACTTGTCAATTTGGCACCAACATTTTCATTGTTATAAAATAAATCTATGCTAATATCCATTTTCTATTAATAAAAAATCACTTGCAAATGCTTAAATTTTAGCAACAAATTGATCAGCTGTTCATTTATCTGTCGAATAATCACTCTTTTAGGTTGGCAACATCAATTCAACTTCAACTGAAATAAGTTGTAATTCGTAATACCAAACAAGAGTTGAGTTGTCTTAAAGCAGTGTTGCGCTGACGACGATGAGGGTATCTGTATTCACTGTGTTGGACGAGTGTTGCCTCTTTGTTCTGCTAGAACCTGCTATAAATCATCGATATTCTTACAAATCTACAATTCCGTGTTTTCGTGGTCTAGAACACCGTGAAGTAGGTTAGGTTGAACTGGCCGGTCAATAAAGACCTCACATAGACTGAATGTGTCCATAGTGTTACCACAATTTGTTTGACGACCAAACGGAAGAACCCCAATCAGGTGCCACACTGTGAAGTAGCTTCATTTGTATTTTAAGGTACCTTGACTACCTCGTGAAACAATATTCTATATGAATGAAGAAACTAGTAAAGGTCTAAGGCTACGCCAAAAATTAACAAAGAATACACAAGCGCTCCCCAGCCCCAAAACAAAAGCACACATGTGTCACTTGACAAATTTCTGACATTTCAAAGTGTTCACTTAGTTAGTCATACTCAGTTGATTGTTGTCGATTGTAGTTTGTCTTTTGCTTAACACGCTTCGTTTCAGAACGCACACATTGTTTCGAGTGCGACCCTGTGGTCCTTGTTTTTGTTGTTGTTAATATTGTTGTACCCATTTCATTGTTTGACAATTTTGGCAAATTTGATTGCATTCACTTTAAAATTCCGCGCTCTAAAATTTACTGACAGCCACTTTTGTCATTTAGTTGCTTGCATGTTCACATTGTTATTTGTTGTTGTATTTTGTTAAAAGCGAAACAGTTTTGGGTTAAATTCTAGATAATAAAATATAACAACAACAAAATCGTTGCCATAAGTTTTAATGGCTTTAGCACACAATGACCATCAACGCATTTACCACCTTTTACCCGCACACATACACATACACACATACACACGCTTGAGCAGAAAATGTTTACAGCTATTTGAGTCAATTAAAAAGTTAGCACTAGTCCGCTTTTCCACATGCTACGCTTGGTGAGTTTAAAAACAAAAAAAATATTTGCACATATGCAAAGAGCAGCCGGAAAAATGAGAGCAACTGCGAAAAGGACAACGACGATGGCGACAATAAGCAAAAAGGACGGCAGGTCCGTTTAACAATTGCCAAATTGTTTGGTCATTCGGTCTGTCGGTGTTTCAAAATTTACACAAAGGCTCAGAAAGAAAGAAAATAAAAATTTAGTCACTTTGTATTTTGTTAATTTTTGTTGTTGGTGTTTGCTTTTAAATAGCATGAAATCAACATGAACTAGAGCTAACCGTTGCTGGTGCTTACTGAAATGTACTGCTTTTGTTGTTGCTGTTTTTGTATGTCGGTTGTGCCCTTTGACAATTGCACTAATTGTCAAATTGTCAAATAGCATTAAAATTTGTTGTATTACTCAAATTCATTTATGGGGTTGAAGGATTTAACATATGTAGCACATATGGACCTACAAACATAGACACGTACATACGTAGAGCTCTGTAAGATCACTCACATAGATTTTTGTGTATACCACTGACATGTGCATTAGGCTAGGTCTTCCAAAGTTGGATATTTCATTTCATATTGTAAAGAATTTTGGGAATCTCTGATAACACAGGCCGACAAAATTTAACAAATATTCAGACCCGGAAAACAGACTATATATTTCCGAAGCTTTATGATGCGCTGAATCCAAATCTGGTCTTCAGAATTGCTCTATCAGCTCTGGTTTTCGAGATATCCTAACCTAAAAGTGCAAAAAAACACCGTTTTTGTCCATATTTGAGATTATGTAGCCTTGCAGATGATATTTGAGCAAACTCAACGGCATTTGAAAGAAGAAGACTTGTATTTGAGACTTGTAATTTTGGTGAAAGAAAACATCTGCAAGGCTACATAACCTCAAATATAGGCAAAAACGGTGTTTTTTGCACTTTTAGGTTAGGATATCTCGAAAACCAGAGCTGATACAGCAAGATTTGGATTCAGCGCATCATAAACCTTCGGAAATATGTAGTCTGGTTTCTGGGTCTGAAATGCTGTCGGTGTAATTATACACCTTATGTAACGTCGAATCGCTGAACTCTCGAATAAATAACTCCAATATTCAGTATGTAGCGGCCACCGTGGTGTGATGGTAGCGTGCTCCGCCTATCACACCGTATGCCCTGGGTTCAACTCCCGGGCAAAGCAATATCAAAATTTTAGAAATAAGATTTTTCAATTAGAAGAAAATTTTTCTAAGCGGGGTCGCCCCTCGGCAGTGTCTGGCAAGCGCTCCGATTGTATTTCTGCCATGAAAAGCTCTCAGTGAAAACTCATCTGCCTTGCAGATGCCGTTCGGAGTCGGCATAAAACATGTAGGTCCCGTCCGGCCAATTTGTAGGGAAAAATCAAGAGGAGCACGACGCAAATTGGAAGAGAAGCTCGGCCTTAGATCTCTTCGGAGGTTATCGCGCCTTACATTTATTTTTATTTTATTCAGTATTGCAAAATGGTCTTTATTTAGACTACTTTGGGAGTAGTACAATTATACATCAGTAATAGCGTGTTTAAATCAAACTGATTACTGATTCCTCAGCTTGCGCTGCTTTTAACTCTCGGTTACCTCGTTCGCCCATTTCTCCTAAGGTCTACACTGTAGCGTCACTTGGAATGCGTCTCTGCAAGACTTTTCACCTTCTAGAACAGTTTTATCTCATGCTTGGTTATTTAGTTATACACATGTATCTCTGTAGTTCAGGTTTTTTTCTTCTAGTCATATGCGTGTGTCTTCTGCTCTTAGCTGCCGGCTACATAGTCTCTCTGCTTCAAGCTGCTGGTTATGTGTATGGAATATTCTGCGTTGCCTTGTACATAAGTGTGGCTGTTTGCTGTTTTTATTGTTATGATTATTTACTAACCGCATAGTGATGCTAATATTCGCCATAATATCATAAAATCACTTAAAACTTAAAAACAGTGCGATTTTTCAGTGCGAGTTTAAACTTCAGTTACAGTTGACTAGAGTTTAACCTTGCCACTTTGTTCGATAACATAAAATGTTGCTGCTCATCTTAGCTTAAACAGCCAAAGTGGCAGGGTTAAACTCTAGTCAACTTTAACTGTAGTTTAAACTCGCACTGAAAGGGCTCAGATACTCAGGTTGAAAGAAGCCTTTGATTTAGCAAATATTCAGGCTCCTGTAATTTTGCCACAGCGACAGTGAAAGATCATAGTAAATCGCAGCGACCGCAACTGAAAGAAATAACTGTAGTTGATTTACTGTGACGGTGTTTTCGTTTTTGTTCACAGTCACGCTTAGTAATTAGGACAGTCATGGACATAGCCATTGTTCACGTCAAAGGCGTAATTCGCTATGATTTTAAAAACCAATAAGCCCGTGATTTGTGCTGCGATAAACTCTCACTAACTAGATGCCACTGCAAACTTCATTAGCGGTTATTGAAACGACTTCAGTCGCAGCTTAAATGAAATAAATGTAAGGCGCGATAACCTCCAAAGATATTTTTGGTCGAGCTACTCTTGCAAATTGCGTCGTGCTGATTTTAATTTTTCCTACAAAATGGCGTGACGGGCCTACTTATTTTATGCCTATTCCGAACGGCATCTGCAATAGTTTTCACTGAGAAGCTCTTCATGGCAGAAATACACTCGGAGTGCTTGCCAAACACTGCCGAGGAGCGACCCAGCTTAGAAAAATAGTCTTGTGATTGAAAAAACTTGTTTCTAAAATTTTGATATTGCTTTGCCCGGGGCGTGAACCCAGGATCTTCGGTGTGGTAGGCGGAGCACGCTACCATCACACCAAAACGACCGCCATTCGCAGCTTAATTGCGGCAATATAAGTCAGTGAATCTATGATCTATGCTGAAATATTGCGGTAAAGGGCTAGCAGCTTACTGCGACATGTAGACTAGAGCAGGTAGAAGACAAGAGCAGGAATCCCATGAATGTAGAAGTCCAGCACCTTAGTGTTTTGCTGTGAGGAGAGATGTGATTGGATCGTGATAGTGAACTGCGATTTTAATAATATTACTTTTCTACCGCTATTCAGTCACGTATTAAAATCGCTGGGACTTATTCATATTCTTTCTCAGAAATCGCGGGATTATTTTTAATCCGATAGTGAACTGCGATTTAAATTATATTACTCTTCTATAGGGTGGGTCAAATTTATTGTTGAAAAGGCACATCCAGTTTCTGAATCTATGGGTCATACTGAGTAATATTGTCCATGGGACCATAGGTCTGAAATGAATTTTGAGCCTGCCTAATTTTGTTAGAAAATTTTATATGCCAATCCGAATAGCGGCTCCCACAAATAAAATACATGAAAATAAATGTCAAATTCAGATTCGGAGTTTTTCCCCCATTTTTTCCACATACAATTTGACCCGCCCTACTCTTCTACCTCTATCACGTACTAAAATCGCTGCGACTTAGGAGACACAGTCGCAAATCACATTTTTTCTCAGAAATCGCGCGATTTGCCAACTATTTTCGTGTGATTATCCTTCCCCTAAAGTTTTCTCGTTCGGCTGAGTACGAACTTTTATACAAGTATAACTTTTTTCGACGGATTCCGAAGGAAATTATATCAGGATATCAACAGAGAACGCGGTGTCTCAGTGAACAGAGAATCAGTAATTAGTAAGAAGCCTCCCAACATTTATCTGAGCTACCAGTTCTCTTTGAGCAGGAAGTCCAAAACCTTGTGTCTTGCAAAAGACGCCCCTAGGCACCAGAGGATAGGGACTATATTCACTTTGCCTCAAAACAATGTATTAACGGCCGTCGTGATGTGGTGGTAAAACTGTAAAAGAAAGTTACTACTTCAATAGTTTTTAAGAATAACCTTATCAGAACTCAATTCATCAACAGAAAACTAAATGTCTCGATGATCAGATATTAAAGAAGAATTCTTCAGTAAGAATATCCCACTAGATCTTCAATTTATTGGTTCGCTTACTATCAGAATGAGCTCCTGTATGGAGAGGTGAGCATTCACATTCATTTGCTGCTACGTTCCCATAGGCACAACTTTGCTATTCGCTTCTAGTGTAGGGGATTAATCTGCCCTGACTGCTGCTGAACCGCACGCTCATTTTGCAATAGCTCAGAGCTTCACTCTTGCTTTGATGGCTCTTTAATAAGCGATACTTCGGTCGCAAATGCAGATATAAATTATAACCCGTCTTTCAGGAATATATTTTACGCGAATAGTGACATCAGGAAACATTTAGTTACCAGATGTTTAGAAATATGGGAGTATACGACTAGAGTGCCTTATTTTGAAGTTTACGAGTCGTAGATAGAAAAGCTGACAGTTCATCAAAGTGGCGGGCTGACTAAAGTTTTTTGATGCGACATTGTCAGATATATAGCAGTACGATCGCTATACTTATGAATTTCGAAAAAGAAAATATATGAAAATCAGTAATGTGATTCCGTTCAAAACGACCCATCCTAATGTTTTCAGATGCGTAGCACATGAATAGGCGCATACTTGTAAAAAATGAAAAGGAAATGTATTCATTCCTTTGTCATAGTTTATAATCTCATTCCATTGCGGGTGTAGGTGTTTAGTGCTTTGATTTGATTAATAAAATACCTACCTACCCTTTCTTTTTGTTACTCTATCAACAGTCCTTACCCCTTTGTCATGTTGCCATCTTTTGTTTGTGGCTCGTTTGTAAAGAGTTAAATAGTTCAGAAAGGATTAGAACTATATGCAAATGGGAATATTTTCACTTCAATGGTTTTACTTGTAATCTACATAGCAAAGGTGATTTCAGAGGTCTGTCAGTGTAAGTTAGGCTTGCTGTCAAGACATTGAAAAAGGCTTAGCGTCCGAAAATGTGTGCATTATTTGAAAATTAGATTTTTGATTAGTTTTGACAGATAAAATGAAAGGCATGTAATGCAGATGGCTGAATTTTATAAATTCAACGTACTGTATTATACGAAAGAATTACAAATCGATAGTTAGATTGGAGGATCTACGCGGTATTTTGATCTTTTTCTGTGTAAAACTTCCGCTCATTGCTCTAAAGATTGATAAGAAATCGTTTGGTGAAGTCCAAACCTCTGCAAAATTGAAAATAGGACGTGTAGCCTTTGGAAGGTAAAGAGCTTGGATGTTTGGTCATAAGAAGTAGTTGTGGATGTTGTTGTTGTGACGGTAAAACACTCCCCGAATGACAAACCTAGTGCTGGAAATTTCATATTCCGTTCTTTACCGGTTACGAAAGCTGTATTTAAAAGATACTTGGAAGTATGGTGAATATTTATCAAAAGGTCCTCAGTTCGCTAACTCTCTGAATACCAAATCAACGTCAAGGGTTGCCTGGATGAAGCTTTTCTACAAGATATCATCTGCTTTCGTCACAGTTACCGCTTCTGCCTGAAAGACAGTGATCTGGCAGCTGTTGGATTTGCTTATTTTTGGCGTAGTATACAGCAAACCCTACCATTTCCGTCGTATTTTCCCACATTCTAGTACCTTTAAGCGATGCTTCTACCTCTATCGTGGTTTTAAGAATTCTCTCCCATCTCAAACTTGGGTTGAGATGGTTTGTGTGGTGGCCATCTCGATGCTTAGGCATGCATGCATACCTTGAATCGAGTCCCTAATCCGTCCATCATTGGTCCCCTGTGACATTGTTCATTCACTCCTTTCTCCTCACCTTTCACTCCGTTCTCCTTCCCTTTCAGTCTTTGGGTTCTTCGCCCGAGATGATAATTCACTTAACTTTGCCATTTTACTAGAGCTTATTCGATATCTGTTGCGCTCGCTTTTAACGTAGTCCTGTAGGCAGCGTATTTTCTTTCGTTTGCAACGCGGCATTATTCATCGTACCAGTTGTTTTTCCGTGCTGGCCGGTGACGCAATTCTTTCCTCGGCGACAGTACGAAGTGCTTTGGAGATATGCTCCCACTGCACCTGCATTCCGTCGGGTTGAGTTGTACTCTCAGAGAGCAGATGTGAGAGTCGAGTTGCGAAATCATTGGCAGTCTTACGACGTCTAGCTTTCCCTATGTTTTTTGTTGCTTGGTTTTAGCTACGCAGAGGCGATGTTAGGTCCTCGGATCGTGCGCACATCTAAAACACTGGAGGCATGCCATCCGTCTATCACAACGTCGATCTGATTGCGAGTATTTCGATCGGTGGACAGCCATGTACCTTGATGTATCTTTTTATGCATGAACCTCGTGCTGGATATGACCATGTTTCGAGCACCGGCAAAGTCAAACAGCCTCAGTCCTTTAGGAGAAGTTTCATTGCGTAGGCTGTACTTTCCGACTGTAGGGCCAAAAACTCCCTTCTTTGCCCACCCTGGCGTTAAAGTAGCCAAGCACGATTTTATATCATGGCGGGGGCCGCTGCGTATGTGCGTTCTAATTGTTCATAAAAAGAGTCTTTCACCTCATCGTCTTTCTCCTGTGTCGGTGCATGGGCGCAGCTGAATGATATGTTACAAAATTTGGTTTTTATTCTGATAGCGGTGAGACGTTCGTCCACAGGCGTGAACGCTAATACTTGGCGACAAAGTCTCTCTCCCACCACGAATCCGACGCCGAAACTGCGCTTATTTGTATGGCCAGTTCAATAGATGTCACAATTTTTAATCTTCTTGATTCCTTGTTTCGTCCAACGAATTTCGTGTATGGCGGTGATGTCAGATTTTGCTTTGACGAGGACATCAACCAGCCGGGCACCTGCACAAATCGCATTCAGGGAGCGCACGTTCCAGGTGCATGCCCTCAAATTATTGTCTTTCAAACGTTTGCCGTGTTCGTCATCAGTAAAGGGTTGTCTTTTTATCAGAGTCTTTGTTGAGTTTTTCGTTGCAGTGTGGTTTGACGTGGCGGGTCCCAAGCCCACAACCCGCTCAGCGGGGATGAAAATATTATTAGCACAGCCGCACCTTGTGTTGGACAGACGCTACCGTTGAAAGATCCCCCAGCTAGCCTTAAACCGATTATGTCAGAATGACCTAGCCAAGTTGTCGCCTTCTCACATTAGCTCACCACTAAACATCCGTTTAGTGGCTACCCAGAGGATACTTGGCCGCAAGCGACCGGAAGTAGTAAGCTGCTTGTACCGCATGCAAAAGAATCGCTCTGGCCATTCCCAGGTGAATTGCGGTCAGAAGCTTTCCCACTTTCGTGGACCTCTACACACGGCTCTACTCTCCTGAAGCTTCTTGTCTTGATTAAGGCTTCCCTATAAATAAAGCAAAACAATTTTAGGGATGATATCCCCTAAACAAAGGCTTCTAACTGCGACGCGATTTCGAAAACGCAGGTTTTAGCTTCAACCTACTTGCATACATAAAATATTCAGTGTTATTCGATTAGCTTCGCTTCAACTTTTGAACTCCCATTCACATTTGAAAGTATAACAATAACCCACTATTTCAGGCTCCTACTTCACTACTTTTCGCTTTCGTAATCCTCACATAAAAGCCAGTTACATTTTACCATATTGATAACGAACTAAATCTCTGCACGTTGCATCATAGCACGACCAATACAACATGCAGTTCAGCTCACGCATCACATTCATTGCAAACTCCCTCCAACAGCCACAAAGCACAAACATTTACAAACTAATTTTGTTTACATTTCTGCTTTATCGAATATGTTCGATTTTTATCATCATGAAACCGAGAGGATTTCCTCAATGTTCAATGTTGTTGTTGCTGTGGTAACAAGAATGCGCAGCAAAATGCTTGCAGTAATGTAGTACGGGTAAAGGAGGCCTGCAGGGTTTGTGGTGAGGGTGAAGGCAAATTGTGCTGCTGACCTGATTTTTAGTCTTAGTTACTGCTTACATTGCAACACTTTACGAGTTTGTAACTAACGCCGTAATCAACAACAACAACAACAGCGACAACAAAAAAAAAAACATGAAAACAATGGTAACAATGTGAACAATTATACAGGGTGCGCCAAGATAAAAGTATGGCTAAATATATCTTCCAATTAGCATGGTTAGAAAAAGGGTGACAACTATGATTCAGTCTTATGCACCCGTCAAAGATTATCTTGAGCCATTCAAACATAGAAAAAGTCGTCACCCACCATTCGATCTTGATGTCACTTACCAAGCCTTGCTTTACACGTCCCGTGATCGAAACGTGAGTACTTTCAACTGGCTCTTCGGCACCATTCCGCACTGGGAAATGTGCTTCAATGGACGCTTAAAGGAACACTTCACTACTAAATAGCCACTCTCCATTCTTCCAATGCTATTTTGGCATTGGAGAGGACTTTTATCAGCCTTGCCGTTTCGCTTCATCATTCTACATAGCTGATTTCTTCTCTTAACTGATCTCTATATTCATCACAGCTCGCCTCGCATTCTACTCGCGTTGAAACCTCATATTTTAAGTTTCCGAATCATCTCAACTTTTGGGTATTTTCAAAGAGCTGGGTTTATTATACGATTGGCTACAAAGTTATAATACTCCGACAACTCTTTCGCGGTAGCAATCTCCCCTAGTTTCCTCAGTTTCACATCTACAAATATCTCAAGTTTGGTACAGTCCGCTGTCGAAGGGTTACTAAAGATTTTCCTTCTCTCTTATCCAGTTGTTGTTGTTGTAGCGATAAGGTTACGCCCCGAAGGCTTTGGGGAGTGTTATCGATGTGATGGTCCTTTGCCGGATACAGATCCGATACGCTCTGGTAACGCAGCTCCATTAAGGTGCTAGCCCGACCATCTCGGGAACGATTTATATGACCACACTAGACTTTCAGGCCATCGCTCCCTCCCCGCCCCCAAGTTCCATGAGAAACGGGGTTCCCATGAAACGGGATTCGCTGTTGGAAGGTAAGGTTGACAATTGGGTTTGGAGAAGCTATATATTGCGCTGGCAACCTGAAAAGACCCCTTAAATCTGGTATTTTAGTCGCCTTTTACGACAGGCATACCTACCGCGGGTATATTCTAACCCCCTAGCCCGCTCTTCTCCAGTCATGCCCCATTATATATCACGTTCAAAATTTGATGTGATATCAAGCAAATCACATGATGGTGAACGAGCAATATAGGACCCAACTCCTGCTACCTATTTGCAAACTACTTTGTAATATATAACAAAATAGCCCCTGGAAGCTCCTTCCGTGCTCCTTCTGTTTGAGGATCATCATGACCAGGTCCTTAGTACTGTGTATTGATAGATGAGTATAGATGTGTCTTTACCATAATGACAGCTCTCATCCTGCCTTCCGATTTCAAAAACCTTTCCTTCCGATGAAAGCACTGGATCACGACTCAGAGCCACGAGAAAAAAATCCTCCTCAAGTGTTATTAGGAGCATAGCGCCACTTCTAAGTAACCCACCTCATGAGTGAGTGGAAGTTCTCTCGACCCTTCTATACTGTCTTGAAGGCTTCCCTGTAGGAGCCTATCCTATCCTATCCTTGTCACTTTGATTTGCGGCTCTTGAAGTCCGTTTTTACTTCACCCGCGTTTAGAGCGACATCGTTGTTGTCCTTCGAAGTTCTCTTCCTGGCACGCAGATAAATACAGTCTATTTTGTTTTTTGAATGATATATAGCTCACATTACTCTGTCCATATTTGCAGGTTCTGAAGCAACAGAAAAAGCAGCACATCATCCGACTTTACGACTTCACCATATATATGCTCCGTAGCTTGCCGTTTGGTATCGTGAGGATTTGTGCCATACTAACTGCCTCAATCCGTGTACTCGTAGTTTGTCGTTAAAGATTGGAAACAACTTCCCCTAGTCACTTCCACTTCCGATAATGGTGCCTGCTATCAACTTAACTCCATTGTTCCACCTCACTGATTCGACCAACGGTAGGGGTTTAATTAGTCCGCCCCGCAACATCCAGACCATGCAGAAATGAAGCTGCATTTCGCTGATCTTCGCCTTTTGGTAAATAACTGCTCAAAGAGATTATTGCGACCAATCTGTGCCGTAGTTAGAAACCGCTCCGATACGTCGAGACTTGCCGGATTTTGGTGAGCAACCAACTGCTCAGGTCGTTGTACACCGCACGCGTTGGCGTTAGTCAATGACATTTCAATAACTAGTAGGTTTGTCAGCTAACTACCTTCGAATCGCATTCACTGTTTCGCGGTCCCTTGCCGGACGCTCGCTCTCATCGTTGTCTAGGTCGCTGTAACGGGTAAGAGGCGACTGAAATCCACAGACACGAAGAGGCGAGTATTCGAAAAAATAGTTGCCTAAAAAGTCGCGCTTGTACCAGAAGGTGATAATCCAGGAGCGTACCGTATTCAATGGGGAAAGCACTGGTCGCATTCGGGAAACTCGCTCTACCTTTGGAGTGCATTAATAACAATAACACGGTCGGTTGGGTCAACTTTGATTCTCCAGCGGATGACATCTTTTGACAACAATTTTTATTCTAAATTTTTGATGTTGCTTTGTCCGGGACTTGAACCCAGCATCTTGGGTGTGGTAGGCGAAGTACGCTACCACCACACTACTGTGACCGCCATTCTCAACTTAATATATTTGTTCGGTTGTTGTTGTTGTAGCGATAAGGACACTCCCCGAAGGCCTTGGGGAGTGTTATCGATGTTGATGGTCCTTTGCCGGATGCAGATCCGAAACGTTCCGGTAATAAGCCTCTTTAAGGTACTAGCCCGACCATCTCGGGAACGATTTAGTATGACCACATGAAACCTTCAAAGCCATCTCCCCCTCCCACCCCCTAGATCCATGAGGAACTTGGGATCGCCAGAGCCTCGGCTGTTAAAGAAACAGGATTGGCCACGAGAAGGTGAAGTTAACAATTGCGTTGAAGAAGCTATTTATTGCGCTGGCTCCCTTTGAAATGATTGCGCTACACAACCCCCTGCCGGAGGTATATTTTAAGCCCCCTAACCTGCTGGGGGCATATTTGTTCGGTCTCGCAGACATTTAACACTATGGCCGTATTCAGTGTATGTCAGGTTATTACGAATCGCTACAAGAAACTGCCGCACCCTTACTGAGTTTACCGAGTCGACACTTCCCTCTCTTTACAACCTCGAACAGTGTATAGCGCTATCTTTTTCTTCGGCTTGCGACGCTATTCTCTTCTTTCTCATCTCCATTGAGAGTTTTGAGTTGAGCATTTTGAACGTAAGACCATCAGTCCCACAAGACGGGCTCAGAGATATAAAAATAAAATAGGGAGTAAAGAACCGTCCGCCACAACAGCGTGCCTTGCCTCTCCTTGGTGCGGAACATTGCAGATGGAGGACGCTAAGTCTCACAGCCACATAGTCTGTTGCATTTTGCCTTTTCGCTTGATATGAACAAATCGTTTGATTATCTCAGCCCCGCCTTCTCTTTCACGTTTGTTTTTGCCTAACCCCGTATGTAACAAATGCCCTACTAAAAGTCGTACGACTAAGTATCAAAGTATTACAACACTTGCACCACCCCAATAATTCTCATTGAATACACCTACTTCTACTTGCTACGCATATATTTGTATGTATGGATGTGTTTATAATACATTGTGAATATAATATTGGTTAGGATATATGAATCCTAGTGCATTTTTGATGAACATTTGCGAACACTTTTACTAATGGGAAATTGCATTGATAACATGTGTTTCACTTGTCTCTCGCCCACTAGACCATCAGCCCACTCGGTGGGTGCTCGGTGCGAGTGTTTGTTTGTTTTCGTGTTCGTTTTAGGATACCAAGTTTATTGTAACTGTGTGCTTACTTGCCTCATTGGTGTCTGAGGCTCAAAGGATTTTCATGCTGATGTTTGCGTATTATGCTATCATGGAAAGTATTACTGTTGTTGTTGTTGTAAATTGCACGTTAGCTCACAAAGCACACAGTGATCAGCTACGAGTATCAGGAGGAACTTGAATGGCATTGTAATCGAACGAATAGTTTCGAGGGAATTTAATTGAGTTGTTTGCTGAGTTTGCTGATGGGTTCTTGTTAAGTAAAAGTGGCATGGCCCAGATTTCTATACGGATAACTGCAAATAGAAACGGGATAACGGTATAAAAATGTGTAATGTAATTGTTTTAGGTGCAAAAAGTTTGTGAATTGCGTCAAAGTAATCCTATTTTGCACTAAAGCTAACAAAGAAAGCGACTAACAAAATTAGAACATTTCCGCTAAATGGACCAATGAGGATATACATAGATTTATGGTACCATATTAAATATATACTTATAGACATGTACAAAAAAAATCTCACTTTAAAGAGGTTAGAAATTCGATACTCATAGGGGAAGGTGGCATACGATTTTAAATCTGTCACATCAATTGAGTCAGGTTGATTGCACAATATCGTGCGACGCACAGTGGTCGGTTCCATAGGTCAAAAAAACAGCCTTTCAAAAGTTATATTTGTTTTTGTTGTATTCGAACTATACTCTTTAAGAATAGCTTCAAAAGTGAGGTTATGGTATTGGTTGGTTTTTGCAGTGTGAGCACGTTAAAAATAAAGTGCAAGTTTAAGCTATTTAAAAATACATAAAATATCATTATATTGAAATAAATAGAAATGAATATTGAAGTCAAAGGCATTTACTTCATTTTGAAATAATTTTAGTGTTTTTTGCTTTTTGTGTTTTTTTTTTTGTTATTTAAAATTTCACCAGTGCTTTTATTAGTGTTTATTTGCACAATTCAATTTCAGCTAAAGTTTTAGTTTGGTTCCTAATCGACCCTCACGTTGCGACTTGTATCTTATTATTAGTCAAAGTTTTAAGATTCCAAAGTGTTAATATCAGCTGCCACTTTTTCCCACTAACTATGCTCTGCGAGAGTTTTCTAATAGCGTCACCCTGATAAATTATTGTCGTATGTTATATGTGCTCACATGAAACATACGACATTATTTTATCCAGTCGATGATATGCAAATGTAAACTTTTGTGTGTGTTTGTTGTTTTGTTATTGTTATGTATGCAAGATATTTTCATAACTTTAGTTTCTTTATTTAATCCTATTAAACATTGCAATAGACACATCTTACCACTTTTCCCCACACATCTACTTACTTTTTGTATGCATGCGGTGAAAGGTATAAAGGTATCACCAGCACACCAATTTTATGAAAAAATAATTATCACATATTTGTAAATCCATGACCAAAGTTTCACGTTGATATCTCTACTGGAAGTATTTTTGGCCACCAACTCCATATAAGACCGACCACTGTGCGATGAGCCTTTCCCAGTAATCTGATTCACTATTGTACCACAGCTAGCTAGACTTTTGTTGAAATAGATGTCCGATTGTAAGGGCAGTCAGCTCTAAAACCTTTGGAGCCGTTGATGTAAATTGAAAGAAAAAAAGAAAAAACAGAGGGAAGCGAACAAACATAATAACATATGATGATGTGATAATAATGGGACTCATAGTGACTGATGAGGATAGTACAGATTCTGCAGTGAATCGGAAGGCAAACGCGATAAGAAGGTGAACACTAAGATCAAGATTAAAACGTATTACGCAGTCGAAATCAAGTTATGAAGCGATCACGGGAGCAGACGAAAGGGTAATTTATGGTCGAATTTCAGGAGAACTATTAACTTAATCGTGCGGGGATTCAAGGGATTGATAAGCGCAATACAAAGCTTTATAGCTTCAAAGCTTCCGCAACCCAATTGTCAACCTCACCTACGCTAGGGGAGTTCCGTGACAAACATGAATGTATCATACATATATTTAGCAAGCGAGGCTCTGGCGACCCCAAGTTCCTCATGGCCCTAGGGAGTGGGGAGCGGGATGTCCTAGAAGGTTAGTGTGGTCATATAAATCGCTCCCGAGATGGTCGGGCTAGTACCTTAATGGTGCTTTGTTACTGGAACGTACCGGAACTGCATCCGGCAAAGGACCATCAACATTAATAACACTTCCCAAAACCTTCTGGGAGTGCCTTTATCGCACAAACAACAACAACAACAGCCAAAAATACTATGTGATATTTTTGACCTCGGTATTACCGTTTGCGGGAGGTGAAACTAAGAGAAATCGGTAAATTGATTTATAAGGACCGTCCTAATGCGAATTTATAATAAAAATTTTCTGACGACGCATGTAAAAATGCGAACTTTTCAACTTTTGATTGATTATGTATTCAAGTTTTGAATGCCAGACATAGAACCAGGCGAAAGTAATGAAAGACTGCCAGATCTTGCTTCACTGAAGGAGACGTCAAGTGTGTTGTGTGAATAGCCAGCTACGCAGTTTCACTTAAAGTTGAAATACCACTGAAGCACTGTTCCAATGAAGTCTCCCAGAGAGCGAACTAATATCTTATGACATTTTCTTTTCTGAAAATAATGTTGCCCTGTTGATTCTTCTCAGCTCTCCGGTGAGTAAATGTTTTTCTTTCACAAAATACTTTCCACTGAACAAAAAAGGGGAAAAGGGATCTCTTTACATACAAATAGAGCCATTTTGCATAGCGCTAGGTCACCTAGTTCAAAAGTTAGAATTTGAGATTGCAACATGAGGGTAATACTTCCTACAGAAAAGAAAACGACATTATTGTCTTGTTGTGTGCACCGGTATTTTTTTTTCTTGGATGGCGGTGATGTCAGATTTCGCTTTGACGAGGATCTCAACCAGCCGGGCATCTGCACCAATCCCATTCGGTAGCGGACGTTCCAGGTGCATGCCTTCAAATCATTGTCCTTCAAACGTTTGCCATGGTCGTCATCAGTAAATGGTTGTCTCCTTATCCGAGGCTTGCTATTTCCTTTCATTGGAGTGTGCTTTCACGTGGCAGGCCCCAAGCACAGCGCACAACCCGCTCAGCGGGGATGAAAATATTATTTGCACTGAATTCAACACAGACGCCCGCTTGCAGCCGTCGTGGTGGACAGACGCTGCCGATAAAAGATCCACCTAGCTCTTAAACATCTAGAGTGGACTAGCCAGGTTGTCGCCTTCTCACATTAGCTACGTAGAGGCTACTTGGCCACGAGCGACCGGAAGTAGTGAGCTGCTTGAACTGCATGCAAAAGAATCGCTCTGACCATTGCGAGGTGATAGGCGGTCAGAAGCTTTCCCCACGCGAACTTCTACACTCGGCTCCACCCTTCAGAAAATTTAATGATGAGCTGTACGAGCTTTATGCAGACATCAACATAGTCCAGCGAATTAAAACGCAGGGTTTACTAAGTATATACTCTAATTGGTATAATATTCTAGCAGACCCGAACTTCGATTACCTTGCCTATTTTAAAAGCTTTTCAATTGCCATTGCAAAGTCTTCTCCTCTCTTACGCGCCCCATTTAATTTCTTCTACTCTTTGACATCCTCTCCCACAACATGGTCCTTTTGTGTTTTTTTCTGGCCACTTTCTCGCTTTCTTCTGTCCTTGTTCTCTATTGGCATATCTCTCGTTCTCTCTGTCTTCCGAATGCTCTTCGACTCATCCCCCTTTTTCTCATCCAATGCCTCACCTTCTACTTCTTCCTCTCTATTATTTTCTCGTCATCTATCTGCTTCATTCAAATTGCACCACAAATAGAAGTTTTTGAATTACCTGTATCACCTTAAAAACGTTTAGGAAGTTTCATGGCTCACTCTCTCTTTTCTTCCTCTCCCTTTCTCCATCTTCTTCCGCTTCCTTTTCAATTACCTCTTCCTATTACTTTTCTCCTACTTCTTTTCTTTCTATCTTAAACCTCCCCCTCTAGCAATTTGCCTTCTTCCTGTACCTCTTCCTCTGCCTCTACCCCTCTTTTCGTCCTCCCACCACACCCCCAACCTTAGCTTCACCCTCACCTTCTCTCTCCGCTTTATAAATACAAATTTTTTCGAACAGGCTGGTCTCTGGGCCACTTCCAGGATGAAAAGTTATCCCATCTCATGGCAAAGGGCTTAAGGTACCTACGTAAGAAAAATCGGAGCCCATTGGAAACAACATCGTGAAAAGAGAAATATATATAGCAGAAGCGTTCCTTGTGCCTTGATCTAGTTTCGTGATCTTTAAACGCTTTTGACTAAGTATGGCTAAAAAATTTAAGAAGGCCTCGAGATGGTAAAGACAGTAGCGAAAATCATTTCGGTAGTGGTGGGGTATGTTAATGTTACAACAAAAGACTTTAGTGCAAAATTAGTAAGTTATAATGATTTAATGACTTCAAAAATCGACCGACGAGATCTTGCATGACTTTGAAAATCTTGGGAGGAAGGAAGGAGCTTTAATATCTCTGTTCCATATTGTAGCCACATAAGGGTTACATTTATAGTTGTGGGTGAACCTTGCCTGCAATGGATTATTAAGTTTACTGAATCGAAAATCAAACTAAATGGGCGGCTTACATGAACCTTAGCCACTTTCTGGGTTTCAAATTTCTGGTTTTTCACAAATGAGGCAGCCTAACCAGTACCTTTGGAGCGAGAAGTGCTCACCCCTTATTAATAAGTACCAGGTGAAAGGGGACTTAATACAATTCTAAAACCCTTAACCGCCTAAGCGATTTTCGCCGTTTCGTAACAAGTCAGGCCAGCTATCCCTCTCCGGCGATAACTGACGCCATTTGAGAGCACAAAGGTCAAGTCTTCATCCACCTGCCTCTTTTTAACTCTGCGGAGGTCCACCTTCCTCTGCCTTCAAACAGAGGCTTCGATTAAAATACTCTCTTGGCTGGAGGATATTTGCCCATTCGCATAACATTACCTAGTCAGCGAAGCCTTGGGGATTTTATTCGTTGAACCATCTTCATGTCTGCCTAGTCATTACAGACAGGACCATAACTCTCCCGGAGAACTCTGTTAGTTGTTTAGACAGTTTATTATGTCATAATATGGGGCTTAGCTAAGTTTGTTGAAGTGATACCAACCTTGCACATACACTCTCAAAAATAGATGGCTCAATAATGACTCACATATACAATTCACTTTCATAAATTTCAAGACCGTGTCACCCCTACCGAAACCCACATTAAACATGGAAAAGGCATTGGAAAGGTCAAACACATTTACAAATTAAAATCATGAAAGTAAAAAACTAATAAAAGTCACACCTTTTATGAGAAAAAATAAAACAATTCGATTGTATTTCTCTACGCCGATATGAAATATTACTTTTGAGCCCATTATTAGTATTTTTATAAACTCTGCTTTTCCCAGTAATTCAACCACATGCGGTTTGTGTCATTTTCTTCTTCTTTTCATAATCGTTAACCTTTGGTCCAACACTTGTTTGCTATGATTTGATGCTAATCGCTTGCATTTGTTCTAGACTCAATTCTACTGTTCCATGCACTTTTTTGCTCGCTTTGTTCGGAGTTCTTTATTATTTATGGCGCAGGCGCATGCGCATTGTCTACTCTATTTTTATTCCTAAATCAAACAGGTTCACGTTTATTTGTATTAAAGAAAAGTAAAAGGAAAAACAATTTAAGATTTTTTTAAAAATCTAAATCGTTATTCACCTGAAACAGCGCTGCAAGACACCACAGAAATTGTCTGTTAAAGTCATAGACATTTTGGTTTTCTTTTGAGGCGCGAGATCTTTGTTGCACGAGAAAGAGTAATGTATATGTTTGTTAAAATTTTTGTTTATATAATACGCAATAATATAATAGCTTCATAGATCTTCCAAAAACGTTATGCTGAAACTTGACTTCGAGGAAACTCTTAAGCAATTTGCTCTTCTGCCCTCAGCAGAATATAAACCCCACCCGTTCTAGTGCCTTGACTTAACTGTTGTTGGAGTAAAAGTTCTCAGTTCATTGTTAATGGTTTCACTTGATGCGGATTATACAATACATTTGGTTTCTTCAGTGGAAAACAGTATCTAGTTGGCAACGCAGTACTCCCGTATAAGGATCCGCAACCTACAATGGATTTAAAAATTTGGAGCATCTCGAGCTTTTTGGGTTTCGTGATATCCGCCATATTTGTCTTGAGAATATTAAGCAGTGGCATAGAGAAGAATCAAGTGAAGATCTCCCTATATTATTTTTAAATTGAAGTTCTGAAAATGTTTGCCAGCGTTGCCAACCATAACCTACGGCTTAAAGCTCATATGCAATTAAATACAAAGCAAGTTTACTTCCGCCTTCACTTCTGGGAAAATTAGATCTTAAATAAAAAGTGAATATATGAAACTCACCCATCGCACACACCTGCCTTCAGAAATTTTTAAAATGTTTTCTGTGCCTTGGCATTTTAGGTTATGTTACAATATTGAGGTTATGCCAGCACAATATTGAAACAATACATAGACAACAGTTTCTTGCTTCTGCTCATGTGCTCACTGAATATTATAAATTGTTAATTCCACACATGCCAATTATACTCTACAACACCGCACCCCACAACAACATTGCACCCATATTTATTCATTGCACACTTCCGCACAAGAAGTGTAACTAAAAAATTTATGCACATAACTGTTTAAATGTTACTCCTTCACTTAGTAAAACGTATGCCACAGTGAACGCATCACAAAACGGCTAGAGAATGATGCAACTTAGTTGAGCTGGCGAATACATCAGATGCTTTACAAAATGAAATTGCGCATATTTTGAGGTTAAGAGCTTCAAGTGTTGCCAACACCCAACACAATTTCGTGCTAAAAGCGGCTCGTAGTATTCGCTTGAAGCTTTTGGCTTTAAGAGTAAGTGTTGTTTTTGTTATGTTTTATGTTCAGTAGACTAGGTTATACTTCATATGAAATGAAAAAAGTGGTACAGTGGAGGGTCAGGGAACAAATTTATTTTTTACAGTTCTGTTTTCGAAAATTATATGTTATTAAGTATTTTGAGCTTGATAAGCTTTAAATTCCTTTCAGGGTCCCTCTAATCTCTTCAAACACTTTCGGAAGGTCGTTATTTGCTAGTTTGGGGGAACGAGAAGCACACTTAAAAGGGCTACACTTCTGTTAGCAGACAAAACTATGTGAAATCTACTCCAGAGCTCTAAAGGACATAAGAACGATCTCTACTGAAACATTCATTATAAAACCGGATGCAAATATCCAAGGTTTAATAAGAGAAAGAAAAAAACAGGTACTCATTCCAAAAAATTTATTTAATTTCCGAGACGATCATTAATTTGCGCGATCTTGACCGTTTCGTAACACGTTACACCAGCTGTCCCTGTTCCGAGATATTGGACGCTGATTGGAAGCACCAAGGGAGGTCAAATCTTTCCCACCTGGCTCTCCCCACTCAGTGGAGGTATCCATCTTCATCTGCTTCTAAATGGCGGTATCGATGAAATACGGTTTGTCTTCGTCTATTCGCATATCAGCTAGCAAAGTCTTTCAGCACTCATATTCATATTCATATTTATTGAGTCAATGGCAGAAACCTTACTGACTAGATTTACAAGTTTGCAAATTAACTTAAAACTAAGCAACTAAAATTAATTAATTCAAGGATCAGATAAATTTTCTCGATAGTAAGACTCAATCCGTAACCTAAACAAAGGCCTGGGCATTGCAAAGTCAAGATTTAGCATTCTGGAAATTTTATTAAACTCTTCGAGACCTCTTGTGAGAGGGGCAAAGCTAAGGTAATTGGTTCTCAGAACTTCACCGTAGAATATATTATGAGAGCGTAGAGATCTACTAGGAACTAGAAAATTTAACTGCTCCGACAGAGCTGAGCAATCAATAGTACCAGAGATAATATCGTAAATAAACATTAAATGTTGTACTGAGCGTCTGACATGCAGTGGCATAACATTTATAAGCATGCACCTGTTTATATAAGGTGGTAGGGGATTAACAAAATGAAGGGGTAGGAGGGCGAATCGAATGAATTTACGTTGAACCCTTTCAATTCTAGCAGAGTATGTGCTGTAAATGGGATTCCATATGATAGAGGCGTACTCTAATTTAGATCGCACTAATGAATTATACAATATACTCCTAGTGTATGGGTCCTTAAAATCCTTCGCATAACGCCGTAAAAAAGCTAAATTAGCATACGCTTTTGGTATAAGATAGTTAACATGGTTAACGAAAGTGAACGAAGAGTCGAAAATGACACCAAGATCACGAAATTCTTTGACCGAGGCAAGATATGTATTAGCGATATAGTATGTTGACGTAAGCGCACTTGTAGATCTAGAAAACGTTATATGCCAACATTTGCTACTGTTAAGTCTCAGATGATTATTAAAAGCCCACACATTAAGAGCATCCAAATCTTTCTGTAGGAGCAATGCATCAGATACAGTGGTGATACGCCTAAACAGTTTTAAATCATCAGCATAAAGTAAATAATTTGAATGCTTTAAATATAGGCCGACGTCATTAATGAAGATAACAAATAAGATTGGGCCGAGAATACTACCTTGTGGCACCCCAGAGGTTGCCAAGAACTCATACGACCTCATATTCTCGATTTCAACAAATAAAATTCGGTTTGTCAGGTATGACTTTAACCATGACAGAAAAGCTGAATGGAAACCAATGTACTCAAGTTTCTGAAGAAGTATCTTGTGGGAGCATTCATATCTGCTCCTTCGATACTCGCCGCCGGTATCACGGACAATACCACAGATCATCCGGAGAACGTTTCTATCGAACACTCCAAGAGCCATCTTGTTTTCTCTTGACAGTGTACATCATTCTGAACCATACATCAAGGCATGTATGATCAGCGACTTATAGAGCGTGATTTTTGTTCGGTGAAATTGAACTCACTCCAAAGTAGCACTTATTGGCTAGAGTCATGCTCCGTCGGTTCTCATACAGACAAAATCCTTCGAATTTATATACATCAAGAATGACGGGGCCAAATCGAGCTTCAAATTAGGTCTCTTGGACCTTTTTTTCGACCCAGTCTAATGTTAAGTATGTATAAAGCGGCTTGTGTGCAGCATCGGATCTAGAGAATTGGTGCAAATTTGTTGTTTTCATTAAACGGTGACATGATTCTGGCTAAAAGAGGGAAGTGAAGTAGGAAATGCTTGATTTGAAAATGCGGTCAGGAATCTTTACGCTCGCATGAACTATTTTTTGATGAGTGCAAGTTGAATTAAAAATTACTATGAATTTAAGATTAAAAACTTCAAGCGAATTAGAAATAGAAGTTAAGTAATAATCTATGAAATGTATTCGAAGGGCTTACCAGGCTAATGCGGGAAGACGATCCTAAAGACTTTCGATGTCAGTTGTCACGACAGATGAGTCGCATGCCTTCGGTTGAATAGGTCACCACACAACCTCTATACCACTGCGACCGGCTGCAGGTCTAAAGTCTTAAATCAGTAGTGGAATAATTAAACATTAAAATTAGAAAGATATTTATAAATAGACGTAGCCGTTAGACAGCTTCGTAAGAACCTTCCATAAACAGAATATGCTCATAGTGTTGCCAGAAGTATGTGCGACCTAACTGAAAACCATAAACAACCCTCTTCTTAGTCAGAGTTTTGTAAGTTTAATGTCATAAGACTAGCACTTGATACTTAACACTTTGAAGCCTAGTGCTTGGTTCCACGCCTTTTACGCTGGGTAGATAAAGTGAATATGCTTGAAGTGTTGCATCCATATTTTGCAGCTTTTCCGCCTTTTCATTGCCGCCTATGGCCAAGTGACCTGGAAAGAAGTAAGTTTCTTCCAGTTCTTCTTAGCGGCCCTACCTACTGTACCACACTTCTTTATGATGAGATTTTGGCCCTTGAAGCCCCCTGGCTGCCAATGCTAAAGTTAACATGGCTGCAGTTTACGAATGTATCTACCACTTTAATCGCCGGTATCATTTCCGCCTGAAAGGTACTACAGTAATCTGGCAACTTGTACAATGTGCTTATACCGAGAGCAGCTCAGTATATCGCAGACCCTACTGCTTTCATTAGTTTCGAAAAGAGCTCGGTGTAACACAAATTTCAGCTGCCCGATCATTGTGGTGTACTCCATGCCGAAGTAACCGAAATTGACGATGCTCTGGATGCTATCTAGTGATATTACGGCTGGGGAATTTATATTTACAAGGATATACATATAAGACTTTGTCACGCGCTATTCCTGTCCACAATGGGTTCTTGAGAGGCGAATGTGGTGGGCTGTCGGGAGTTTGGAGGTCCGTTGGCCACCTGATGTATGGTTTGGAAAAATTTGTATAAATTCATTCATTGAGTGCTGTGCAAATACTACTTCCATGAGTGTAGTCATATCATTCTTCACAGAGGTGTATGACAGGCGCTTTGTTAAACGTGTTGGGTTCTTTAACGCTGCAGCTGTATAGAGGATGATGCAATGGAACCTTGAAGTCACCTCATGCCTAGCTGCCCTTTCAAAGATGAGCATAAATTCAGCTCAGTGAACACAGTGCAAATACTTTCACCAGAGGGTAATGGGATCGTTCAAGAGAGGGAGGTGGATTACTTACGCTTTTCCGAACACTAATCCTACCCGAGATAGTTGATGTTTTGCTGCAGCTATATGTGGAGGTGGCGCGATAGTCACCTCAAACCTCACAGGTTTTGCTGGGATGAAAGGCTTCACCTTGCTCTGGGTTTAACCCTGCAATATTATCTAAGGCCGATGTCAGTCGGAAACTATATTCTTACAACGCAGCGATTCCCTAAGTAATTACAGCCGACACGGATGTAATTTTATGCGAGATCAAAATGTACTTTTATGCAGTCCATGTGAGCTTCTAGTCTACGTAACCGTACATAATAATAACAGGGCGATTCAGGAGTCCAGAAATAATGAAGTTCCTTATGTTTCCACTCTTCTCTTCAATGAGCTTGTGATTCTATGCATTTTTTTTTTTAGTTTAAAACTAGTTGGCTTTACTCCTGTGGAGCTTTAGATAACCTCTGATTGAGTTATTTTGAAAACCTGATACCAAAGTAGAAAAACCTTTCACGTCAATGCACTTTTCTGTGATAACAATCTAACGTTATCCCCTTTTCCCTATTTGTTTACATTTACAATTTTATAAATAATTTAAGCCCCTACCTACTAGTAAGCTTAAAAGCTTCAATATTTGCCTTTATGTGCCTTAATTTATTTTCTCTCTTACTTAAATTTGCTATGTACTCTGTGCATAAAAAAACTTGGCCTACATTGTAATTTTACCATGCCAATTTGTTTTTAGCATACATTGTTTAATAACAAAAAACAAATTTGTATTATCTGACTCCCAAAAGTATGCTACAAAGCTTTTGAATGGCATATAGTTCTTGCATACTTTGCTGCTAATGGCTTAGTGTACTTTGTTTATTTCGAATTCTTTTATCCAATGAATTACTCGTTTTTGTTTCTTTATCTCAATGTGTTAGTTCCATTTACTTCCACATTCCTACTTTTGTTGGCCATTTGATGGGCTTTTTCCAGTTTTTTTTCTTTGTTCTCTTCACTAGCATATCAGTTGAGTTGAAAGAAATTTGCATTTACATACACGTCACCAATGGAAGTACAAAGAGGTGCACTTTTGGGCGCAGCTATAGTGGCGAAGTGAATTGTAGAAATAAATGAAATCAACTCAATAGAAGTAAAGAAAAACGCAATAGAATGACTATCCCTTTAATGATAGTTTTCATGCCCATTTGGCATTATAAAGCCGTAAAGGTGGGGTGGGTAAATTGGTACGTCTAAGCTTGCACTTGGCACTGTTGCATTACATGGTTTCCGGTTACATAAAAGAGCGAACAATGCTTTTATGAGAAGTAGAGTTTAAAGAGCTAACTTTGCATGAATGGTTCCTAAGAACTGTTTAAAAAGTTGTTAGCAACTTACTTAACTAACGTTTTCACGAGTCACGGCTTGTTGTTTTTTTATAGACTGCGTTCGAAGTTCAAGCGGAGGTATGCTTCAACCTAAAGTCGGATATCCCTTTCGAGTTTGCGGGATTAACGAAAAAATATCCCCTTTGGGGGTAGGCACAATTTCTATGTTCTGAATGTATAGCGAAACTCCATAGCGCTCCATTATATGTAGTTGAGCGGCTTAGAAGCTTGGATATACACCGTTCCGCCTCATAGGAGGGCTGCGGAATGTCGATGACAAAGAACATAATCAAGGCTGTTATGCGAACCGTGAATGATTTGCAGCCAAGCGGTAAATTCGTACGTAATTGAAATGAGGCGCCCAACATCGACCGCCTTATAAAGTAACTGTGGTCCCACCATAGCAGGGGGGCCAAGCTGCAGTCGATAGCAATTTTTTTAATTAAAATTAAATTTTAATTTTAACACTTATTAAATAAAAAACGTTTAGCAAGGATAAAAATGAGGTAAGGAAGAGAATGACAGTGGAAGCGTGGAACGTAGGAAATGCTACACGCTGTGATTCCGGCCTGGAAAGAAAAAAAAGCATGAACTCAATGAGTAAGAAAAGTAATAAAGAAATATAGTTGAGAAGGGAACTATACACAGAGGGAAAGGGATCTTTCAAAACACCCGGTAACATTGAGAATTGTGGAGCGCTTGGTAGCGGTAGTCAACCCAACCCGCCGTGAAAGCTAACGCCCGTGCCGAAAGGTATGATAAGAATGAAGAGAGAAAAAGAGGCAGGGGAGGAGTGCAGGAAGTGAATTTAGAGATAAAGGGAACAACGAAATATAAGTAGTTGAGAAGGCAACTAGGCATACAGGGCTTTTACCCAACACAAAGGAACCAGACAGAGAGAGAAAGAGATACTTTTCACATAACCGCGCAGAATGAAGAATTATGGAGCGCTTGGAAGCCGTAGTCGACCCAACCGGTCGCAAGAGCGAATGCTCGGGAGGAAAGGGTGGGTAGCGATCGATTGAAGATGACAAACCTACTTCTAAAAGATGGGAGAAAAAGGGGAAACGTTGCAGTCCCAGGTCCGTAAGACAAGCTAGGCGGAGTGACAGAGTGACCAATAAAGCTGCAAACAATGTAAGGAGGCCACTTGCAATAGCGCAGATCCCCGAAAGCTGTAAAATAAAGAGATGAGGAAAAAGGGGATTGAATGTCAAGAAAAGACGAAGTGATTGATGAGACAAACGGAGGTATCAGGGGGAATCCGGCTTACTCGGAGATACTAAAAGTAGCTGCTACAAACTCAATTGATGCAGTAGCGAATAATCATGTACGCCGAAAGCGGCAAAGAAGAAAATTGAAGGGAAAAAGAGGTTATTGTCAAGAAAAGGAAAATCCGGCTTACTCGGAGATACTAAAGGTAGCTAACGCTACGACCCCGGTTGTTGCCGAGAAGATGAACGAAGTGACGAATCAGTTTTCGGCTGTGGTGCTACTTGATCGCCGCGATTCCTATGAGCACACGTCTATCGAAAGGATTAAATCTGTAGAAAGGGAGCTATATAGCGTTATGATTGGAATGCACTAAATAAACTGCAGTCTTCTTTTGAATACAGTGGTAATGTAGTGGGTTTAATTGGATACGACGACCTTCAAATGGCTAACGGGGATTACTACAAATCTCCACCGGTGCAGGATGGAGGGCTGTTGCGTACGATATGAAAGTCCCAGGTTTGTATTCCATGACTGGTGGTGGCCGAGGACCCGTTGCAACTGTTCTATAGTCAGAAACGGTATTGGAAGGCACTTCGAGTATCTCGGCGCACGGGGAAGGGTCACAACTACATATTCTGAATGAACCAATACTTCTAGCGCTTACCAAGAGGCGGAGTTATTTCATAACATAAGTTCTGATACCTGATTGGGCTTTTAACTTTTATCGTCAAATAAATTCTGGCTACACCATAAACTCGCTCAATCTATGTAGATTGACCTAATTTAACTTAGGCCTAGGGTCTAAGTGCAATCCGCAAAACTCGATTATGTTCATTAGTCCAGTAAAAGCTCTAGAATTGATCAAATACCTCTATGCTAAGTTTCTATACTTATGAGTTTTATTGGGATAAGGCAAGACAAATCCTTCTGCTTGATTCCGACGACTTCTTATACTTTATAGATAGCCACAGGGCTGTCCTTTCTGCATATAACCGAATTTATGCTCAACTCATTGCGACACTTCGGACTTAGTCAGAGAACGTGATTAAGTAAGAGCACACCATCCTACTTATACGCTCAAAGAGCAAAAACGATATTGGGGTAAGCTAAGGGCATAGGTATAAGTCTTGTCCATTCCGAAGAAAGCCCAATGGCATGCAATCATTACCACTTACCAGACGTTAACGCAAATAGAAAAACAATGAGAAGGAAGTGTCTTGTGCACCGCTTACGTTCAAGACGCCATCAAGTGGTACAGGAAGAAACTACCATTGGTTCTGACGGTATTCCTATGCTGTTGCTGAATAATTAACTTTATGCTTCGTAATGAACGCCCTTAACCAGAGCATGCTTAATCCCCTTATTCCTGACATTTGGAGGCTTTGAAGAGTAGTCCTGTCAATTTCTGGCGGGGTAATCCAAGCGTTGCCACTCCCTTCTTACATTCAGATTCGATCTTAAAAATTCTGAGAACTGGCGGTCATTTAAAATAGTACGCTGACACACTTAATTATGTAAGCACTTGCAGTTCCCTATTATTTAGAATTTCAATTTTTATCCCTGTAAATCCTCTTATTTATTGCAATACCGGTTAAACGTCAAATTTTCCTCACTTCCGCGTTAATTTAGGTCAACTAGGATTTGCATTAGAAATCAGTTGATTATTGGTGTTATGTGGCAAAACTGATTGTATGACATTTTTCATTTTCACACGCAAAGAGCGTGAACAACTAAGTGCCTTAATGGTCTAAAGCTTTTTGAGCTCTAATTACTGTTGCCTGGAGTTTCATAAAAAAAAGCGCGCACACGCTAGAGAAATTCTACAAACATTCTTTTAGTGCGGGCTAGCTGCTGTTTTGGGATCATTCTAGTATCTAAGCAAGTCATTCCTTAACCAATTTGTTTCGGTTCAAGGGTGGTGTCATCTTCAGTGTCAGTTTTCGTTAGCTTTCGTTATGTTTCAACTTTCCAACCCTGCCGGTATAAAGAGATATTGGAAACTTATTGTCTTCTTCCAATTTAGATTGGTGAAAGCGACCTCAAAATAGTAAGAGAGATAAGAGCTTGAAAGCTCCACAACCTGAAAACTATACTGACAGATGGGATTAAAAAAGCACGAAATTTATATCTAGAAATAAAAGAAATTCCGATAAGGCCTAGTAATTCTCCTTACCTGAGGTTCCCTGGAAACACAATTATTGTGCTCAAAGCTCCAAGGTAGATTAGAATATGAGATGTGTTATTTCAAAGGCTAGAGTACCTCTCAGTCCATAGTGTTAGATGGCGGGAGGAATATCACAGTAGAACAACTTAGGTGAGGAACATCGAATGTATGGGTGCCAGCGAGCGAAAAAAGAACGGTTAGCATTAACATCAAAAGGTGGAGGGACGGGGCGCGTACCGGTAGCAGAAAGATAATAGTCGTTGATAACGAAAATGCGTTAAAGAGAACGGCTGGCCATAATCAGTGAAAATAGCGGATTTTTTCTAAACTAGAATTCGACGAACGGCTGCGGATGCTTCTGCTATCTGAAAAGAAAGTGTAAAGATGCTGGATAGGATGCTGATACACTAGCTGGAAAATACCATAATATCATTCTAAAGGCAAAGCGATAGCCCCACGTTTCTACTCATCGGTCTACGACAAACCCCTTCCTTACCTAATCCGAACCGGCATCGTCTTCGTCGTTCTTGTACTCTTAAAACGGGAAGCTCTGACGCGAACACAAAACACACCACTGTTTGCAGGCCATAACCATCAAAGGACGGATCATACCCGCAACACTCTCTTAAACCTTGTATGAGTATTTTGGTCGTTACAGCGGCAACTTCTCTGTCCAAATATCTTTATCTTGGCCATTTCATCCTTTTTTAATCCTGCTCTGAGCCTAATGGCTGAACCAGTTTACATATAAATTCAGACTGCTGCAATTTTTCTCAAACCAATTTCGATGAGTTTATGCCCGCCAGCGGGTTGAGGGACTTAACTAAGATCCACAGACCTAGAAGATTCGACATTGTCATATCAACAAATTCAGGCCATGGCCAGGTTCCAATATAGCTTAAAACTATGAATTGTGATTAACTTAGTCGACAAGGAGTTTTAAGTTTAGTAAGTTTACTATGAGGTTTAAGGTCCCGAAACGGTATAAGCCGTAGCTACGAGGTGTGGCCCTGCAGGACATTTTTTTATCAAATTTCTGGGAATCATTGTAGACAGTAAGTTGTCGTAGTAGCTCAACGTGGAGGAGAGATTAAAGAAGGCATCGATGGCACTTTATGCATGTTGAAGAATGCTGGGGTGTACGTGCGGTCTGTCGCCCTCTCTTGTTGTGCGAGATTAAAAGAAGGCGAGAGCTGTGAATGATCAACTAAGCAGAAAAGACGTGGAACCAAGCGCGGGGCTGCAAAGTGTCAAAGTTCATGTGCAGGTCTTACATCCTTATACTAACAAAGTTACTCTTATAATTAAAAAGAGGAGACTGTAGGCTTATAAAGGGCATTATGACTAGACACCGCCTTCTAGCATCACTTGCTTTAAATTAAGCCTTGTCAGTGATAGGCTAAAGCTCCAGCTCTGCAGCTGTCAGATCTAGAAGCAGCAAGTTGCATATGTCCTAGGAAGCTTCTAGTATTTCCCAAGAGGACGGAGCTTTTTTATTACACAGGCTCTGGGTTTTGATTGGGTTTTTCAGTTTGGTCGTGAAACAAACTTCTGGCAACACTACAGACTCATTCAGTCTATGTACGTCTCACGGACCGATCAGTTTAACCAAACCTAACCTAGCCTTGTCTGAAGACGCATTAACTATAGACTTACTTAAGTTACTTAAGCTTTTTTAGAGAGGGCAAAAGCTTATTTCAAGCTACTGCTACTTATACTGGACCGTGCAGGAAAATTTATAACGAAACACAATTTTACAACAATAATTACATGCTTTTTCATGCTTGATTCATTTCCGTTTGCATTTATTTTTAATCGTTCATTCATAACTTTTGAGGTTCGTTTAACTCATTTTACGCGTATTTGCAATTCTTATTTGAAGGGAGTGTTTTAAAAATGAAATGCATTCAAACATCAAAAATGCCACAATTTGGCTGTTTTCGTGTTTTTAATTTATAGTACAAGCAATTTGCAAAACCTCTACCTTTGTCTACACTAAACCCCAACCCTTTGTTGTTTTTTTTGCAACTCCCCAGCTCCGCGTCTCTTTATAGCCTTCTGTTACATGCAAATTACTCGTTTATTGGACTGGCAACTGTCAAAACCTCAACTTTCAAAGGTTTTAACAAAAATTGTGATTAATATGCTTTTCTGGGTGTGGATTTCAGCAGTGGGCGGTAAAAATGTTAGCGATAAGTGACAGTTCGCGTGCCGCTCAGCTGTTGATTTTTGTGTGAAAGAGGCGTGTCAGTAGTTAAGAGAGAAGTTACATCGAATTGGATGTAGAGGAGTAAAGTAAAAATAAACCAATGAAATTTTTAAAATATAAATCGTAATTTATATTGTAGTGGGAAAAATGTTGATGAATGGCATGATTTGTGTGTCTTTTTTTTTTTTTGTTGATATGCAAGGTGGTCGTATGGGCGGGGAGCTTAATTGGTTTAAATATTGCTCAATATATTGTTATGTTAAGTGAGAAGATATAACATAGTAATAGCTTGATCTGACCGAATCACAAATTTTGGGTTTTCAATCCTTGGGATTTCCTATACCAACAAGCAGACCCTGCAGACGTTGTTCTGCCCTAACTTTGGTCTAGCTGCATAACTTCTAATACGTTTTTACCCTTTCTCTTCCTCCCGCTATCTTCCTCTTATCTTTATCCTTTTATTCACGCCTCTGTCTGCGTCTCTTTCGCCTTCCTCATCTTTTCCATCCCTTCCTTTCATTCTTGCTCCCTATCCGCAACCATAGCAGTTTTTGTAAACATAACTATAATCATAACTATAATAGTAACCGTAACAATTATAGAGGTCGTCTTCCTACCGTCACCACAACCACAACCCCAATTCGACTCAATTCGACCGTCACTAAGTTCATAACGTAAGCGTTACCGTTGCTTTAAATGTTAAAGCATTTGCGTCGTATTTACTGTTATTCTTCTTCTTGTCTTTAGTAATTCTCTCTCTTTTCGTTTCCTTTTTTCTTTTACTTCCCCTCTCCTTAAAGTAGCATTTTAATAATTCCCTTAGATAAGATAACACAAAACTGCTTAAAGCTCGATGCTCAAGACTGAACACCAGCAGGGAAAAGGGTAGCGGTTTCTTTGCAATCTTCTTGGCTGCAGCTCGCAGAGGTGCCATTGAAGGGGATTTTCATTCTTTCCTGGTGAGGACCCACAAACTGTGTCCAGTATTTTTAGCTGGTATTCTAAATAGTTCTTTTACTGACCTACTTACTTAGTAAACTCCCTATTCTATTCAGAAATTAATCAGGCCACTCTTTTTTTTGTGATCTTGCAGGTGTCCATAGAGCACCTATTTCTCTTTATTGGTGTAAGATGACGCTGATAGTGACTGCCTAACTGGCGGTTAAGTCTATTCCATCCCTTACAGCTTCAAGAGTTTGCTACTTCGCATAGCTGTTCCTGCTGTTCTCGACGACCTTAGGGAATATAAATAATGATTTCAACGCATTCCTCTCATAAATCAGAATTTCTTCACAAGAAGTAATGTCGCTTGAAAAACACCAGCTAAGTTTGGTAGAGTGCGACTGTAAACTGTTTGGAGAAGACCCTTGCACCAACACCGTAATCCATTTTAAATCCGTCTACCTAGAGTAAGATAACGAACTTTTACATACTCACCTTAAAGTTTTTGTCAAAGTTCAATATGAGGAAAAGCAAAGGAGATCCTGCTTAGGCTACTAATGCGACCGTACTGCTCGTCGCTCCAGCATCTCGACTTTCTTAGTCTTTTGGCTAAATGTATAGTTGTTACTCGTATTAATGTACTGGTGTTTCGATAGTAGCTGGCCACAACCTAAAGCTCCTTTTACTCTTGCACAGGCTGCCCCCTGAATTTTGGTAAGTTTTTCAAGGTTGTATTGTTTGTCCAGGGCTAACCACCGATGTTTTGATTTGTGAGCAAGCTTTTAATTCTACAGCCACTGATTGCAATTGTTGCAAGTTTTTATTTCAGCTTCTGTCAATATCGGCCTCATAAAGTCTTAAGCTCTTGTCGGAAACGGTTTTTGGAAGCTCCATCCCTGTGTTCCGTACAGCCTTCCTTACAAAGCAAACATTTTAATATTTAATGTGCCCATAAAGCTCCTCCTCTTAGGCTGAAGACAGAGAGGGGACGAGAAGCAATGGCTTGCTCAAGCTATGCTATGCTAAAAGCTATGGCGGAAATTTCCCAAGCTTCAAGCTGATACAATTTTTTGTATTGAATACTCTACAAAGCTTCCTTTATACATATTGTAACGAATTCTGCGAAATTCCTGATAATTTTACAACTTCTGCTAATGTTCGAATCGCTGAACTGTCGAATAAATTACTCTAATATTCAGTTTTGCAAAATGGTCTTTACTAGACTACTTTGGGAGTAGTACTTCACAATTACAATTATACTTCACTAATAGTGTCTTTAAATCAAACTGATTACTGATTCCTAAGCTTGCGCTGCTTTTATACTCTCAGTTATCTCGTTCCTCGTTCGCCCATTGCTTCTAAGGTCTTGACGTTTCACAAACATGTTAATATTCGCCACAATATTATAGCACAATTTTCCTCGTTTTTACTCTATTTTCTGGCTTGAGCATAACTTTCTTAAATAAAAACATACATATTGCGGCAATGATGTACAAAAAGTTAAATCCTACACCAAAAAAGTTTGTAACAATTTGTATATAAATCAATAATCGACAATAAACAATGAGTCCCTAATGGATTTGTAAAGTCTCCGAAGGAGCTCTTTATGAACTATTCCGAGCACGCCGTTTATAAAGTCAAAGCAACGGTGGGAATTTTCAACTTAACTTAAGCTTCCCTAAAGTATCCTGTATCTTCCCATAGTCACATATACATACTTATGTTCAAATATTACATAACAATAAACCTCATCAATGTGCAAGTAATTCCAACAATAATTCAAATTTCTAACACCATTTCACATGCTCTTGCTTCGTTTCCTTTGCGCTCAAATGCTCCGCTTTACAAGTTGATAGCATAGTTGGGCATAGTGCAATAAATTGTTATTTGCACAAAAATTTAAAACATTTACTTTATCATTAATAGCTGTACAATAGTGAAAACAATTTTACTACTAAAAATTTAAGTAATCCCGGCTAATTCTCGTTATTCCGCCTGCTACTATAAGGAATGCTACTGTTCTCTGATGGCACCAGATTTAAGGGATGGTATTAGTGTAAGCATTTTTCAGAAGAAGTCCTGTTCTAGGTGAAAGAGGGAACTTAGGAAGCTTAGAACGAAATTTAGAAAGATACTCAATAGGAAACTGCAAAAGTTTTGCAGACGTGCCAAGATGGAATCAAAAGAAATTCTTTCTGTACATCACTTGACATCAGTGCGAAGTTCTTACGAACCTGCGAGGGAAGACAACTGAGTTGAGGAATTGGCTGATAAATATACCGTTCTGATGGAATGCAATGACAAGCCAGATGATGGAGTTTTACGGAGTCATTCTCATTCGATACGGGGGTCTTCTGCACTAGATTACAGACAGGGAGAGAATAATATTTGCTGCGAAAAGCTGTCACTTGGAATAGACGGCATCACTTTGGTGATATTGCATTCGTATTAGTGAAATGCGTTTATAGGGCGGCTATCACTCTGATCATCAGATCAAGGATACCTTCTATATCAAAGCACGAAGATGCCAATACTATTGACCCATACACCCCACATCATGCTAAAGGCTCTGGAAATGCTAGAGGATATTTATATCAAATTAGGATCTAACCGTAAAACTATGACTACAATGCAAACAAGTTACCTCAAGCTTTACTGGAAGCACGATATAGGAAGACAGATAGGTGAGGTCTACATCGCATGTGGCTTTTATATTAGACTACCTTCTGCTCTCGCTCACTTACGGTAAGAACATAAATGCGAAGTTGCTCTCAAGAAGCGTAGGGATTTGAATTCTTCTTTATCATTATATTTAGCCGAAATTAATAACAACCGATTCCTCAGATATCACTCATATGTGCTTTTTTGGTTATCGGAATATCGAGGGTTTTGAGAAATCTGATGAAGTAGCAAAGGTTGGAGCTGCGTTAGATGTTGTTGAGTCAATCACAATCCACAACTATCAAAAGAGACATCCACAACAAATTCACGGAAAAATACATTCGAATTACGTACTCTTCTGCTAGCTCTGAAATCATCAAGCAACATTGGCTCGATTGTGACAGAAGAGCTATAATTCTCAGTCCCAATACGGGGCACTAGCAGATAGCCCAACATGCAGAGAGAACGGAATGCCTTCTGACGCCATATCGAGGAGTTTTGACCAAAAAAGACGTTTTGAAATTATTTTTAATTTTTCCTGTTCCTGTTCAAGCACACAACTTTGGGCAAGCTTGTACGTTGGACATCAAAGAGTTATAAAAATACTTCATACATGACCTTCAAAGATCGATTGTCTAAGACGCCAGGGTTTTTGAACTGTTCACCAAAAAAGTAACCAACCAATAATGTAACAAATTCGATCACGCTTTTCCGCTAGTGTGACGTGGGATTAAGGAGGCAATTGAAAAATTAAAGTCGTTCTATAAATCTCACGTAATCCCTGTGCCTATACATGCTTTCGTATCAAGGACGCTTCCGCAAAAAAAAGGGATTGTCAGCGGGCTCTTAATATTCCGCAGTAATTAAAGCGACTTGTAAGAGCCGACTATAATTGCTATAATTGAAGATTCGAGGGGTCAAATATAGCCATACCGTGGAGCAGCTTCATTATCTAGAACTTGTTACGCGAATGGACGAAAAGCTTTTGCTATCGGCATCAGAGTTTGAAACCATAGGAATGACATACATTCATGTAGTTGAGAGAAACCACCGAGTCTCTTCATCGTGTTGAATACGACACTTGCAATAATATTCATAATTAGAAGTATCAACTGAGCAGTTCGCTGTTTAGCTACAACAAGGGACCACGGTCAAACTCGCCTAGGCGTTAAGACGTGTTGATGACGAATAGTGGTCGCCAAGAATCTTTAAAATTTAGAATACACTGAAAAATTTAGTACACTACGCCCATCTATGCTTGATACTTATTTCTGTCTGCAGTTAAGTGTGTATCCCGAGAGGCTCACAATTTGTTATGAATTACTACACCAATGGAGAAATAAATTTTCTCGCTAACAAAAAATTTTCCATTTTTCCCGCTCTTCCTTCCCGCAAGCTAGCGCGAGCATCCATATGGAATTGACTAAGCGCTATTTAAATGTCAGTGGGTGTCGGAAAAATATTTTTATTTTCCCTGCAGATATCTTTTGTTTATTTTTATACATTTTACAACTTTGACAACTTCCATGTGTGCATTGTTTTTTTTTGTGTATTTTCTCACTTCTACATTATTTTTGATTGCATTGCATTGAGAATGGGTTGTGAGAAATTTTCCCACCTCAACTACACAAGCATTGTTTACTGTACAAAGTTTTTGTAGAGTTTGTGAAGATTTAAATTTAGAATAATATTGACACATCACTCAAATTTAATTTAAGGGGTTGGACTTTGACAAAAGTTAGTTCGTCTTGTTTTCGTCATTACGTTGCGTGAGATCTTAGTTTGGGGGTGTCAAGTTTCAGTCACAAATTCAATCTTCACATTGGAAGTATTTTTGTATTTATTTGATTACTATTTTGGATTGAGTACATTGAATGATTAAGGGTTTAGTTTAGTGCCTTCTTATTTGCTTAGGTCTGAAATTATAGAAATTTGTTTTATTATATTTCAATAAGGATGAACACAACCCTATCGGAACGGAAATCAACATAAACTGTAGATACTTCAAATCGACTACGCAAGTATCATAGCAAAGGGAAAAAGCTTTTCACAGGACGCCTGAACATAGGTACCTTAACGTATCTCGAGAAAACCTATAACTCCAGAAGTAGGAAAGTCGTCGTGGCGGGTCAAGGGACTTAGAATATTCCAGCGGTGGGCATGCTTGTTGAAAAAGACGGTTCAAATCCACTGACCCGCTGGTTTGAGGTGTCTATCCGTCAGGCAAAACCAGAACGTGGTATCCCGGAGCGTACTGGATTCAATCCGGCAAAGGGCTGAAATATCGTTAACACTCCCTCAACTAATTACCGAACTTGGTTACTTTTCGTAACCTGACTGGTAAAAAGTCCACTTAATCCGAGATAAGACCAGCTAGACGGTTCGATTTGTTCATTCGATTCATATGCACGACAGGCGCGGTAGTAATTGAATTTGCTCTTCCCGAAGTACTGAATTTATATCTGGGAATGGGCTGATACCTCAAAAGCACATCCAAAGACATTCGACCATAAAAGCTTTAATATTTGATGTGATGGTTTTGATGTATTAACAGGAAAGTTCTTTATTGATCAACTGTACGAGCTTTATGCTTTATTTGCAGTGGCAGAAGAGACAGAGAAGAGTCACAGATTCCCAGTATTGAGAAGGTCTTGTGGGAGACCTAGGCTTCCTTGAGGTGTCTAACTGGCGAAAAATACCGAAATGAGTGTGCACCCACTCGAAAAAATGGAAAAGGTTCCCATAGATATATGCCAGAGCCTAAAGAAGGATACTTTCAAACCGAGAAGAGGCTGTGAAGACATTAATAAAAGATCCAACACGTTAAATGATTTGCTTATTAGAAGTAAGGATAATACAGGCGGGATGTAAAGGGTTAACTTTTCAAAATTGAAGTAGATTAGTATTTGTAGAGCTGCCACGCCCTTTTTAGAAGCAAACCAACGTCACTAAATATACGCAACAAATTCAAGTAAAGATTGTCTATTTGGTAATGCAAGCCCATATATGGGAGAAATGAATGAAAGGTGAAAAGGCAGATGTAAATAAAGAATTTCTTGGGGAGGGAGCTAAAGAAATAGCGTAAAAGAAGGAAAAAGAAAACCCAAAGAGAAAGTACTATGAAATTCGAAAAAAGTTTGGGGAAATTCTTGAAGGGGATGGGTTGTACCGGAAGGGGAAGATAGCAAGGATAGGGGATGGAGAAGAGGGGTGGCGAGAGAGGTAGAAGGAGGTTTAGATAGGGTGGAAAAGAGACAAAAAGGGGAGAGAAAAGGCATAAGAAAAAAGAGAAAATGAAAATGAGAACGATAAAGATAACGAATGGGATTATGAATGCCGGCAAGGATGGCCGCTCTCTTCCTCTCCATCCGCAGGGGGGTACCGATAAAAATTATTTCTTATACTAATTTCACACAAACGGCAATTTTCTACATTAAGACGCTTATTGAGCTCAATCTTCCCTACAAAATTCGAATCTATTATTATTTCATTAGTAGCTAATCGAATGCCTAATGAAGTCAAAAGCACAATGCAACTCTGTTGGCAGCGTTCCGCTTCCGTTTCCGTTTCTTAGTTTTCAAAGCAAATGTCATTGTCTGCATGGCGGAACGATACAAGGTGGCCGCATCGAACAGCTGATTATAACCTTTTTTATTTGATTTGATACATCAACTACCGGCGCAGTACGATTTGGACATTTGTCCATCGAATTTACAAGTACATGGAATTTTTGTTTGTTTGTAGGTATGTCACCATGCTCCCACCTTGTGTCGTTCCGCCATGATTGTCTATCTCATCCTTCATACTAATCGAGCAGTTACTTCTGTGTGAAAGCAAAAAATTTACGATTTCATTAGCAGGTGAAATGAGATCATTAAGTTTCTGTGTGAAAACAGTATTAGCCGGAGCATAATTCTTTATTCTCTAAGCCAGCATAGCCGCTGTGTTATGATTCACTGGACTTTGTTGGTGACTGCGTAAAGCTCATCATTAAAACTTGTTCGGTACTTGCACTATCCAAAGTAACATTTATTGGCAAGAGTGATTCTTCGCTGGCTTTCAAAGCTGATATTTTTGTTTGTGTTAATGCTCGTTTCCAAATAAACGAAGTCTTTTACTGTTTCGAAATTATGTCTGGAATCTCTGCTTGATGACAGTAGGTACTTTGTTTTGTCCTCATTCACCATCAAACCCATATTTTTCGCTTCATTTTCCTTTTTAGACTAAGCGGACGTAAGCACGGGAGCTCAGGCCGATGACGTCAATGTCGTTAGCATACGCCAATAATTGCACGCCCCATGAAGGATATTGTATATATATATATATATTGTGTATGTACGTACACAATTATAATTGTGGAAGTGTCGCTCACAAATACACGCGCATATGAGAAGCTGTACACGTGCATCTGTAGTTATAATTTTATAGCAGTAACTAAGAAAATTCTGGACGCGCCTAGAAGTATGCGAACGAGAAATCACAGAGTATAAAAGGCAGCAACAATAGAGGCGCGACAATCAGTTTGATTTAAGACGCTATCTGGCGAGCAATAGTAGTGTTATTTTGAAAGTACTTTAATAAAGGCCATTTTGCATTATTGAAAAGTGGAGTTATTTATTCAACAGTTTAGTGATTCGAACGTTATCAGAAGGTTGCAAATAAGAGGAATTGCAGTAAATTCGTTACAATATTGTTTCAGAGCGGTTAAGTTTTTCATTTATATTTAATGACATTTTCTCCAGCATAAGGTTATAGAAATCGCACGAAAGGAGGTCACCCTGTCTGAAACCTTTTACCGTTTAGTTTCGATATGCTCGGAGAGGTCCTTCCAATTCTGACTGGCCTGCCAAGTTTCTCTGGGTAGGCACTGAACATCCGCTTAGTGGTGAGCTAATGTGAGAAGGTGACAGCTGGGCTAGGCCACTCTGACATACGCGGTTTAAAGCCTAGCAGGGGATTTTAATCGGCAGCGTCTGTCCCCCACAAGGTGTGGCTGCAAGCGGGGTCTTTCTAGGATCAAGCGGCTCGCTATATAAAGGCGCAAGTAATACTTTGTGCGCTGGGCTTGGTTCCAGCCACGTCAAACCACAATTCACTGAAAAAATATACAATATTAAAGTCTTACTTGCCCAGATTCAGCCCCTTTATATGTAATGTATGTCAAGCAGGCGATGTGTTCCTACATAACACCAACCCACTTTTCAATTTGAATGTGGAACCCACGCCTCTACACCCAACATCCTATAGACCAACTCTGTTGAAACTGCCAGTTTCCTTACACTTCCGTTAGAGGACTTTGATGAAAATGTGTGTTGCACCTATTGCCTTGTTAACACAACACGGCAAAGAGAGAGTAGAAGAGGATAAAGGAGTGTTCAGGGCAAGAAGCCTGAAGACAGTGGTGAAGAAATGGAGAAATGCGCAAAGCAAGACTAAGAAGAATAAATGAAAAATAGTAAAAAATTAACAAAAGTGGTGAAAAGAAGGGGAAATCTTAAAGAAAACGCGGAGAATAAAATAGAGAGTGTCGGAAAGAATCAAGAAGAAGAAAATAAAGAGCAAAATTAAGAATAAAAACACGAGTAAAATTGCAAAGTAAAAAAATTGAATCTGCACTACTTCTCTAACCGTTCTCGACTCGATTGAGTTTGCTAACAAATTTCTCGAGCCGTGATTGGACTAGTTATCTAACTTTCCTGCAATACATTTTTTGACGTTAGATACTATTGTAACGAATTTAAGAAAATTCCGCTTATTTGAAACCTTCTGCTAACGTTCGAATTGCTAAATTGTCGAATAAATAACTTCAATATTCAGTAATGCAAAATGGTCTTTATTAGACTACTTTGAGAGTACTTCACAATAACACATACTTCACAACTAATTGCGTGTTTAAATCAAACTGATTAATTACTCAGCTTGCGCTGCTTTTATACTCTCGGTTTCCCCGTTCACCCATTTCTGCTAAGGTCTAGTAATTTCTCGAACAGTTGTAGCTCATGCTTGGCTAGTTACCAGCTATATATGTGCATGTACATATATCTGTAGACGACGCTTCTCTCATAGCCATATGCGTGTGTATGTGTGAGTAACTACTTCGGCTGATGACTACATATTTGTGTATGTGAGATATCTCTTCGTCGCCTATTACATACGAGTGGCTACTTAATTGTTGTGCGTTTATTAGTAGCAGCTTAGTAATGCTAATATTCGTCACACTATGTTTGCGGGGATATGAAGTAAGATGTGTCTAAACCGCATCGCAACGCGGTAGAGTTTTTAGTAATTTATTTAAATCTTCATACATTTTGTTTATTATAATAATTGATTTAATTTGAAATTATTACCATAAAAATGTATTTGTTTCCAAAAAAACTTCAACTCAAATGTAAATTTTGCTTTTTCTAAGCGAATGGAATTCAGCGGGGTTAAATTTTTCCTGATTTAGACTTCTAAAATACCGTAAAGGATAATTTTTTGTTTCAATATGTACTTACTATTCTTTTTTTTATCGTGCGTTTTGTGTTTTTATGAAAATTATTATTAAATTGCAAAAACTATTCAAATATATTCAAAAATCCCTACACACTTTTCCAATTCATTTTGAGCATCCATTTGATAAGGATAATTAAACCAACCACTTATGCAAACAAACAATTTTAGATAATGAAAGTAAAAGTGTAAAAACGGTGAAAGGGATGATGTTGTTAAATATTTAACTAAAACTGTTTATAGACGTCGGAATAATAAACAAAGCAATGAGATTTTTTCCGCATCGTCTGTTAGCGCATTGAAATGGGTCGAATTAGGCGTGGCTGGGTACGGTGCGGTTCACTAAAGAGTTTAAGGGGTGAAGGTTGACAAAAAAAAAAAAAAACAGAGAGGTATACCTATTTATTAAATATTTAAATAGTTTTTAATATGAAGTGGATGATTGTTAGTGAGATGGTTCAATATTATGGTAAATGTGCTATATTAGGGTATTCGACAATTGTTTCCCTAATTATGTAATTTTTTTTCCTGAGCAAAAATTATCTCATATAACAATGAAACATTTTAACCAAAAAAAAAATCAGAGAAAGGGCACTATTCAATCAATTATGAGATGTGTGTTTTTAAATAAACTTCGAGAACGTTTTCGAACTGCTAGCCGTGATAGAGCGATTATTTCATTGGAGAGGGCTACGATTTATCTCTTTTTAACTTTAAAAATACTGCCGTTTTTTTTTAATTGTGATTGCCTTCTTTTGCATCCGTTTTCTAAAATCCATTTGTCGTTATCTTAGTCATAAGAAACTCTTTATTTCCTCTAGAGCTCCGGAGAGAGCTCTGAATTCGGTTTAAGACAAGCTTGCTTGCTAAACCAATTGTAGCCCCTTAAACTATGCCTCTCGCTTTACCGAACTATACACGAAAACACTCCTCGAACGTTAGGGAAGTGCTGCAGATATGGGCGCTCCATCACTAAAACCTCTTGGTCCTAGCCCGACGGCCACGCTAACGATTTTTCGCGATCCCCAAAACCTTCGGGCTTGTGAATTCATTCGGTTTCCACGACAGGTGTACCTACTGCGGGAATATTTCTAGCCCTTGAATCCGCTGAGGCAGTTTGGCTAGCTAATAGTAGTAGGTGAGGTTATAGTAGCTGCCTCACAGCAAAATGGAGGGGCACGCTTAGGTCCACTGAATACTGTACGAGCTAATGCTCTCCCTCTTTTATATATTTAAGAAGTTCAACCAATTTATGCGTCTTTTGCAGCACAGGATGCCTTCGATTTCAGCAGAGACAAGCTCCGATCAAGTGCTTTTTCAGACATTCCATGCGAGCCCTGTCTGGAGCAGGACATTTACTGAGAAAATATTCAACACTTTCTCTCGCATTCTTTGCTCCGACTGTGGTCATGCGTTCGCCGTGCACAGCCATCAGGGAATGTCCTGTTAATATCCCAAGTTTCGTTCTCTTTTATACGAGGCCAAGTTTGTCGGGATTCCAATACCCATCTAACATTGGATTTTCGGGCAAAACAGAAAGTAAATAGTGCTCGCACGTGGCAAGATGAGAAGCGATGTGATTCAGTTGAATTAACTCTGTCTATTCAGTAGCTTGCACGCTTGTGCATCAGCAACTCAGTTGCGAGGGACACTTTTGCGACCACTATGGAGCAACGGGAGACTAGTTCGCTTATCGCCTGCCTGCAATCTATTGTTGCCTTTGCGGAAGTGAGCATATCCTGAAAGTTTCGATCGCTGCTTGACTGTAGGAGTAAGTTTCAAGGTGTTAGTTCTGCCGGAAAGATGTTGAAATGGCTCGGCAGCCTAATTCTTAGCAAAGAGTTTCTGTTTCAAGTTTGCAGATAACATCCCATTCGTGTCGCTTGGATTTAATTGAAAATTTTCTGTCTAGAGGAAAGGAAAGAGTGGTATAATCCTTGCAATTGCGATACCACTTATTGTTTCAAAGTTTCATACGCGTCGACCGGGTATCAATAGTCCAATACGTAGTGGAGTTTAATGGGAACAATATGTATTCATATCTCGCTAAAGTCTGTCACTCAAATATCGCTCACGAAGATTAATGTTCTCTACCAAGAAGATTAATGTACCCTACCGAATAAGGGTGCTTCGAATTGTTTAAGTTTATCACACGGTCTTCGCAGATGCTGCTCTGGTGGTTGCAGGAACTATGTATACCGATGTATCTTTTTGTGAAGAAAGGAAAGCAATATACGTCACCGGCGCGAAAACGAGTAGCGGTGTTGTTGCCGTAGGTTGAAACAAGATGAAGAAACCAAGTTCTATTTTTCCCAACTTAAACCGTCAGCAGTTAAGTGAGACACATACTTCCAACTAAACCAGAAAATGACTGCCTAGCAGATTAGCACATAAGAGCGAGAGTAACCATAGAACTCACGTCGTGCGTATCCACAAAAGAAATTAAGTTAAATATTTGTTTGAAGTCCTGAAGACTGAAGAAGAAGCTAATAATACCGTCTCTTTCCACATTACCGAAATAGAGTAAAAGCGTTCCCTCCGGCTATATCGTGTTCGAAGCTTTTACAGTGTAGTAATGCTCTCACCTTATTTCTACCTTTTGATATCCTAGTTCCTTTATATCGCTCCCTACTGTCCACGTAACTGTCATTTCCCCGCCCGGTCCCGTCGTCTTCTACCCTCTTGAACTACTTCCCCAACTTTCTTTTGTGCGGCCAGCTCCTTATCTTCTCAGTCTCCGCCTTTGCCTATGTCCATATCTTTTCCTTTCTTCTCTGTTTTTCCGTTCATTTTCCTATCGACTTTTCTGTATTCTCCCCCATCTTTATCGTTTTCTTTCGTCCCTTTCTTTGCTTTTCCTTTTTCTTTATCATCAACCTTCACTTTTCTTTTTCCTTTTCCTTCACCTTTCCACACCTGTCTCATTTCATCTAAATAATTAAAAAAATAAGACTCATGAATAGTATTTATAAGACCAAAGATCTTACTCTTTAAACATTTTACACCTATGCCACCCCCTTTTACCCAAACAACCAATACTACTATAAAATGAGGTGTTAGGATTATGCTTTGACAAATTTTTTTTTTAATTCTATGGAGCAGGGTTGAGTCATTTTGAAATGAAACAAATCAAAATAAAAAATTAAAAATATTCTTTATTTAAAATTTTCTAATTGATGAATAAAAAGTAATTTTTTATTCAAGCATTTCTTGAATAATGAATAACATTTTCTCGTTATTCAAAATATTCTAATTGATGATAAACGCCCATTCTTATTTTTGCAAATTTTGAATAAAGAGTTGAGTTATTATTCATTATTTACAAAATATGGAATAACAATAAAATTTAAGTTTTTATTCAGTTATTCAAAAATAAAATAATTAAAAAAAAAATGTTTAAGTTAAACGGTTTTATTGAAAACAATACTTACATGAACTAATAATAATACGAAAAGCTAGAAAATAATTAGGTAGGTCCTAGGTACTAGTCATCACACTCCTTATCAATCTATGGCGTTGATCAGACAATTAAATAAAAGCGTTGGACGCGTCATATTTCTACTGATAGTCATAAGTAAAACTAACTGAACCTTAATCAGTCACATTTTTAGAAATTTCGCGCGGCCAACGCTTTTATTAAATTGTCTGATCAACGCCATAGATTGATAAGGAGTGTGATGACTAGTACTTAGGACCTACCTAATTATTTTCTAGCTTTTCGTATTATTATTAGTTCATGTAAGTATTGTTTTCAATAAAACCCTTTAACTTAAAAATTTTTTTTAATTATTTTATTTTCAAGTTTTTAGTCTTTATTTAATTGTCTATTATTTCTCATTCTATTTAGTTCATTTAGTGACTCATTATTACAAGGACTCTTTCCTGACAATTTGTTACAAGCTAAGTCCTCAATACATAATCCTTCCAAAGACTTTACTCAACTCTGCGCCACGTATGCTTGTCCCTCCTCCAACTCCAAAATATTTTGATGTCACTTCTACTGGACTGTATGCAATATTTGTTCCAAACATGAGCCAAATCGGGCATCATAGGTCGCTTTCTATTCATGTAGTATGTATTATGTGTTCCAAATGTGGACCAAATCAAATCGGACCACAAATACGATTTTTGTGAATATCTCGATCCTTGCGCCACCTAGCGGCGATTTTTTTTTTGATAGGTCGCTTTCTATTCTTGTATGTATTATGTGTTCCAAATATGAGCCAAATCGGACCACAAATACGATTTTTGTGAATATCTCGATTCTTGCGCCACCTAGCGGCGATTTTTTTCATAAGTCGCTTTTTATTCTTGTATGTATTATGTGTTCCAAATATGAGACAAATCGGACCACAAATACGATTTTTGTGAATATCTCGATCCATGCGCCACCTAGCGGCGATTTTTTTCACAGGTCGATTTCTATTCTTGCATGTATTATGTGTTCCAATGTATGTATTATGTGTTCCATGCGCCACCTAGCGGCGATTTTTTTCACAGGTCGATTTCTATTCTTGCATGTATTATGTGTTCCAAATATGAGCCAAATCGGACCACAAATGCGAATTTTGCGAATATCTCGATCCTTGCGCCACCTAGCGGCGATTTTTTTCTTATTGCATTGTCATCGGGTTCTGAACTATATTCCAAGTTTCAAGCTTCTAGCTTATCGGGAAGTTACTTAAATTTCAATTACAAGATTCGTTCACAACGGCCGTGAAATTACCCCGAGGAGTCCCCGAAACCAACCCGAAATGACCCCGACGGAGTCCCCAAAAAGATCCCGGAATGACCCCCAAATGACCCCGGGAGGACCTCGAGGGAGTCCCCAAAACCATCCCGAAATTATCCCCAAATGATCGCGAGGGAGTCCCCGAAACCATCCCGAAATGACCCCCAAATGACCCCGACGGAGTCAAAAAGATCCCGGAATGACCCCCAAATGACCCCGGGAGGACCTCGAGGGAGTCCCCAAAACCATCCCGAAATGACCCCCAAATGACTCCGAGGGAGTCCCCAGCAAGATCCCGGAATGACCCCCAAATGACCCAGAGAGAGTCCCCAAAAAGATCCCGGAATTACCCCTAAATGACCCCCAAATGACCCCTAGGGAGTCCCCGAAACCATCCCGAAGTGACCCCCAAATGACCCGGAGGGAGTCCCCAAAATATACTGGAATGATCCACGAATGACCCCGGGAGGACCCCGAGGGAGTCCCAAAACCATCACGAAATGACCCCCAAATGACCCCGACGGAGTCCCCAAAAAGATCCCGGAATGACCCCCAAATGACCCCGGGAGGACCTCGAGGGAGTCCCAAAAATGTTACGGAATGACCTCCAAAAGACCCCGAGGGAGTCGCAAAAGCCATCCCGAAATGACCCCAAAACCCTAGGAGGATTACGAGGGAGCCCCTGGAATGGACCCCAATAGACCCCGGGAGGATATACTCCCCAAAATCATCTCAATATTCAGAACTACACGCGAACTGGTTACGCATATGGGTATATTTTCAGGGCATCTCGATGGTTTATTTTTTTATTTTTGAATAACTGAATAAAAACTAAAATTTTATTGTTATTCCATATTTTGTAAATAACGAATAATAACTCAACTCTTTATTCAAAATTTGCAAAAATAAGAATGGGCGTTTATCATCAATTAGAATATTTTGAATAACGAGAAAATGTTATTCATTATTCAAGAAATGCTTGAATAAAAAAATAACATGTTATTCATCACTCAAGTTTTCTTGAATAATGAATAAAAATTTATTTTTTTATTTTTTCGTCAATGGTTATTCAAATTAACGCCCATCCCTGCTATGGAGAGTTTTACGACTATGCTCCTAGTAAGTACAGACATGCATACATACTTCCGCAAATATTTACTCGCTTTATATTTAACACACCACTCTTCTGCAACTCGTATTCTCTTCTTCTTCCACTCCCCATTTGTTAACAATCAGCCATGAATGGCAGCAAACTTAATCCTTTTTCGCACACAGCAAAAATATTACGCCAGAGCTCATAAATGTGGTAGCATGCGACCAATGTGATCATTTTTGCTCCAACAGAAACAATGGAAACTCGATAAAAAGCACGAACTTTTCGCAAGTACAATTAATCGTACACAAACACTCACACACAATCTCAATTAGCCACACGTCTTACCTACCTTCTATGGTTCCATTGTTTGTTACAGCTCGTATTTTTCTGTTATCCTGTATTAACACTTCTCAGGCTCAACCTCAACACACACACACAGTCATCAAATCACAGGCCACCACTGGACGGATAAATCCATTTAAGCTGCTTATTGAGCTGGAAATCACGTTAAGCAAAACGAAAAGTATAAGTGATTTTAGAGAATAGTCGAATTATTATTTGGCTTGCATTTTAGTACTTGCAATTTAGAGAGTTTGCACTTTTAAAGAAAGCTAGAGATTAGAAGATAGGCAGGAAGTAGTCTAATCGCCTTGTACAGCTGCAATGCATCTTATTATATGAAGTTGTTAGAAGTATTTGGGAGCAATGCGAGCTTTGGGAAACTTTGTCCTAAACTATTTTTGTATTGTTTTTTAGGATCGTCATTTGGTAGTCCTATGTAGTCACGGTTACAGAGAGCTTAAACTCGCCTCAAATTTATATTTTTCGACATGTCGTAAAGGTTATGTCAGGGTATTGTGGCAAATCAGAGGGTCAAACGTAGGCTGACAAGATCAATTTGATACCGCGCAAATGATTCTAGCTCCGTCGATTCAGTCGAATTGATTGTTCAGAACTCCATACGTGTCTTGCCCAAGAATGGACATTTAAAGAGGAAGAACTCAACATTTTCCATCTATATTCGCCCATAAAACTGCAACAGTAGCAATTTTTTAGGACTACCAAGCATTCGTACGGCAGAGCGCACACAGACTCGATTATATTCCAATCAATGAAAATAGGCAGTTGCGATTGGGATTAATCAGGAACATAGTTCGATACTCATTTGGTGAAGGGTTAAGTTTCCCTATAATTTCCTGTTTTGCCTAGCGTAGTTAGCATTTATGATCTTCCGTCAACAGGATGGAGCTTTCCCTCTAACCGTTGGCCATTCCAGCTGCGTAAGACGACACATTTTCCTGTAAGGCCTTAGTGACACCACCATTTGCAGAAGACCGACGAGGCATTTTTGTTACGGCGAAGGTTTTATCACCGACAGGTATAGCACTTTGTGCATAGCCTTTGTTTTGCCCTTAAATAGATCCCGGTTGCCTACTTGAACGACGGTTTCTGGTGACCATCAATTAAAGAAAGGTGGGAATATAATAATGGTTACGCAGAATGTTGCTCTTGAATATTGATATGTATTCCGCAGCCTTCCTTAAAATACCGTCAGTTTTTCACGCAGTAGGCACGGATTCGCTTATCATCTTGGGTTGAAGGAAAGCATAAGTTCGAAACCATCCAGGCTAAGACCCGCATCCTTATGTAAAAGCCGTGGCATAGGACGGTCGCGGCAAATCCCCATTACAATGCTTTACAATTTTGAAAAGAACGTCCTGAAGCTGACGGATAAGTATTTGAATTCGTATTGTCGTCATTTGGGCTCCAATAGTACTTCGATCTACACATTCCACCATAAATCGATAAATAACGGTCTTGATATGAGAAAAGCTTCACACAGTGTGCGATCGCTTCTGGCAAGGTAACTGATACCATTACCGATGTGAAAGAATTGTATACTAAATATACATATGTTAATCAGAGCTGCGCTGCTATGCTGCGACTCTATACCTGGTTACCCATTCTTTTGAAGATCATCGAAGACACTTCTTCGTCAAGTTGACGGTAGCTGGCTCGCCGGTTTTACTGTGACATCAAACGACCAGACGCCCAACACTAGGCTTTGGCTGGTGCCATATGGCGAAGTTCCTTTTAAGAAGGGATTGTAGGGGGCGGGTGCGAAAGAAGTAAACAATTTTACTTTACACTGACAGTTCCCAAATGGACTTGTGAGCTGGTGTCTTCTCTGAGCAACTTAAGGTGTCGCTGCCAGTCCGTCTTACCATCAAACAAAAAGTTCTGAGTAGAGGTGGCCCGTACGCTCCTGTAGGAGGACTCGGTGATAGGGCGGTAGGTATGCATTTACTTAGCTAGACAAGCAGCGCTCATGCCCATTAAATCATCACTTCGTCTAAGGCGGTCAGAAGCTGTATTAGGTCGCTTCAAGTCGCAACTTACTTCGCAAACATAGCGCTTATTTGGGTTCCTGGTCACATGAACGTAAAGGGTAACGAATGGCAAACGACCTTGCAAAGGCAAGGGGACAACTGTATGCTGAGGAGGTGAATCGAAAGGAACATGGCATATTTCAGGAGATAGCGGTCTCGAGCTGATACTCCTCGGACTCCTGCAAGATAACCAAACAAACTTTGCCAACGTGAACGGCTCTCGGAGTATTCGGGAAAAAAGTGCAAAATTAAGGGAGCTCGTGACACAGTCAACCATGGCACACTACTCCAAAACATAGCAGGTCCACCCCTTCCTCCGTCTAAAAACATGAACCGCAAATTAACTAAACGGGCGGCAAGCGCCGGTTAAATTTAGGACCTAAACCTCAAAACTTAGGAGAATTAAACAGGAAGCGCAAAATGATGCTCTTTCCCCACTTCTATTTGATTTCTACATGTCAAAGTTGCCTTCTCCACCAAAAGGAGTTACTATAATTTCCATGCCGACGACTGCACGGTATTGGCAACAGGATTTGGCCCTTCAATGGACGAGTTAGTTTCTTAAGCCAAGCCTAATAGCTAACCCCACGGCCACTCTGTTTGGAAGAAACATACGACGTTGATGTCGATGGCATTACGATACCGACTGTAAGTCACAAAAAAGGGGCACTTTTAACTTAAAAGCACATGCCCTCCAAATTGTATCTAAAGTACAAGGCCTCAACAAAATCCTCAAGTCGCTTGCCGGCAGAACTTGGGAGAAAAATAAGGAAACGCTTCTAACAACAAAGCAAATGGCCGGCCGCTCGTGTTCTACGCGTCGTTAGTTTGGTCGCCTGACCCATAAAACACATGAAACACTGGAAAAGCCTGCAGGTCTGCCAAAATACTGCACTCAGAACTGCCACGCGATGCCCTCTTATGACCCGTCAACACCATCTGCATAGTGAGGCAAAAGAACTCAACATAAAAGAGCTAAATGAAAAGCTGAACAGTCAGTTTTTGCCGAATTGTGACAAACCAGGACATCCCAGCAAACAACAGCTTGATCTAGCCGCACCTCCAAGAGGGATAAGGAAACATATCCCTAAGCACTATAATGAGATCTGGCCCCTGTCTACTCAGCCGTTTGATTCAGTTGAGCATAAGGAGGCCCTAAGCCTGATTCTTTCAGAATCGGTGAATACCTTCGCTAGATCGCACCCGATGAACCCCGTTTACAATATGTACACTATCAAACCCTTGCAGAAAAAGTAAGCAGACTACCAAGGGAGTCACTTGTCACTCTGGACGAACCTTGTTATGGATGCTGTAACTGGTTAAATTTTTACTTGCCAATAATCAACGCCGACATATGTAATATGTCTCCTGCATGCGATGTGTCCTCACATGACAACAACCATCTTTTCAATTGTAGCCTGGAACCTACGCCCCTAACAGCAGTATCCCTATGGTACAATCCTGCGAATGAAAAAACAATGATTCGTCCCATCAACATCAGACTTTGTCAGTGGAAAAAAATAGCTACCTTCTGATCTGGGTAGAATAGGTGCGCGGTCATCAGAGGCTTGTCTGCTATACGTACATACATATTTATAACATTCGCCACTCGAAGGGTTGGCTATATATAGCTCCGCAGAACCTCTTACCAGAACCAATAATACCTTGGTCCTGCCTCTATGCAACTAAGCCACCTAAAATGGGCTTCAAAAAAACCACAGATACAATTTTTTTGAATATCTCGATCCTTGCCATACCTAGCGGGATTTTTGTTATAAAGCGATTTCTATTCATGTATGTATTATGTGTTCCAAATATGAGCCAAATCGGACCACAAATACGAGTTTTTGGAATATTTCGATCCATGCGCCACCTATCGGAGTTTTTTCTTATTGCATTGTCATCGGGTTCTGAACTATATTCCAAGATTGAAGCTTGTAGGTTATCGGGAAGTTACTTAAATTTTAATTACAAAATTCATGTCGGCCGACCTACCGGCCGCTACACAGAGTCAAGCTAAATAAAACCTTTTAAAAACTTTTTTATTCACAACAGAAACTTTACGATATTAGCATTCATAAACAAACAAGTCGACAATGAAAGCAAATTACGACAAATTCCAAGGATTAAAAGCAAAAATTACTCCACTCGGCCTAAAATGAAACTTATCTCTACTCAACTCACCAGCTCTGCTACTCTGCCTAACTAAGTAAGTACTTAACTTGCCTTAAATTTCATTTTGTTGCTTTTGGGCTAAGAGCCAAGTTAAGAAAACATTTAGTCATAAATAAAATTTCACAGTCAAAATACCAAATCTCAAATGTTCCACAAGATTTCGTTATGAATCATCTAAGAACAACAGGTGGAAGAGGACATTTGGTATGAGCCTGAGACAGCCAAAAAGCGAATAAATTCGGAAACTTAAGTACATTTAAAAATGTAAATTTTCATTCACTGAAGCTAGTAATGTAAGCAGAAAGAGGGGATGTAGTGGGGTACACATTGCACACTTCCGGGTATGTGGGGTTCTAAATAATCATAGCATACGTACTTATGTATGTATATTTACTTAAACATTCAAGTACTGGTTGAGTTGCTAATATTTTTGCAAATGTTCGCATATTATCGAAGGGTGAACAGAAGGTAAAGGCAACCAAAAGCACAAATTCATTCGTTTTATAAATTGGGCTTTTCTGCATGCAATTGACTTTGGCTAATATTCCCTACCTATAAAATTTTCATTTGATTGTAAAATTTTCATGTATACCCTGTCCGACCCAAAAATGTCCGCTAAAAACGTTGTCGATAACAGGTTTTGAAAAAAAAAAAATTGAATATTTTTTTTAGTAGGTCATGAAAAAAACCTTAAAAATCAAAGTCGAAAAAAAGTAAGAAAAAAAATTAAATTTCGCAGGCTCAAAAATTTTTTTTTTGGGTATGCGTAGTGGAACTTTTTTTCCTGAGCCCAAATCCTATCGAAAAATCGATGGCGCGATATCGGTTAACTTTCGTCCATACAAATCGACCCACCCTAAAGCTATACTCCCACTTACCTCTACCCTCTTTAACTTTTCATTTTATGTTATACATTTTAAACACCGTGAAAAATTCAATGCTACTTCATGCATACGTAGAAGCATTTTTTCTTAAGCACCCCCTAGCAGCAGCAACATTGTAATGAAGTGGAAAATAAATAGGGAGCCATAGGTGGGGGTAAAATGTAGAAAATGTAAAGCGCGAGGAAGGACGATTGCATGGAGGAAGCGTGTTTCGGAATTACGGTAAGCTTGAAAAATGACGGTAGTTATTAATAAAGATTTTTTATTTTTTGTTCAGCGGTGGATGTGTGCCTTTGCTTTGGTTCTTCGGGTTTTGTACAACGCTGTTTCGGGGAAAAATTTGCACTTGAATGTGTCATTTGGTAATTTGCTTAAGCGACATTACTGGCACAGATTTTTAGCCTTGATTTACTTACTTAATTTGCTCTTAACCGTTAAAACGATTACGGCCGTCCAACAAGGCGCGCCAGTCGCTTCTTCGCTCTGACAACTGGCGCCAATTGTTCACCCAAGGGCGTTTAAATCGTTTTCCACGTGATTCTTCCAGCGGAGTGAGGGCCGCCCTATTCCTCTGCTTCTATAGGCGGGTTCCGATAAAAATATTTTTTAACCGTAGCGTCATCTTACATTTTTTGCTGGGAAAACAAATTCAGACATAGCGGCATATAGGCAGTTCCTTTTCGTGCTGTCGAAACCGGCTTTAAAATTGACGAAGAGGTGATTTGTGTCATTTCATTTTTCCAAGATTTGGCGCATTATGAAAATCTGGTCAATGATAGATTTACCAGGTCTGAAGCACCACTGATAAGGTCCAATCAGTTGATTCACGGTGGGCTTCAATATTTCGCACAATACCTTATATGCGATATTAAGAAGGCTGATTCCGCGACAGTTGGTGCAGCTTGCAGTGTCCCCTTTCTAGTGGATGGCGCAAAGTCCTAGATTCCAATCATGGGGCATGCACTGGTCCGACCATATTTTGCAAAGAAGCTGATGCGTGCGCCTTACCACCTCCTCGCCGCCGTATTTGAATAGCTCCACAGGCAATCTATCAGCTCCCGCGGCATTGTTTTTTAATCTAATTATTGCAATTCTGACTTCGTCATAATGGGGTGGTGGGGTCATTAATTCCATCATCATTGATTGCGAGATGGGGTTCATCATCCCTGTGCGATACTTCGCTGCTTCATTTAGGAGAGCGAGAGGTGTTCGCTCCACAATCTAAGTTCCCTCTAGACATTGGTTACAGGGTTGCCGTGTTCGTTCTTATAGCAGTTTGCCCGGACTTAAAACCTTCCGTCTGCCTCGGAATTTTTTTTATCCTGGATGATAGCAGCTCAAGCTCCTGCCAATCACACCTTTCTGCCTCTGCGTTTTTCTTCTTGAAAGGACGTCTCGCTTCCCTTAGCTTTGATTTACTACGAAACAATTCAAAAACATAAAAAAAGGCCTAAGAGCCAAGTATTCGTGATGTTCGATTTTAATGTTTTAAAATTAACTAGAGCTCGGCTCAGTGATTGACCTCAAAGCACAATAGAAGTAACTATCAAAAATAAATATGTGTTGTTATCAGTAAGAACCGGTACCGGCAAGTTATTGTTTTATTATCGGCTTATTATCGAAAGCATAATTATCGTCGAGCTATCGGTTTGTTATCGTCTTATTGTCGACGGGTGACAGATGTGTCATCGATTTTATATGGACATTTTATCGGTATCTGTTTCAATAACAAATCGATAACATGCCGATAACAAAATGGTAACTCTTCGATAACAAACTGGTAACTTTTTAATAAAAAGCGATTACTATTAGATACCAAATCGATAGCTTTTCGATAGTTTTTCAAATATAAATCGGTTACTTTTCAATCCAAAATCTATTACAAGCCGACAAAAAATTACTAACACTCCGATAACTTTTGGATAACAAATCGATAGCATTCCGATAGCAAGCTCGTTACAAATCGATAACAAATACATAACATTCTGATAACATATCGACAACTTTTCGGTAAATATTTAAAAGATAAAATCAATTACTTTTCGATATTAAATCGATAACTTGTCGTTAACAAGTCGGTAACAAATTGCTAAAGCGCCAAATACACGACACGAACATTTCCGCGAACATTCCCGTTATGTCATGTTTCTGCGACCTTTTCTGTCGTTATTGGTGGTGTTTGCCAGTTCGCGCAAATGTTCGCCAAAAATCAAAATATTTTAATTTTTGGCGAACATTTGCGCGAACTGTTCGTGCGTGTATGGCGAAATAGCTCATAATCGTAGTAATTTCTGAACGGAACAGACGTGCGCGGAAAAGTAAAATGGACAATAAAAAATTTCTGAGTGAATTTATTGAAATGTATAAATCTTTGCCATCATTGTGGCAAGTAAAAAGCAAAGATTATTGTAATAGAATTAAAAAGAATAATGATTATGCGACTTTAATCGAAAAATTAAAAGAAGTAGATCCTGATGCCACAAAGGATACAGTTATAAAAAAAATAAGTAGTTTGCGGGCGCAATACCGGCGTGAATCAAAAAAAAAGAGAGATAGTTTGAAGTCTGGTGCTGGTACTGAGGATGAATATGTTCCTACTCTTTGGTGCTATGATTTGCTATGCTTTTTGAAAGATCAAGAAGAACCTTTGGCAGGCGTTACCACAATGCAGGATGAGTGGCAAAATTTTTTGTAAAAGTTGGTCAAATGTTGCCTTGCTCATACGAACGTAATTTTTAAAATCATTTTGTAACGTGAATTCCAGTTCTTTAATAAGCTCACTTTGTCCAAAAACTGCTCGTTTTTTAAACCATTCTTTGCACCAAATTCTTTTTTTGCGATCTTCTTTCTTTTTTTTACGCTTAATTGCCACAGCGAGCAATATTGCTGCAGCACAATTGGTGTCCGTATTCATCGCTGTCTGAAAGAGAACTAATGTTCGGCCAAAAGTTCGTATGGTGTATGGCCAAAGCTGCGAACAAGATTGCGGAATGTTCGCGGAAATGTTCGTGTCGTGTATTTGGTGCTTAACACTCCTATAACTTTTTGATAATATATCGATAACTTTTCAATAATAACTCGATAACAAGCCGATAGTAAATTGATAGCTCGTCGATGAATTTTGTTATCAACAGTTATCCAAGGTATTCGGCTCGCCTATATGAATTTCGAAGCCTTCTATGTAACTGTGAACGGGAATTCGCTTGAGATGAGCTAAATACGCCAACAAGGCTTCCTAATAGTTTATTGGTTTTATTGTCTTTAATGTAGCCTGGCTGCCAATAGAGATCGGTATATTGGTTGCTGAATCTGCAGTATTCTGTAGACGTCTAGTCGCTAGATAATAATCCACCTACCAACCGAAATGGGAAGAATATTGCTCTTCCTATCATCGTCATATAATCTAATCTCGTTGCGTGTATGGTTTAGGTATGAGAAACTACTTCATTTGAGAAGCTCCTCTTTCAGTCAAACGTTGAATGAACATGTGATATGGTACTAGAACCAAAAAAAAAACGCTTCGGGTCTTTCTTGTCTGTGCTGCTCACTGATATTCATAGGAACGCTATTTTTACATCTTCCCGATTTTCGATTGACTGCTCGTTAGGTCCAGAGAAGTGGTCTGTTAATAATATTGTTAAGATGAAAGCTCACTTGCTCCGAGAGGTTCTTACGCTCGTCTATCATTGGATTTCTCTGTCAGGTCAGACCCAAGGAAGTTTTTGTTATTGTTGTTTTAATCTCAAAAATACTTCTCGAAAGCATAGGGCCTATCAGGTACTGACGTCGTTAGTACTAGCCGGACTGCCAGTGAAACATTTTTTTAAACTTCTGAACCTTCGGGATTAATATTCTAAGCCTTTAATCCTCTGAGGTGGAAATGCCCTAGATACGTCGATAGGCTCATTTTCGTTTGATCAGTGGCCTCCTTAGCTATTTCTATTCTCAGATAGATTGCTGTGGTTCCTCGTGAAGTCAAATTGTGCAGGGACACTCTGTATCCGATATCGGCAGCCTTACGCGTGTATAAAGTAGTAGATACCCTGACTAAATACCACAGCCATACTCCAATTCAGCTTGAATCCTTTTACGTGAATCCTTTTCAGTCTTCCTGACTGTTGTCGTGAAAAATTAAGGGAAATATCTAAAAAATTATCAATATCAATGTGCTTGAGTAAAAAGCGTCCCATTTGTCTGGCTTGTGTTGCCAGCGTCCCTCAAATTTTCTCGACTTGTATATTCCAACTTTTACTGTTTGTTAGTGTACACAGGGTTTTGAGTTTTTTGTCACGCTCAAAACCCAATGGATTCCAATTGAATCAGCTCAATAATTTTCCATACAACACCATTCAAAAAATTTTAATTAATTTAATTAACGAATTGGTTTCCTTTGGAAAAGCACAAAATCTGAAACAATAAACAATTTCGTGATAATTCGCTCCGGTCAGTTTTATTCTGGTTGACCTCAACTGGTCAGTAGCTAGTCAATGTTACTTGTACATGTACAATATGTAGTTGGAATGTGTTTCCTTCTAACCCTCTTTTGATTTAAAGCGCACAACTAGAAGATGCGCGCAATAAAGGGTGTCTAGAAAGCGAGACCAGAACTAATTTATAAGCCAAAAGGCAGTGCTCTTTAAGTATTCGCATCATGAGCCCTAAGCCTTTTCTCTTTAGAGATAGAAGCAACCTAGTTGGTCTAACAGAAGGCAGGTAAGCGTCAAAGCAATAGAGCTGAAAGGTCGCACTAACATACTGGGCATAAACTGAGCATGCGAAAAGAAGGAATCTAAGAAGATATTGTTGCCAAGTAGCTTTGCTATTATCAGAGGAGCAGTAAGGAGCACTCAACTGTTGATAGAAATTTTCCGAAATACACTATCTCTCTATGAATCTAAGATATACGTACCAAAAAATTTGGTTACATACTAAGTTATCCGAATGCACTTGGGACAACGACACAGTAATACTGACAGCTACTTATAAAGCAACTAGCAGATCCTGCAGACGTTGTTTTGCCCTAAATTTGGTCTATCTGCATACATTTTAATAAGCTTTTTCAGTCTAACTCTGCCCTCCCCCCTCTTCACTTTTTCCTAATCCTTTTATTTACTCCACCCTCCGTCTTTTTCGCTTCTTCTATCTCTATCCTCGTCTCATTCTATCTCTTTCTCAGTCTCCCTTTCCTTCTCTCTTTCCTCTTCTCACAAGTTCTTCTCATTCTTCTTCATCCCTTATTGCCAGTCCCAGAGGGTGGTATGTATATTGTTCCAGTCCCAGTCCGTCTCTGGTCTACTTCCCAGAAAAAATGATCGTAAATACTAATGTAGGCAAATTTATATACCAAATTTCAGGCAAAACGAATATCTTTCATTTTATATCCATATTACACACACATTCTAGGGGTATCCGGGTCCACGTTTTGGCCTATATCTCGAGACCCTACTCACCCAGCGGCATAAAACTCACTCTGTACTAAAGCACTAATCAACAGCTTTAATTTGATACCCATAATGTAACAACGCTGTCTAGGCGTTCACGGGCCCACCATTTGGCCTATATCTCGACACCCTAGTCACCCAGGGGTATTAAAATTACCTTTTACTAAAGCACTCATCAACAGCTTTCATTTGATATCCATGTTCTATAAACACATTCTAGGGGTACCCGGGTCACGTTTTGGCCTACCCTCGTCATCCAGGGGTATGAATATTACCCTCTACAAAATCACTCATAAACAGCGTTCATTTGATATCCATATTCTATAAACACATTCTAGAGGTACCCGGGTCCGAGGTGTACGCAACTTATGTGAAAGTTTGAACAAAATACACCGGCGCATCTCTTCAAACACCGGCTACAAACTAACACACATTTTTGGCTTTCTTTTTATATATAAGATTGGCCAGTCGCTTGTGTGCGACGCTTGCGCTCTTAGATAGTTGTCGAGCTTAAGAGTAACAAACTGGAGGTAGCGGAAATCCTGGCAATTACCGCGCTTACAACTATCACGTGGTGTCTTTTTATGACATCAGAGCTCGTGTCTATTAGATCTTTTAGGAATGGTTATCAAACAGTACGAAGCGCCCCGGCAAACAAGAATTCAACCGTTTGAGCATAAAAAGGCCCTCAGCCTCATAAGAAAATAGGCGACAAAGTATCGTGCCAGCCGAGCCCCATTATCCGTGTCCAATATCTGGAAATCGCAATTAAGGAAAGCAGACTTTACAGGAAGACGCACCCTCTAGCACAACTTCGATCTGGATACTGTAATAGGTTAAACTTTTACTTGTGCATACAGAATCCACACCGGCATAAGCAATGTAGCTTTACCTGTAATGCGGCCGTACATGACATCAACCATCTTTCCAACTGTAATGTGGAACACACGCCTCTAAAGGTTGGCGACGACAATTTGTAAGTGATCGCACCTATTACGTGGGGCGACGCACTGTTGTAAGAAGAAGTTGCCGAACAGATCATAATCCAATGCTCACGATGGAGCTAGTGTGGCGAATGCTCCGAATTAAGTGGTAAACATCAGCCTCTTTTTTGAAACTATACTCACAAGTGTGGCCGGGACGGAGCCACGACAGATGGCTCTATGAAAATGAGAGACATACAGTGCCATCCTTAAGGAATGCAAAAGTATATCCGGACAAACCACGGCTTTGACATTCGGGAAAGTTGTTAAGCCTAGTTTATATTAGCTCCATTTTCACACTTTCTTTTTCCGATTGAAATCTTTTTAATAACGTTAGGCTTACTCCTTTTCTGACACCCTTTTTGCTGCGTTCAGCACATAACCTCAACCGCAAATGCATTTCTCTGCTCTCATTCGTTCACCTTTTATAGCATTTGTTGTGCATTTCTTCCAAAGTGACATGACACAGCGGTGGTCACCGCACGGTTACTCTCTCAACCGCTTGGCATCTGAATGATTGACTATCCGTCCAACAGACAGTTCGATGTATTGCCCATAGGCGTTGCAGCATGTTGGCAGCTTCAAGAAGTCAAATGTTAGATGGATGATTTTCAATCAAAAATATGTTTTTCTTGCAAAGCGTGGCTAAAGGTCGACAGCAGAAACTGAAGAAGCGTAGAAAATTTGTAATTAATGTTTTGTTTAAATGAATTCTTCCTAAATAAGTATGAAAGCAAACTTATAAATAATTAATAATTAATAATTAATTTATGAAAAATTATTAAAGTTGTACAGAATTTTAACAGCTGGATTATTATTTTGTAATTAATCATTTAACAGGTGTGTTTTGAAGATGGAAATGCCTACTTTAACATATGAGCTCAGTAAGGCCACCTAAGTACGAAGTGCTCAGAAGTTGCAGCGAAATGAAGACTGCATAGCTCACCCCCAAGGGGCGTTCCGCATACGAAGTAAAGAGGCGTTTTTTTTTATTTCTCACTCTTACTCTTATCTAAAATCCCATTTAACAAAGCGACATGGAAGGATATTCCGAATGCCCTTTTTTTAAGAAAACGATTTCAGAATTTGGACTGGATGATTTCAACTCGGTAAAAGGTGGTGTGAGCCCAGCACTTGCTTACTGACTTAATTATGTTCTCCAGGACCAGATAGCAAGTGTTCGGGGGAGTCCAAAACTCTCTACTGACAGCGTGAAAGTTCAGAGGAATATCAATATCTCCATCAATATCATATCAAACCATCAGTGCAAAGGGTCATGAGACTCGAGCCTTAAACCGATTTCCCTAATTTCATTTATTCCATACGCAGTATGAGCGGTGAATGTAGCTACAGGCGCAGAAGCCCGCGCAAAGTAGTCTTCTACCAGGGATGAAGTCGAAGGCGGTCAAAATACTGGGGTGCCCTTGATTCACAAGATTATATCTCGTGTATTGCCTTATTCCCGCCAGGCTACGGGAGAAGTGGCAAATAGAAGAAAACCGACTTGACCACCATATCTTAAAGCCAATGTCTATTCACGCAGTCCTTCTCACGATTACATATCGCATGTTCCACGACAACATACACTCTTGCACGATACATAATGCAATGTTATGAACATAGACCTGGGCGAGGAGTTAAACTTTTTTAGTTTTATTTTGCTGCTTCTTGTAGCGATAAGGAGACTGCTCGAAGACTTGGAAGAGTTTTACCGATGTTGACGGCCGTTTCCCGGATATTGATTCGGTATGTTCCGGAAAATAGCACCGTCCGATCATTTCAGAGATTATTTGAAATGACCACGTTGAACCTTGTAGGTCTTAAGGGAAGGAGTGGCTGTATATCCTTTCCTAAAGAACATAGCCCATGTAAGTCTGCAGTCAATTGAAAGCTCCCTCGGTGCCTAAAAATGTCACAAGACTATATTTGTTAATGTTTACGATTGATTCAGTTGTGCAATCCAAGCTTTCGAAGAGCTGTTTCAGTAGATTTTTCGTGCGTGATTTAGCCGCAGGAGATAACTAGGAAGAAAGTTGCTGACACTGACTTATCTTGTTTGGTTGATTTTCCGGCAGGGTGGATAAATGATGTATATTGGAACGATTTTCCGTCATCCCTTGTCAAATTTGGTTTTGAGACAAACCGGTTTCGGCGTTGTGCCATCATCAGTGTCGATTTTCGTTCTGATCTGTTGTTGTCGTTTGTCCTGTATTTATAGTTCGTAGGTATATGAGCAGGTATTGTCAAATTGATGCTTGTGTATATTTAGTTATGTATATGTGCTGTGTGTTCATTCAGAACCGAGGGTGGTTTACTAATCGATTTGTGTGGCTGACTGGGGTAGGTAGAAATCTGTGATTTTAGTCGTTTGACCTTCTTTGTCGGTTTTTTGTTTTGGTGTGTTAATTGTTTTGTGTTTATTTGTTGTTGTGTGTTTGTCTGTTGTACCAGTGTGATTAAGTTGTTTCCTGTAAACAAGTTTTAAAGGCTCGAATATTGTGTCAGAAATTGTGTTTATCTGTTCGTTTATTATTCTACCGTCGAATGTTTTCTGTTTGTAGATTTCCATGTTTTCGAGTACGTTGAGACGTCGGCCCTTTTCTTGTATGTGAAGAACCCTAACTGTTTTATTGATGTTTGCTGGGGAACATTCATTCTCGACCATGTGATTCGCGAAGTTAGACTCGAGTATAATGTTTAGATTCCGTATTTTTTTGTTGCAATCTCTAATATGTTCTCTGAACCTCGTTCTTATTTGCCGTCCTGTTTGTCCTATGTAACTATGCTGGCATCCGCAGGTAAGCTTGTATACGCCGTGGCTGCTAAACGGATCCTCTGAGTTAATGTTAGTTCTTAGTTTTCGCCCTAGATTGTTCGATGTTTTGAATGCTGTGTTAATGTTGTATTTTTTAAAGAAGTTTGCCAATTTATATGTTGCTTTTCCAGTATATGTCATAGTCGTCCAGCTATTATTTTCCTTTTCATTATTTCTTTTTGGTTCTCCATTTGTCCTTCTGAGCTTATCTACTAGTGCTTTTTTATATCCGTTGTTTGCAGCGATATTATATATGACCTCAAGTTCTTTCTTATATGCCTCTTGTGTAAGGGGTGTTCTTTCAAGTCTACGTACCAAGTGCCTTAATGCTGCATTTTTATGCTGCTGAGGGTGATTTGAGGTATTGTGTATTATTGTATCGGTGGCCGTTGACTTTCTATATATGTCATAGTTAAATCTTTTGGCTTCTTTATCAATATTTATCGCGAGGTCTAGATAGTTGATTCCTCCGTCTTTTTCGGTTTCCATTGTAAATTTTATATTTCCGTGCTGCTTGTTGAGGTACTCCAGTACAAGCTCTTCGTTATTAGTAGTTAAAACGCATATTATGTCATCCACGTATCTAGCATAAAATGACACGCCTAATTTGGACTTCAGCTCCTGTATGTACTTTTCTTCCAGATTTTGCATGAACACTTCCATAAGAATTGCTGATGTGGGGCTTCCCATACCAAGACCGTTTGTTTGTCTATATATTTTATTGTTGAATTGAAAATAGTTTTGACGTAAAGTGGTTCTTAGCGTATTTGTGATTTGCATACTTTTCACTTTGTTTTTTGTGTTATGAACTATTGTTGAGCTAACTATGTCCAAAGTCTCCGATAGTTGTATAGATGGGTATAAATCTTTTATGTCAAAAGATACCAAGATAAGATATTGCTGACACTCTTTTCAACCATTTAAAGTATATGGAATGAACGACTTATAAGTCACAGTAATTTAAGATTGGTGTATTAAGATTAACCAGCTTTAGAAATTAAAACACCCAAGATACATCTTCACGTCCTGGAAATATTAATGGAAATTGTAAACTATAGAGTACTAGCAGAACCGGCAGACGTTGTTCTGCCCTAAATTTTTGGTCTATCTGCATACATTTTAATAAGCTTTTTCCGTCTAACTCTGCCCTCGCCCTTCTACACTTTTTCCTAATCTTTGTATTCACTCCTCCCTCCGTAATTTTCGCTTCATCTATCACCATCTTCGTCTCATTCTATCTCTTTCTCAGTATTTTCCTTCTCTCTTTTCTCTTCTCTCAAGTTCTTCTCATTCTTGGTGGTATGTATTTTGTACCAGTCCCATTCCGAGTCTCAGTCCCAGTCCCACTCGGAGTCTCAGTCTCAGTCCCAGTCCTGGTCCTAATCACAGTCCCAGTCCGTCTCTGGTCTACTTCCCGGAAAAAGGCATCGTAAATACTAATATAGGCAAATTTATATACCAAATTCCAGGCAAATCGAATAGGACGTATGTAAATACGTATGTGGGTATTATTAATTCATGTCTTTATTTCGGTTTCGCTTGCATATTTATCAGTTTTGCCAGGTTGATGCGACTAAATCGAATATCACAATGAAAATCACTTTAAAGCTCTCAGCAACAGCTTTCATTTGATATCCATAATACACACACATTCTAGGGGTATCCGGGTCCATGTTTTGGCCTATATCTCGAGACCCTAGTCACCCAGCGGTGTAAAACTTACTCTGTACTAAAGCACACATTAACAGCTTGATACCCATAATGTAAAAAACATTCTAGGTGTATCCGGGTCCACGTTTTGGCCTATATCTAGAGACCCTAGTCACCCAGCGGTCGCACTAACATACTGGACATAAACTGAGAATGCGAAAAGAAGGAATCTAAGAAGATATTGTTGCCAAGTAGCTTTGCTATTATCAGAGGAGCAGTAAGGAGCACTTAACTGTTGATAGAAATTTTCCTAAATACACTATCTCTCTATGATAGAATCTAAGATATACGTGACCACAAAATTTGTTTACATAATAAGTTATCCGAATGCACTTGGGACAACGACACAGTAATGCTGACAGCTACTTATAAAGCAACTAGCAGATCCTGCAGACGTTGTTTTGCCCTAAATTTGACCTATCTGCATACATTTTAATAAGCTTTTTCAGTTTAACTCTGCCCTCCCCCCTCTTCACTTTTTCCTAACCTTTTGTTCACTCCATCCTCCGTCTTTTTCGCTTCTTCTATCTCTATCTTCGTCTCATTCTATCTCTTTCTCGGTCTCCTTCCCCTTCTCTCTTTCCTCTTCTCTCAAGTTCTTCTCACATTTTTTCATCCCTTATTGCCAGTCCCAGGGGGTGGTAAGTATTTTGTTCCAGTCCCAGTCCCACTCCGACTCGTAAATACTAATGTAGGCAAATTTATATACCAAATTTCAGGCAAATCGAATAGCTTTCATTTTATATCCATATTACACACACATTCTAGGGGTATCCGGGTCCACGTTTTGGCCTATATCTCGAGACCCTAGTCACCCAGGGTTATGGAAATTACCCTCTACTAAAGCACTCATCAACAGATTTCATTTGATATCCATATTGTATATACATTGTCTCGGGGTATCCGGGTCCACGTTTTGGCCTATATCTCGAGACCCAAGTCACCCAGTCATATCTCAAGAATGGCTAAACCGATTTGGGATTTCGAAATCAACTAACCATCATCTCTCCTTCCTGTATCTTTCCTAAAAATTTCATGGCAATCTTGCTATCCGTTCTCGAGTTATGGAGTGACAATCAAAATGTACACTTCTTTTTATATATATAGATTCTGAACTGCGTTAGGATAGGACAAGCCTATTAATCTGCCTATTTAATCTGCTATTCCATATATGCTCTCGAGAGTTTCGTAGAGATTCGGTAAGCAGACAATCAGTTTTCGGTGAGTTCAGTGAATATCTTTATCATGGCTATTAAGCTGAATAAGATGCGATAGACCTTTTCATCATATCCTCTGGTATCACGGTTTGATTCCTTGACTTTTAAGCACTCTTCTGCGTTTCAGATGTATGGAAATTTCGCGTATAAAACTTATAGCTTAAGAGCAAGCTTTAAGCACCTGTAAACTGCGGGAGCTTCCCCAAAAACTGAATTGGGTATCTTCCCGTGTCAATCGTGAATAGTGGTTGTTTGCTTATTTGTGATTGTTTATTTGAACGAGGATTTACTTAGATTCTGTCAATGTTGACTGCTGACTTTCCCACTTCCCTTACTATTCTTCTTAATTTCTTTGAAAAACTAACTTCAAATAAAGTATGAACTAATTCTAATAAAATGTTTATAGTTTTTGAAGTTGGTGAACATTAAGTAATCATATATACCCGTTAATCTTAAAAAAATTGCAGAGCAATCACTAAATAAAGAAGCTAAACATAAAATAAAGAAAACATCATTTGAAAAGGGTCCGAAAGAATATCCGTGGGGAAATTTCAAATGAAGTACAAATTACTGTCGCTTGATTGGTAAATAAGGAGGTTATCATTGAGGGTAAACTAATATGATTTGAAGTGGAAAACTAAGCTTGCCTTGGGCTGAGTTACTTGAAGTTTTGCAGATAAAATTATCATAAAACAAATTGGAATACAATAGGCATTGAATGTGAAGGACTGACCAGCGCACACTGACCAATAGAAAGTAATAAATTGCAAGTGGACCGTAATTTGGACGTACAAACATAAGTACATATGTAAGTATGTATGTATGTATGTATGTATATGGAATTGACTTTGCTGACCATTTCTAGTTAGAAGTACTTATATACTTATTTTTATGCACTTAGTTAAAAATACCCAAATATAATGTGCGTCCAAAATCTTATCGGTGTAGTTCATTGAGAGAATTAATAGCTTTGTAGAGTCTACAGTGAGTCGGATATCGATGGGTTAGTGAGAATATTTTAGTATTTATTAGTCGCACAGATATGACTGGCTGGCACGTGAAAATTAAAATGAGTTTGATTTTGAAAGCGAGTAAATACATACACAAATGGCTCGCGAGTCAGACGCACCGTGTGTAGACCCTATTACTGAGTACTTGATTATTGTCCCTCGTGGAAGTACTATACATATGGGGTATTCCATCCCATTTCGACCAATTTTGAACCCGACCCCTTTAGAATTGGCTGAAAGCTTTTCTTCTTTTTCTAGCTTACGAAAGATATTTTTCAGAATTTTTTCAAATTTTTTCATCCAACTCAAAAAAAGTTATGAATTAAAAAAAAAACACCGTTTTTGTTTTCAAAATGCTATAACTTTTTCAAAAGTTGACCGTTTGGGATCTTTTTTTTTTTTTAAATTTGTTTTTAAATGTACTTTTCGGAAAAAATACAAAAAAATTTTTAAAATCGGCCCACTCCGGGATTAGTGGGGATGATTGCAGAATTGATTGAAGTTTTTTATGAGAAAAAAAAAAATGGCGAAATTCGAAAAATATCGAAAAACTGAAAAATTACAAAAAAAAACTTTAAAAATTTTTTTGTATTTTTTCCGAAAGGTACATTAAACAAAATTTAAAAAACAAAGATCCCAAACGGTCAATTTTTGAAAAAGTTATAGCATTTTGAAAACAAAAACGGTGTTTTTTTTTTAAATTCATAACTTTTTTTTAATTGGATGAAAAAATTTGAAAAAATTCTGAAAAACGTCTTTCGTAAGCTAGAAAAAAAAGAAAAACTTTCAGCCAATTCTAAAGGGGTCGGGTTCAAAATTGGACGAAATGGGATGGAATACCCCATATGTAGGCTGACTTATCTAGCTGCTCTCAAATACTTGCACACATTTTACTATCTGAGCCACAATCGCTTATCGAAAATGTTGTAAGAAAATAACTTTTTATATGGAGGCTTAGAGTGACTCATAAGGGCACTAGTCACCACCTTATATATAAAAAAATCAAATTCTGTCTTTATGTTTGCTATGGAAACGTATTTCCCACACTTCAATCATCACCAAATTTTGGTTACAGGGTCCTTCGATCAACGGGAATGTTTTAGGCTAAAAATAATTTCGATATATAAAATGGGCGTGGCACTTCCCATACAAATGGAATCTTTGGTACTGCATAACTTTGAAGGTACACATGTCAGAACATTGAAATTTAGTAAGGAGTTATATGAGGTCAATCCCTAACACCACCAAGAAAATGTGGAATTGGGAAAAAGGGGGCCTGGCACCTCCCATACAAATGGAATATATTATACTGCATATCTCTGGATGTAGTAATGGTAGTATAATGAAAATTGGTAAGGAGCTATATGAGGTTAAGTCCTAACACCTAAAGTAAAATGTGGAATGGGGAAAAAGGGGCGTGACACCTTCCCTACAAATGGGATTTTTCAGAACTATGGCTGCCGTACAAACTTAAGTTATTTTAAAACCTAAAGTTTGACTGCATTGTTGAGTTTGGCTGTTATGCCTTTTGGACGTTTAGTAATCTGCCGCAGTTAAAGAAATTTTTTAGTTTCAGTCTATCTACATCTTCTATAAAAATCAAATTCTGTGCGTGTGTTTCCTATGAAATCGTGTTTCCCATACTTCAATCATCACTAGATTTTGGCTCCAGTTTCCTTCGATCAAGACGAAAGTTTTTATATTTCAGAATAAAGAATTTTAAATTTAAATGTTTTTGTTTTTTTGGCTATGCGACCGAACTATCTTAACTCCTAAAAATGATCATGTTAACAAAATCAATGATCGCATTCAAACCCAATTTCCTGGTGAAGTGACGAAATATAAATCGATCGACACAGTTACAAATGAAGATAACATTGTGAATTATCCAATTGAATTTCTAAACTCCTTAGAACCAAAAGAAATGCCTGCGCATATATCAACTTTGAAAATTGGCTCACCAATCATGCTTCTTTGGAATTTAAACCCACCAAAATTGTGCAATGGAACCAGACTTGGCGTTTAGAAATTAATGCCGAATGTAATCGAAGCAACAATCATCAGCGGTAAAAGCAAAGGTGGAAATTTGCTCATACCACGGATCCCAATGATACCTACAGATTTGCCATTAAATTTTAAGGCTTGCAGTTTCCTGTACGCCTTGCTTTTGCAATTACAATCAACAAAGCACAAGGACAATCACTTACTGTTGCAGGCTTAAATTTAGAGAGTCCGTGCTTTTCCCATGGCCAGCTATATGTTGCTTGCTCTAGAGTTGGAACACCAAAAAATTTGTTTATCTTTGCACCGAACGAATAAACCAAAACTATTGTGTACCCACAAGCATTACAATAAGATACAAGAATAAAATGTTTTAACAGAAAATTTCACCAAATATGCGTACAAAATTCAATTCAATTTACAGAGCAATAACTAAAATTATCAACAAACAAAACAGAAACAAGTAAGGAAGACTAAGTTCGGGTGTAACCGAACATTACATACTCAGCTGAGAGCTTTGGAGCCAAAATAAGGGAAAATCACCATGTAGGAAAATTAACCTAGGGTAACCCTGGAATGTGTTTGTATGACATTGGTATCAAATGGAACGTATTAGAGAGTATTTTAAAAGGGAGTGGGCCATAGTTTTATAGGTGGACGCCATTTAGGGATATCGCCATAAAGGTGGACCAGGGCTGACTCTAGAATTTGTTTGTACGATATGGGTATTAAATTAAAGGTATTAATGAGGGTTTTAAAAGGGAGTGACCCTTACTTGTACATATGAAGGCGTTTTCGAGATATCGACCAAAATGTGGACCAGGGTGACCCAGAACATTATCTGTTGGAAACCGCTAATTTATTTATATATGTGATACCACGAACAGTATTCCTGTCAAGATTCCAAGGGCTTTTGATTTCGCCCCGCAGAACTTTTTCATTTCATTCTACTTAATATAGGAGGCGTCACACCCATTTTACACAGTTTTTTCTAAAGTTATATTTTATGTCAATCCATTTTTTCATATTTGGTATAGAATTATAGCATTTTTTTCATTTTTCGTAATTTTCGATATCGAAAAATGGGCGTGGTCATAGTCGGATTTCGCACATATTTTTTAAGTTTAGTAAAGATATATCGATTTTTGCTCAAGTTATCGTGTTAAGGGCCGAGCGGAAGGACAGACGGTCGATTGTGTATAAAAACTGGACTTGGCTTCAACCGATTTCGCCCATTTTCACAGGAAACAATTATCGTCATAGAATCTATGCTCCTATCAAATTTCACAAGGATTGGTTAATTTTTGTTCGACTTATGGCATTAAACGTATTCTAGACAAATTAAATGAAAAAGGGCGGAACCACGCCCATTTTTAAATTTTCTTTTATTTTTGTATTTTGTTTCACCATATAATTACTGGAGTTGAATGCTGGCATAATTTACTTATATACTGTAAAGATAATCAATTTTTGTTAAAATTTGACTTAAAAAGTGGGCGTGTTGTTCATCCGATTTTGCTAATTTTTATTTAGCACATATATGGTAATAGGAGTAACGTTCCTGCAAAATTTCATCATGTTATCTTCAACGACTTCCAAATTACGGCTTGCAAAACTTTCAAATTACCTTCTTTCAAAAGTGGGCGGTGCCACTCCCATTGTCCAAAACTTTACTAATTTTCTATTCTACGTCATAAGGTCAACCCACCTACCAAGTTTCATCGCTTTATCCGTCTTTGGTAATGAATTATCACACTTTTTGGATTTTTCGAAATTTTCGATATCGAAAAAGTGGGCGTGGTTATAGTCCGATTTCGTTCATTTTAAATAGCGATCTGAGATGAGTTCCCAGGAACCTACATACCAAATTTCATCAAGATACCTCAAAATTTACTCAAGTTTTCGTGTTTACGGGCGGACGGACGGACGGACGTGGCTAAATAAATTTTTTTCGCGCAGATCATTGTGATATATATAAGTCTATATCTATCTCGATTAGTTTATGCCGTTACGGATTGCCGTTATGCGAACAAAGTTAATATACTCTGAGCTCTGCTCAGCTGAGTATAAAAATAACGCAACATTCATTCGATCTCGGGCGTTACAACGTACGCCGGGTAAAGCTAGTAAGAAATAAAAATAGATAGAAAAGGGTGGTATTTTGTACCTACCCTGCAAAAGTCGGTGGATCATGAGGGTCCACTTGTGTCATACTGGAGTACTCCATGGATTACTCTTATGTAATGCTGACCTGGAGTATATGGTCCAGTCCAACGACATCGCAATGTTAATTGGACCATATTTTTTGTATGAATTGTGGTTAATTTTGGAGCATTCGCTTGGTCCATAGCGAATACTCCATACATGCATGCATGCATTACTCGCGATTTTTGCAGGGTAATTACTTAGTCTAATGTATTCTAGACATGTATCACGGAAATCTAAACTACCAGTAGACTATCGTTTTCTCTCGTGGTCATCTCTCATCTCTAAAGACAGATTCCAGCCTAAAAACTTACCACCCCCTTGTGGCAGTCAAGATACATACGCACTTGCAGCCATGTAGCTGCTTACAGATCTGACAGATGATGATTACTCGACTCGGCTCTCTCAACTACTCACTGTGAGTGATTTTCGACGGTAGGATGTAACCGAAGCGGTGGGAGCACTTTACTACTCACTCGTGCTGGATATTTTGCCAGAAGAACTGCCAGAAGATTTTGAAACTGAAGAAAATCTCAGCAGACGCGACAATTACCTACTGGTAAACGACGTATAGAGTGTGCTAAAGTTATTTTGGGAATACTCAACCTCTTTGCCAGATAGCCCACTGAAAATGAACGAGGGTGGGAGAAAAGCTCCACGAAAGGCGGGGACGCAGTAGTCTGCTCCACAAAAAGGTTAAGAGGAGTAAACTGTACACGTACTTTGAAGGAAAGCTTTTCGAAAATGAGAAAGAATGTTATAAGGCACAGGTAGTTTTTCTCAAGGAATTCTGCTCCTGTCGGTATCTGAGAGATGTACGATTTCAATTTACTCTTTTAAGCTTTTTAAATCTGGGGTGTCGAGTGGCACAACTCGTGCGCGCTACATAGATCTTTGCGGGTTTTCTGCAGCTGGCTGGCTCTTATTTATGCCAACTGTATGAACATGGGCTGACCGGCGGCTCCACTTCAAATGCTGGAAAATGCCAAAGCCACCTTCATCTTGAAGGTGGCCATTTGAAGGGCCCTACTAGCACTAGAAGTCAAACAGGCTGAAGTTGAATTCATCAGCACTCTTCTGAGTGGAAGTCCGACCACAGTCAAGCTAAGTGTAGCGACGGCTAAGATAAAGGTGAGAAGAAGGAGGTTTTCTTTCACCTCTGTTTTGAGTCGTGGTTGTGAGGGGCTTTCAGTTGAACGCTTATGCTGATGATCAGGCAAACTACATTGGGAGGAAATTTCTGAATACCATGAGGTAACGCTGATAGTTTAAGACTCGCGGATTTCCTGTCAACCCTATCGATTCGGTTTAACGGAGGATAAATATTGCTGAATTAAGACCACCCTGAATTGAAGGAGAAGCCATGTCTGAAGTTAAGTACTTAATATTAATTTGCATAAAAAGCTAAGGCTAAGGGGTTTTCGGCTGTTCTGTAAAAAGTCTTCGGGTGTCTTGTACTGCGATTGGCTAAAGCTGGAGAGTCAACAAGAGATCTACATTGTCTATATGATATGCCATTCAGACTGATTGTCTCCTTTGCAGTTCTGGTCCAGCGGATATCACTGGACAGTTCTCCCATAGTCAAATAGATGGGAGCAGTACAACTTGCTTTCCACATAGTAGGGAAAATGGTAAATGCTCAGCGGGCAATAAAACTCTGAGGCACGGAATATATGCTTATTATTTACGAGCATTCCAGCGTTCTGTTCAACTTCCACTGTGCGCCCGCGTTCGTTCCTGTTACCTTATTCTCTGTTCGTATTCCCTCATGAGCGAAATAGGATGGGAAATTAATATGGGATAAAAGTTTGTGAACCTGTTTACGGATGGATACAGGCTGGGCGACAGCCGGTACAGCAGCGCCTAAGTATCCGCGATAACCGCAGCCGCTTTAGTTACATGGAGGACGGCGTGGAACATTCTAGTCACTTTATACTTAGCTGTCTAGTTTCGCCCAGGACGATGCGTAAATATCTCGAATGGGACGTATTTAACTCTTCGGAGGAAATAGATCATGATCTATCGATCTATCTGCCTTACTCATAATTCGATCGTTGCCACATATCGATGTGGGAACACACCGTACAAAAAAATGTCCCAACTGGGCGGCGATCACCCAAAGAACGATTCCAGAAGCGAAGGAACCCGAAACCCTAATATCTAATAATGATTTACACTTACTATGACCACGCAATGCCTCGGTGAAACAGTTATAGAGTTGCGGGAAAGATTATAGATTGACCGGCCGAGCTGTTCAAACACGGAGACGAAAAGTTGCCAAGGGGCTTGCATTAACTCTTACGAAATTATCGTTAGGAGGCGTAGACTTCGGGATTGTAATGTAAGTGTGCTTTGCGCAAACCACAAAAAAACGCTCGCCTTGATAAAAATGCAAAAAATTTGGATCTTGCGGTTAATGAGGAGAAAAAGGAAGTACTTGCAGCCATCAAAGAAAGAATCGGCACATTCGCTACAATATCTTTGTTGACAGTTATGAACCCGACATTATGAAGCACTGCATTTATCTGAGAATCACCATTAGCAAACTTTGACTATGCCAGCCTAAAATTCAAACAAATAAACATTCTTGACTAAAACTTTTCGTTCGGCTGAGTAGACAAAATGTAAAGTCTTCTCTCGATGAACTAAAATAACGCTCTAAAACTCTTTCTCGTCTAGACAGCTAAGTATAAAGTAACTAGAAAGTTCCACGTCATACATGCACCGATATGTAGCTTGGAGTCGTGAACAATGTAGAGAGAAGATGGGATGGCAGTGCAAACTCCTCGCCGAATAGGTTGTGCTACACGAATGGTTGGTTACGCTCCGTCTCAGAAAGTAATACTCGGTATTCTCTGGTTGGCGACTCACTAGGCGCTCTCAAATGAAGTCAGTTATCGTTAAGATCCAATTAATGATGATAATAGAATACACTAAGTCTGCCATTTACATAACCCTTCGTCAACCCAAACTATTCACTCTTAATGGCATTCAAACAAAATTCAAATAATGTAATCACTAATTGCAAGTTGATTGTTGCTTAATGTAATTGATTTATTGCCAAATCATGTAAATTTTATTGAACTAAAATTCTCGCCGATTCTTGAACTGTTTCTTCCTTTTATACGCATTTTATTCCAGTTTGAATTTCTTGCCAATGAATTCAATGAATTAAGATTGACGACCATTTATTATGGTAATTAGCAGCGGAAAACAACAATAACATTAGCAATGAAATCTTTTCATCAAAATTCTTAACTGTTGCCCCTGATTCATATTGTAGTGATTCGTACATTCAATCATGCAGCAAGCGCAAGCAGTCAAACATTCAATTAGTGATGGACAGGCGAGTTGAGATGGAAACCCGATCCATGCGCACAGCGTTTGTAGGGTAGATGAGTAGGGTATATATGTATGTGGGTATATGTTGGTATATGTTGGTGTGTATGTTCGTCGTCATATTACTGGCTACTTTTTTACGACTTTATCATTCTGCTGTCGTCGCAATTAATTAAAATCTAATTGTTGAAGTTTTGATTCGTGAGAAACACTGTAAATGCTTGAAATATGATGTTTTTTGATTTATTATTTCTTAAAGCGGGAAGTTTTCACTACCAATACAGACGCATCATACAAACATCTGCTTGCGTAGTGATTCTAATACTACGCTCCTCTTGAAATAATAAGTAATTTGTCAGCTGATATGCTCATAATGATTTCTATTTATGACACTGATGAGAATTTATTATGACATTTCAATGAATAAGCGAAAAATTGTAGCACAAATGTTGTTAAACTCTTAATGAGTGTAAAAGCTGGAAATGAAAATGTCATCGCTTGAAGAAATTGGCCTCATAAAATTTTTATTTTAATTAGCCATAAATACACAACAATAAAAATATCAATTTGATTTACGCATAATTTGATGGGTGTTATGATTATTTTGAAAGTTCATAATCTGGCCAATAAAATTTATGTTTAATGATGTGATTTTATAAGCGACAAGAATACATTTGTTTTCCAGCTAAAGCTGGAAGAGTAGTCTCATATAGGTTAGGTTAGGTAACGTGAAACTGGCCGATCAATAAAAACCTCGCATAGACTGAATGTGTCGATAGTGCTACCAAAATTTGTTTATTGACCAAACGGAAAATCCCCAATTAGGTACCAGGTCTTATGGTATAAAATAATTCCGTACTTTTGCCAAATCCTAAAAGTTTTGTGAGATCTAGCTTAATTGCTGCCTTCGGATCTGGCGAGCACAGGATACGAACAAAGAACGTGCTCATCCGTCACTTCTTGCAGCTCATTATTCCTACAGCAGCTGTTGCTGACGGACCTTACTTAAAAGTGTATGACGCCAGAAGGTAGTGTTCTGTTAGTATGCGAGCTTTAAGTCTTCTCTCTTTAGAGATGTGAGCAATTTTTTGAGCCTTGCGTCGTACGATTTGCACATGATCTTAGAAATTTTGTAACCACACGCTTCTGTCCACGCTTTTTCTGCTTGATGGATCATATGAAACTTCTGTCTCCTTTTGATTTTTGCCAAACGGATTGGGACGTTAACTCTCAATTCATCGAGTGCTGCACCGTGCTTTGCCAACTCATCGGCCATTTCGTTACTTACTATCCTATTATAACCGGGAACCCAGAGAAGATGTTTGTTCCGGCCTGATCGAAGTCTTACTATGCTTTTTTGCAGGGTAGGGCATTTCTTGATTAAGTACTGTGCGATATGATTGCCTTAATAGCCGCCCCACTATCATTATATATCTTGACGTGACTGGAGTTCAAACACGCCTCCTCTAGAATGTCTGCTGCTTTCCTTACCGGTAAAATTTCCATCTTAAAGCCACTACAGTAATCTCGCAGCTTGTAGGATCTACATATATCTGGATCTGTACTGTGTGGCAGGCCCGACCCCTTAACTTGGAATTTCCGCAACCGTGCGCCCAACCCTCCGGCTCTATTATGGCCTTAAGATCTCCTTCTAAGCTCAGGCACGGGACCATGTACTCCTTTTGACCAAAAAATGCGGTTCGGCTTTTCACATCCGATTTATAAACACAATTAGGCGGCAAGATTTTCCCCAGCAGTGTGGGGAAGTTCAAGGACCCAGAGAAAGATAGGAGGGGGGTACGCCGCCGTGGATTGTACTGTATCCCCTGGAACATGGTAGTAAAGGAGCGAATCCAAAACCTCAGATGTACAGGCTGTTAGTGGTTTCCTTTGCTTACGACATAGCACGCCTTGTCAGAGGGAAATACCGGGACACCTTGAATGACTTGCTACATACATTGATATCTGTGTACGGTGGCTAAGTGCCGATAATCTTGTATGGGATGTTGGTCTGGTGGACCGCACTGTATACTGCATCCAAATTTAAATGACTAAAATCCGTGCAATGAAAGGTCTTGATTTGAATTAACGAGGCCTACCCGCAATGTTATGTGAAATTTACATCCGGAGAACGTTGTTGGGAAGACAGCCGCAGCCCGGGGTTAGTGACAACGGGTACTTCAGCATTCGTAATAGCTTAACTTTATCCCTAGAAATACAGATATATTACTGTGCAGTTTTTGCCCCTAATGTTAACTTCACAATTTATGTGCCCTCCAGGGAAGAGTGGAGTTGGGAACACGTTTGGGGTGGGATGAGAAAAAAGGAGGAGGCGTATGCTGTTAGTAACTTGGAGTCAGCTGAAAGTTATGGCTGGCTGACCACTTCATCGTCTCTCGAGCAAAAGTCGCCGCTATCACGAATGCGGTCAACGGGATGCTATCCAGTAAGTCATGTGTTAGAGAGATTAACATCTACCCGGAAAGTCACGTGGCTATCAAAGCACTGACCTCTAAAAGTGTGAGATCAAACGTAGTCGGCAAGTGCTGGAAATCGCTCGCGGTCGCAGTAAGCACGGCATAGCGACATCCCTGGCAGCTGTTACACGCGTCTCTTAGCCCGAGCTGGTACGTGCGGACCCTAGGTGAATGCCAGCAGAGACTTTGGTACACCGCCTAAATATCTCGAAAAGAAACTGATCTCTTCAGTTCGTCTGTCATCTCTTCACTAGAAACACTTATGTTCTTTGGATTAGAAGTGTAATGTCTTCCTTTATTCTCGTTCTTGAGGAAGATAATATGGAAGAAAAAGCAGGGTATTAATGACTACTGGAACCACGGCAGCAGAAATTCATCATCTTATATGGGCAGGCGGTTCCTGCGTAAATAATGATAATATCGATATTGGTGAAGAGTTGACAGAGCTTATATAGCATATCTTTACATACAGCGACACGAGATAGCCGAAGGTGCACTTTTGATGTCGCTGAAGAAGAGAAACTTCTGGCACCGCAGAGGAAAGTGGAACTTAATGGCTGTTCAACTGAAGTGAAGCTATTCTTCACGCTAGAAGAGATGTTTGGAGTACCTATTGGATCGGAGATAAGCAAGGACAGTCCACTCGAAAGTACGATGGTCAAACGAATCGCTAATGCAGCAAAGAAGATCGTATTAGAAACAAAGTAAAAGACCCAAACAGCTGATTGTACTCAAGAGAATTCACACTCGTAGCATTTATTGCAGCACGGATATGTCAACCTTTCCTCAATCACATCAACCAGCCGGCTATTGACACCTACTCTATAACTTATGAGTTCACATTCTAAGTGCATGGTTTTAAATAATTCTTGCAACATTTACTGCGGACTTTTTCTTTCATATTCTATTGGATGTGGGTTTTACGCAGTGGCAACTTGTTTCGTTTGCAGCGGATTTTCTATATGCAGGGTTGCTTGTCACCTTCGATTAGCCTATAACTGGGAGATGTATGAGTTTTTCCGGAACTTCGTGTGCCAGGTTATGGTATTTATCTTATGGCATGCTTAGCTTGCTCAGAGTGCTACGACAAGGTTCCCATCAGGAACAAGAAAAACTAGAAAACATTTCCAAAATCATCAGATACACTCCAAACCGGCATACATTGGCATTTATATTACTCATTTTCTAGTTTTCATTACTCATACGTTTGCTATCCGAATTCCCTGCTCAAATCCACTTTGTTTTTCCAAAAAAAAGCAATCTCATGAATTATACTAATTTTATTTTATCCCAACTTAACTTTTCCTGACAGCCAAACTAATTTTCGTTTATCTCAACTAATCAGCGCCACATAAACATTTCTCAAGTGCTTCTCGTAATGACTTAACTTTGAGACTCACGCACTTTGAATGACCACAAAAAAATAAAAATGAAACGAAAAACAACACAAATCACAAAAACTAAAAGGAAAACTAAATGAGACGACATGGAGTTTTGAAGCAAACCCGGAAATGTGTGTTTGAACACGCAAACCCACAATTACCGAGGAATATACATAAATACAAGAAGTACCACGCATGAGAGTTTGTGGTATGTCGATGAATCGGACATATCTACATGCATACTTAAGTGTATGCAATACTTACCTACGGCCACAAAGGTTAGACAGCGGAATGTCCGCGCCTTAATTTTCCACCACACGCACGCAAGTTACTTTCCGCCGTTACGCCACCGCAACGCATCGCAATTTCATCCGATTGATAACCTAGAAAACGGAATTAAAAAAAAAAAGACACACACAGGAAAATGCTAAACAAACAAACTAGAAACTATTAGACTTGAAGAAAAAAATTGAGGGATCAACAAATGTACTGTGGACTAGAACATGACAGAAGTTGAAAAACAGGTTATGATTAATTTTCGACTAAGGAACAAAGGCGAACTAGGTCTCTGTGTACTACCAATACGCAATCAAAACTTCGATTTAGAAATCTAAGCAAATAACTTCGGGAAGAGAGAAGAGCTTCGCCGACTTCTTATCGGTAATAACGGATAACTACAAGTTATTGTTTTATTATATACTTATTATCGATATCGAATTACTAGCGTCGTGATATCGGGTTGTTATCGGCTTTTTATCGTCAAGCCATCGATTTCTTGTTTGTTTTTATTCAACTTTTCATCTACTGGCTATATATATGTCAACGAATGAAGTTTTATCGGTACCTGTTTCATATCTCATCGATGAGTCATCGATAAAAAAATCTATAATACGCCGATATCAAAGTTGTAATAAATCTATAACTTTTCCATGACAAATCGATAAGTTTGTAATGACAAACCGATAAGTTTTCGATAAAAAAACCCACAAGACAATAACAAAGTAGTAACACCCCGAATATAAATAAAAAATAATTGTTTAAAATCGATAAATTTTGATAGCATATCGACAGTGTTTCCATAAGTACCATTTCGACACCAAATCAAAAACTTTTCAAGAACGAGTCGATAATACGCCGATAATAAATTTATAGCACCCTAATAATAAATCGGCCTCCGTGGTGTGATGGTAGCGTACTCCGCCTACCACACCGATTGCCCTGGGCTCACACCCCGGGCAAAGCAACATCAAAATTTTAGAAATAAGGTTTTTCAATTAGAAGAAAATTTGTCTAAGCGGGGTCGCCCCTCGGCAGGGTTTGGCAAGCACTCCGAGTGTATTTCTGCCATGAAAAGCTTTCAGTGAAAATTCATCTGCCTCGCAGATGCCATTCGAAGCCAGCATAAAACATGTAGGTCCCGTCCCGCCAATTTGTAGGAAAAATTGAAAAAAAGGAGCACGACGCAAATTGGATGAGATGCTCGGCCTAAAATCTCTTCGGATGTTATCGCGCCTTACATTTAATAATAAATCGATAACTTTTCGATAACAAATCCATGATTTTTTGATAACATTCCTGTATATTTTCTATAAGCAACTGCTTACTTTTCGATACCAAATTGCAGTTTTCGATAATATATTGATATTTTTTCGATACATAATCGATAACCGGTAGCAGTCCGTTAAAAGATCGAAATTTTTTGATAAATAATTTTTCTAAAAAGCCATAGATTTTCGATAATAAGTTGATAACTTTTCTATAAATTATCGAAAACTTTTCGATATTAAATTGATAACTTTTCCATAGCAAACCTATAATCCGTTTATAAAAATTCGCAAACTTATTAGCAACATGTGTTATCGATAGCAAATCCATACACTTCGATAGCAATTCTATAACTCCTCTGCACCTCTTCGATAACAAACCGAAAATTTATTCTTTATTCTTTCTACTCTTTGCTTTCCTTTCCTCTCCATGCCGCGAGCAAAGGTGTGAACACATTTAAAAGTCTAAATGTAAGGATGTGAAATTTCAGTTGAAGACGGCCAGGTCAGATGACCATATTTCGGTAGGAATCACACAAGCTTTCCTTAGCGACTTACATTTGTGGGTGCACGGTGTTAAGATAGTATAGTGGAGGTAAGGAAAGTGCTCCTAAGTTCTTAAGGTCCTACTTAAGTTCACAGTAGATAAATGGGCTAACATCCATTAATTAGGAAAGGTCTGGTTGGACGAATGTGCCCCACCTCGCACTGGGCATCCACAGTGGACAAAAGTGCCACTGATTTGAGGTGTGAAAAACTTCCATTCACGCCCATCAACATAAGCTAGTTGGGAAATTACACACTGTAACGTAGCAAATGCTACGCCACAATATCTATTTCCTATTTAGCGCCCACCCCTATCATCATATTTTCCATTTACTGCCCACCCCTAGTAGTGTATGTACCGAAATACATATATACATACATACCGGCCCAACAACCGTCGCGCAAGCACAAAGCAAGCCAGCGATGGTGAACGCACAATGCTTGGGAATTTTCATTCGTGGCGCGCTGTGCGCGACAATGCGAGCATAATTTCCAACGTGTTCATAGTTACCTATGAATAAAATGATTGGCCGGAATACACCAGGCACACTTCGCCGTAGGTAAGTGAAGTGCGTGTCGACCGCCAGTAGCGGGTTAGGAGGGTGCGTTACAAGGTCGGTTCTGCCGATGGTACTTCCCCCAGGCCTATTGGGCAGCCTTACCCATATTCCAGGGCCTCCCTTTGGGGGGGGGGGGGGGGGGGGGGGTAAAGTTACAAGGTCGGTTCTGCCGATGGTATTTCCCCCCCGCGGCCTATTGGGCAACCCTAATATTTTGTTATCATCTCCTCTGAGTAAGACGGGACTCACCCCCCTATTACTCAGAGGAAGGGTAATGCACGGATACACGGCTCAGGTAAGAGGGGAACACTTCCCAACGCCTGTGGCGGGACAAACTCCCCCTACTACCCTAGCCGAATACCCGAGCCAATATATTGTAGTTAGTTAGCCTCATACTAATAGACACTTCGCCGTAGGTACATCACCACGATCCCGATCCTCGGACATCCCATCCCGAAGTCTAGCCACCACCGTCGTCAAAGCTATTTGGTGAGAGCAACCGTCACTCAGTACTCTCTCTTCGGGCGTGATCCTAACTACCGCCGTCATTACTACCGCCGTTAGCACCCCTTAGCGAGAGCCACCGTCGTCTTCACCATCTCAACCACCGCTAAGCTAGCACTCTATCTCCCTCTCTCTGTGGAGAGCCGTCGTCCTTGGATTACACTATATTGTCAGCGACACTACCTAGTGAACATCTCTCTCTCTCTCCCCTGGATTCAAGGTTGTGGATATTTTAGCCCGAGAGCCGCGTGTGTGTATGTGTTCGAAATCAAAACACTAATTCACTGTGTATTTATTTAGGTGGGGGAAGTGGGACCTCCATCCGACTCTGGATTGACTTGAGCATATCTCGGCCTTTGACCAAACCCACCTCATAACACTATACGCGAGCTTCAATGGAATTTCTAGAACTAAACCAGACAAAACTGTTCATACCTCAATTAAAACGAGCATCAACCAAACTCGACAATCTAGGGAGTCTGAGAACTTTCCCTAGATTTCAGACGGGACCCGATTGCATTCGTTATCATCAAAGTAAACTGAATTTGTAAGATACAAGCCTTGAACAAGTTCTCCTACTTCACATATCTCAGCCCACTGTCCAAAGCACATTGACCACTGCACATAACTGTAAAACTACTCACGCAAAATGTACGAAACTTCCATTAAAAGCATTGCATTCCCATCAAAATTGCTTGGTTTGCTGAAGTAAGGTTGTCCTAGACCTAAAGCTTCGATATGCCAAGTATACTCGTCTCATCTCGCCACATCCAGTACAATGTCCTTTTCGTTGTCAATTGTTCGGAAGTGTTCGGAGAGTGAACAAGCGCCCAAAAGTCACACGGTAGCTGAAGGCAACATTACGCACTTTTTTCCATCCATCTATCGAGCGATTATCTATCTGTCTGAAGTGACTTTGTGGTTTTTGTGGTCATTTACCGCAACTTTGTTGGTTCTTTTTCATACTTTGATACTTTGTTGTTTCCTTCACAGCACCGCGTGTATACTCGTATCTTTATCCTCACAATGTGAGTGTGTGTGTGTTTCTGTGAGCATGTAGGTCTAGTGGTGTGGTCAATAAAAATTTACGTTGGCCACTTTGTTCACAAAACAACCAAAAGAAACTCGCACGTATTCTCTACTGTGATGACGCGCTTCAAAGTGCGTGTGATGGAATCGTATTTAATGTCAAATATATGGCTTACACGTGTAAATATATTGGAAGTAGGTACGTCTGGTAGATCTAACGAAACCTAAACTTTATTGTTCGAATTAATGGACGTTCGTCATGCGAATGTGTTCTTTTGAGGTATGGGAGATAATAATCGAGACATTACCGTAAGTAAATGTAAATATACATATATTAAAACAGAAGTTCACGCATGTGGGTGGGAAAAATATTAAATAGATTTAAAGTGAATAGAACTGAGCCTTAAAGCTATTTAAATTGGTAAAAAATCTTAGAGGGAAGGCAAATGGAAGAGCCAATGCTTTGGCATACTTCATAGTGAAACAAAAATAAAATTTTTTTAATCCTTCGAGTATGAAGGAGTACTCGAAACGAAGACCTGTGCCCATCTGGATATACTTAAATGTAGAGCTTACTTCTTTTTCTCTTTAATTGACGTTAAAGCATTTGGATGATTCAGGCCAAGGCTATAAAACCATGTCAGTCGTTTCTTTTTCCCGATAATTGACAACATGTAGAAAAAGTAACCAACCCCACATTATCCATTTGGTTTTACAAGGCAGTCCGATAACTTTTCGATAACAAATCCATAGCTTTTCGATAACAAGCCAATAACTTGTCGATGCAAAAATAAAACACGATAGCTCATCGCTAACGTTTGTTGTCTGTAAGAAATTCTAAATACCTCGCAACCAAATCGACAACTCGTATTTACCTCGTCTATAAAACGATAAAACGGATAACACGCCCATAACCCGTTGATACCCATAGCTCGTCGATCAAACATGCTATCTATTTCGGTTTTGGTTTCTTCCGTCTCCTTTCTTCTACAACCTTTTCTTTTTTTTACCTTTACTTTCCTTTCCTTTGCTTTCCTCTCCTTTTCTTTTCTTTCCTTTCCTTCCCCTTCCTTTTCTTTCCTTTTGTTTCCCTTTTTCCCCTCCATTCTTTCCGTCTCTCTTACCACTCCCACACCTTACCTCCATTCAACATGCCACTATTAAACATTACGCTTACCCTAACACTCACCTCACGTTCACATTCTGGATACCCACATACGTTAGCAATTATGTATGTTTACACATCAAACATATATAAATGATTACAAGGCTTACCGTGACGGGACCTGCAGGCTTTATGCCGTTCAAAACTGCATATGCAAGGCTGATGAACTTTAGCAGCGAAGCTTTTCATGGCAGATATACACCCTAGAGTGTTTTCCAAACCACTATCGAAGAACATCCCCGCTTAGGAAAACTTAGCCTAAAGTTTTTTGAGGATGCTTTTCCCGGGCCTTGAATCCCGGGCCTTTGTTCTGGTAAACGAGCAATCTCCCACCACTATGCTGCAGAAAGAATACTAATACACTCGTACATTAGACAGACCTTATCTGAAACTTCGTTTGGTCCCGATACAAAAAAAAGTGGTGTCTCCAATACCTAAGCTCGCACGGCATCATTTGTTATTCAGTTCCTTTTTCGCCCTGTTGTGCCTTCAACGATGGGACAAAGTTAGTGTGAAATTCGCTAACACTGCTCAGATACATAATATGGTGTAATGTTGCTCTCAGAGAGCAAGTGCGAAGCCGAACAGAGGGTTCAGCAGTTCTTTGTTGCTGTTTGTTATTGCTTTTATCGCAGTTGCGAATACGGTCTCCAACTGGCATGGAAATCTTGCGCATCTATTCTACCAATCATGCTTGGACTTAAGTTAGGTTAGCTGTTGGGTGACTGACTTCTTCAAAGCAAGTCAATGGTACACACATAGGCAGGATGCTGTATTGTGATACTACTGAATGACCCAGATCACTTCCTACTTTAGATATGATAAAGTTGACTCAATATGTTAATCTTATGTACCGCAGATTGTCCAAAATTTCAACAGAGCCAAGCTCTACTAAACAGTAGATGAAATGATTTGTCACACTCTTATTAGACCATGACCCGGTTGAGATTAGTTAGGAACCTAGCTTCGTTTTTATTGATGCAGGTTATGCTTGTGGGTTCAAGCGCACCGCAAGGCCAATTCGTTTAGAGACTGGCTCCCATTTATTGTTGCTTTCGATAAAATATTTCTACCTTAAAAGGTTTTAAGTGCTGTTTGGAGCTAACAGTGTTAATCAGCGTGAAGGAATCAAAAGACTTCTAGAGCGAGGTAAAAGGTGCAACATCCGCATGTCTGCCATTGATTTGCACGCAGTTTATATGCCATTTCTAAACTCTTAGAATAAGTTCTTATCCGTGACATTATTCTATTTCGTCGACATTTGAGAGAAGATATAGTATATTTTGAAGAACTTTGCTTTGATGTGCTCTTTCGCCGCAAGCCACGTGATGCCTAGTGTGCAAGATAATACATCTGGGGCACTGTTGTTTTCTCACTAAAAATCCATCATCGCAGATGTGCTCTGCTTTACTTTTTGGGCTGTGTCTCAGACTTTGCTTTTAAAAGTGCATATACCATGCAGGAAGAAGCACCTTACCGGGTGCATGGCCTTGAGTGATCTAATGCGACGCCTTATCGCATTTTAATATTTAGAAATTTCTTTCACGTGGCGCGTTCCAAAACCACTACTTAATTGGAGCTACTCCACCCACTCGAAAAACCGTCCGGCTTGAAACATTAACATTAAGTTCTAATTCAGTTTTAATATTTCTTTATTTAATGCTAATTTCTGAGAAATGTTCTAAAATTATGAACCAATCTATTTTTATCACTGATCAAACTTAATATTAAAGTAGCTATAACCACGCTAAACCATAATGACAAACTAAAACACACCCCGTCTTTTTTTATCAGCTGCACTGGTTAACATAATAAATTAACCAAATAAAGCAATAAATTCAATGAAAACAAGTCATTAATAACACTTTGGCTATCGTTGATGGAGCTACGGATAGGCGCACTAATGAGACGCAGTCAGTGTGGTCAGTTAACAAAAAATAGCCCAAAAATATTTCTAACGGCTAAAGAGCAGCGTATTGAGGCACAGTGTGGCAGGATTAAAGAGATAGCAACTCATACTACTGAATATTTTGGATAGTTTAAGAAGAGGTATGACTGAAAAGCTCTGACAAAGGAAGGCTAATACAAGAATTTTGCACTTTAAAAATTAGTCTTTTGTTGTTTGTAATAGGGTTTATTTGGCTTTGGAAGGCTCGATTAAATTTTCGACCTCATCCGGTTTTGAAAGCGTCCATGATTTCGAGCCAACATCAAGCGTTTAACATCTAGACGGCTACGTGCAGAAGAGAAAACGTTCTGCGAAACGCTTTGGGGCAGCCAAGTTGTGTTATAGGCTTAGTAGATCACCTAGTTACACTTAAATCTCCAAATAAAAAACTGAGAGGCGAAGCACAATAGATTAAAATAAAGATCGCAAAGCATCGAGGCCTTATAATAATAATAATAATAAACTGCTCCTTCTCGTTCCCTTTTATAATGGGTTACAGTAATAGCGCGTCTAGTGGTAAATGCTAGAGTTGTAGGTACTTCGGACTATACTGAAAGCAAATTTGTGAACATAATTTTCTTAAATATATTGTGGCGAGTATTTGCATCACTATGCTGTTAGTAAATAATCACAACAACAAAAACAGCAAGCAGCCACACTTATGAACATGCACACATTAAACCAAGCAGCCACACTTATGTATGTACAAGGCAACGATGAATATTCCATACACATAACCAGCAGCTTGAAGCAGAGAGATTATGTAGCTGGCAGCTAAGAGCAGAAGTTGTTACTCACACATATACGCGCATATGGGAAGAAAAAAATAAACTACAAGGATACATGTATATATGTAACTAAATAACCAAGCATTAGATACAACTGTTCTAGCAGGTGAAACGACTAGACCTTCGGAGAAAGGGGCGAACGAGGTAACCGAGAGTATAAAAGCAGCGCAAGCTGAGGAATAATGAATCAGTTTGATTTAAACACGCAATTAGTTAAGTATAATTGTTAAGTACCACTCCCGAAGTAGTCTAAATAAAGACCATTTTGCAATACTTAATATTGTAGTTATTTATTCGACAGTTCAGCGATTCGAACGTTAGCAGAAGGTCCCCAGAATTCGTTACAATATTTGCGAGCCTATCCCCTGATCCCACTGTGCGCCAACACGACTACGAAAGTAGGCAACGCTGCAGTTGTAAATTGTCGAAGCACCATAAAACGGAAAAATGCACCCTCACTAGCAAGGTAGCTTCAATTTCGTTTTTTTTTTACAAACAAAAGACACAACAATTGCATTTGACAAAATTCCTAGAATTTGTATAATAAGTAAACAAAATATTTAGTAATTATTTATTTCCTTTAGTTAAAATTAATAGGCGTTAGGAAAAAGGGCGTAATTTAGTGCATTTTTGTCGCGCATAATTTGTTGCGCTTCGTTGGCAACTCATTTGAATTAAAGGAAGTTGAATGAATTGTTAAAATATAAATAACGACCATTTGTTAAATTTTTGGAGAGTTCGTTTAAAAAAAATCGCTTACAATACAATTTAAATTTTACTTATGCACCACTTTTGACAATCACAGCGTTTGAAATTAGAAAAGTTTAGAAATCATTGTCTCGAACGCGAGCTTAACTAACCGCAACAAATTTCAATTCAAAGATAAATATTTAGTAATTTATTTATTAAATAGTAAGTAAATTTATTACATATTTACTTTATCTATTACGATTCCTCATTTGACAATTTAATTGTAATTTGAATCCACTTTTGTGAAATCTTCAGGGAGAATCGCGCGCCAACTGCTTTGCGCTGAAATTTTACTGTCGCACGCGTCACTGTTAATTCAGTTAATTGAAAAATCGTAAAATTTAAATTGCATTCAATTGAATAGGAACATTTTTATGCTCTTTTTTTTTAATACGCTAACCACCAAAAATGAGCAACCAATGAATTTTCAATATTCATGAGTACTTAAAAAAGAACCGAAAATTGTTTGCTCCATTTCTGATCGTATTAAAATTATTTTAATTGATTACGAAGTTTTATATCGACAAATCAATGTCATTACCGTTACTGCGACCCTTTTTACTGAGCACATACTGAGTACTCAGGTTCGTAGTTACTCGCTTTCGAATTTAATTAATGGCTTTTTAAATATGAGTGTATATAAGTTTATCTTTCGCCCATACAAGTAACGTGCGATAAATCAATAAATTTCTTAAAAGAGAACATTTAGGACTATTCTCATTATCTCCAGCTCAGTTAGAATTTAACTCTTCATTATCTCCAGCTTTGTTAGAATTTAACTGGGGTTAAATCCTTCAGATAGTTTCATTCGACTTTTCGGTTTTAAAAACAGAGGGTGACCAACTTCCAGATAAATCAATAATTATGAAACAGATTGCAAAAATATATCGTGAATACCCGAAAATCAACAAAACAGCTGACTTACACTTTTGCCTTCCACTTAACTGATAGTCCATGCTCCAGTTAGGATGGAGAAAACGGCAATTACGTTAACTTATAAATAAGTGACTACTAAAAGTATATAAACCTTCAGAATAGGATTGGTAGCATGCACGTTGAAAAAAAAGTGACGAACGTTGGGGGTATTCCGCTTATTTCAAACCTTCTGCTAACGTTCCAATCGCTTAACTGTTGAATAAATCACTCCAATATTCAGTATTGCAAACTGATATTTATTTAGAGTACTTTGGGAGTAGTAAAATAATAGTTCAATATCACGTACTTCACAATAGCGTGTGTTAATCAAACTGATTAGTTATTACTCAGCTTGCGCTGCTTTTATACTCTCTGTTGCCTCTTCCGCATATTTCTACCAAGGTCTAGACGTTTCAGCTTCTAGAACTCTTGTAGCTCATGCTTGCATGCTTACTAGCTATATACATACGTTTATGTTTGTAGTTTATAGCCATATGCGTGTGTATGTGTGAGTAACTACTTCGGCTGATGACTACGTGTGTGTGTGTGTGAGATATCTCTTCGTCGCCATCTGCATAAGTGTTGCTAGCTTTAACGTGGACATGTATATAAGAGCGGCTGCTTCATGTTTTTGTTGTTGCGTGATTATTTACTAACAGCCTAGTAATGTCAACATTCGCCCCAATATTTACATGTGGAAAAGTACGAAAATTGAAATTCAATCAACTTGCACTACAGCGGCATATGGCGTAGATATAATATAAAATTCCACAAAAATAAGGTCCTCGTACTGAAAAACAATCTTCCTGATATTATTATTTTGATATTACGTCTAATTCGAGAAATTGACGTATTTATTTCCTAAGCTATCTGCAAGTATTTGCTAAAGCGTTTAATATTTTTTAAGCTAAGGTCGATTAAAGGCATTAGCCGTGCATTATTAACACCTTAACCTATCCATCGCTTTTGATTTCACTAAATAAAAGGTCAACAATGTTACAAACGGTAGAAACGGGCAGTTTTTTTTGGGATATTTGTTTTTTTTTTTTACTTAAGATATAATTGATAGATAAAAAAATTCACTCCCTTGCTTGGCCTCATATTCGTCGCGTTTTTTGGTTCCAGCCAATCGGGAGCGGAGATACACCTAATACAGGCATAAAAGTTCTGGAGTTAAGAACAATCAAACTCCACTAGTCCTGTATGGTATTCTAAATATTTTCCAAAATCGCACTTATAACTTTTCCCTTGCACTATCGAAAATGGAAGTAAGGAACAATTCTATCGCTGATTCTTGTAAATCAAGCATTTTACCTTCCACAATCAATTTTCCGTATCCCCCTCAATACCAAGATGAGGCGACCTAGAAGGCTCTACAAGTTGAAGTTAAATCGTTCCTATAATAAAGGGGCTAGTATCTAAAAGTTTCAGAACCTTAGCGTATTTATTGTATTCATATTCGGCAAAATACTGTGCCTTTCGCTCAAGTTCTTAAGCGGCCTTTACCAATATTTTTGAGGGCAAGATTAACAACTGTAAGTGAACAGACATTTTTATGACTAATGCACTTGGTTCCGCTGAACGTCCATTAAGAGCAGTACCGAGACAGCCCTCGCAGTTAAAGGTAAAAACATTGATCACTTTTGAACTAGAGGACAGATGGCCTACTTAGTTGTTGAAACCGAGAACGAGTATCTCCCCAACGAATTGAATCCTCCTGCCTTCGGGAAACGAGGCGTTTTAGGAAAATCCCTTCAATCGAAACTGGTTTTCAATCTCAAATGTTATAACATAGAAATATGTTTCGATAAGCGTCAACTGTAATTCAAGAGTAGGAAAACATAGCGTGTTATTCATCTAGCTCTTCCTTAAAAATTTACTAACTTATTGAGTTACCCTTTTATGTATGTGCCCATTGGCTGCATGCTCGTAAAATGGCAGTTTATTAATTAAAGACGCTAGAGTTCAATTGAGCATTTTTGATTAACGAAATTTTTTGTGAGTTGTTTTCGTGTTGAAAAGGTTGAGGTGACTGCCGTAAAATCAGTAGCGGGCTGCAGCTTTTTCGGCATAAAACTATTTTTCGATGTAGAAACTATTTAAATGCAACTCTGTGCTCTGCAATCACCTATGAGATTTTGTCAAAAGGATCTTCAAAATTTTCTTTCTCTAACCTGACATTGTTTACGTTAATCGGTAGAAGTACGTATGAGCTATGACATGGTTTAAAAGAAAGCCTACAACAGTAATGCCACTTGTAGAAGTTGTTCAGGAAATTCAGACTACGTTGTTGTTGTTGTAGCGAAAAGGAAAGTCCCCGAAGGCCTTGGGGAGTGTTATCGATGTTGATAGTCCTTTTGCCGGATGCAGATGCGGTACGTTCCGGTGCAAAATCCGACCATCTCGGGAACGATTTGTTATGGCCACATGCGACTTTCTAGACCATACTGCCATCCCACCCCCTATATCCATGAGGAGCTCGGGGTCGCCAGAACCTCGGCTGTTAATGAAACAGGATTCGCCACGGATAGGTGAGCTTGACAATTGGGTCTGGAGAAGCTACATATTGCGCTGGCAACCTGAAAGGGTTGTGGTACACAACCCCTATCTCTCTATCTTTGTCTGACTCTATATATAACTCTATCGCATTCTCTTTTTCCTTCCTTCTTTTTTCTTCTCTCTTGTTTATATTATTCTTCATCCATTGTTCCCAGTTCCAGGTTAAGTCCCAGTCCAGTCCCAGTGGCCGCTTCTTTTTCCAGTTTGAAGTAAGCAGAACTTACGACTCGGCTGTGCGAATTGTGAATATTTAGTTGATGGTAGATGTACCAGGTCTGAAGCCGCTCTGATAAGGTCCAATCAGCCGATTCACGGTGGTATTCAATCTGTCGCACAAAACACTTGACAGGACCTTATTTGCAATATTAAGAAGGCTGATTATGTGGCAGTTGGTGCAGTTTGCAGGATCCTCCTTCTTGGGGATTGGACAAAGAACACTTAGATTCCAATCGTCGGGCATGCATTCGTCTGACCATGCGCCTTACCAACTTTTCGCCCCCATATTTCAATAGCTCCGCAGGCAATCCATCAGCTACGTTGTTGTTTTTTAATCTGCTTGTTTTACTAGTCTGGCTTCCCCATAACCGGATGGCGGGATTGAGCTCAATTGGGTATTTACGGGTGTCATGACAGGTCATTGCGCTATTGCACCAATGCTCCGACGGTTTTGTATACCAACAAGCTTGCTCTGCAGAGACTTTCAAAATGAGGAGAAGGAGGGTCGATTCATAACTTTCTCTGCCGTTGTACAGAACTACAAAGTTTGCGACTAAGATTTATGAATGCAGTTTTTCGACAGTCTGACAGAGGTTGGAAAGCTGGATCGTCCACTTATAGGTATACGTTTATCGGAGAAATCAAGTGGTTTGTTGAGGACCACTAGAAATTAGGATGTAATTTGGTTGGACGAATTTGCTGCCACCCGGAACGCGTTGAGTGCATTTACAATGGAAAGAAATGTTTCCGAGTGGATGTGTGGGAAACTATCACAAACTAAGAAAAACAATTATAGAAAGCAAATACAGATAATAATATTGATATAATAGTGAAGAGTGGAAGTGCTGATTATAAAAGCAATGCTCTAAACCGAATGTTACTAAGCTCTTGGAGCGCGCCTATAATTATTCCACCCAATTAGGATTAAAAAGCATATAGAATAAGTATGTATCTAAATGGTGAATAAAATTAATAGCAACAAAAAGGCAACACCGTTTGTAAACTTTTAATTTGTCTTTAATATCAATAAAAAAATTGTCCACGAAATCAAACTCGATCCGATCATACGTCGAAACCGAACACTCGGTAGCACACGAATATTAATTCATTTATGACTTCATAGTTTGTTCAAAAACTTTTATTTACAAAAGGATAAGAAAATTTGGTTTTCATCTTTAACAAAACAAAATTCTTACTACGTAAATTGCAGTATTTTCATATAAATTTCCTAACAAAGTAACTCTTGAAAAGTGTCAGTAGATATGTGAAGCTGATAACGGTGTTTACGTAAAAGATTTTATAGACAAACACAAACTTTTTAAGCCGGTATACCAAAGCAAAAAAAGTAACATCAAGTGCGTATGATAAAGAATGATGCAATAAAATTGTTATTGTTGGTTTATTTGTTGTTATTGTTGCTCTATTTGTTGTTAATGTTGTGGATTTTTGTTGTTTGTTACTTTTTTGTTGTTGAGTTCGAGCTGTTCACGTGTTTTGCTGCGTGATATTTTGTTGCTGTTGCTGTTGCTGCACATGTCAATGCCACTTGCCATTGTTTACAAAAGTTAAGCGGTCTCGAGACAATGATCAAAAAATAAAAGTAAAAACAAAAAGTCAACAAAAACAATTTTGTGTATACCTACAAATTGATAGTAAAGTGCGATAAAAACTTTTCTTTAACTTTACTTACGGCAATTGAAATGGGGGTTCAGAAAATAGCACTGCAAAGAAAGATACCAGTCTACCAAAGAATGTTCTGATAGTAATTAAACTAGTTCGAAACTATCTTTTATGCGATTCAAATTTTTGAAAATACTTCAGTGTCGCAGGTCTATAAATCTGGCAACTTCCTTAAAAGTTTCAAGATACCAAGTGATGTAATTGCATCATACCAAAGACGTCTCTCCAATTTTGAAAACACTGGACTGCTTGCTTGGAGCGGTTGTCGGTTTCTCAGCATGTCTTTTTAAAGGCTGGTCTACAGAAATGACTTCATTTGGCCTTCCTAACAGTTGCAACTGAAAGCGACCTACTAGCACGGTAAGTCGAGTCATCGGCCGCCATAGAAAGGTTTTCGTTCAACACTGCTTTGGGTTTTGCATTTTAACGACCTGCTTCAGAACCTTCAAGGTAGGGGCTGCTAAGTAATTGCATACGTTGGTCACAGGGCAATACTTGCCAAAAGGTAAATATCTGAATACATTAAGCGCCTTTCACAACAGCAGTTTATCCTGACCATATAGTCTCAATCGTGCGGACTATAGATCTTAGTAAAACTGCGTTGGTACTGGCTCCGCGGCGAGGTACAAGGTTCCTTACACCACCCTCGTGTGATGTCTGACAAGCCTAAGTATCTGAGGTTTATTCTTGACATCAAGCTGTAAAGCTTCGTTGCCTTGTATTTCTGTTAAGGGGTAAACGGAGAGTGGCCTCATTCAGATGTATTGGCAGTGTTATATGGTGGTCAAACCGATTATTTTCTTCGAGTTCCGGTTTGATGGAAAACAGAATTCACTTTTTCGGTGGCAAAAAGGATGGTACAGTGGGAGACGCAACAAATTAAATGTATCCATAGAAATGATTTTGCTGCGTTTGCCAGGATGATTCAGCCATTGCGTTTGGTTAGAATAAGCAGAACCCTTGTGAATTTGTACATGCTTTACATCGTGTACTGCACCTGGGCAGCGATAAAGCATTTGATCCGTTTCGACTATTGTTCTTGGACTTTCGTTTCTGTTGCTGGAATCGTCACTTATGTTCCCTCAGTAGAGGAATACAGTGGGGTATAAAAATAGGGCGCGAGTCTTTCAGGCGAAGGTTGCCGCTATTGTAGATGGGATACTACCCGATGATTTTCACATGTTCTCGACCGTGGGGAGGGGCTTTTTTTAGCTAAGCAAGCGCTCGGATAATACTACTTCATGCCATGTGTCGATGCCTTTTCGGCCAGTTGTTGGACCTAATCACTCGACAGAGCTATTAAGGTTTACTGAAGTTCATCTCTCCATGATAATTGAAGTGGGAGTCTATGCGGTTCGCTTTAATAGATTAGGGGTGGCACAGCTGTGTTATCTGTATGGAGGACGACGAATCATAAATAGCCTTCAAACTTGAAAAACCCACGCATTTAAATGGAGTTTAGTGACGATTTTCCCCTTCCGCAACAGGAACTCTTCTACAAGGAGAAAGTAACTGTTGGTGCGGCTCGCTTTGTTCTGGCCGGTAGAATAATGAATATTTACCCTTGCTTTCCTGACCAGGATCTAGTTTTAGATGCAGATCAAGAACGTGAACATCGCCAAATAAGTGTCCTCAATAGAGAAATGCTGCTACCCTGGCAAGAAGACTGGTTGCCATACTGAAAATAGTGGATACGCGAATGTACGGATACTCATTTCAATGGACATATCTCCGTTCCTCGCATAGCGCACTACTTCTGTATTACATCGAATATTTGCAACCCGTCGCATAACAGTGCTAAGACTAACACTAAGGTCTGCATAAATGCTGTACTTTCCCATAATTGTGGACTTTACAAAAGGTCTTTGTATTAGAAAATCGGTACAGTAGGCATTTAATATGTCAAAGGCCTTCAAAGCAATCAATCATGCCATAAATCACGTTTCACAAATCTTGAAACAATGATCACTAACTATTAGGAAGGCATCAAAAGAACTCAGGAAGCAGTGAACAACAGAACAAGGGGTTTGTGATAATACGAATATAAAAACACATATCTACTTTGAAGTCGAGACTCTGGCACCTGGAAGTACTTTACCGAAGGTGGGAGCAACGCAATGGATATTGATGCGCAAAACTGTTCCCGATCTACGTCCGATGACGCATTTTACGTCTCATTAGCAATTTCTTGCTTTCCCTGAAGGTGGATGGTACGAAGTGAGGCGACGAAGGTTGCCAAATCGAATCGTTTGGTCGATTGTGTTGTGTTCGCTGCTAGCTGTACGCTGTCTTGCGATTTGCATCCAGTGCTCCAAAATAACTCTCGCCCATATTTTTTGAACAGCTGTTCAATTTATCCTATACCTCTAGTTTATTTTGCCTATTTTTCTTTTGGGTTTGTTTAACTTTGCAATTATGTTGGATTGCTGTGTCAAGAAGTGCACCAATCAAAAGAAAATTTCCCGTGTTGATACTTATGTTTGTTGTTGGCTCTGTGATAATATGGCTCATGTTATCTGTGCCGTTTTTTCTCACATAGGTGGTCGGGTGATTGACCTAATATCCAGCAAAATTGGACTGAACTGGACATGTTATGATTGTCGTTCCGTAGAAAATGACATGCGAACTTTTATGAGGCAAACTCAGAAAGAGTTCAACAACATTTTTATTGGGTTTCGTGATCTTAACGAAAGATTCAAAACGATGGAAGCTCACTTTAAAAAATTTAAAGTGATATCTGAATCCCCAAAACGGAAGAAATGTATGCCCAATAATGATTCCAACTTGTCTTCGAGTCAGGGGCAAAGCTGTCCTCCTACGAATGTCCCTTCAACCGCGTTGACTGATACGAACAGGCTTACCAAAAAGGTTATGAACAATGCAGCTCAGGAATCTCCATAAGGCTGTGTCGAGACTTCTAGTGAGACGACCTCTGGCAAATTAAATGATGCACGACCTAATAGTGGTACCTTTGCGGCTGTTTGTTCTACGTCACCAATGTTGATTTCGCTGGACTCCCCAATTCATCCTACATCTCCACCGGTACCTTTAGCTCCAACAATAACAGTTACCGATACTGGGGTTGTTGCTAGCGATACAAGTGTACCTGAAAAAAATAGTACTTCATTGAGGGGCTCGATAACCAATGCTAGGTCAAGCAATGCGTTTTCTGTCAACTCTCCTATAACGGCCGCACCTTCCCAGCTCTCTGGTGTGCTATCCGCTACTCCTTTGCAGGTGACTGCCGTGCCACCTCGTAGGGCTGTGTGCCGATTACACGCCTCGCTTACCGAAAATGATATTGCTCATTACGTTTGCTCTAAACTTGGTGTTGCACCCACTAGTAACATCAATGTGTATAAATTTAATTTTAAATATGAGAGAGACATCTCCTCATTTAAAATATCCCTTTCAGATGAATATATCGAAAAGGTACTTGATTCCTCTTTTTGGCCTAAGCATACTGTGGTTCACTTGTTCACAAGAAAGGCGAGGGCTGAACCTGTTTTATTACAGCCAAAAAACGGTATGACGAACACAGTAATAACAACACAAAGGTAATTGCTGATCTGTCTCGTCTTCTCATTAATTACCAAAATGTTCGTGGTTTACGATCAAAACTTGTTCCATTCTTCCTTAATTCTTTCAACTTTTCTGCACAAGTTGTAGCTTTTACGGAGACCTGGCTAAAGCCTGATAATTACAATTCTGAGGTTTTTTCAAATAAATATGCTGTTATCGGCGTGATCGCATCTCTAGAGCGGGAGGTGTCATTATTGCTGTTGAATATAACCTATAATCTGAGTTGATTTCGCTAGACAATATCTCTCATATCGAATTCATAGCAGTTAGGCTTTCATTCGGTAGCTATAGCGTAATTGTTTGTTGTTCGTATATACCACCTCGTTCGGATATGATGTTTATGCTAGTCATAGCTCGGCTATCTGCGATTTGCATTCGCAGTTGGGAGATAACGATCGGCTTGTTGCTGTTGGTGATTTCACCTTGCCAACAGTTAGTTGGGTTAATATAAGTGATTCAAACTTTTTAACTCCCACTGCTCAATATGAGTTTCTCAATTGCTTGTTAGATTCATCTCTTTTACAGATTAACAATGTTCCAAATAGTGGAAATAAAATGCTGGATTTAGTATTTGTGGATGGCTCGGTGGGTACTGCCCTTACGCAAATCCCACCTTTATCCCTTCCAGAAGACCCTCTTCACCCTACGCTAGAGATATCACTTGATATCAGCCTACTCCGTAGGATTCAAGTACAGTCTCGTCCCCGATCTAGATGCTTCTACAAAGCGAATTTCATTATGTTCAATGATCTCTTGGCTTCCCATGATGATGTATGAGCGTCATTCCCGGCACTTTGGAAACAGTCTTTTATTATACCCTTGCATAAAAAAGGTAGTAGGTCAAAAGTTGAAAACTACAGGGGTATTGCTAAACTTTCAGTCATTCCTAAAGTCTTTGAACAGATTGTTACCAGTCAACTCCAATATCAGTGTTCTAGTCTTTTATATCCATGCCAACACGGTTTCATTCGTCAAAGGTCAACCACTTCAAATTTGCTTGGTTTCACCTCTATAGTTATGGAAGGATTTTTAGCGAACAAGCAAACGGATGTCATCTACACGGACTTCAGCAAAGCATTTGATACCGTCAACCATGAGTTACTTATTCATAAGCTTGATTTACTGGGCTTTCCGTTTCACCTATTAATGTGGCTGAAAAGCTATCTTTCTAACCGGACCCAAAAAGTCAGGCGTATCCCAGGGAAGTCATCTAGGCCCTTTGCTCTTTGCCCTTTTCTTTAATGACTTGCCACAGACAATATTATATTCCCATACTATAATGTATGCGGATGATGTAAAACTTTGCTACACTTACTGTCCTACCGATTTGAGTTCCTTGGATCTTCTTCAGGCCGACTTGGAATCGTTCCAATGTTGGTGCACAACAAATTTACTAGCTTTAAATTGCTCTAAATGTAAGCATATGACATTTCACCGAGTGAAGCCAGCATTGAAACCTTATGTAATAGATGGTACGCCTTTGGAGCGTATATCTATTGCAAATGATCTAGGTGCCCTTTTTGATCCGAAATTGAATTTTAACATGCATATTTCATCTGTTGCCAACAAAGCGTTGGGTTTACTTGGATTTGTTAAAAGATGGGCTAAAGAGTTCGATGATCCGTACCTCACTAAGGTTCTTTACACATCGCTGGTTCGTCCAATACTCGAGTATTGCTTATGCGTTTGGTCCCCTGTTTCTCAAAAGCATATAAAGCGTCTTGAGTCAGTTCAAAAGCAATTTTTGATATTTGCATTGCGCGGCCTTAATTGGGACTCAAGTCTCCACCTTCCTCCATACAGAAGTAGACTTCTTCTTATTAACTTACCCACTCTGGAAAATCGGAGAATTTTACTGGGGGTATTGTTCATCCATAAGCTCATTATTGGAGAAATTGATTCTGCGGACGTTCTCAGCTGCTTGTTTTTTGCGGTTCCCCCTAGAGTATCCGGACACTACGTTCCTTTCTATTTACCCCTTTGTCGACGAAACTTTGCTAAAAATAATCCTCTTCTTATCTGGTGCGCGCACTACAATGACTTGTATAGCTGTATCAGTCTTGAATGTACTTTTGCCACTATGCGTAATGCAATACTTGCCTATCTAATTTAAGTGATACAAGCTAATTTAGTTTAATTTGTCGGCATTTTATTTCTTCCATAAAAAAACAGGAACTATCTCGTTTAAGGATGGAGGAACATTTATCAACATGTATCATTAAGAAGGAACAAGACATTACTGTGTTGATTGGAATCTGGTGCATTCCAACAACGTAAAAAACATGATTTTTCATGAGTCACTGACTGGAATCGTATGCATTCCGGCAGTATAATCTAATGGGTCAGGCATCGAGCTGATTGGAATCCGGTGCATTCCAACAACACAGGTCATGTTACTTTTTTATGCCTTGTGATGGCGTATCCTCATTACGCTACTCTTAGCACTGCCGGATTCCCATGACATGCTCATTGAAATCTTGTTGCATTCCAACAGGAAGATTGGAATCTACTGCATTCCGAAATCATGCTGAGCGGAATCTGATGCTTTCCGCCAGTATAAGATTTCGGTATAAGATCTTATTTCTGCTCATATTTCTTATTATTATTATATTCTGAAATTAAAGCGTAATGTTCATTAATATATCTTTGTTTGTAATATAACATTGTTGAAATCTCGATATATCTTAAATTTTATCTTTGAGTTGTATATTTATATATCTTTTATATTATGCAGTCGACCATACTTCGACTTTAAATAATAAATAAATAAAGAAAAAATATTCCCACCTGCAACTATACGTACAGTCCAATGATAAGAGATTCATATCAGCCAAAGCCTTCCCTTTGTGTTCAGAAATAAAATTACTGGAGGGCGCAAGTGAGTGTTGGGGATGTGGGCAATCTTTTACTGGAATTTAATCTGGTATGCTACGGTACTAGCCCCTTCTGGTATCAGCCCGACTGCTTCGAGGTTGATTGTTTACTGCTTTAACCTTCGGTTCTGTGGACAAAATACTTGAAATGAATTCCAATACTGCTCAAAATGCTTGAAGACGAGGCGGACGCCTTTCACACCCAATTTTATCGTAACCACAACAACACAGCTAATAAGCTTGAGATGGGTGATCTCCACGTCTCAGGCTCCAAAAGTTGGCTGTCATTTCAATAATACACAAAATAGTCGCACCCAGTGGGTTAAGTGGCTGAGCACAAGAGGCAAATAAAATCTACAAACTAAAGGTGCGAGGGTTCAAAAAAGAAGCTACAATTAACGAAGTATACCCGGTTTGTATCTGGCAAAGTACCGCCTGCTCTCCTAATTCTTTCTGGAATGTCTTCAGACACCACTCGCGACTCGTTCTGTCATGGTTCCTGGACCTATCTTTGGATGTTCTTCGGCGGAGGAATCAGGTTTAATTGGATAACGTCTTACTAGTTATGACGTAGCTTACAACTAGTTCGTTTAACTGCAGGGGTGTAAAAGAACTTCAGCTCTAGTGTAGAGGTTCACTGAAAAGACATGAGCTACTCACTTGGCGTGACATTCAAGTTGAGAAATAAAAAGTGCTGCCACTTTCAATTATTTATTCGTGCGCTTGTTGCATGTGGCAATAAATTGTTAAGATAGTACATTGTACATACAAACATATGTGTAACTTACAATTATACTCGTAATTTGTTTTATTTACTTTTTTCTTGATTTGACTATTTTTATAAAGTTTCATTTATTTGCCTTTTTTGCTTATTCATTTAGCGTGAATCTTCTTTTATTTTTTTTTTTTGTTTATACCGCTTGTGGGTGCAAGTTGACATTGAGCAGCACAGCCAACTCACCTATCACGAGTGTAATTTAAGGTGTCAGATAGTTCGTGAACTTGTACATTGAACTTTCGTTTTCGGGTTTGACAAATACCATATTTAGTTGTTTACGAAAACACCTATCTTTACAAAGATATACACGGTGACGCAAAAAGTGGCATTTGTAGGTTGAACAAATCTGAATTGGAAGCTGGTTGTACTTGTTATTTCTACGATTATTAATTCGATAGGCATCTGAATATTTTCCTGATCATATTTATACCTATATGAACCCTCGAACGAGTCCGCTATAAGATAGCAGTCATCCCTATATTGAATCGCTTTCATGTTTGACCGCAAATGTTTGTTTGCAAATCGTGTAGTCGACTTTTACCTCGAAATGACAATGTAACATAAGGGAAAAACTGTCGCTAGGTGGCGCCGGGAACGTGATATTTGAAAAACAGGTCCAAATTTGTAAACTCGAGTCTAAAAAATAAATTCCCAAAAAGCTAGAGACCTAGGATCGAGTTATTTCGAGACTCAAAAATCCATATCGAAAAGACAAGGGTCCCTTATGACTGTTTTTTTTTTTAGTAACTTGCCATAGAGCTATGTACATATAAACTAGGAATCTACATTCCGTTCAGGCACCGTGACGATGCTGCAGAAGAAGAAAAAAATTTCTGTAGGTGATGCGCGAGCTAATTAAAAATTTTTTCGTGATTAAGTATATTGAGATCTGTTTATAATTAATGTCCCGAAAGGCTAGAGCCTGAAACTTTAAACATATATTAGATCCCTTTTGAAATGCAATGCTTAGCATGAAAAAGTAGATGGGGCAGAGATCGAGATATTTAGAAATTTCATACAGAGCATGTGGAATCTTGCGATAACTTCCCACGAAATCAGAGGCCAGGGCATGCCGCAAGGAGGGGGGCGGGTGCTATCACCTCTGGTGTGGACGCTGGTGATCAACCAACTGCTCAGGCGGTGCGCATATGACGTTGCAATGATCATAAGTGGAAATGCCTTCCAACGATTAGCTCTTTAATGGATCGGGCACTTCGGGATATTCATACCTAGGCATTCTAATGTCTGCAGCCATAGCATAGAAGACGGATATGGTCTTGTTTACTAAGAGGTACAAGGTTCCAAATTGGACCAGGCTTAAGTTAGGAGGGGTGACCTGGTGACTTGGTACTTTTTTCAACACCATGTATTTGAGTGAGTAACAATGATTAAGTGAATACTTAAGCAAGAATAGTGAGTGTCTGTTTAATCTCATTACGCATAGAAAATTTTACTGTTTACAGTTATGCATACAATAAATCATTCATCAAGAGACCTGATACAAAAAAAAAAAATCACAATACCTTTGAGTTTTATTTAGGCTGCGAAAAATTTTGTTTAGGAACTAGCAAGAAAACATATTTGATTGGTTCCAATAAGGCATAGAAGTTCGATTATTCTTGTATTGGTGCTAAAACCAAAAAAGAACTCCCGGGAGGTTTGGAGAAGTGTTGCGAATATGGGCAATGATTTGTCGGATAAGAATCCCGGGTGCTCCATAACAGGCACCTTCTGGTACTACCCCAACTGTTACGGGAAATATTCTTTTGCAAAGAATACCTTACTGCGCGTAAAGTCTAAGGACCTCAACATAATGATGATGATTTAAAATCGAATTTTTCACGAATCCCAAAACTACATCACTTAAGTTCAGATTGCTTACAGGCCAGTTGAGCTCCTACTTTACACCAGATTATTCCAGCTTCTTTCAGCTTTTCAGGATTTATGTCAGCTATGCAAGTGTAGTAAGAAAAAAAGAACTTGAACTTCAACTGCCGTCAGTTATTGCGAATAAGCAACGTCCGATGATTACACTAGACCGGAAATGCCCATCGGGTATAGCGCCTAAAGAGGGAAGGAGAAGAAAACTCGTAACATATAAAAGAAAACATTGTCTAACGCCCGTCATTAATGGATAAAGTAAATAGATTCATCCTGGCCAAAATATAAAATTGGATTTTAGAAGGGCTATATTAATGAACTGACAGAAAAAAGTCAATTGGATTATGGAAATTGTCGACTGGATTTCATAAAAAAAAAACAGTTTTTGGAAAATGTGAAAAAGTCAAATTTTCGCATTCTAAAATCCAATTTACAATTTGTTTAATCCAATAGCATACTTTTCACTATTTCAAATTGCTTTTATTGAAGCACAAATGAGATTTATGAAGGGTGAATCGGAATTTTTAAGCATTTTCTAAAGTGCAGTTGAATTTTCAAATCAATCGACATTTTCTAAAATTCAATTGACTATATCAAAGTCAAAGTGGCGGCCACCGTGGTGTGATGGTAGCGTGCTCCGCCTACCACACCGTATGTCCTGGGTTCACACCACGGGCAAATCAACATCAAAATTTTAGAAATAAGGTTTTTCAATTAGAAGAAAATTTTTCTATGCGGGGGGGCGACCTCTCGGCAGTGTTTGGCAAGCGCTCCGAGTGTATTTCTGCCATGAAAAGCTCTCAGTGAAAGCTCATCTGCCTTGCAGATGCCGTTCGGAGTCGGCATAAAATATGTAGGTCCCGTCCGGCCAATTTGTAGGGGTAATCAAGAGGAGCACGACGCAAATTGGAAGAGAAGCTCGGAGGTTGTCGCGCCTTACATTTATTTATTTTTTATATCAAAGTCCAACTGAATGTTTCTAAAACACAACTGGAAATTGTGTAGCCGACAGCAGAGACGTTGTTCTCCTACACGTATAATTTAAAAAGAAGCAGTGCTTAAACGCCTTGCCAAAAATCTAATGTTACAAATCAGTTCTGTTGAACGCGCCTCAAAATATTCCACACAACAATTTGGATTAAAAACATATAGCTACAATGAGTGGATAGAGGTATCTTTCTTTACACTTGGATAAAGTATGATTGTAGGAGATTTCGAGTTGAAAACTCAGCTACCAAAAGGTAGCTGTTGAAGCGGAGAAATTCGGAGACATGTCCTTGTAACCATTGGCGTGTGCAAATGTTGTAATTTTTCTCTGATATCAATAACAAAGAATATCGAAAAGTTTCCATCTCTCAATCTTCCTAACCTTTTCCGAGCATATGCCATTTTCTCTCCCGTTTTTCTCGCACTTTCGCTGTTATTTCCTTTCCCTTACTTTAAGCCAGTATCTGCCACTCTTCCTTCTTCCCTCTGTGTCTACATCTTTGTCTCCTCCCTTTTCGTCTCGTGTTTTCTTCTCTCTAATACCCTATACCCTTACTCCGTCTTCCTGTTCTCTGCCTCTCTCTTATTTCTTATTTCCTATTATTTCCTCTCTTTCTTTCACTCTATCACGATACCTCTTTCTCTACCTTCTTCAATCGCACTATCCTTATTTCTATTGCTTTTCCCCTGCCTCGTAGGTCAAATTTGTCTTACTTCCCGTGTCTTCGCTGTACCCCTTTGTCCATTTCCGTCGGTTTAGATCAGAGCATGCTTTGTTAGATGATTTCTATACGTTAGGGCTGAATAAGGTAAGTTTTTTCAGCTCAGACTTTGATAGATGAGTGCATCATATGAGACGCTTGGCGAAAAAAAGTCCCTTACTCGAATGCCGTTGATTTAACACTGCTAGCAGGCAGGGCCGTAGAGAGAAAATCCGGGCCCGGGACTAAACAATTTACGGGCCCCCTATAAAAAATCCACTAATACATTTGATTAATTTGAATTAATGACTTCTCATTCATGAATCATTATTGATGGATTACATAAAAAAAATTGTTTCCCACATCAACTAAATGATTTTTAGACTAAGAGCTGACAGTAAAATTATCACAGAATATTCACTATTTATACTATTTTATTGTAACGTAGAAATAAAATTCTCTTTTAACAGCCACATATTGTTTCAAATAATCTTTTCTAGTTATTTGGTAACATTTTAATACATTTCTGAAAAAATTTAATGATGATTATAAATTTAATTATTCAATATAGAAGGTTCGGATATCAAAGAGTGGCTTTACTTGCTTTTTCGCTGCAAAATTGTTTATAATAATATAAAGATTTAACTCTCTTGCCAAAACGGATTCAACACAAAGCGTGGCAAGTCCTGAAACCCGCTCTTGAGATGAACACGATCTATGAAAGTTTTTGATTCTTGAAAGGACGTTCTGCACTAGCTACAGTGACAGGTATAGTGCAAAAGATACGTAAAGCAACACAAATGTTGAGGAAAATTATATACAAATTTTGAACATAGAAGGCATTTAGCAATTCCAATGGTGACAGACCTTTATCAAAATTTGCTTCGTAAATGTCTTTCAAGTGAAATATTTCGCGTTCTAAGCTTTGAGCAATGTCCGACTTGTATTTTTCGACAAATTTTGCTGCGCTCGCCCGAACCGTAGTTTCATCCATGTCTTCAAATTGCCACAAAAAGGAAAACGTCTCGCTCAAATTTCTCATAGCTGCAAATCGTTCAGTAATGCCAGTGATTACCGAATCAATGATCACCAGGAATGTATTGTTTTTAAAATCAGACTCTGAATCATCCGTAATCATCTCATTTAAATTATCTTCAGAACGTCTTCTGGGTTTTCTCTTTCGAATGTCCGTAAACTTTGGCGAGATGTTCGATTGAATAGCAATGGTTTTGCATTCGTTTAAAATTGTTTCCCATAGGTTCCTGATCAACTTCAAATCAGCTAATAAGGCATCTAAATAATCGGACCTCAACATCTATGGTGGCGTATCTAGCTTGGGGGACCACGTTTCTTTCATTAATGGTAGTCAGTATTTTGAACCAAATTGAGGACAGCAAGATACATTCGAACTTGTTGATGTACTTGAGAATGTAACATCTCCGTATGCTTGCGCAGTGAAATTTGGCTTTTGTCTGAAATACTATGAAGAGAGCTCGGTACATTTTTTGAGGATGTCCCATCGTTGTGAACTGATGCTGAAAATAGTAAAAGATTTTTGTACAACTCCGAAGAAAGTAATTGCAGCCGTACAACATTCTTCAGCATCAACATCACATAAATTGAGACTGTGGGTTGCACAAGGCGAGTAATCAGCATTCGATATTTTGTCGAGAATGTGACGTAGTGCTCCGTTGTAAGCTCCTTTCATATTGGCGCCGTTATCGTACCCTTGTGCACGACAATCTTCAATCAAGTATGGAAAATTAGATCCGCGATTTTCTGACCAGTTGCAATTCACGAAAGCCAAAAATCGTCCTTGAATTGTAAAATGTGTTGCTTTCGGAATGAAAAGGAGTTAGCGCAAAATGAACGTAGTCAACGTGGCTAGCATTAGGCATAGCATCAACGATACTAGCAAAATACCTGGCTTTCTTGCCTTGATCTAGTTATATAGTTAGTTAGATAGTTTCCCTCACGTGCTTTGCGCAAATTTCTATAAACTCGTTCTGAATGTCTGGGGAAAGATAGTGAACTTGTAAACGTTTGTGCTGCTGTTGTGAAATCCTAACTTTCTCCAAATGATCTCTAAGTATCGAATCATATTGGCTTATGAGATCTTAGATGCCCAAAAAATTTCCATCGTTTCGTTCACCGAGATATATATTTTCGCCTTTGAAAGCTAGGCTCTTTCACCCAAAAATAAAATAGTAACCAAAACTATATATAAAATTTCTTTCCACTTTTGAGTTTCAGTGATTAGCTGGTCATTGATAAGTGTATCAATTGTAGCCTCCTTTTGAATTAGATTTTGTAAAGATCGCCATTGAATATAACATTTCATGTGATCTTGAGTATTTTCGTGTGATGGCAGTTTATCGTATAACTTCTTCCCACCTGCAATTTCGAATATCCGCCAGGACAACAAATTTTAGGTCGATTTAAAGTATTAGCGCTTAACAGAGACTAAACTCACAGCAAGATCTGCATTGCAGACCTGCTCTGGGTATAATGTCCACAGGAAAGACCGCGAGAGCGAAAATGGAGGCGGTCTCGCGTTTATCATACACCACTCTGTGCAATATTATATATTTGATCCTGGCATCGACCGCAGGGACAATGTCTTAGAACGTCAAGGCCTATCTGTCCGGTCAGGCGATGCAAACCTAGAAATCATCAACATCTACATCCCTCCTGCCACCTGTTGCCCCAGTGGATACCGCCCTAATATCAGGGCCTTACTCACTGGCAACAATCGCATTATCTTAGGCGATTTCAATGCCCATCATGATCTATGGCATTCAAACTTGCGGGCGGACAGTAGGGGTGAGATGTTGGCGGATCAAATAGAAGAAACGACGTTCTGCACAGTAAACGGAGACGCCGCCACACGTATGATAGGAAGCTGTCACAGCTCGCCGGATATCTCAATCGTGAGCGCAGAACTCGTAAACTGCGTCAACTGGCAGCCGATGGTAACATTGGCATCCGACCACCTGCCCATACTTATTTCGCTCGAGCGTACCGCCGACTTCATCGTCACTGAAAAACGCACTTTCACAAACTTCAAAAAAGGAAAGTGGGAAGAATATAAATCCTTTACAGACAACCGCTTTGCTGCCCTCCCTATCACGACTGATGCCCGCCAAGGGGAGCGTGCCTTCCGTAAGGTCATTGAATCCGCCTCGGCACTTTTCATTCCCGCCGGGAGAATTCCCTAAATCCGGCCCCACTTCCCGGCGGAGGCCGCAAACTTAGCGAGAGAACGTGACCTTATAAGACAGCTATCCCAAATAAGGGATATAAACCAACGCATCAGATTGCTTGTGGATGAACACAAGTGGGCGAAATGGGAGGAGCACCTAAGAGGTTGTAACCTCTCTACCGGTGTGGGTAAACTTTGGTCCACCGTAAAGTCCCTATCGAATCCGACTAAGCACAAAGACAAAATTTCCATCGCCTTTGGCGACAAAGTGCTGTCGGGCGCGAAAAAATGCGCGAGCGCTTTCTGCCGACAATATATAAAGCATCCTACGGTCGACAAAGATAGACGGAGAGCCAATAGACATGCACATAAACACAAATTCAGCGCGTCACCAATCACCATCACCGCTAAAGAGGTTGAGGACGCCATTGGTCGTGCTAAACCATCCAAAGTAATGGGCCCAGACGGCATAGCCATGCCGATGCTTAAAAGCCTAGGGAAAGAGGGTTTCAAATATTTAGCGCATGTCTTCAACCTGTCTCTTTCCACCTTTGTCATACCCGAGAAATGGAAATGGCCAAGGTGGTGCCGCTACTAAAGCCTGGGAAACCAGCTAACATAGGTGAGACGTATCGTCCGATATCGCTCCTATCGCCAGTGGCAAAGACGCTTGAAGTCATTTTGCTCCCTTATTTCCAAGCAAATTTGCAGCTAGCCCCCCATCAGCATGGCTTCAGAAAACTCCATAGCACTACCACCGCGCTAAATGCCATTAGCACCCAGATAAATTGCGGTTTAAATCAAAACCCCCGTCATAGAAAAGTACTCGTAGCGCTAGACCTATAAAAAGCTTTTGATACGGTCAGCCATGGCTCGTTACTGCAAGACCTGGAAGGGTCTACCCTTCCCCCAAGTCTTAAAAGGTGGACCGCAAATTATCTGGGTGGTCGGCAGGCATCGGTGCAATTTAGAAACGAAACATCAAAACCAAGGAGAATTAAACAAGGGGTGCCACAGGGTGGTGTCCTATCCCCACTTTTGTTTAATTTCTACATATCTAAGCTACCTTCACCACCGGAAGGAGTCACAATCGTTTCCTACGCCGATGACTGCACAATAATGGCCACAGGCCCAGGCCCAAAGATCGATGCGCTATGCAATAAAATAAACGGCTACCTCTCTAATCTCTCCAGTTTTTTCGCCTCGCGAAACCTGGCATTATCACCGACTAAATCTTCCGCGACCTTATTTACAACATGGACGTCCCAAATGTCGTCCATTTTGAACAACCACGTCGATGGCACTACGCTACCGACTGTCCTACACCCCAAAATCTTGGGTGTGATGTTTGATCAGGATCTACATTTTGGTGAGCACGCAGCCGCAATTGTTCCGAGAATTCAGAGCCGTAACAAAATCCTCAAATCCCTCGCTGGCAGTACCTGGGGAAAAGATAAAGAAACGCTCATGACTACATACAAAGCAATTAGCCAGCCGATTACGTGCTACGCGTCACCCATATGGTCGCCAAGCCTAAAAATTACCCACTGGAAGAAACTACAGGCCTGCCAAATACTGCTCTCAGAATCGCCACGGGCTGTCTTCTTATGTCCCCAGAACACCATCTGCATAATGAGGGGAGAATACTCCCCATCAGGGAGAGAAATGAGATGCTGACTAAACAGTTCCTGTTGAATACCCAGAAACCTGGGCATCCCAACAGACATCTGATTGATGAACCAGCACCGCCTAGGGGCTTAAGGATTCATCTCCGTAAGCATTTTGAGGAAATACGGCACCTGAGAACCCAGCCGTATGAAGTGAAAAAACACAAGCAGGTCCTTGGTGAACTCCATAAACAGGCGTCGGCCCTTTATGCCGGGAATTTCCCGGTGAATCCAGTACTTAAAGAAAATTATCCAAAACTCGTGGAAGAGGAACGCATCCTCCCCAGGGAAACGCGTGTCACTCTTGCTCAACTTCGTTCTGGATACTGTAACAGGTTAAACTCTTACCTATCCAGAATCAACCCCGACATACAAAATGTATGCCCCGCATGCAATGTGTCCCCACATGACACCAATCATCTCTTCAATTGTAATGTGGAACCAACGCCTCTAACACCCCTTTCTTTATGGTCCACCCTTGTTGAAACGGCAAGTTTCCTTGGACTCCCGTTAGAGGATATTGATGACAATTTGTGATCGGTCGCGGCTATTAGGTTGGGCGAGCATTGATACAACAACAACAACAACAGACAACATGGTAGGCAATAAAAAGCATTGCTACTGGCACTCCACTCTAACCAGTCACGCTCCACTTTCTCTCCATTTGGCAAAATTCTGTTTAACAACGAGGTAGGAATGCCTCGTCATGAAAATCACGTGGAAAAACAATAAAATTATTTCGTTGACTTCTTCACATCGCTTCTTATTCACAGTACCGATGTCGAAGTCGTTTAAATAATCTGAACTTTAATACAGAGTTGGTGGTATTGTGGAATACTTTTTGAAGATGAACCTTCATCAGTGTCACCACGAAAATTTACGATTTCGGATTCATGTAAACATACATTTTTGCTTGATGTTTTTATTGTCTCCTCAGGCCCAGGCAAAAAATCATTACAAATATTCGTTGCATTGGAAATTCGGCTTAAAATTTGCACATGGAACAACTAAAGACTCTCCTGAATTAAAAAAAAATATCTCAGTACCTCTAAATCGCGGGCCCCCTGAGAAACACATTTTTGTTTGATGTTTTTATTGTCTCCTCAGGCCCAGGCAAAAAATCATTATAAATATTCTTTCAATTTGAAATTCGGCTTAAAATTTGCACATGGAACAACTAAAGACTCTCCTGAATTTAAAAATGTCTTAGTACCTCTAAATCGCGGGCCTCCTGAGAAACGCCGGGCCCGGGAGGAATCCCCCTTATTAACTGTTTGCCACGCTTTATGCTTTTCAAACTCTGTGAAGTCAAACTGCACCTTAACCGCACATCCATACATATGTGTCAAAGTTAAAGTCAGACAAGAAAATTTCAGCGTCATGTGTTCAGAAAAGCTCAACACTTTGCTTTGCTTCACTCTTGACACACGCTCCTCAGCCAGACCATACAGGCGGAATAGCAATGAGTCCTTTGATTCAGATTTTGAATTTGAAAAGTATGTGCGCCATATGCTAAACATATCGAAACTTTTTGCTAAGCTTTACGTCCCACAAAACCTGTGTAGTAATACCGTATCCAAACCATACTAATCTGTCAAAGTAAAGGATGACCAACGAACTCATTGTAATCGGGCCATTTTTATACTCAGTTGAGCAGAGCTCACAGAGTATATTAACTTTGATTGGATAACGGTTGGTTGTACAGGTATAAAGGAATCGAGATAGATATAGACTTCCTTATATCAAAATCATCAGGATCGAAAAAAAATTCGATTGAGCCATGTCCGTCCGTCCGTCTGTCCGTTAACACGATAACTTGAGTAAATTTTGAGGTATCTTGATGAAATTTGGTAGGTAGGTTCCTGGGCACTCATCTCAGATCGCTATTTAAAATGAACGATATCGGACAATAACCACGCCCACTTTTTCGATATCGAAAATTTCGAAAAATCGAAAAAGTGCGATAATTCATTACCAAATACGGATTAAGCGATGAAACTTGGTAGCTGAGTTGAACTTATGACGCAGAACTGAAAACTAAGAAAATTTTGGACAATGGGCGTGGCACCGCCCACTTTTAAAAGAAGGTAATTTAAAACTTTTGCAAGCTGTAATTTCGCAGTCGTTGAAGATATCATGATGAAATTTGGCAGGAACGTTACTTGTATTACTATATGTCTGCTTAATAAAAATTAGCAAAATCGGAGAACGACCACGCCCACTTAAAAAAATTTTTTTAATTCAAATTTTAAAATAAAAGTTAATATCTTTACAGTATATAAGTAAATTATGTCAACATTCAACTCCAGTAATGATATGGTGCAACAAAATACAAAAATAAAAGAAAATTTCAAAATGGTCGTGGCTCCGCCCTTTTTCATTTAATTTGTCTAGGATACTTTTAATGCCATAAGTCGAACAAAAATTTACCAATCCTTGTGAAATTTGGTTAGAGCATAGCTTCTATGGCGATAACTCTTTTCTGTGAAAATGGGCGAAATCGGTTGAAGCCACGCCCAGTTTTTATACACAGTCGACCGTCTGTCCTCCCGCTCGGCCGTTAACACGATAACTTGAGCAAAAATCGATATATATTTACTCAACTCTGTTCACGTACTTATCTGAACTCACTTTGTATTGGTGTAAAAAATGGCCGGAATCCGACTAAGACCACGCCCACTTTTTCGATATCGAAAATTACGAAAAATGAAAAAAAGTCCATAATTATATACCAAATACGAAAAAAGGGATGAAACATGGTAATTGTATTGGTCTATTGACGCAAATATAACTTTAGAAAAAAACTTGGTAAAATGGGTGTGACACCTACCATATTAATTAGAAGAAAATGAAAAAGTTTTGCAGGGCGAAATCAAAAGCCCTTGGAATCTTGGAAGGAATTATTACATATATAAATAAATTAGCGGTACCCGACAGATGATGTTCTGGATCACCCTGGTCCCCATTTTGGTCGATATCTCGAAAACGCCTTCACATATACAACTATGGGCCACTCCCTTTTAAAACCCTCATTAATACCTTTAATTTGATACCCATATCGTACAAACACATTCTAGAGTTACCCCTGGTCCACGTTTATGGCGATATCTCGAAAAGGCGTCCACCTATAGAACTAAGGCCCACGCCCTTTTAAAATACTCATTAACACCTTTCATTTGATACCCATATTGTACAAACGCATTCTAGAGTCACCCCTGGTTCACGTTTATGGCGATATCCCGAAAAGGCGTCCACCCATAGAACTAAGGCCCACTCCCTTTTAAAACACTTATTAACACCTTTCGTTTGATACCCATATCGTACAAACACATTCTAGAGTCACCCCTGGTCCACGTTTATGGCGATATCTCGAAAAGGCGTCCACATATAGAACTAAGGCCCACTCCATTTTAAAATACTCATTAACACCTTTCATTTAATACCCATATCGTACAAAAATTCTAGAGTCACCCCTGGCCCACCTTTATGGCGATATCTCGAAAAGGCATCCACCTATAGAACTAAGGCCCACTCCATTTTAAAATACTCATTAACACCTTTCATTTGATATCCATATCGTACAAAAAAATTCTAGAGTCACCCCTGGCCCACCTTTATGGCGATATCTCGAAAAGGCATCCACCTATAAAACTAAGGCCCACTCCCTTTTAAAATACTCATTAACACCTTGCATTTGATACTCATATCGTACAAACAAATTCTAGGGTCACCCCTGGTCCACGTTTATGGCGATATCCCGAAAAGGCGTCCACCCATAGAAATAAGGCCCACTCCTTTTTAAAATACTCATTAACACCTTTCTTTTGATACCCATATCGTACAAACAAATTCTAGAGTCACCCCTGGTCCACCTTTATGACGATATCTCGAAAAGGCGTCCACCTATAGAACTAAGGCCCACGCCCTTTTAAAATACTCATTAACACCTTTAATTTGATACCCATATCGTACAAACACATTCTAGAGTCACACCTGGTACACTTTTATGGCGATATATCGAAAAGAACTAAGGCCCACTCCATTTTAAAATACTCATTAACACCTTTCATTTGATACCCATATCGTACAAAAAATTCTAGAGTCACCCCTGGCCCACCTTTATGGCGATATCTCGAAAAGGCATCCACCTATAGAACTAAGGCCCACGCTCTTTTAAAATACTCATTAACACCTTTCATTTGAAATCCATATCGTACAAGCGAATTCTAGAGTCACCCCTGGTCCACCTTTATGGCGATATCTCGAAAAGGCGTCCACCTATAGAACTAAAGCCCACGCCCTTTTAAAATACTCATTAACACCTTTCATTTGATACCCATATTGTACAAACGCATTCTAGAGTCACCCCTGGTCCACGTTTATGGCGATATCCCGAAAAGGTGTCCACCCATAGAACTAAGGCCCACTCCCTTTTAAAACACTTATTAACACCTTTCGTTTGATACCCATATAGGGTCACCCCTAGTCCACGTTTATGGCGATATCTCGAAAAGGCGTCCACATATAGAACTGAGGCCCACTCCTTTTTAAAATACTCATTAACACCTTTCATTTGATACCCATATCGTACAAACAAATTCTAGAGTCACCCCTGGTCCACCTTTATGGCGATATCTCGAAAAGGCGTCCACCTATAGAACTAAGGCCCACGCCCTTTTAAAATACTCATTAGCACCTTTCATTGGATACCCATATTGTACAAACGCATTCTAGAGTCACCCCTGGTCCACGTTTATGGCGATATCCCGAAAAGGTGTCCACCCATAGAACAAAGGCCCACTCCCTTTTAAAACACTTATTAACACCTTTCGTTTGATACCCATATCGGACAAACAAATTCTACAGTCACCCCTGGTCCATCTTTATGGCGACATCTCGAAAAGGCGTCCATCTATATAAATTAGGCCCACGCCCTTTTAAAATACTCATTAATACCTTTCATTTGATACCCATATCGTACAAAATAAATTCTAGAGTCACCCCTGGTCCACCTTTATGGCGATATCTCGAAAAGGCGTCCACCTATAGAACTTAGGCCCACTCCCTTTTAAAATTATGATTAACACATTTCATTTGATACCCATATCGTACAAACAAATTCTAGAGTCAGGCATGGTCCACCTTTATGGCGATATCCCTAAATGGCGTCCATCTATAGAACTATGGCCCACTTCCTCTTAAAATACTCTTTAATACCTTCCATTTAATACACATGTCATACAAACACATTCCAGGGTTACCCTAGGTTCTTTTTACAACATGGTGATTTTCCCTTACTTTGTCTCCACAGCTCTCAACTGAGTATGTAATGTTCGGTTACACCCGAACTTAGCCTTCCTTAAAGAAACTCCAAACCATCTAATTTTTCAAACTTCTGTTGTTGTTAGTGAAGATTGTGTTCACATATGGACATACATACATATGTATATATATTAGGAATATTAGAGACGTATATTAATATGTACGTAGGTATCTGCAAACCCTTACAAATTGTCACATTCGATTAATTGCATCCAAATATCACGGCGGCTCTTCATTTCCTTTGCTTTGCTCACCTCTGTGCAAAGAGTCTGAATGCGAGCGCACATCTATTTATCACATTTCATGATCTGTTGAGGGAAATAAACGAAACGGAAGTGATTGACTGCATGGCTTCGCTGGGACCTAGAAGAGTCTACTACATGCGCACATATATACATACATAATATTAGCGGCAAATTTTCTTTTTAAGCTGATCATATGAGCCCGAAAGCACATAAAAATAAATAAAATAATTTTTATAAAGGTGATGGAGTTTTCGTTTCTATTTCAATGAATTTTGTTCTCACTGCGGTAAAATATCACAGCGATAACTTGATCATGTGTCAATTTGATGTTTGTGATTATGTGTCATGTTAACATGTGAATATGTTGCGTTGATTGTTGCCGGCACCTCATTCTCGTACGGTTTTGAAATGTTGATTGCGGTTTGACAGTACTGCGGCGGTTTGTTAGCTTTTGATGTCATTGCACCTTTAGGTACTAGCATATGTATGACATTTTAAATGAGGTGCATGAAATCAGAAGTATGGGTTGTGTATTTTTTTTTTTTAAGAAAATGTAGTTTACGCTTGATTAGTTCAAACTGTTGGAAATAGGTAGAGAGTTAAGGTAGAGTAATTTAAATTGAGGTTAAATATAATTGTGGTCGAATATATATAGATCGCTTTGCCAAAAGTTTCAATTTGACTGATTTGTTCAGCGTTTTATTTGGGCGGAATCATGCTACATGGATATATTTTTAAGATAAGCCTGACTGTTTGCTAAAGTCAAAACTCGTGCCAAAAGTGTGATAAATAGATCCGGATTTAGAGTTTATTAATAAAATATAGCACCTCTACACAACACTTATATCTATATAGAGAAAAAAGCCGATGAGCTCCTATGGATATCCCTAGTTTTTGAATTATAGTGATAACTACACTCGAGCTGAAATAGTATGCTGTTTCGAGGCGCAGACTTCCCTACAAAGACAATGTTACTTAACATTGATGTATATTGGAACGATTTTCCGTCATTCTTTGTCAAATTTGGTTTGGAGGTAAGACCGTTTGGCGTTGTGCCATCTTCTGTGCCATTTTTCATTCGAGAGAACAAAGGAAAATCGTTCCAATATACATCAATTATCCACCTTGTCGGTAAAACAACAAAACAATATGAATTACCTGACATTGATCATATCGAGTTTATAATGGGAATTTCTGTAATATAATCTCGGTGAAGACCTCTACTTTTTATCTACGCAGCGAAGCTTAAGGTAGCGGTCTAGAATCTCATCTTTGTAGGGGTAGTTATAAGTTCTGACAAACTGTGTGCAGCTCCAAAGTTTCATATGCTTGCTGATATGTGGGGTTCCGAACAGCAGTTTGACCGTTCCCGAGATGGTCGAGCTAGTACCTTAATGGTATGGTGCTTGTCACCGGAACGTAACGGATGTATATCCGGCAAAGCACCATCAACATCGATAACACTCTCCAAAACCTTCGGGGAGTGTCTTTATCTTTAATACAACAACAACAGTCGTTCGGAGTTTGAAATTGAAAAGGAAGACATGAATATTTAGTCAGCAATTCAGTCCAATTTGAATTGAATTGCAGTTTGAAATTTGAATTGAATTGCTGACCACTCTTTGGTGTGCAATGTGATAATTAATGGTAGTCAGCTGGAACATGGAAAATCGTTGGTCTCCAAATTTTCCCGCGGCAGTGAATTCTTAATGTTCTGATCACAGTAGTTGTTTGTACGCTCGAAATTTAGAAATAATGATAACCTAGGCCCTGAGCAAATTTGATCAAATCTGAGTTATCTTTTAAGACAGGGTAAACGGAACGGAAAGGATACGAAATTCATGGGAACAACTGGTTTTTTAATCATTTTAGAGTTATTGAAATTTGGAAGTTTTGCTGACTTGCACAAAATTTTTATTTCTTTCAAGAGTCAAAAAAGTTAGAAAAAAATTAACAAATAATATTTTTGAGCATCTTTTCCTGTAAAGGAGAATAAAAATTCTAGGATATTGCGCAAAATTAAAATTTTTTTTGCAGAAGTCAAAAAAATTTTAATATTCGAAAAAAAAAAAATTTAAATTTTTGTTGCGAATATTTTTTTATTACTCTCAAGGTTCCTGAAAAGGAGATACAAAATTCTGCAAAAGGGCTTAAAATTTGAATTCTAGAAGTCGAAAAAATTTTAAAATTTCAAGAAAACTGAAAGTTATTTATTTTGGTGAGCTTTTAACCAGTTTAAAAGCTTCCCAAAAGTATACAAAAGTTGTGGAAATTAGCTTTGGATAGTTCTTAAAGAATACAACTTTTATTTAATACAATTTTTTAATTTTTCCAAAACATCGAAATATTTTGAAGTTAAAAAAAAAAAAAGAAATCTTTTAAATAGTTTTAAAGTTCTGTATAACAATTGTTTTTGTTTTTATCGGCCTATTGATAAATCATTCAAGGTTCGAATCGAGCTCAAGGCCAGAACAATAATTTTTTTCTAATGATAATTATTGTTATTTTTTAATTTTTCTAAATTTGAAAAATTGAATTTTGTTTTTGGAATAGTAAGTAGAAAATTTTTCAGACAAGCTGCCATAGCTGCGCAGATAGATCCATTTCGAAGGGTGCTAAGCCTTCATCATCAGTACGCTTTAGGCATGCTGCGCTAACCATTTAGCTATACAGCGGTGGTTTGTTTGACTGGCAAATTTGCTACTTCTATTCCTTTTTACCAACTATATTTATTCAGTGTTGCGCCATCTGGTGCAAAGCACTGATAAAGCTGGATTTTTGTTTATTGTCAATTACTTTGTTTGACATTCCCAAGTGCTCATGGTTTATTAACAATTGTTTTTGTTTTTATCGGCCTATTGATAAATCATTCAAGGTTCGAATCGAGCTCAAGGCCAGAACAATAATTTTTTTCTAATGATAATTATTGTTATTTTTTAATTTTTCTAAATTTGAAAAATTGAATTTTGTTTTTGGAATAGTAAGTAGAAAATTTTTCAGACAAGCTGCCATAGCTGCGCAGATAGATCCATTTCGAAGGGTGCTAAGCCTTCATCATCAGTACGCTTTAGGCATGCTGCGCTAACCATTTAGCTATACAGCGGTGGTTTGTTTGACTGGCAAATTTGCTACTTCTATTCCTTTTTACCAACTATATTTATTCAGTGTTGCGCCATCTGGTGCAAAGCACTGATAAAGCTGGATTTTTGTTTATTGTCAATTACTTTGTTTGACATTCCCAAGTGCTCATGGTTTATTAACAATTGTTTTTGTTTTTATCGGCCTATTGATAAATCATTCAAGGTTCGAATCGAGCTCAAGGCCAGAACAATAATTTTTTTCTAATGATAATTATTGTTATTTTTTAATTTTTCTAAATTTGAAAAATTGAATTTTGTTTTTGGAATAGTAAGTAGAAAATTTTTCAGACAAGCTGCCATAGCTGCGCAGATAGATCCATTTCGAAGGGTGCTAAGCCTTCATCATCAGTACGCTTTAGGCATGCTGCGCTAACCATTTAGCTATACAGCGGTGGTTTGTTTGACTGGCAAATTTGCTACTTCTATTCCTTTTTACCAACTATATTTATTCAGTGTTGCGCCATCTGGTGCAAAGCACTGATAAAGCTGGATTTTTGTTTATTGTCAATTACTTTGTTTGACATTCCCAAGTGCTCATGGTTTATTAACAATTGTTTTTGTTTTTATCGGCCTATTGATAAATCATTCAAGGTTCGAATCGAGCTCAAGGCCAGAACAATAATTTTTTTCTAATGATAATTATTGTTATTTTTTAATTTTTCTAAATTTGAAAAATTGAATTTTGTTTTTGGAATAGTAAGTAGAAAATTTTTCAGACAAGCTGCCATAGCTGCGCAGATAGATCCATTTCGAAGGGTGCTAAGCCTTCATCATCAGTACGCTTTAGGCATGCTGCGCTAACCATTTAGCTATACAGCGGTGGTTTGTTTGACTGGCAAATTTGCTACTTCTATTCCTTTTTACCAACTATATTTATTCAGTGTTGCGCCATCTGGTGCAAAGCACTGATAAAGCTGGATTTTTGTTTATTGTCAATTACTTTGTTTGACATTCCCAAGTGCTCATGGTTTATTAACAATTGTTTTTGTTTTTATCGGCCTATTGATAAATCATTCAAGGTTCGAATCGAGCTCAAGGCCAGAACAATAATTTTTTTCTAATGATAATTATTGTTATTTTTTAATTTTTCTAAATTTGAAAAATTGAATTTTGTTTTTGGAATAGTAAGTAGAAAATTTTTCAGACAAGCTGCCATAGCTGCGCAGATAGATCCATTTCGAAGGGTGCTAAGCCTTCATCATCAGTACGCTTTAGGCATGCTGCGCTAACCATTTAGCTATACAGCGGTGGTTTGTTTGACTGGCAAATTTGCTACTTCTATTCCTTTTTACCAACTATATTTATTCAGTGTTGCGCCATCTGGTGCAAAGCACTGATAAAGCTGGATTTTTGTTTATTGTCAATTACTTTGTTTGACATTCCCAAGTGCTCATGGTTTATTAACAATTGTTTTTGTTTTTATCGGCCTATTGATAAATCATTCAAGGTTCGAATCGAGCTCAAGGCCAGAACAATAATTTTTTTCTAATGATAATTATTGTTATTTTTTAATTTTTCTAAATTTGAAAAATTGAATTTTGTTTTTGGAATAGTAAGTAGAAAATTTTTCAGACAAGCTGCCATAGCTGCGCAGATAGATCCATTTCGAAGGGTGCTAAGCCTTCATCATCAGTACGCTTTAGGCATGCTGCGCTAACCATTTAGCTATACAGCGGTGGTTTGTTTGACTGGCAAATTTGCTACTTCTATTCCTTTTTACCAACTATATTTATTCAGTGTTGCGCCATCTGGTGCAAAGCACTGATAAAGCTGGATTTTTGTTTATTGTCAATTACTTTGTTTGACATTCCCAAGTGCTCATGGTTTATTAACAATTGTTTTTGTTTTTATCGGCCTATTGATAAATCATTCAAGGTTCGAATCGAGCTCAAGGCCAGAACAATAATTTTTTTCTAATGATAATTATTGTTATTTTTTAATTTTTCTAAATTTGAAAAATTGAATTTTGTTTTTGGAATAGTAAGTAGAAAATTTTTCAGACAAGCTGCCATAGCTGCGCAGATAGATCCATTTCGAAGGGTGCTAAGCCTTCATCATCAGTACGCTTTAGGCATGCTGCGCTAACCATTTAGCTATACAGCGGTGGTTTGTTTGACTGGCAAATTTGCTACTTCTATTCCTTTTTACCAACTATATTTATTCAGTGTTGCGCCATCTGGTGCAAAGCACTGATAAAGCTGGATTTTTGTTTATTGTCAATTACTTTGTTTGACATTCCCAAGTGCTCATGATTTATTAACAATTGTTTTTGTTTTTATCGGCCTATTGATAAATCATTCAAGGTTCGAATCGAGCTCAAGGCCAGAACAATAATTTTTTTCTAATGATAATTATTGTTATTTTTTAATTTTTCTAAATTTGAAAAATTGAATTTTGTTTTTGGAATAGTAAGTAGAAAATTTTTCAGACAAGCTGCCATAGCTGCGCAGATAGATCCATTTCGAAGGGTGCTAAGCCTTCATCATCAGTACGCTTTAGGCATGCTGCGCTAACCATTTAGCAATACAGCGGTGGTTTGTTTGACTGGCAAATTTGCTACTTCTATTCCTTTTTACCAACTATATTTATTCAGTGTTGCGCCATCTGGTGCAAAGCACTGATAAAGCTGGATTTTTGTTTATTGTCAATTACTTTGTTTGACATTCCCAAGTGCTCATGGTTTATTAACAATTGTTTTTGTTTTTATCGGCCTATTGATAAATCATTCAAGGTTCGAATCGAGCTCAAGGCCAGAACAATAATTTTTTTCTAATGATAATTATTGTTATTTTTTAATTTTTCTAAATTTGAAAAATTGAATTTTGTTTTTGGAATAGTAAGTAGAAAATTTTTCAGACAAGCTGCCATAGCTGCGCAGATAGATCCATTTCGAAGGGTGCTAAGCCTTCATCATCAGTACGCTTTAGGCATGCTGCGCTAACCATTTAGCTATACAGCGGTGGTTTGTTTGACTGGCAAATTTGCTACTTCTATTCCTTTTTACCAACTATATTTATTCAGTGTTGCGCCATCTGGTGCAAAGCACTGATAAAGCTGGATTTTTGTTTATTGTCAATTACTTTGTTTGACATTCCCAAGTGCTCATGGTTTATTAACAATTGTTTTTGTTTTTATCGGCCTATTGATAAATCATTCAAGGTTCGAATCGAGCTCAAGGCCAGAACAATAATTTTTTTCTAATGATAATTATTGTTATTTTTTAATTTTTCTAAATTTGAAAAATTGAATTTTGTTTTTGGAATAGTAAGTAGAAAATTTTTCAGACAAGCTGCCATAGCTGCGCAGATAGATCCATTTCGAAGGGTGCTAAGCCTTCATCATCAGTACGCTTTAGGCATGCTGCGCTAACCATTTAGCTATACAGCGGTGGTTTGTTTGACTGGCAAATTTGCTACTTCTATTCCTTTTTACCAACTATATTTATTCAGTGTTGCGCCATCTGGTGCAAAGCACTGATAAAGCTGGATTTTTGTTTATTGTCAATTACTTTGTTTGACATTCCCAAGTGCTCATGGTTTATTAACAATTGTTTTTGTTTTTATCGGCCTATTGATAAATCATTCAAGGTTCGAATCGAGCTCAAGGCCAGAACAATAATTTTTTTCTAATGATAATTATTGTTATTTTTTAATTTTTCTAAATTTGAAAAATTGAATTTTGTTTTTGGAATAGTAAGTAGAAAATTTTTCAGACAAGCTGCCATAGCTGCGCAGATAGATCCATTTCGAAGGGTGCTAAGCCTTCATCATCAGTACGCTTTAGGCATGCTGCGCTAACCATTTAGCTATACAGCGGTGGTTTGTTTGACTGGCAAATTTGCTACTTCTATTCCTTTTTACCAACTATATTTATTCAGTGTTGCGCCATCATTATCATTATCAATAGGCCGATAAAAACAAAAACAATTGTTAATAAACCATGAGCACTTGGGAATGTCAAACAAAGTAATTGACAATAAACAAAAATCCAGCTTTATCAGTGCTTTGCACCAGATGGCGCAACACTGAATAAATATAGTTGGTAAAAAGGAATAGAAGTAGCAAATTTGCCAGTCAAACAAACCACCGCTGTATAGCTAAATGGTTAGCGCAGCATGCCTAAAGCGTACTGATGATGAAGGCTTAGCACCCTTCGAAATGGATCTATCTGCGCAGCTATGGCAGCTTGTCTGAAAAATTTTCTACTTACTATTCCAAAAACAAAATTCAATTTTTCAAATTTAGAAAAATTAAAAAATAACAATAATTATCATTAGAAAAAAATTATTGTTCTGGCCTTGAGCTCGATTCGAACCTTGAATGATTTATCAATAGGCCGATAAAAACAAAAACAATTGTTAATAAACCATGAGCACTTGGGAATGTCAAACAAAGTAATTGACAATAAACAAAAATCCAGCTTTATCAGTGCTTTGCACCAGATGGCGCAACACTGAATAAATATAGTTGGTAAAAAGGAATAGAAGTAGCAAATTTGCCAGTCAAACAAACCACCGCTGTATAGCTAAATGGTTAGCGCAGCATGCCTAAAGCGTACTGATGATGAAGGCTTAGCACCCTTCGAAATGGATCTATCTGCGCAGCTATGGCAGCTTGTCTGAAAAATTTTCTACTTACTATTCCAAAAACAAAATTCAATTTTTCAAATTTAGAAAAATTAAAAAATAACAATAATTATCATTAGAAAAAAATTATTGTTCTGGCCTTGAGCTCGATTCGAACCTTGAATGATTTATCAATAGGCCGATAAAAACAAAAACAATTGTTAATAAACCATGAGCACTTGGGAATGTCAAACAAAGTAATTGACAATAAACAAAAATCCAGCTTTATCAGTGCTTTGCACCAGATGGCGCAACACTGAATAAATATAGTTGGTAAAAAGGAATAGAAGTAGCAAATTTGCCAGTCAAACAAACCACCGCTGTATAGCTAAATGGTTAGCGCAGCATGCCTAAAGCGTACTGATGATGAAGGCTTAGCACCCTTCGAAATGGATCTATCTGCGCAGCTATGGCAGCTTGTCTGAAAAATTTTCTACTTACTATTCCAAAAACAAAATTCAATTTTTCAAATTTAGAAAAATTAAAAAATAACAATAATTATCATTAGAAAAAAATTATTGTTCTGGCCTTGAGCTCGATTCGAACCTTGAATGATTTATCAATAGGCCGATAAAAACAAAAACAATTGTTAATAAACCATGAGCACTTGGGAATGTCAAACAAAGTAATTGACAATAAACAAAAATCCAGCTTTATCAGTGCTTTGCACCAGATGGCGCAACACTGAATAAATATAGTTGGTAAAAAGGAATAGAAGTAGCAAATTTGCCAGTCAAACAAACCACCGCTGTATAGCTAAATGGTTAGCGCAGCATGCCTAAAGCGTACTGATGATGAAGGCTTAGCACCCTTCGAAATGGATCTATCTGCGCAGCTATGGCAGCTTGTCTGAAAAATTTTCTACTTACTATTCCAAAAACAATATTCAATTTTTCAAATTTAGAAAAATTAAAAAATAACAATAATTATCATTAGAAAAAAATTATTGTTCTGGCCTTGAGCTCGATTCGAACCTTGAATGAAGTTCTGTATAACTGCACTGAATTTTAATTTTAATTTCAAAAGACAAAAAAAAAAAAAAATTTCGAAATTTTCCAAAAAGTCGAAAAACTTTCTGAAAAATAAATGAAAAACTCTTTTGTGACTGCTTTTCGATATTTCTAGAGTTCTTGAAAAAAAAAGTTCTGCGAAATCTACTCTAAACTAAACATTTTCCCAAGCCAAAAATTAGAATATTAAAAAAAAATTAAGAACAAAAATGATTATTTTATACTTTCAGGGTTCCTGAAGGCAGAAAATAAGTTCTGCGAGTTTGACGCAGTTTTTTTTTTTAATTTCGAAAAAATTTCCAAAAAGTCATACATTTTATAATTTGAAACAAAATGAAGAACCCTTTTGTGCGCAGGTTCTCAATATTTCTAGTGAAAAGTAGAAAAAAGTTCATGAAAATGCAGGAAATTAAAAATTTTTTTTTTAACAGAAAATGGAAAATTTTTAAAACCTGTTCTGGAGAGCTCTTTATAGTTAATACAAAAACTATTTCTTTAAAATATTATTATTTTATTTGTTGAAAATCAATTTCACAAAAAGCGTTTATTTTTATATCTTTTAAAAATTCTGAAAATAACTAACTTGACAATTTTCATTTTGAAAGAACATTAATAGTAAAGTAAAATAAAAATAATTTACAAAAATACAGTATATTTAATTTAAGTAGATAACCCTACATTTACTCCCCCTCCAGTGAAACGATCAATAAAATTAAATATTAATTAATGTTAAATGAAATTTTTTTTGTGGAGTGTAGTGTATTTTTGTTTCGTGTATTAGTCATAATTGTATGTGCAGGTTTAAGTAAATCTATTGAAACAGTTTTAATAGTATTACCATGTTGAATTTTGAATGTTTTATTTTGTCTGGAAATAACTTTAAATGGTCCCTCGTAAGGTGGTTGTAAATTAGACTTATGAATAACTTTAAGAAATACGTATTCACAATTGTCCAAATTTTTGGGAATAAAATCATTTTCTTTGATATGATGAGTTATTTTTGATCGAACAATTGAGAAATGTTTTCTAAGTTTATTAAGAATTTCATTTGTGTTATCAATTTCATTATTATAATTAGAAACAACTAATTCACCAGGAAGTCTAATTGTTTGTCCATATACAAGTTCAGCGGAAGAGCATTTCAAATCTTCTTTAATAGAAGTTCGTAAACCTAAAAGTATCCAAGGTAAAATCTCTGACCAATGTGTGGAGTCTTCTGAAGCTGTAATTGCAGTTTTTAAAGTTCTATGAAATCTTTCAATCATTCCATTTGACTGTGGGTGATATGGAGAAGTGTGAATTTTATGAGCCCCTAATAAAACAGTTAATTCAGTGAATAATTTAGATGTAAATTGTGAACCTTGATCTACTGTAATTTTGAGTGGAATACCGAAACGAGGAACATAATTTTGAACAAATGTAGTTGAAACTGTTTTTGCTGAAATGTCTTTTAATGGATATGCTTCTGGCCAACGTGTATGTCTATCGATAATAGTCAATATATATCGATTTTCTTTAGATATAGGTAGTGGACCAACTAGATCCATATGTATATGTTCAAATCGTCCTGAAGGAATATCAATTTTTTGAATAGGACTTTTCGTATATTTAGAAATTTTACATTTTTGACAATTGATACAACTAATTGCCCAATTATTAATTTCCTTACGCATTTCTGGCCAAAAATATTTAGATTGAATGAGACGTCTAGTTGTTCGAACACTTGGGTGAGATAAACAATGAATTTTATCAAATATAATTTTTCTCATTGAATTAGGAACATATGGTCTAAAAGGTTTTTAAGTAATGTCACACCAAATATTGAGATTTAGAAGAGGAATATTAATTTCTTTTAAATTATTTTTGGAACTAAGATCTGAAATTAATTTTTTAAGAATTTGATCTTTTTGTTGTTCATCATATAATGTTTGAAAATTAATATCTTTTGTTAAAATTGTATTAATATCTGGAATTCGTGAGAGAGTATCAGCTACTGTATTATTTTTGCCAGAAATGTATTGAATGTCATTGGTGAATTGTGCAATGTATTCAAGATGACGAGTTTGACGAGGTGATCTGTCTGTTTTTGAATTTAAAACATGTGTTAAAGGTTTATGATCAGTGTATATAGTAAATGTTCTTCCTTCAAGAAAATGTCTAAAGTGTTTAATAGAGTTGTATATTGCTAGAAGTTCTCTATTAAAAGTAGAGTAATTTATTTCAGTTTGAGTTAATTTTCTTGAAAAATATGCAAGTGGTTCTAAGGAGTTGTTACTTATTTGTTGTAGAACTGCTCCAATTGCAACATTTGATGCATCTACAGCAAGTGATAGTTGACCATTTTTATCAAAGTGAGTGAGTAGTGTTTTTTTTGTAAAAAGTTTCTTAACATTTTCAAAAGCTGAAGTAGTTTTTTCTGTCCAATTTAATTCTTTAAGTTTATTTTTGATAGCAAAATTTAACATTTCATGTAGTGGACTAAGTTCTTTTGCTAACATTTTAATATATTGTCACGGATATTAGCATCCCTAAGCTATACCATCACTAAGGCGATGCTAAGCGATGTTCACGTCAATAATCAAATCATATATACACATATATAAGGCAGCCGAGAGATGTCACACACAGATGCATTTACTTATACGCCTATGTGTGTGCGAGAGACTGTAAACTACAAACTCACATACATCTGAGAGACGCTGAAAAGTAGAAAATTGTAAACAAGTAGAAACTATATGAGAACTATAAACACTCGAAATAGTTGGTAAGTTCTGGAAATAGAAGAGCCTAGATGTATGCAGCGTAAACTATAAAAGCGGCACAAGCGAGTAAAATGTAATTCAATTTGATTTGAGTTGTCAAGCAGTTTCGAGTAAGACGATATCTAGCGAGCAATAGCAGTATTATTTTGAATAGTAGAGTTTCATTGAGCTATCAATCAGTGTGGTTATTAAACAAGCTATTCGTTGCACAGTCTGAGTGTTATTGTGAAGTACTTTAATAAAGGCCATTTTCCATCATTCAATATTGGAGTTATTTATTCAACAGTTTAGTGATTCGAACTTAGCAGAGGATTGCAAATAAGAGGATTTGCAAGTAAATTCGTTACAATTGGTGTCAGAAGAGGAATTGTTGAATAAATTCCAGAAGACAACAAGGATATGGCAAAGTTCAGTGAATTAAAGATCCAGCAACTGAAGAAGGAGTTGGAGAGCCGTGGATTGAATACAAGCGGCGTTAAACTCGAACTTCAGGCACGGCTACGAGAGGCAATGGAAGCAGAAGGAATTGATGTGGAAGAGTATGTCTTTCACCTTGATGGCGAGGAGACAACAAAAATTGAAGAGAAAAACGAAACATCGCAGACGGTTACCAGCACAGACTTGAACATGATTTTGGCTGCAATATCTGCTCAAACATCGACAGTGGCTTCTCAACTGGAATCGCAAAAGACAGATATAACATCTCAACTGTCATCTCAACTAGAAGAACAGAAAACGTATATGTCATCACAAATGGAATCACAAGAAACGCGTATTTCAGAAATGTCGTCGCAAATGTCATCTCAACTGGAAGAACAGAAGACATATATGGCATCGCAACTGGAAGAACAGAAGACATATATGATATCTCAGTTGGCTCAGCAGTTGAAAGCGCAAGAGGATCGCATATCATCGCAGTTGGAGGGTTTTAGTGAACGACAAGATAAAATGGAAGCTGAGATGGATGCTTTGAAAGATCGGATTCAGCAGTTACAATTAAATCGTCCAGCAGTTTCAGCGAGTAATCCAAAGGTAAAAACACCATCCTTTGACGGTTCTGTTCCTTTCCAGGTCTTTAAGCTACAATTTGAGAAGACGTCGGCAGCTAACAACTGGAATGCGGAAGATAAAGTTGCTGCACTGTTCGTGGCATTGAAGGGGCCAGCAGCGGAAATCCTACAGACGATTCCCGAAGGAGAGCGGAACAATTATGAAGCATTGATGGCTGCTGTAGAACGACGTTATGGAAGCGAGCATAGGAAACAGATATTCCAAATTGAGTTGCAAAACCGTCACCAAAGAGCGAATGAGACTTTGCAGGAGTTTGCTTCAGATGTTGAAAGGTTGGCTCATCTCGCAAATGCGGACGCACCCGTGGAATACACCGAAAGGGTAAAGATTCAGAGCTTTATAAATGGCATACGGGACGTCGAAACAAAGCGAGCTACATACGCAAACCCAAAGCCAACATTCGCAGAAACGGTGTCACAAGCTCTGATTCAGGAAACAGCGTCGCTTCTGTGTAAGCCAGTTTTCAAAGCACGCCGTGTGGAAGTAGAAAGGCCAGAGTGGGTAGACGCAATATTGGAGGCACTGAAAGGATCGCAAAAGCGAAGTGAAAAAGTTATCAAATGCTTCAAATGCGGGAAGTCCGGTCACATAGCACGTCATTGCGATCTTGGTCTTAATAGTTCCAACAATGTGGGTGGCCATAAACGCAAAGCTGGAGGAGATGAGCAAGAGCGAGTAAGAGGTAGAGAGCTAGATCCAGCTATTGAATGCCCTGTGATATCTGTGTCGCAAATTGGAAGGAAATCAAGCAGTCTTACCGTCAGAGGGAATGTGGATGGCAAAGAACGAATACTGACTGTAGATACGGGCGCATCTCATTCCTTGATCCGATCTGACTTGGTCAACAGGAGAGTAAAACCGTTACCTGGAGCAAAGTTGCGTACGGTCACTGGCGAGTATAACCAAGTTCAGGGAGAAGTGATATGTGAAGTATTGATTGGGAAGGTCATGGTTCTACACAAATTTGTTGTGGCAGAGATTGTTGATGAAGTTATATTGGGAGTGGATTTCTTGGTTGACCATGACATCAAGATCGATATGCAGAGAAGGGTGATGTGTTATGAGAACCAAGATGTGCCACTTAACTTTAGTTTGGAAAAAGGGTTCAGCAGTAATCGGGTACTGGTGGAGAAGACTCGACGAAGGCCACGAAATTCAAAGGTAAAGGTTGATGGAACAAATGGGCCAAACAAATCAAAACCGAAGGTACCTGTGAGAGAAATACTGGCATTGAAAAGCCCTAACGGACGTACTGAAACGAAGAAAGAATGCAAGGGTGGTTTCAAGCCTACTGTTGTGAAGCGTCGGAACGATACTGATTATGCAAAGGAAATCCGTCCAGCGCAAGCTCTGCGAAGTAGTTCTTCATTGGTCAAGCAACAGAGTGCGAGGGAACGATCCAGGATAATGAGTAGTAAGATGAAACACAGGTACGACAAGGAAAATAATTCGAAAGGTTTCTTGGCGGGAGATTTGGTACTGTTATACAACCCTCACCGGCGGAAAGGTGTTCCATCCAAATTTCGGTGCAGTTGGGAAGGCCCGTACAAGGTTGTGAAGAAGATCAGTGATACCATCTACCGCATACAAAGCATTGAGAAACCACGGAGTAGAAGAGTGGTACATTTGGCGATGCTAGCAGCGTTTAGATCGAGAGATTTGTCTGATCGGGACGATCAGACTTAGGTGGAGGGCAGTGTCACGGATATTAGCATCCCTAAGCTATACCATCACTAAGGCGATGCTAAGCGATGTTCACGTCAATAATCAAATCATATATACACATATATAAGGCAGCCGAGAGATGTCACACACAGATGCATTTACTTATACGCCTATGTGTGTGCGAGAGACTGTAAACTACAAACTCACATACATCTGAGAGACGCTGAAAAGTAGAAAATTGTAAACAAGTAGAAACTATATGAGAACTATAAACACTCGAAATAGTTGGTAAGTTCTGGAAATAGAAGAGCCTAGATGTATGCAGCGTAAACTATAAAAGCGGCACAAGCGAGTAAAATGTAATTCAATTTGATTTGAGTTGTCAAGCAGTTTCGAGTAAGACGATATCTAGCGAGCAATAGCAGTATTATTTTGAATAGTAGAGTTTCATTGAGCTATCAATCAGTGTGGTTATTAAACAAGCTATTCGTTGCACAGTCTGAGTGTTATTGTGAAGTACTTTAATAAAGGCCATTTTCCATCATTCAATATTGGAGTTATTTATTCAACAGTTTAGTGATTCGAACTTAGCAGAGGATTGCAAATAAGAGGATTTGCAAGTAAATTCGTTACAATATCTATGGTAATAATTCACCATACCTAAAAATTTTTGTAATTTATTAATTGAAAGAGGTTTTTCAAAATTAGAACTTATTTCAACTCGTTCAAAAGAAGGCCTGATTCCTTCACTAGAAATTTTCTAACTTAGAAAGTCCAATTTTTCAACTCCGAAAATACATTTTGTAGGTTTAATATTTAAATTATATTTCTCAAGTCTTTTAAAAACTGTTTTTAAATGTTCTATATGTTCTTCCTCATTGTTACTAGCTACTAATATGTCGTCAATATAGACAAAGATAAAATCTAAACCTGAAAATACTTCGTTTATGAAACGTTGAAATGTTTGAGCACTGTTTCGTAATCCAAATGGCATTCGTACGAATTCAAACATTCCGAATGGAGTTGTTATAGCTGTTTTGTGAATATCTTCTTCTGCCATTGGTATTTGGTGATATGCACGAATGAGGTCAATTTTTGAAAATATCTTCTTATTTTTTAAATCTATGTTAAGGTCATGAATATGAGGTAAGGGATACCTATCTGGTATTGTTATAAAATTAAGTCGTCTGTAATCTCCACAAGGTCTCCAGTCATTTGGATCTTTCTTAGGGACCAGATGGAGTGGAGAAGCGATGTGAGAGTTAGAAGGTCTACATATACCAGTTTTGACTAAAAATTCAAATTCAGTTTTTGCTATCTTTAATTTAATAGGATCTAGGCGACGAGGTTTAGAAAAAGGAGATACTCCTTTTATTTCTATTCGGTGAACTGTTTTGTGTTGTACTTTTTCAGTATAATTAGGTTCACACGTAATAAGAGGAACTTCATTTAAAATATTTGTAAATTTATTTTCTGAAATAGGAATCTTAAGGGAAAATATATCGCAAAAACCAGAAGATCCAGAAACTTTTAATTTTGTTTTCAAATCTGTAATTTCTTTATTTTTAATATCTACCAGAATACCAAATTTTTCTAAAAGACCTAAATCAATTTTTAAAAGTTTTGTTCCAAAAGTTTCTATGCTAGATCCATTAGCCGCCGAAAGTTTAAGGTCAGAAAAACGTTTATAAGTTTTAAATTTTGAAGAAGGAATAACTGAAACTATAGCACCTGTATCAATTAAAAAATTTAATTTATTGAATTTATCAAATATGAATAGACGGTGGGACGATTGATTATTAGCTCCATTATTACCCACAGTCATAACGGATTTGTTTAGTTTAAAGAATTTGATTTTGAATTTAGATTATTTTTATTTACATTGAAATTACAGGGTTTAATACATTTGTAAGCATTATGTTTAAATTTTCGATGATACCAACATATATTATTATCATTATTAAAACTTCTAGATCTAGAAAAATTTCTGGAGTTAGATTGATTTCTTTCTCTAGATCTAGATCGAATTTTTAATTCATTGATATCGGTAGCAATTTGATTTAAATTTTGAAAAATTGTAGTAGTTAAATCAGTTAAATTTTTTACACATTGTGTAAGAACATTGTTTTCAATACTAGCTATTGAAGAAATTTTAGAAGAATGTGGTTTATTAATTAAATCAAAAAGTGTATCTGCAAGTGAAATTATATCAGTAATATTTTTAATATTACTTGAAGTTAAATGTATTTGAATATCTTGTGGTAATTTTCGGATCCATAATTTGAAAAGTAATTCCTGACTAACAATAGATGATAAACTTGTTAGTGATTTCATATATCTAAAAAATTCAGATGGAGATCGATCTCCCAATTCAGTATTTGAAAATAATTTTTCAAGTCTTTTTTTTTCACCTAGAGAAAATCTTTCGCAAAGAATTTTTTTAATTGTATCATATTTATTAATAGAGGGAGGAGGATTGATAACATCAACAATTTTGGACATTGTTTCTTGTTGAAGTGAAATAAGAACATTTTGAAATTTTATATTATCATCAATAATGTTATTTATTTCAAATTGTCCTTCAATAAGTAAAAACCATGTTTCAGGACAATCTGACCAAAATTGAGGTAATTTAAGGGATTTATTTGAATTGAATCTAAAGTTACCTCCTTGTGTAGAATTGTCTGAATGTGTGTCTGGAGTAGTATTAATGTTTGTATTTTGTGTTTGATTTAAAGACATTGTGTTATTCGAGTTATTATTTAAATTCTCTGAAAATGTAAAAGAACGCGTTTTAATTGGTGAACGTAAAACCATTAAAATTTAAAAATGTAATTGTTCTCTGGAAAGGAAGTTCACAAGAGAAAAACTAATACTTAAACGTGAAGTAAAGTTAAAAACAAATATGAAAATATTTAATTGAATGAATAAAAATCCCATTCGATTAAAAGGTAATCAAGAAAAAATATTTTTTTTTTTTAAATAATTAAAAAGTTAAATATTAATAAAATATTAAAATAAATAAAAAATATGATTAAATAACTTGCTGTGAATTTCAATTAAAATTTTTATAATTGATTGTTGTTGTCAAGGAATCCTCAAAGATGTTGCAATGGCTTTAAGTCTGATTATTGATTGTTGTTGTTGTCGATAAATTTTCAAAGTTGTTGCAATGGCTTTAAATTGGTTATTATTATTGTATATGAAAATCGTTTGGCATAAACTGTTCCAATATGATTTGGTGCTGCACTTAAGTTAATTGTTATTGCTTGTATTTTGATTCAAAAAAATACCAACGGAAATTTCAGAAAGTTGTAAAGTTTGATGAAAAAAATTCCGTGAAAGTGATATTAAATTATTTTGCTGTTGCATATAATGGTAGTTGTAGTAGCTGAAGTTGCATTAAAATTTGATTGATATGTTCCTCTATGAGTTATTTTTATATTTTCTGCGTTATTTTGTCATCCAGATAAGATACATGTATAGATTTAATTGTCTATGAATGTAAAATAATGTATTTCACAGATAAATATTATAAATTCGCGTGAACTTATTCAGCATCTTTAGAAAAACAATTTAAGCACGATCGCCAATATAGTTAATACAAAAACTATTTCTTTAAAATATTATTATTTTATTTGTTGAAAATCAATTTCACAAAAAGCGTTTATTTTTATATCTTTTAAAAATTCTGAAAATAACTAACTTGAAAATTTTCATTTTGAAAGAACATTAATAGTAAAGTAAAATAAAAATAATTTACAAAAATACAGTATATTTAATTTAAGTAGATAACCCTACACTCTTCAATTAGAAAATGTTTTGCGAAATTGGGCGAAATATGTGTTTTCTCCGAACGTCTCAAAGTTTTAAATTTCTAAATAAATGAAAACCCATCTGCTTTTGAAAACGGGGAAAAACTTGTCTGGAACTGTCCAAGTTTTTTTTTCCCAGATATAAATTAAAAAATTGTCAAGAATTATGAAAATGTTCATACATTTGAAAACATTTTTATTTGAAATAAAAAAAAAAAATAAAAATAAAAAAAAAAATAAATTTTATTTTTTTGTAATTAAAACCCTGCTTTGAGTACCTTTCCACGAGTTCTGGATTTAGTAAAAAGGAGAACTAAAGCTTAACATTGAAGTTGTTAGGGTAATTAGAAAAATTTTTGAATATAGTGAATAAACTATAGTAATATGTAATAAAATTTATAAAATTTTTTGTTTTAATTTAACAATGAAAATGTAATGTTATATGTTATATTTATGTTATATTTCAAATGTCAAAAGTTTTTCGAAAAAAAGGAAATCTGCTTTTGAAATGGTGAAAAAAACTGTGCGAAATTATCCAAATTTTTATTTTTGAACGTAAAAATTAAAAAAAAAGTTTAAAAAAGATCTGTGTATATTTTTTGTTCGAAATTTTTTTTGCTATTCACTATTTCTCCGAACAAGTATCCCACCTCCCAGAACTTTTAAGACTTTTGGACTACATACTTCAATAGACAGATAAATCTAGTTCTCCCATTATCTGGGCTTTAAGGTTCCACAATATATTTATTTTAAAAATTTAGACCCTTATTAACCAGCAGACAAAAATACCAGCAGCTGCTATGAAAAGGGACAATTGGTTTACTAGTTAGCATGGGATTCATACTAGTTATCAGCTACTTTATAACTAATTAGTTAGACTGTAGGGCTGTTATTGGTTGGTTTGTACAACATGCCACACACAATTATGATCTATTCGCTTACGTTTTGGCCGGTAAATGCTTACGATATTTCGCTACGATCGTTAATCTAACATTTTGTTTGTTTTTGCAAAGCTACAATATGTACACACAAAAGCAACAAAGCAATACAATAGGTAATATGAAAGATCATAAATATCGCGTTGACAGCAATAATTTCGAGAAGTAATCAAGCCCCTCACTAATTACAAACGGAGCGATCGTAATTATAGAGAAGAAAGATATGGCTACAAGTACCTTGTGTCTATCTACCAAAAAAAATAAAATAAAAACGATGGTGTAAAAACAAGGCAGGAACACAAAACAGGAGCGCGCATTTAGGGTAGGCCGCACCATATGCATAAAAAAATTTACTAAAAATTACATATGTTCGTGTTAATAAGTAAAATATGACAAAGACATTAAAGTGCAAAACATAATTCCAATGAGACAACATTCTAAATATAACAATCATAATTAGAGCGATTGCACAAGTTGAGTGAACACACTTTATATAGTCTAAACATATCATGTTACATGAATAGTGAGAGATATTTATTATATTTATGTTTTATTACTTATGTTGTACTACCTGTTCACCTTCATGTTTTCCGGTATTTTGTTTTTTTTTTCTTCCTTAGATAGGATGATTATTAAAAATTTACAGGATACGCTAGAAAATGTAATGTTCATACACAGCCGTTAGTCGTAAATAATAAAAAATTTATAATTACTGCATACTTACATTCATACATAAATATTTTCCATAATATTTCAACTCGAATTGGACTATACGGCTGTCCTGAAAGGTACATATATACTTGTGTACCCAAAAACCCAGCGTGATCTTACTATGTATCCGTACTACTACATGAAAAGACTAGTAGAAATATTTTTTTTATATATTGTAACGAATTTCGAGAAATTCCGCTTATTTCAAATCTTCTGCTAACGTTCGAATCGCTAAACTGTTGAATAAATCACTCCAATATTCTGTATTGCAAAATGATATTTATTAGCCTAATTTGGGAGTAGTACAATTATATTTCACAATTATACCTCACTTCGCAACTAATAGCGTGTTTAAATCAAACTGCTCCATGCCTCAGCTTGCGCTGCTTTTATACTCTCGGTTTCCTCGTTCACCCATTTCTCCCAAGGTCTAGTAATTTCGCCAGCTGCATGTTTGGTAACCAGCCATATACATGTATATTTGTTTGTAGCCATATGCGTGTGTATATGTGAGTACTACTACGAGTGGCTGCTTAGTATCGGTTTAGTGATGCTAGTATCGCTCAGTGGGGCTAATATTAATATATTATATATATTATATATAAAAACTAATCCAAGTGTGGTAAGAAATTCTAAGAGTAAGTGTTTCCTAGGCTCCAAATATTCTCAAATTGGTATTAGTTCAAATATCAGATATCTATAGCAAGAAACCTAGTAAATTGTCGCCGGTGGTAATATTTCTAGTATAAAGTGCGTTCAAATAAGGATATTGAAGAAGGAAACAATAACGTAGCACTTCGATTTGGGCATTAATACGGCCTTCTGTTCAGTGTAGGCATAAGGCTTCCAAATTGGTTAGGTTTAAATTCAGGGGATGGAAATTAAATTCCATTCACAAGCAATATCATCACCATGAACATCATTAATTGGCTTTCAACTGCCTAGACGATATTGGCCGTTGCATAACAAGTCACGCCAATTTCATGGTAAATCGATCGTGTACGCGATGGCCGGGCTAGTACCTTACCTACGGGATAAATATCCGAAAAAGGACCATGAATACCGATAAAACTCCCCAAAAACTTTCGGGAGTCTGCTGATCACTACAATAAGAAGAAGAGAAAAATGGGCCATCAGTGCGATTTGTAGACAACAAGGAATGAAATGAACTCAAAATAATATTTGTGTGTAGGGTGCAGACAAAAATAAAAAGGTTTCATATTGCCGGGATCAGAGCTAAGAAAGCGTACGTTCTTTGAACGGTGGCCGAGGATATATGGCTGTTGATGGGTGCGCTTAACCGCAGACTCGTAACATATCACCAAAGTAACCCCGTCTAACCGATAACTAAAGCCATCTAAGACGACCAAGCAAGACCACGTCATCCTCGACCTGTAGGTTCCAACTCTGTCGAGCTTTTCCTCGCTGCAAATGTCGGGTGTGAATATTAATCGCGTAAGGAAAAGGTGCGCTTGGTAAGAATATAGATTGGTGACCCAGAAAGCTTGCATTCTTTCAAGGATGGGGTGAGGTAAAAGGTCATATCGCACGGTGGGCAGGTGTTCTATTCTATATTTATAAAGTTCGGTCTAGCTGATCAGTGCACAGTCTTACAACTGAGATCGTTACCCCTAAGAAAATAGTATAATTTTAGTCATAGACAACTGTAACGGGTTGAACACTTTTATTCTTTTTCTGGCAGTCACAGGGGTGGTTGCGTCGGCCAAAAATAGGTGTAAAAAGTGTCGGCCGAACTAGGATTAATAAAGTTTGCAATACCAAGACGAAAATAATAGGAAAAGTAAGTCCCCTCTCGGAAATAATTGCACATAGTCGAAGCTCGTCTGTTTCTGTTGGCTTTTGCTTTCTAGCCTTCGTAATACTGAGATTTGATGATTGATTAATCATCATTAAGGATAAGAGCCTTACACTTGTGGCTCAAATTCATGACATGTAAATGTCAAGAGTAATTTTACTTGGTGTTCCATTGCGTCATTTTGTCGACGTTTTTTTTTTATTAGTAATCTGAAGCGTTCTAGTTTCGTTGGATATCTCTGAGCCATTATAATCCAAATTGGAGCTTCATACAACGTGACATTCTATAGAATGATTTCTTTAAGCTAAAATAGAATGATTTCTTATAACTCTAAATAACTAGAAATAAACCGAAACAATAGTCTATGTTGAAATTAATACCATAAGACTTAATAAGACTCATGGGATCATAATCTGAATAATATTTCCGGAGACTCGTAGTCCAGTAGCGGCAGAATAAAACTCCGAGTAGCTATAATATACTGAACTGTTTTGGGATTGGGTTACATACATACATTTGCATGCGAAATGATCTTATTTATACGAAGTATGTTAATCGATTAGACATTCAGCTTACCTTGTCCCTTAATCGATTTGAACAAAATCTCTTTACTATGACGTTATGTGAAATGGTTTGCATATTCCATCTTCGATAGGACATCAAATAGGTGCAACTTAAATTGTCACAGTTGATTTGACATGTCACGCAATGACTAACAAATTGCGTGTCTTGAATTTGCCATAAAAATGTCACAAAAAGACAAGGACAATAATAATGGCTAAAACAACAAAAGCAATAAAGTTGCGTATCAAAATATGAACATAAGACTGGAACAGTTAAAAAAAAGCTTATACATAAAAATTTATGTGAATAGGTGTGTGTTATATTTATGTCCAAAGTACTAAAACAATCTTGACCAACTTTTCCACCCGGCTATATAAAATGTTGAAATATATGGCGCGGCAACGCCCATGCCGTGACATCTAATTTTTCCAAAAATCCGAGTCTGTTTGGGTCAAACTGAATAATTCTTGCCAACAAGTGCTACTTTGGACTGAGTAGGCAATTTAAATTAAAGTCTCCTCTCGACGAACAAAAATCGCGATCTACGAGGCACTCATCACATCCGTCCTGGTGTATGGGATGGTTCTTGGAGTGTTCGAGAGAAAAGTTCTCCGGAAGATTTATGTTCCAGATCAAACCAAAAAAAACACCTCATGCGAAAAATATATATATAATATATATGTATCAGGTCAGATTTTTTGAATTTTAGTAGAGATATGTATGTATGTATGTATGTATTTATATGAATATTTGTTCCTAGCACAACAATTTTGACAAATTATTTAACAGTGCTAGTCATGAATAGCATGAGCTATAAAAATTGAACATTTATAATAATAATAAATTAGATTAATCAAATTAAATTAAATATAACGGATAATGGTGAAATATTTATGTATGTAAATCTTAAAACTAAAGAAAAGTAATTAATAAATATTAAAAGACAGCAATAGTGATGATAACCTCTGGCTGGTTATAGATCGAATAGTATTTAACAAATAAAGAAAGAAGACACAGAGAAAGGAAAAGGACTTAGAAATGAACATTTTAACAACAACAATTTGAGATCCAGTTTAAGAGTCGTTAAAAAATGATGTTAGCTCTTTTTTGAAGTGCAGAGCATTACTTAAGAGTCGAAGACTTGTAGGTAGGGAGTTCCAAAGACGTATTGCAGTAACAAAGAATTGACGCTCAGAGGTTAGCGTGCGGTATCTAATGTGCTTAAGAAGAAGCACCGATCTTGATGATTGCAGAAAAATAAGCTTACGATATAGATAGTCAGGTTCCTTCGTGTGTATCAATTTATGGAGGAAGGACAGTGTTTTGACTTTTAAAAGATTTTCGAAAGAAATGTTTAGCAACCTTTCAGCATGTTGTGATACGTGGTCAAGTCTTTTCAACCCATAAACATATCTAGCAATGTTGTTGTAAACAACATTTAGTTTGTTCTTGCACAGATAGTCACAGTTTGAGTAAATCACACAACCATGGAGTAGCGTAGGTATTAAGTACGCTTTAGCGAGAAGTAGTCTTATGTGCAAAGGCGTGAAATACTGCGTTAACTATAGTGTACGAAGCATTCCATACACTTTTCCAACCTATGTTTTTCGCCGTATCTACGTATTCTATAACGGAATTGTCGAACACTACATTCTCTAAATCATTAGTGGGAAAATACCTTCTATGAATAACAATACATTTAACTTATTCGGGTTTATACATAAGCCATTCATAGTAGCCCATGAAAATATTTGATTCAAATCGTGGTTTAAGTTACTTATGCACAAGCTAGTTTGATCACGAGGACAACACGTAAACAACTGCACATCATCAGCGTAGATATGAACATTACAATACTTAAGGACATCGGGTAAGTCATTGATTTACAGAACAAATAACAGAGGACCCAGGATAGAGCCTTGAGGGACGCCTCTTAAGACATGTAGGAAGTCAGACTTTTCACCATCTATACATACTGCTTGAGTCCTATCGCCAATATATGATCTTATAAGGGCAACTGCATGACCAGAGAAGTTAAATAAGTTTACCAGCTTCCTACAGAGCAGATTGTGGTCTACAGAATCAAAAGCTTTGGAGTGGTCAACAAGTGTTAAGAAGGCAATGTAACTTTCATCCACTCGCTCACGAATTTATTCTGTCACAGATAATAGTGCCGTTGTACAGCTCCGCTTTGACCAGAAACTGAATAATTCTTGCCAACAAGTGCTACTTTGGACTGAGCAATTAAAGGCAATTTAAATTAAAGTCTCCTTTCGACGAACAAAATCGCGATCTACAAGGCACTCGTCACATCCGTCCTGGTGTATGGAGATGGTTCTTGGAGTGTTCGAGAGAAAAGTTCTCCGGAAGATTTATGTTCCAGATCAAACCAAAAAATCACCTCATGCGAAAAATATATATATAATATATATGTATACATAATCTTTTTTTTTAATATAGATTTTAGAAATATACTACGGAATTTAGATTTTGACATGGATTTATTTTGGTATTTACTACGACTTTGTTCTTGGGTAGCTCTAATCCTGATATGAAGATTCAAATTTAGTTATTGACTTTAGGACGTATTTGTGACCCGCCCTAATGCACCTACATATGTATCTATTCAAATTCATTAAAAAGAAATATTTGCACCTAAATGCTTTAGCTTTTCCTTTTATTGCTGATTACTTTGCGCTTTTAGCTGCAAAATTTTTTCTCCAGTAAATTATACGTATGTTTATCCAATGTTTTTATGCTTGAGAATCACATTAAGGACTCAACGCTACGCATACGTGAGGACAATCGTAGGATATAATGCATATATATACACATTTGTAGGTTGTATTTCAAAATGTGATTTGAATGTTTTCTCGCATTAAATGTTTCACTCGTAATCATTTAAATGGCTGAATTAGAGTGCTGTGAATGGGAATTGAGGTTCGGCTCATTCAGCATTTTTACTTGAATTTCATACTGTGGTTTAAGCGAACCTTGTTATACTTTTTGCGCATTAGATACCGAGATCTAGATGTATTATTTCAATCTTGGAATTTATGTGCAGATATGTATCTACTTCAAATATACAAAGTTTTTACCAGCAAATAACTCAGTAGATTGGGTGGCTTATTGAAGTTAAACGTCCGCTTAAAGAGAAACATACGAAACGATTTGTAGTGTAAAACAATTCACATTCACAAAATTTCCTCTAGGTGGCCTGAGATAAAAATTCTATGTGCAGACTAATCTTCTGGTACGGTTTGCGTGTGCCACTTCAAGGCAGATGAATTCTTGTTGAGGAGCTTTGCAAGCAAATATACTCTCCGAGTGTTTGTTAAGCCACCCTCGAAAATGACCTTGATTTAAATGATTGAAATGACTGTTTCTAAAGCATTTTGATGCTTGGTGTTACTTTGGCCAGGATATGAACGTCGAATTTTGGATATGGCATCCAAGCACGCCCATACCACACCGATGTGTAGTTTTAAACACAAACTTCTCGAACGGAGCATTTGGCGCTTTTCTGTAAGCATCCTCAAAGTCAATGAAAGCAATACCAGATTTCTTATGAAACGATTTCTGCCCGAGTGTATGTCTCTGAAGAACAATTTAACTAACAATCATAAATCTCCCGAAAAGTGCAGGCAGATCACCGAAGTTTGAGATAGGGATACACAGAGCCCATTTCTGTGCTCTCAATTCGGACATGTGAGCCAGTCTTCGCCTATGCCTAGGTATAGTCCACGATTCGATACTTTAAAAAGATGACATCGGTGCTAAGTTACGAATTCAGCATAGTTCATATAAAGCAATGGGCAACAACCAGCCTGTAGTCGAGAACTGAAGAAGCGCAACGGCAAAAATTAGAAGAGGATTATGATGGTGACTTATCACTGACCAGTGTGACACCTACCCCACCAGAAAGCAGTGACACCTCAACATCTGTCACATCAGCCTGTACTGTGTGAAAGAGAGTAAGAAGATGCTGGGACTGTACGGAAAAATATATATATGTCACCACTTTTGGTACCGTCGTTTACGTTCCATATTTATAGCTTTTAAGAACCTTCTCTTTTCCTGCATCCAGGTTCGCCGCTTTTTTTTTGTTCTCAACTGAGCAGGGCTCACACAGTATATTAATTTTGTTCTCATAACGGAACCCCGTAACGGCATAAACTAATCGAGATGGATATAGACTTCCATATATCAAAATGATCTGGGCGAGAAGAGAGATTCATTTAGCCATGTTTGTTTTCCCTTTAAATAAAGACACAAATCTCATGGAATATACTTATATTTTTTATTAATACAAATTCGCTCCGTGTACAACCGTGTCGATACACAGTTCGCTCAATACTGACTTCACTCGCTTGAACATCATCCGGCCTTGAGACTCGATGCCGATCGAGGCTCAATAAGTTCTACGGATATTACCCATCTCCTTTGAACTAGAACGTTAATATGGATATTGCCGGTCCAAAGTCTCACTATGCGGATTAACCCATTGCTATCTAGATGCAAAGCCGTGACTCGAACAATTTCCCATAATGTCGTTGGTATAGAGTCGGTTTCGAAACCCCATGTCGCCTACCCCGGGGTTTTGTCTGATTGGTAGACAGTTTTGACGCTGTTGCAAATCACCGATATCGCTACTACTCTAAAGCAACTGCTTGGTTTTTTTGAAGAAATTTCCAATAGACGAGTCGGATCTCCGGCCATTCCACTGACATTTGAGTCAGCCAATATTCCTTTAATTTACCTTCATTGATTCTCCCAAACCCCAACGACACCACTATGCAGGTAATTGGGGCCAGGAGACCATCATTGTACAGAGATATCCAGCATAGTAAAGAGACATTTAGCGCATAAATGACTTTAAGTCGCCGCATCTCTGCTGATCATGGATACTTGCGTACCGCAGGCACACTCAATATTATTGCTGTACTATTAAAGAAGCGCGCCTGAAATGTGCATATCAAGTTCTGTTTCAAATATGTAACTACGCCCTTGGTAGTTGTTGGTTGTGTATTATCGGCAAACTGTGATGAAAAGACAATGCTGAAAGCCATGAAAGCTTTGTTGTAATTCATTAACTGCTATTGCTGCTCCCTTTCTATGTCCTCTGTTACTGTAGCTAAAGTCAATGGGCGTGGGGCCCTTTTTGCCATTCGTTAATAGCTTTGAACCAATAACGCTGTTGTGAGGTCAGCTTATACATCTTTGACAACCTTTGGCTAGGCAACTTTACACAATATGCCCGATTTTCAAGTAGTTCTGGCAGAGTCCTAGTTGGATTATCGATTTAAGCATTTCGTTTAATTTCAGGTCACCGATCGATGGCATGATGAGATGGACAATAAAATCAGGGATAATAATTGGATATCGCTGAACTGTTTAGCCTTATACGTTGACTCATTTGTTGTCTTAAAACCATACGCATACCGTTGCACGTAACTTTCAACATATTCCTAATTAATGCATGATTGAATTTTGGCCAAGTTAGCAAGCTATAAATTGCAGAGCAATGTGCGGCGTGTCACCAATACTAATTATGATATGCTAGGAACCACGTTTTCCAGCCCTCGACAAAGCTCTCTTCTCGTGAGATGTGAATTTTGAAAAACCTCCGCCGTAAACATATCCCTGAATCCATTTTTTATGAGCGCCGCAAAATATTGGTAATCGATCTGCTAAAGGCAGTTCTGCGAACTGCCGCTTATCTTTCGGAATAGCTCTGTGAATATGTTAATAAACTTATCGCTGTGTCATGCAAACCTTTATACTCGGAAAACATATTACAAACATTCAAAAATCGGTTTAATACAAGCGCCCAGATTCGCAGATATTTTGCAAATCTCACCTTAATTTCCTTTACTTTCGCTAACTAGAACTAATCACGCACCATTGTAGTTTACTTCTTGTTTTTAATTTAGCGTTACGGGCCTTCGTTTTTTCCCTAAAACATACCAATAAAAGATATGGCTTTTAAAACCATTGGAATATGTGAGCCATGTAGTTTAACTCCTAAAAACTCTCTGCTACGACATTTATGCAACATATATGATCGTTGATAACACTGGCTAAATGTTCTTAAATTTGCTCTAATACCTTCGAGAACTTACTTCCAAATACAATTGCATTCCTACAAAAAAAAGGTAATGTGCATACGCAATTAACCGAATATATAATCCTTTTTACGATAAGTCGCTGTTGTAAGTTAATTTCATATTTGCGATACCGCCTTAGGAAAGATGACGCTCGATTCGCTGCCTCTTCGTCATAGAATGGTCTACGCCGAAACCATTTATACCCATATAATTATTTGTGAGACATAGTATAACATAACCTAAAGTCACACACAATTTCCTTATTCCGCTTGGTATTCGAATATATTTGCTACCTAGGACGACGCTCACACCATTTTTCCAACTTTTTATTCCTTCCCTCCGTTCACTGTCGCGTTGCAGCTTTTTCTCGTCCTTTGACACTGGCCTCCTCTTCCCGGTTTCCATCAACTCCAGCATCCCTTCTAGACAATCAAAGGACTGCAAAAAATTCGCAGTTGATTACTATTCTATTAACAGAATTATATTTTATAAATGTATGTCCGCTGAATGCGCAATTTTATGTCTTGAATGAACACGCTCCGAATGCCAATACCTGTCTGTATACCACGGGAATAAATATCTAGCATTAAGCAGACTTCGCGTTTAATTTACAAGCAAAATACGAGAACTAACGCATTTTTTGTGAACAATTTCTATGGCCGCGCATTTTATTAAAATAGCCAACCATAATTATTGATTATTAGAATAAAACCTTGAGCATGGAATATTACTCAATGATAAACCACAAGAAAATTTACTGTCGCCGTTCAACGTATTCGCGCTCTGATACCCTTTGTTGGAATAAGATCATCACATACAATACAACCAAAGCATACACAGCTGAAAATATACTCAAGTTAATTAAGCCGGAGTAGAAAGAGAATTCAGAATTTGCTCAACAGAGGCACAGCAATCACAAGAGGCAAACAAACACTGAGGTAAAGCAGCCATGTTGAGCTGTGTACAAGCGCCACAATAAAAAGCATACTACTCAAATGAAGAAACCGTCGATGTGTCGATTTTGTACGTATTCATCGCTGAGTTTTGTACAATAGTTTTCATTCTCATTTTTCCATATTAAGGAAGCGTCGCTGAAATGCTTTTATGTCGCCTAAGAGAAGAGCCTGCTGCTCAGCTGAACGAATCGAGAAGTAGAATCTACACACTGTGTATGTATAACGCAACATTCGCCGATTTTTACCCAATTTTGCTGTTTTACTTTTTTCAAAGTAAGTCGCTCAAATATTCCAATTCTCCAAATAATTATAAAATAAAGCTCAACTACACCTACTAAAGCCCAGCAACGCTGCGCTGCTTACAAGTCGCCGAAGTGATGAGCATCCTGCTCAAAGAGTTAAACTGACCGGGATGGGTTAATCGGTATGCATAACACTCAACAGTACCCGCTGAGTTTTATACATACTACCGTTTAGGTCTTATCCGACAAGCACAAACACAAGTCACAGTCACCTATATATCACCGAAGAGATGAGAATACCGTTCGATTATCAAATTTCTCTGGATTAAATTCACCAAATGAACGCAAAATAATAAGTAATAACGCCGACGAAAGGGGGAGCATTTCAGCGGTTCTCATGAGTCAGCGATGTGGTGAGCGCGCTGCTCAACCGAATGCATGGAATATATATGTACAAGTCGCTAATTGAGTTACCCAAAAAAACTCAAAATTATTCCAAGGAATAGGAGGCCTGAACTGACAATGACTCGCTTAATTCATGAGGGTGCTGCTCATACGAATGAACTGACAACTAAAATATCTACGTGCATATATCTCGCCGAATTCTGGCTGATTCTTTTTCTTAAAACAAACAACCCAAATTGCCATTACGCCGAAACAAAAGCATGAATTTTTGACCGCACTGCTCAAATACCATAGTTATCCCTGTTTAAATATCCCACACAAAATAATGGCGCAGCTACGCCGAAGAAAAGACAGCAACGCTGCGTTGCTTTTAGGTCACTCAAGCAATGAGCGCCCTGCTCAAACGAATAACCCGACAACTGAAATATATAAGACACGCCAAATAAAATACACAAATTCTAGCTTATTTTCCAAAATAAACACATACCAAAATTACAACTATGCCATAGTACAAGCAACACTGTTGAACTGCTTTTCTGTAACCGGAGCCATGAGCACACTACTCCAAAACACAATTCTCGCTGTTTTACTCTCCAAATACAAAATAATATCGCAACCTCACCGAAAAGAAGCAAGCAACGTTGCGTTGTTTATAAGTTGCCGAAGCTGTGAGCGCGCTGCCAAATCATCGCAATTTTCGCTGTTAATTTCTTTCAAAATTAAAACACACAAAATAATGTCGCAACTACGCCGAAGAAAACAAAGCAACGCTACGCTGCTTGTAAGCCACTGAAGCTATTAATAGGCTCCTCATATTCCGCAGTTCTCGCTGCTTATTTATCCAAAATACAAAACATAAAACAATGTCGCAGTCCCGCCGAAGAAAAGACAGAACTTTGCTCACAAGTCACCGAAGCTATAAGCGCACTGCTCAAATGCCAGTTTTTGCTGTCTATGTCCTTCAAATACAAACACGCAAAGTAATGTCGCAACTACGTCGAAGAAAAACAGCAACGCTACGCTGCTTGTAAGTCGCGGAAGCTATGAGCACTATGCTCAAATTCCACAGTACTCGCTGCTTATTTCTCGAAAATGTAAAACACAAATTAATGTCGCAACTACGCCGAAGAAAAGGAAGAAACGCTATGCTGCTTGTAAGTCGCCGAAGCCATGAGCGCTCTGCTCAAACTCCACAGTACCTACTCGCTGCATTTTTCTTCAAAATGCAAAACACAAAATAATCTCGCAGCTACGCCGGAGAAAAAAACAGAACTTTGCGCTGCTCATAAATCGCCGAAGCTATGAGCGCCTGCACAAACGTCAGATTTCGCTGTTAATATCTTCGAGATATAAACACACAACGTAATATTGCAGCTACGCCGACGATAAGACAACAACGCCGAGCTGCTTAAACTTCGCGAAGTAATGAGCACAATGCTAAAAGTAACCAACTGGCAATCAGCATGTGAACAATATTTATATACATACATATGTAAACGCACAGAAACATTGTCTTAATTTTATATGAAAAACGACGCGGAATTGCTCACAATACGCCGAAGTAACGAGCGCATCCCTCGTGTGAACCAACTGAGTGATTGTACATACATATGTATGTATAACGCACAGAAGCATTCGCTAAACTTTGCATATTAATTTTTACTTTTCACATTTTAATTACTTATACTTTTGAATTTCGCTAAAATATAAGAAGCCCAAAGGACAGAATAAATGTACATAACTCGATGTAGCCATGAGCTTGCCGCTCGGCTGAACAAACTTCGCCTGCAATTTCTATAATACAATCTATAAATTTTTATTTGCGAAATGAATAGCTTTATGGATTTAATGAACACGTTCAGAATGCGAAAAAAAACTCGTTGGTATACTAAAATGAAATATCGAATGCAAATCAAATTCGCTTTTAATTAGTATAACATGGACAATCTGAAATGGATGTGCATGTGCACATACATTCTTGCTCTATTCTTTAGAATTCATTAGATTTGCGGAGATATTCGCTGAATATTATGACTCATATTTTCCTGAATTCTAGAATATTTTTTACTCAATGTAAAATGCAATGAAATTGAAAACACAACTCAATTTTATTCCTTCTCTTACAACTCTTCTCAATAAGATCATCGCTCACAATTATACCCAATGGATACACATCTGAAAACATACACAAACCAAAGTCGCCGCAACGCTGAAATATAAAGCAAACTCAGCAAATACAAAACACAACCCCACCAAAGTCGCAAGGCGCCGATGTAATTTATTAATTCAGAACAACATGCAAGTTGCCGAAGTGATGAGCGCACTGTTCAAGTGAGTTGACCAAATTCGCCGAAATGCTGAAATGTATAGTAAACGCAGAGCTGAGTGCAGCAAATACAAACACAACACAACAAAAGTCGCAAGGCGTCGTCGAGTTAGCTTTGTTACCAGCAGAAGTGTTCGCAATATTCGCCGCAATACAGAGCCAACTATAATGACGCAAAACAGCAACACAGAATAACGTATAATTCGCCGACGTTATAAGCAATACGCTAAACGAGTGAACTTTGCTGACAACTGAACCGCCCATCCTCGGCTGCAAAAACACTCAATCTATTCGCCGAACCTTGCCATTACACTTTTTGCACATACATATGTATATATATAGCAACACTCGCCGAATTTTACACGACAACTTTTTCTATTCTATTTTCCAAATTCACTGCCTATAGCCAGAAATAAGTGTTCTGTAAGCACTAAACCCTTCGGCTCGTAGGACCAAATTATGTTTTCCCTTTAAATAAAGCCACACATCTCATGGAATATACTTATATTTTTTATTAATACAAATTCGCTCCGTGTACAACCGTGTCGATACACAGTTCGCTCAATACTGACTTCACTCGCTTGAACAATGTTCATCCGTCCGTCCGTCCGTAAACACGATAACTTGAGTAAATTTTGAGGTATCTTAATGAAATTTGGTATGTAAGTTCCTAGGCACTCATCTCAGATCGCAATTTAAAATGAACGAATCGGACGAAAATTTCGAAAAACCGAAAAAGTGCGATAATGCATTACCAAAGACGGATAAAGCGATGAAACTTGGTAGATGGGTTGACCTTATGACGCAGTATAGAAAATTAGTAAAATTCTGGACAATGGGGTGGCACCGCCCAGTTTTAAAAGAAGGTAATTTAAAAGTTTTGCAAGCTGTAATTTGGCAGTCGTTGAAGATATCGTGATGAATTTTGGCAGGAACGTTACACCTATTGCTATATGTGCGCTAAATAAAAATTAGCAAAATCGGATGACGAACACGCCCAATTAAAAAAAAAATTTATTAAAGTCAAATGTTAACAAAAAATTGAATATCTTTACAGTATATAAGTAAATTATGTGAACATTCAACTCGAGTAATGATATGTTGCAACAAAATACAAAAATAAAAGAAAATTTGAAAATGGGCATGGCTCCGCCCTTTTTCATTTAATTTGTCTAGAATACTTTTAATGCCATAAGTCGAATAAAAATTTACCAATCCTTGCAATTTGGTAGGGGCATAGATTCTTTGACGATAACTGTTTTCTGTGAAAATGGGCGAAATCGGTTAAAGCCACGTCCAGTTTTTATACACAGTCGACCGTCCGTCCTTCCGCTCGGCCGTTAACACGATAACTTGAGCAGAAATCGGTATATCTTTACTAAACTTAGTTCACGTACTCACTTTATCTTGGTATTAAAAATGGGCGAAATCCGACTATGACCACGCCCACTTTTTCGATATCGAAAATTTCGAAAAATGAAAAAAAATTCCATAATTCTATATCAAATAGGAAAAAAAGGGAGGAAACATGGTGATTGGATTGGTTTTTTGACGCAAAATATAACCTTGGAAAAAACTTTGTAAAATGGGTGTGTCACCTACCATATTAAGTAGAAGAAAATGAAAAAGCTTTGCAGGGCGAAGTCGAAAGCCCTTGGAATCATGGCAGGAATACTGTTCGTGGTATTACATATATAAATAAATTAGCGGTACCCGACAGATGATGTTCTGGGTCACCCTGATCCACTTTTTGGTCGATATCTCGAAAACTCCTTCACATATAGAACTAACACATTATAGAGTCACCCGTGGCCCACCTTTATGGCGATTTCTCGCAAAGGGGTCCACCTATAGAACTAAGGCCCACTCCCTTTTAAAATACTTATTAACACCTTTCATTTGATACCCATATCGTACAAACACATTCTAATTCCACCCCTGGTCCACCTTTATGGCGATATCTCGAAAAGGCGTCCACCTATAGAACTAAGGATCACTCCCTTTTAAAATACTCATTACCACCTTTCATTTGATACCCATATCGTACAAACACATTCTAGTGTCACCCCTGGTCCACCTTTATGGCGACATCTCGAAAAGGCGTCCACCTATAGAACTATGGCCCACTCCCTTATAAAATACTCTTTAATACCTTCCATTTGATACCCATGTCATACAAACACATTCCAGGGTTTCCCTAGGTTCATTTTCCTACATGGTTATTTTCCCCTATTTTGTCTCCAAAGCTCTCAGCTGAGTATGTAATGTTCGGTTACACCCGAACTTAGCCTTCCTTACTTGTTTGTTGTAACATCATCAACATTGATCTGGTCGACTCCTTCCTCGAGCGTTTGTCAGCTCTGGTTCCAGCGCTAGTTAAAGAAAGTAAATTCAGCATCATCCTCATATGCATAGCCGAACAACCACTTAGGGGTTTCGAGCTCTTTTATTTTATGCAGGTATTTTTTTTTAATTATTCTTGTCCAGGGAGCATTTGTCAGTCCTTGAACATCTGTGATTAGTTCCGCTTTCCATCTGCCTCGTTGTTTACGTTCCAATTTCTCCTAACAACACCCTAAAATTTACTTCTCTGCTCTTTTTTTCTTTGCAAGGGAAAGTTTAGAGCTCTACGGAAAGGGGGAAAATATTACAAAGGTTTTAAGTCACGGTTTTGGTTTGAAATGCGAGACCAACGTTGGTGTTGGATTATAATACTGTCCGGCCAGAGAAAGTGCAGCGACCATCGCAAGTAGAAGCAACTCCCCGATCATTGAGTGATGTAGTGAAGCATCCATGAAGATCGGAGGGTGGAACGTCTTTTAGTAGTAATTCCTTCTATGCAGATTGAAGGGGACGACAATACTAACTATGAAAGCGTATGCCCGCAACATGAGTGGAGAAGAGTACATACAACTAGTCGACAGTAAAACTATGGACCAGTACAAAAGCTATCGAAAGTTTTGCTGGGGACGATAGAAGAGTCAAAAAACGCAGGGAGGCGTACTCTCCGCTCTCTTTGTGGTCTCGTCGTGGATGAGTTCACTAAATTAATATCCAACAAAAGAAGGCCTTCTGGCGTTAACTAGATTAAGTTAGGGCAGGTGGTAGCTGCCTTGGGAGGATAAAGTCGCTTGAATAGCATGAAGGTCCGTTGTGATATCATATAAAATAATGGTGACGTAAGCTAAAGCTAATTAGAGAGTCGTAGTTACGTAGCAACGATATCGTTTCGAATGAGACCGATCTCAACCTTGGATAAATCATCCGGAAATCCAAGTGAGTCGATCGTCGAAATTTTGTTCGCTTAGCTGTGGCAAAAGCTGGGTTAAACAGTCAAGCATGAAGTTATTCGATGAATCCACTTCATCATCCTCGGCACAGCTGCAGCAGGATGAGGAATTTCAGTATATTGAGACGTACCACATGGATTCCTATTGGACAGTCTCCTGTCAAAACCCCAATGACCATTGATAGATGAGCTTTAGTGCACCCAATCATTTCGGCAGACCTGTTGCAACCCACCTCCGGCCAGAAGAATTTTGCCACTCTACAAGAATTAACCCATCTTTGAAGGAGTAGACCACAAGTGGCCAGGGGCATTCCTACAGGCATCTTCATGCGGTTCAGTTGAACCGATGCGGGCTAAGAGCTCCGCTTCACATTTGCACGGGTGATCACTATGGCCAGGGAGCCAGATAATCCTAATCATAAAATAGTTCGTTGCAATCGCAAGCGAGGTCTGACACTCCCAGACCACCCTTACTAGGTGACCTAAAATTAAAAAAAATGTTAATACGTCTTGAGCTTACATTTTTATTATGTACATGTATTTGTATCTGTTTATAATTGCATGAAAATATTTTTACTAAGCATATTTTCAAAAAACATAAAAAACAACCTAAAACATTAAAAAATTTATAAAATTCATAATTTATGAATGTTTCGTAAGTCTTTGGATAGATAGTCTATCTACCTATCCGATTGCACACCACAACATTTGCTTGTTTATTGTCAAAGTGAATATTGTCAACCTAAAGAAAATTTGTTGCCGTGATCCGCATCACATCAACGCCTAAAATGTGTATTTGACCCGCAGCGAGGCTACAGCACCACCCCTCATGCAGTTGCATTTCTCTTTAGTACATCTGGTTTTTGTATATGAACATAAGACTCGAAGGGGTTCACTTCCTCATACTGCACATAGCTTACGTTTTAACGATCTGCTAGCAATTCGTTGATCTGAGTGTCTCAATGATGTTTCCCGAAATCCGTTGCATTTGCTACTCATTCGTCTGCTGCTCATCCAATTATTGTCATTGTTTATTGTTATTGTTATATATTTTGTATTTTTGGTTGAAATTTTTGGTTATGTGTTTATGTGTTCATTGTCATATTTAAAAGATTTATGCGCTCATCAAGTGACAATTTAAACGAAAACATTTTTATAGGCGTTTCTTGAGTATGAGCGATTTATAACTCTGAGGCAGATGTAAGATAAATACATATTTGTATGTATGTATTTATACATATACATATATCGGAAGAAGGATATAAAATATGAAAATACCTACAAGCTTGACATCTTTTTAAAGTAATATGAATTCCATACCTAAATCAATATATATGTATTAGCCGGCACGACGTGGCCTAACGCACCGAATATCCTCCTGGGTTCACGTCCTGGACAAAGCAACACCAACTTTTAGAAACAAGTTTTCTTCTCATTCAGAAGAAATTCTTTCTAAGCAGGGTCGCCCCTCTGCAGTGAATTGGCAAGTACTCCTGAGTGTATTTCTGCTATGAAAAGCTTCTCAGTGAAAAGTCATCTGCCTTGTAGATGCCGTTCGGAGTCGGCATAAAAAATGGGGTCCACCAATTTGTAGAAAAAATTAAAAGGAGCACGACGCAAATTGGTACAAAAGCCTAAAATCACTTCGGATGTTATTTATTTTTGATCAATTCGGATGTTATTAATTTGAAAAGGAGCACGACTCAAATTGGTAGAAACCCCTAAATTCATTTCGGATGTCATTTATTTTTGATAACTTCGGATGTTATTGATTAAATTACAAAGCTTACAAACGGCGATGGTTACTAGGACATGTTTCTGAATTTCACTTCTTCATCAGCTAGCTTCTCGGGAGCTAAGTATTGAACTCGAAATCTCCAACATTCGTATTTGATACTAGTGCTAATTACAGCAAGCTGCCTTTATTCACTCAGCCATATGAATACCCCGCTGCTCGTTTTGCAATTGGTCTATAAGTATTGCCTTTTTGTTGCTATTCCTTTATATACTATTAAATACATACCAATTCTATATGTTTTTAATCCTAACTGCGTGGAATACTTATAGGCGCGCTCTCAAGAGCTTAGTAGCATTGGATTTTTAGCAGTGCTTTGGACGCAATGCTTCCGCTGTTTACTATATTTTTTTTTTTTTAATCTTATTTCCTGTTGTACTTAAATACCAACCAACGTCTACACAACTACCATGCACCCCCTTCACGTAGATTATTTTTCGATTACCTTTGGGATCAACATTTAGACTGCGTTTGGAAGAAGTCTTTGGATCAACAGTTGAAAAATTCAGTATCCACGGTGTCATATCTCCCAACTGGTTGAAGTTGATCGTCTTCGGCGAAGCTTGCAATATGAAATTGACCACCAGGGGCACCCCTCAAGGAGGCTTCCGTGGATGATCCTTGAAAAAAAGAGCTTGGTCTGTTCACTAGAAAAAGCACAAATGTTTTTGCAATTATTGTGATTAATAGTTCCCCGAACCGATTCTTTCGCTGGATACTACCATTTTCGGTAGAGGCGCACGTGCCTGGTAAATTATCAGCTAAGGTTTAACTTAAGTAAATTTTTCCAAATAGATGTGCCCCAATTCTGAAATGTTCTCAAGTTAGTTTCGAAATTATACCGAAAAATCCTCAAAAAAATAATCTCGAAATGATCCCAAAATAGTCCCGAATTGATTTCTTAATTGTTGTGGAAATAATATCGAAATGGTTTAGAGGTGATCTCGAAATGATCACTAAAACAATCCCTATGTGATTTCGAAATAACCCCGGTATACAAATAACCCTGGAATAATCTCGAAATGATGTCAAAATAGTTCCAAATCGATCCCGAAATAGTCTCCGAATTCCGAACACTCTTCCGATACGATTCCTAAAATGATCTCGAAATGATCTCGATATTGTATTTTATTATTTCAAAATAAACCCGAAATGATACCAAAAACAGCCACGAAATGATCCCTAAAAGAAACAGGAAATTTTTCGAAAACAGTCCGTTGAAGTATCCCAAAATTCCCCGCAATGATCCCGAAACAGCCTTATATAGTACTGGAATGATCCCAAATTAGTTCAAAAATGGTCACGAAGTCATTCCAAAACTTTCGCGATAATAATCTCGATAATGGTCCCAAAAACAATCTGGAAAACGATTCTGAAGTAATCCCGAAATGCTTGCAAAACAATTCCAAGTGATCTCAAAATGGTCTCTGCCTGGTCCAAAAATTTACAATCTGGCCCAAATGATTTAGTTTTAGTTTTGACCAATAATACAGGCACATAAACAAAGACAAAACCGTGCACTTACAGGTCTACGTCTAGAAAACTAAGGTTCTTAAACTAACTAGAGCTCACCCAACTGTTGTTGAAGTTAAACAGAAACAGAGGAAACTGCTCTACAAACAAATAATTTGGGACTAATAGGAAAGAGATTTGTTGGCTTATTGTTGGTAACAATGGATACCGAAATTATCGTTTGTTATGGGCTTGTTATCGTCGACTTATCGGATTCTTATTAGTTTTTTATCGGCTTGTTATCCACGTGCAACAGATGTGTCAAAGATTTTATATTTATTTATAATTTATATTTATCGGTATATGTTTCCTAACAAACCAATGAGTCGTCGATAATAAATCGATAACAACAGATACGAAATTGGAAACAATCTGATTAGGAATCGGTACCCTATCGGAAAGTAACTTTCCGATAGTATATCGACCATTTTCGGCTTCGGTTTTAACTTCCAATCTTCCCTTTCCTCTCTCCATTTATTTTTTCCATTCCTTTTCTTACATTGTCTTCGATTCGCAACACTTTATTATCGACATTGTTCTTTTTCTCGTATCACTTTCTCCCTTATATATCATCGATTTCTGCCTTTGTAAAAAAAAAGGTATTTTGCACGCACTTAATTACGATCCCGACCAGGGTAGTTTTTTTCTATAAGCGCGGCTGAAGGCCGCGAATGCAGAAAGGTTGTCTAAGCAAAAATATTGTAACGAATTTTGGGAAATTCCTTATAATTATACACCTGCTAACGTTCGCATCGCTGAACTGTCGAATAAATAATTCCAATATTCAGTATTGCAAAATGGTATTTATTTAGACTACTTTGGGAGTAGTACTTCACAATCACGATTATATTTCACTTAATAGCGTGTTTAAATCAAACTGATTGACTATCGCTTGCATCGCGCTGGATTTATACTCTCAGTTAGACTCGTTCACCTATTTCTCCTAAGGCCTAGACTTTTCATGAACATGCGTTCTAGAACAGTTGTATCTCATACGTTGTTATTTAGCTATATGCGTGTGTATGTGTGAGTAACAACTTCTGCTCTTAGCTGCCGGCTACATATATGTATGTGAAATAATCTCTCTGCTTCAAGCTGCTTGTTATGTGTATGGAATATTCTTCGTTGCCTTGTACATAAGTACGGCTGCTTGCTTTAATATGTACATGTAAATAGGTATGGCTGCTTGCTTGTTGTTGTGATTATTTACTAACAGCATAGTGATGCTAATATTCGCCACAATATTATGGATCCCACCCCCGGTTTCAGAGGGCCCGGACCATTTTTCTCTCTTTCGTTAATATCTTTTTAATGACTCAACATTTTTTTTCCGCGTATTAGCAGTCGACCCCTGTTGAAATTATTACCATTTTTTTGTGTGTTACTGGTATACAACAAAATCGAAAATGCCCACGACAAAAAGTAAAGAAAATAATTTTATGAAAATGTAGCTAAAATTGATTCCAACTGATTTATTTACCGATTTCAAATTCATGACCACGAGGACACCTTCCAGCTGACTCACTCGCTTCACAAAATTTTTGAGGAATAAATCAGCTGTCACTCAAAATGCCAACCATGTAATTAGCCACAAAAGCAAAACAATAAAAGAAAACTACAACAAATTATAGATCATATCTGCTGATCATGAAATATTGTCGTAAGAAGAAGCAAATGGGATTTGTAACAAACACAAAACTGAAGTTTGTAAATGAGTCTAATAAGACGGCAAAGGTTAACCCCATAATTTAGTAATTACCTCAACAGAAGGGCCGACCGATAATTGCGCGTATGTTACAGACCCGAGAAATATTAGAAAGCTTAGTGTGGGCAAAGTACTTAGAGAACTACAAATAAAACCAACATGCATGCGTAAACAAATAATTTTTATGATTGGAGGAATTCTTAAAAAAAAATCAACAAAAAAGTAAGTTTTTTTTTTTAACAAAACAAATTGGCCCAAACGTCTAGACGCGTACGGAAGAAAAATGACGGTAATAAGTCAAAATTATTTGTGCCTGCAACAGAAATTTTGGTTGTTGTGTTCATTTTGAAATTATGGTAGTTTTTGTTTCTTTTTTTTTTTGCTTTCATTTATTTTGTTTTTGTATTGTACCTCAAAGTCAGCTTAATTACAACATAAATGAGTAAAACAGGAAGTGCACCTTTTTGGATTAAAGCAAAAGTAAATACATTTTGTACTTAGTACATCAATAAACACTCACATGTACACATACAAATATGTATGTATATGAATATGTGATTCATGATTTTCCATGATTTTTATACCTTTCATGAAAATGAAATGGTATATATTTAGTTCGTCTAGCACCTCTAAATTGTAAGCCCTTAAAAGAGAAGAGTTCGACCCACCAATAAGTATACCGAAATGATCGGAATGAAGAACTGAGTTGATTTAGCCATTTCCATCTGTCTGTATGTATGCAAATTAGTCCCTCAATTTTTGAGTTATCTTGATAAAATTTGGTGACCATATATATATATATATATATGCAGATGTCCGATTAGACATTTGTTGGAACCGGCCGGATCGGAACACTATAGCATATGTCCCGCATACAACCGATTTTTCAGAAAAGAGGATTTTTGTCATATCTTCCTCAATTTATCAGATTGAAGCTTCAAACTTCACCATATGCTTTCGGCATTCATTGTTGTCTGAAAAAATTGTAAGGATCGGTCGTATATATCCCATACAACCGATAGTTCAGATAAGAAACTTTTCGTAATTTCATCACCATTTTAGCAGCTAGAAGCTTGAAATTTCAGTATGTATATGACACATATGAATTTGTTATCTGAAGAAATCATAGAGATCGGACGTTTATATAGCATATATCCCATACAACCGATTGTTTATATTTATCGAAAATTACGCTTATGTATAAGTTTTCTCTATATATGTATATCACATTTTACATAGCCAATTTTTCGAATGGAATAAGATTATTGCTCAATTCCATTCTTAAAAGGTATAAAATCTTCTGCACAGCCGAAGACAGTGTCGCCCTTACTTGTTTGTATAACATTTTCAACAAAAATGTTGCATGATAAAGACATCATTGGTGTTTTGTTTGTTAAAATGGCCAGCGGCAACGATTGTCGTTACAATTTTTTGTGAGCATTAAGCAAAAAAAAAAAAAAATACAAAAACAACACAACAAAATAAGTAAAGCATTAAGCCCAATGGCATTTGGTGATGACATGACAGATGTCAGTCGTTAATATCTCTATGGCCAATCTTGTACTTAACAAGCATTTTACCTGTATATGATCATTTTCATTTTTAAAAAGTTATTTTTTGTATGTCTCATCTGAATTGGGGGCTAATAAGCTGATTTATTCCAAAGATAGACAGATTTTTTATGGTTCAATTAGCTTGAAGTTTTTGTAATTTTATGAATGTATTTATTAAGAGATAAAAGAAATGTTTTGTTGATTTCATACATATTTTTGTACAGTAAGAAGAAGCAGAGTATGCCTCAGGCAATATTTTGGACAACAATACACGAAAACAAAAATTAAACCAGGCTGGGGATGAAAATAAATTTCTGGTATATTTCCTGTAATGCTACATGTAATGCGATCGTGGAATGGCCCAAGCTAATACTTGACGGGACCATAGGACTTCTCGACAATTGTGCGCGTTGTTTTCCTATCAAAAGCGAGGAAGATCAGCCATAAGTACCCAAAAGATTACAGGCCTCTTTTAGCTTAACACTACTTCTGCTTAAAAGCCGAAAAACACAACATGCGTGCCCCAAGGGTGGGTCGGTATACACGCTACTGCATAGGGTAGTTATAAATATTAAGAAGGCTTTGAATGCAAGAAGTACGTCTAAGGAGTCTTCTTAGACATTGGCGGGCTTTCAAACATGTCTCTAAACGGGGGCCATCATAGATGGTTTTAAGTCAGATGCTTACTAAATTGCAGGCGAATTCTGTTACAAAGATGTATTATACTCTGGCGACCCCAAGTTCCTTATGTAACTAGAGCATGAGCGCGTTATGGCCTACAGGGTTCAATGTAGTCTTAATAAGTCGTTTCCGAGATGTTCGGGCTAGGACCTTAATGGTGCTTGTTATCGGAACGTATCGAATCTATATTCGCAAGGACCATCAACATTGATAGCACTCCCCAAAACCTTCGCGGAGTGTCCTTATCGCTACAACAAAAACAACAAATGCAGGTCTTACTTTAGAAAAACAAAGCTACACTTATCGCTATCAAAAGAGGGGACTGTGGGCTCATAATGGGTACATTGACTGGACATTGCCTTCTGGCATGATATCAGCTGTAAAAAGTGCAGGCTGCGGGAGGAAACGATCAAGCATCTTTTTTGCTCGCCTTCGGTGATCGTCAGGCTAAGACTCCAGTTAATAGGAGTGACAGCTCTCTCAGATCTAGAAGCAGAATGTAGGATTAGTCCTTTTTCAAGTATTTGCCAAGAGAACAGAGTTGTTTTATGACGTACTGGGTCCTGGTTTTAAATATGGTTTTTCAGTTTGCTCGGAGAAACTAGGAGGTCGTCATGGCTCGGCTAGTGCAACCTAACCTGTCTAAATTCCTGTAATACCGTCATTATAAAAATACATGTCTTCTCAGCATCAGCTTGCTAGATTCTTCTTAATCGATTACGTCGACTGGCGACTGATAATAAACCCTCGTGGTTAACCATTTACGTCTGGATTCGGAAATCGAACCTAGCCCGCCTATATCACATTTTCCCAAATCAGTTTAATTGGCTGAAACGCATTGTTTAGCATACAAATGAAGCTCTTTTGCAACTCCTCACAACTTTAGTTCAGGAACCGTCGGTGCAGGAATATCTCAGGCCAAAATTATAAGGTTTTTTCAATCGAAGCTCTAACAAAGTTATTTTGGTAGCTATCGCTGTCCGCAGTGCTGCTCACGGTAGAGACACTACGTTCATATCTGCATAAAGCTTTTACAGCTCATTATTATACACCACGGACAGCACTATAAATCTTCCAGAGAACTTTTTCCTCGAAAAACTGCAAAATCCATCTCATCTTCCCTCGACGATGTCCATGATTCTGAGCCACGAAATGCAAAAACTATACTGTAGCGAATGTTGACATCACTATGCTGTTAGTAAATAATCGCAACAACAAAAACAGCCAGCAGACACACTTATGTACAAGGCAAAGAAGAAGACATCTCACATACACATACATAGACATCAGCTAAGAGCAGAAGTTGTGACTCACACATACACACGCATATGGCTAGAAGAAAAGCATAAACTACAAAAATACATACATATGGCTGGTAACCAAGCATGAGATACAATTGTTCTCGAACAGATGTTAGGGAAATGACTGGACCTTAGGAGAAATGGGCGAATGGTAAAACCGAGAGTATAAAAGCAGCGCAAGCTGTGGAATCAGTAATCAGTTTGATTTAAACACGCAAAAGGTGTATAATTATCAGGAATTTCCCCAAATTCGTTACAATACTTTAATTTGTCGACAATGACTGGTAGACCATTGACTATCGCGAAGAAGACCGCTTAATATTCTTAGTATGTAAAGTTTGCTGGTTCAGGAGATATTAACGTACAGGGTTCTAGGCTGTTAAAAGTCACTAGACAAGAAGAGTTGTCAATTGGAAATATTGGAATAATTTGAAAAAACCAAAAGGCTAGCGTCCAAGACGCAGTAAGCAGCGCACCTAAGCAAGGAAAATGAAAACTGACGCTAAGTACGACACTTTCAGATACAGAGTAAAAAATACTTCTTGAGAGAGGAATTGGAGGGGAGCTCAAGCATTAACGGTTCAAAAATGGAAAAGTGAACAGAGAATGAGCAATACGCAAGAACCTGCTAGTCTGATAGTCTTATAGACTTGCAAAACCTTCCAAGCTTTCCCTAGGCCAGTAAAATATCAACTGAGCTGCTTTAGCATAGTAACGTTCTAATACACAACAGAAATGTAAGTGAGGCGGACAAGTCTGTACAATTAACTATGGATGATCTCCAGAAAATAATCGAAGAAGACACTTCGTTCTTAGTGTATACAAACAAGTTTTCTCTGCCGAAGCTATAGTGTTGAGAAGACAGATAAACGAATGCACCACTTTATCTGTCGAAATCGGCTCGGATTCCTGGTATACCAGTTGGTCTTCCTTCCTACTCAGGTTTATATAGAAAAGTAAGTAGTTCAATATGATAAGATGTTACAATCCTGATTAAACAAATGTGTTCGCCACCAGTCACTCACTATAAAAGTATCGAAGTGGCAAAGTGGGGTTCTCAACCTACCCTACCCCTATCCCTGTTGATGTTGAGCCTTGGGGAATGGCTTACTGAACGGTGATGGCGAAAATTAACGGGCGGAAATGAATGAATAAAGCAGCCTACATGCCCGATATTAATGAGAAGAATTGTAGAAACTCTTTTTCCGACACAAGATTACTGGACCTATAACAAAGTGATGACCTCGAAGGTATGGCCATCCCAGAAATAACAGAGCAGGAGGTACTGGACGCAGCACAAAGTGTTGCGGATAGTAAGTCTCCAAGACAGAGTGCCAGATATATCCCCTAAATCAGCGATAACGTCTAGAACATCGGTATTTACGGTTCTCTTTAACGCGTGTTCCCTCGCTCAGGGAAATGTCAAAGACTAGTTCTTTTGCTGAAACCTGGTAATATGCCCGACCAGCCATCTTCATACAGGCCACTTTGTATGTTGGATTCATTAGGAAAGATTCTCGACCGTATTATTAATGAGCGTCTGCAGCAAACTCTGGAAAGCCGAGGTGGCTTGTCAAATAGACAGTTTGGATTCCGAAAATCGAGATCCACGATAGATGCAATACAAACAGTTGTCAACATCGCCCGCGTAGCCATAATCGGAGGCTAAAGTAAAAGGAAGCTCTGTGCACTGATTACGTTGGACATCAAGAATGCTTTTAACTGGATGCAGATAATGACATTGCTTCGAAGCTTTGGCACACCTGCTTACTTGCTCAGAATAATTGGTAGCTATTTAAGCGACATAATACTCTTTTTTGATACGGATGAGGGACCAAGAAAGCACAACATCACGGGCGGTATCCCTTAGGGATCTGTTCTAGGTCTAACGCTATGGAATGCGATGTATGACGGAGTGCTACGAATTGACCTTCCCGGTGGCACGGAAGTTGTCGGCTATGCAGATGATATTGTCGTTGTGGTCAAGAAAGTTGATCTGCTCCAAACATTATGTAATGACGCCGTGGGAAGAATAAAGGAATGGCTGACGAACATGGGGCTGGAGATGGATAGCAATAACACAGAAGTGATATCAAAGCGGACTGTGGATGAGTTAGTCGTAACCGTAGGAGATAATCAAATAAATTCAAAGCCTTTCTTGAAATATTTAGGAGTAAACGTGGACTCAAAACTAACTTCTAAGGAGCTATTCAGCGCGGTGGGAGAGAAAGTTTCTAGAGTTAGTGGAGCCCTAACACGAATAATGCACAACATCGGCGGCCCAGGTGAAGCTACCCGTCAGCTATTATACAACGTAACCAGCTCGGTAATATTATATGCAGCACCAGTATGGCACGGATCTAAAATGGTCCACCAAAAAGATATATTAGCGGCCTACAGGATTACTCCTATACGAATAGCATGTGCTTATCGGACGATGTCCGACGACGCGATCCATGTTTTATCCAGGAAAATCCCAGTAGATCTACTATCAGGTGAAATGGCCTATCTGTATGGGATTGGGATCAGCCGACCATCTGAAGATGCTAAGAAAAGCGCAACGTCACGAACAATAGTCAGGTGGCAAGTACGGTGGGAAGAATCGAGAAAAGGGCGCTGGACCTTCATGTTAGTTCGGAATATAGCGGAATGGTACGAGCGAAAACACTGCGAACTAAATTACCATCTCACACAGATATTGAGCGGACACGGTGGCTTCAGGGAATATCTACATAAGCTTGAGAGGGAGGAGGATACTTTCTGTCCACACTGTCCCTACGAATTGAAAAGCGCAGAACATGAGATGTTTCACTGCCCTCGTTGTCACGGCGAAATACTCTCTGTATACAGAGTTATTGGAGAGGAGCCTTCCATTAGGAATTTAGTTCCCCGGATGTGCTGACAAATAGATTGTTGGACTCCTGTGAGCAAGATGGCCTTTATAGTTATGGCGAAATTGATGCATGCTGAAAAGGAGCGCAGATAAATGCGCATGTGAAGTAGCGGCGACTAAAACCCCTATCCAACCTAACGAACCCAAGCTTCGCACTTGCATAGTTTCATTAACTTTGCTAAATGTTTACTGCACAAATCTGTGTAATATTAGAACTTTAAATAACTGTAAACTTAACCAAGAAATATTTTAACTGAAAACAGTAAAAGTTTTATTAAAATACATTTGCTTAAATGCTATGTAAAACCCCAAAGTACACAAAGTTTGTTGCTCTTACTTTAACAGTCAATTTTCAACAAACTAATCCCAAAAGTTAACACCCGCAAAAACAAAAACAAAAAGTAACGTAAAATACATAAATATGTATGAAAACAACAACCACAATATTGAAGACAAAAATACACCGATATGGTCTCCAAAATAAACACACCGAAAAACAAGTAAGGAAAGCTAAGTTCGGGTGTAACCGAACATTACATACTCAGCTGGGAGCTTTGGAGACAAAATAAGGGAAAATCACCATGTAGGAAAATGAACCTAGAGTAACCCTGGAATGTGTTTGTATGACATTGGTAACAAATGGAAGGTATTAAAGAGTATTATAAATGGGAGTGGGCCTTAGTTCTATAGGTGGACGCCTTTTCGAGATATCGCCATAAAGGTGGACCGGGGGTGACTCTAGAATGTGCTTTTACGATATGGGAATCAAATGAAAGGCGTTAATGAGTATTTTAAAAGGCAGTGGACCTTAGTTCTATAGGTGGACGACTTTTCGAGATATCGCCATAAAGGTGGACCAGGGGTGAATCTAGAATGTGTTTGGACGATATGGGTATCAAAGGAAAGGTGTTAATGGGGGTTTTAAAAGGGAGTGACCCTTAGTTGTACATGTGAAAGCGTTTTCGAGATACCGACCAAAATGTGGACGGTGACCCAGAACAATATCTGTTGGGTACCGCTAATTTATTTATATATGTAATATCACGAACAGTATTCCTGTCAAGATTCCAAGGGCTTTTGATTTCGCCCTGCAGCACTTTCATTTTATTCTACTTAATATGGGAGGTGTCACACCCATTTTACAAAGTTTTTTGTAAATTTATATTTTGGGTCAATGTTTTGGGTTCGACTTATGACATTAGAGGGTGGGGCCGTGTGTAGAAGTCCACGAAAGTGGGGAAAGCTTCTGACCGCCATTCACCTGGGAATGGCCAGAGCGATTCTTTTGCATGCGGTTCAAGCAGCTCACTACTGCCGGTCGCTTGCGGCCAAGTATCCTCTGGGTAGCCGCTAAACACCCGTTTAGCGGTGAGCTAATGTGAGAAGGCGACAACCTGGCTAGGCCACTCTGACATAATCGGTTTAAGGGCTAGCCGGGGGAGATTTCATCGGCAGCGTCTGTACACCTCTAGGTGCGGCTGCAAGCGGGCGTCTGTCTTGGAGCAAGCGGCTCGCTATATAAACGTGCCAAGTAATATTTTCACCCCCGCTGAGCGGGTTGTGCGCTGGGATTGGGACCCGCCACGTAAAACCATACTCCAATGAAATATAACAACAAGCCTCGGATAAATACACTCTCTATTGATGACGACCATGGCAAACGTTTGAAGGACAATGAATTGAGGGCATGCACCTGGAACGTCCGCTCCCTGAATGGGATTGGTGCAGATGCCCGGCTGGTTGATGTCCTCGTCAAAGCAAAATCTGACATCACCGCCATCCAAGAAATGCGTTGGACGAAGCAAGGAAGAAAGAAGATCAAAAATTGTGACATATATTGGAGTGGCCATGCGAATAAGCGCAGTTTCGGCGTCGGATTCGTGGTGGGAGAGAGACTTTGTCGCCAAGTGCTGGCGTTCACGCCTGTGGACGAGCGTCTCGCCGCTATTCGAATAAAAGCAAAATTTTTTAATATATCATTCATCTGCGCCCATGCGCCGACAGAGGAGAAAGACGGATAAGGTGAAAGACACTTTTTATGAACAATTAGAACGCACATACGAGCGCTGCCCCCGTCATGATATAAAAGTCGTGCTTGGCGACTTTAACGCCAGGGTGGGCAAAGAAGGTGTTTTTGGCCCTACAGTCGGAAAGTTCAGCCTACACAATGAAACTTCTCCTAACGGACTGAGGCTGATTGACTTTGCCGGTGCTCGAAACATGGTCATATCAAGCACGAGGTTCATGCATAAAAAGATACATCAAGCTACATGGCTGTCTCCTGATCGAAATACTCGCAATCAGATCGATCACGTTGTGATAGACGGACGGCATGCCTCCAGTGTTTTAGATGTGCGAACGATCCGAGGACCTAACATCGATTCGGACCATTATCTCGTTGCAGCCAAAATACGCACCCGCCTCAACGCGGCTAAAAACAAGGAACAAAAAACACAAGGAAAGCTAGACGTCGAAAAGCTTCAATCACAACAGACTGCCAATGATTTCGCAACTCGACTCTCACACCTGCTCTCTGAGGGCACAACTCATCCTGAAGGAATACAGGAGCAGTGGGAGCATATCTCCAAAGCACTTCATACTGCCGCCGAGGAAAAAATTGGTTACCGGCGGCCACGAAAAAACAGCTGGTATGATGAAGAATGCCGCGTTGCAACCGAAAGAAAAGACGCTGCCTACAGGGCTACGTTAAAAGCGAGCGCGACAAGAGGAGTGTGTGAACGCTATCGTGAGTTGAAAAGGGAAGCGAGACGCCTTTTCAGGAAGAAAAAAGCAGAAGCAGAAAGGCGTGAGTGCGAGGAGCTTGAGCTGCTAGCCACCAGGAATAACGCCCGAAAATTCTACCAAAAAATACGGCGACAGACGGAAGGTTTTAAGACCGGGGCAAACTCCTGTAGGAATGAAAACGGCGACCTTGTAACTGATGTCCAGAGAGTGCTTAGATTATGGAGGGAACACTTCTCTGCTCTCCTAAATAGAGGCAGCAATTCACCGCGCAGAGATGAAGAACCCGATCCCGCAATCGATGATGATGGAATATATGTCCCCCCGCCCGATTATGACGAAGTTAGAATAGCAATAACCAGATTGAAAAACAACAAGGCCGTGGGCGCTGATGGATTGCCTGCGGAGCTATTCAAGTTCGGCGGCGAGGAGTTGGTAAGGCGCATGCAGCAGCTTCTTAGCAAAATATGGGCGGACGAAAGCATGCCCGACGGTTGGAATCTAAGTGTTCTTTGCCCAGTCCACAAGAAGGGGGATACTGCAAAATGCACCAACTATCCTGGAATCAGCCTTCTTAATATCGCATATAAGGTCCTTTCAAGTGTATTGTGCGAAAGATTGAAGCCCACCGTGAACCGGCTGATTGGACCTTATCAGTGCGGCTTCAGACCTGGTAAATCTACCATCGACCAGATTTTCACAATGCGCCAAGTCTTGGAAAAAACCCGTGAAAAGAGAATCGACACACATCACCTCTTCGTCGACTTTAAAGCCGCCTTCGACAGCACGAAAAGGAGCTGCCTATATGCCGCTATGTCTGAATTTGGTTTCCCCGCAAAACTTATACGGCAGTGCAAAATGACGTTGAGCAACACCATCAGCTCAGTCAGAATTGGGAAGGACCTCTCCGAGCCGTTCGAAACTAAACGAGGTTTCAGACAGGGTGACCCCCTATCGTGCGATTTCTTTAATTTGATGCTGGAGAAAATTATACTAGCTGCAGAACTTAACCGCACTGGAACAATATACTATAAAAGCGTGCAATTACTGGCATATGCTGATGACATTGATATCATCGGCCTAAACACCCGCGCTGTTAGTTCTGCTTACTCCAAGCTGGAAAAAGAAGCGGTAAAGATGGGTTTGATGGTGAATGAGGACAAAACGAAGTACCTGCTGTCATCGAGCAAAGAGTCAGCGCATATGCGCCTTGGCAACCACGCTACTGTTGGCAGCCATAATTTCGAAATAGTAAAAGACTTCGTTTATTTGGGAACCAGCATCAACATTAGCAACAACATCAGCACTGAAATCCAGCGAAGAATCAATCTTGCCAATAAATGCTACTTTGGACTAGGTAGGCAATTGAAAAGTAAAGTCCTCTCTCGGCGAACGAAAATCATACTCTACAAGTCACTTATCGTACCCGTCCTGATATATGGGGCAGAAGCATGGACCATGACAACAGCAGATGAAGCGGCTTTGGGAGTGTTTGAGAGAAAAGTTCTTCGAAAGATTTATGGACCTCTACGCGTTGGCGATGGCGAGTACCGAAGAAGATTTAATGATGAGCTGTACGAGCTATACGCAGACATCAACATAGTCCAGCGAATTAAAACGCAGCGGCTGCGCTGGCTAGGCCATGTTATGCGAATGAAAGATGATGCTCCGGCCAAGAAAGTGTTTCTATCGGAACCCGCCTATGGAAGCAGAGGTAGAGGGCGGCCCCCACTCCGTTGGAAGGACCAGGTGGAAAACGATTTAAACTCCCTTGGTGTGACCAATTGGCGCCGGTTGGCGGAGCGAAGGAGCGACTGGCGCGCCTTGTTGGACGGCCATAACCGTTTAGACGGTTAAGCGCCAATTAAGTAAGTAAGTATGACATTAAACGTATTCTAGACAAATTAAATGAAAAAGGGCGGAGCCACGCCAATTTCCACTTAAAAAAATTTTTTTGAAGTCAAATTTTAACAAAAAATTGATTATCTTTACAGTATATAAGTAAATTATGTCAACATTCAACTCCAGTAATGATATGGTGCAACAAAATACAAAAATAAAAGAAAATTTCAGCGTGTTCTTCATCCGATTTTGCAAATTTTTATTTAGCACATATATAGTAATAGTAGTAACGTTCCTGCCAAATGTCATCATGTTATCTTCAACGACTGCCAAATAACGGCTTGCAAAACTTTCAAATTACCTTCTTTCAAAAGTGGGCGGTGCTACGCCCATTGTCCAAAACTTTACTAATTTTCTATTCTACGTCATAAGGTCAACCCACCTACCAAGTTTCATCGCTTTATCCGTCTTTGGTAATGAATTATCGCACTTTTTGGATTTTTCGAAATTTTCCATATCGAAAAAGTGGGCGTGGTTATAGTCTGATTTCGTTCATTTTAAATAGCGATCTGATATGAGTGCGCAGGAACCTACATACCAAATTTCATCAAGATACCTCAAAATTTACTCAAGTTATCGTGTTTACGGACGGACGGACGGACATGGCTAAATAAATTTCTTTTTTCGCCCAGATCATTTTGATATATAGAAGTCTATATCTATCTCTATTAGTTTATGCCGTTACGGATTGCCGTTATGCGAACAAAGTTAATATACTCTGTGAGCTCTGCTCAGCTGAGTATAATGAAAACGTAAGATACATCGTTACATAATGATGTGCCTGCGAAATGACGTAAACCAGAATACAACAACAACAACGCTTTGCAAAGGATAAACAAAACAAACCGAAAAAGAGCAAAAGGAAATGAGCCTCAAGCACATTTGGTTAAATAAACATAAAAAAAGAAAAAAACAACAAAATTTTGATCCTGTGAGAATTTGTGTAACTTACATCGATAGGTGCCTTTGTGTGTGTGTGTGGATGGGTGTGCAGCTGTGTAATGGATTAATGTAATATCCAGATATGAACAACAAATGACCTGACCTAAGCCGAGCGACAAGTGGATTGTTTGTGGCTGTTTTACTAATTAACAACAAAATTCTTCTTTTTTTTTGGCCTTTGAAAAAATAATTTTCGTTTTAAGTCTAAACTTGAGAAAAAAGTGTATTGCAGTAAAATGGAATTTCAGCGGCTGTAGTCTAAACAAACAAAAATTCAAGCAGCATATTTTTAGCCCACAATTCATTGCGTTCTTTGGCGACCTTTGAAAGGGGAGACTTCCAATGTCAAGTCGAGTGAATGAGTCGTGAAGTTGTCAACAAAAATCCACTTCGCACATCAAGTGCTGCTGCACTCAATTGAAAATTGACAGGATGATGAGATCAAGTAGTGAACAGACGATTTTCAAATGCGACAGACAGTAGCAGTTGATAAGAGTACGAAGAGGAAAGAAAGAAAAAGAGCTGCCACACAAAAGTCGGTTTTAATTTCTATTGAAGTTCAGTTTAGTGCAACGCCTTTGATACAATGTGTAACTAGTAGACTTTGTCCGACAAAAAGTGTTGAGGGTAAAGGTTTTCTTCCTTGAGTCGATAGCTTGAAAGGCTTTCTAATTAAATTCAAAGGTTAAACATCCACCGTCCTAAGAAATGTATTCTTTCAAAGGTTATCACAGCGTAGAGTGCACTGTACAAGCTTTATGCTACTCCGTTAATTATGAGACAACGTATTTACCAGGAACTTCGTTACAGTCACCATATAGCTCATGAGGTGCTTGGAGCTGCCAGAGCCTCGATTGCTAAAGAAACAGGGTTCGCCAAGGGTAGGTGCGGTTGAGAGAAGGTTGGGTTGGAGAAGCCTAAAACTGCGCTAGCAAGCCCTTGAAAGGGTTGCGCTACATAACCTCTTGAATCAATTTGGTATTTTAGTCGCCTCTTTGGTCAGGCATACCTATCGCGGGTATATTCTAAGCCTGCTAACCCGCTAGGGGCGTTCTTACTCATAACAGTTTGCTTTTACATATGAATGAAAGGAAACGGTTTAGTTGCAGGGAGAATAGACGAAACTTCGATTTGGGAGTCGCCAGTTGCTTACAAAACATCTTCCAAACAAACGCAATACACTACTAAGAGTATTTTCCTGCTCCTTATCGAAACCGAAAATCCAATGACTAGAATTTTAAGATGCGAATACCTTCTTTAAGCGAGAAGAAAAATTTGGTCCATTTGGTCCGTTTCATACTAAAAATTAGTAACAAAGTCATTTAGATGGTGAAGCAATCTAGACAATAAAGCACACATAGCACCTGTAAGATCTTCTTACTCTTGCAACAGCTGATGTTATGCCGTGTTTTTCAAGCTGAACTTATCTTGCTCTCTATTTCATCAACCTGCCGGTGGCTAGCTCTGTTTCCATTTTTTCCGACAGTCAAGTTGCCATAAAATCCCTGCAATGTAGTTCTACAACGTCGCTAGCGGCGTTAAAGTGCAGGGAAGCTCTAAACAAGCTAGCTTATAAGTGGAACCTGAGCATAATATTGGTCCCAGTCCACAGTTACGTCTCCGGAAACTGCGCTTCTGATGAGCTACCAAGGGACGACACCAGCTTGCAAATAATCACCTCTGAATACTTGCAAACACTGGCTGCAATCTCAGTTCACGGAACAAACTAACGCGATATGGGCCTTGGAACCAACATGTAGGATGTCCAGGGAAATCTGGCCAAATCTGGACGAAAAAAATTCACAATCGGTCATACCACTGAATCGCCTCTCTATTAGCCCATTCGTGGCTATTCTAACAGTTCACTGTCTTATGGGTGCCCTTGAGGCTCATATAAGCCTGCAAACGAATAATTTATGTTGCAGCTGCAGAGACGAGGAAGAGATAAAAAGCGTAGAACATTATCTATGCCATTTTCCCGCCCTGTCGAAGAGCAGGTACCGATGTGTCCACAGACACTTCTTTAGGTGCATTGCCGAGCTAGAATCCGCAAATGTAGACGAAAGTCGGCGCTATATTAGACAAATCCTTCGTGGTACCACAATGGGTCACAAAGGCCTACGTGAGTCTCAGCGTGAGCAGCGGAGGCGGCCACTTTAACCCAACCTAATTTATGCCTCCACCTTTCTATTAGAAAACGAAAGAGGTAAGTAGCACTTAGAGAAAAGGTTTCTTAGTGTTGTAGAGCTCGTTACCATCTGGATGGCTGTGTTAGTTATGTTCTATATGAAATGGAATATTTTGTGGAAAAAGTTCGTTTCTAACACATGCCAAACCCCTTCGTTGTAAGACATTGCCTGTTTGCGTTTCAAAGGAATACCTAATTTTTGTATAATCCCTTATCAAGGGAAACGCTTGTTGCCTTTCATCTTGGCCTACTACTACCCAGAATGTCATGGGAACCACAATACAATTATACTCGAAACTATTCTAATACCCTCCTTTATACATGTCTACTTCACGCCAAGTTGTGAGGATTAAAGGTGTGAAATAGTACGTTTGCAAGGAGACAAGAGTTCACAGCTGAAATATGCTTGAATGCGTAAAGAAAATATTTACTCTTAATTTCTTTCACTCTTTCATTTACATATCTAACTGTTACGCGTAAAATTTCTGATAATATTAATTAATCAGTAGTTATTTTTTAACCCCTGCAAAGTGGATTACAAATATTTTGCCTTAGTTGTCAACACCACACCTTTGTAGATATGAAAATAAAGGTAAATTTTTGTATGTTTAGGATAAGCGTAAAGATAATTGAACGATAGCGGCACTTTTAATTTGTTATGGCAGTAGTTTAAATATTAAATATTTGTTTTCACAACAAACCCGAATGCTGAGACGCACCTGGCGGCAGGAGGTCAAACATTTAGAAATTTAATTTATAATTAAGGGTGAATAAAAAACCAGTTGAAAGTTAGCCTTTCTTTTTGTGGCACTCCTTTGAACTTGCTTGAATCCGAGTACGGTAGAAGGGGGAGGCTTCGACATGAGGGGGGCTTCGACTTTTTCAAATTTGGCCGCCGTTATTACTGTCATTGTTCTTATTCCACGAATAAACAGTAACCAAATTGAGTGTGACGCTGTCATGAAAGCTATTCAGTGCTTGTTCAACGACGATAGTGTGCAGACGAAATTTTTTATTTTTGAAGAGTGTTGATGTGAAAATTGATGGTAAGTATTCGCGTGTAAAGTGTACAATATAGAATATATAACATGAGTTTTCTGCCCATTAATATTGCAATAAAATTAAGATCTGTTGCTTTTAAAGACTTTTCCAATAACACTAAGATGTATTTTTGAAACGAAAAATCTGAAATAAGTGCACGGGGGAGGGTACGACAATATGTTTGTCGAAGCCTCCCTTCCAGATTTTTTACTTAGCAAGTAATAGTAATAGCAAGCAAAAAGAAAAAAAATTACTAAAAATCAAGGCAAGTCAAGAATTTACACGGATTCTCCAGAAAAAGCACGTTTGGAGGGATTGAGAGACGAAAGCATAGAAAAACCGAAGCTGCCGAAAAAAATTCAATAAAAAAAAAAAAACCCAAGAAACATTAAAACTAAAAATCAGCGAGTGATAACGGTTCCTGTAGCCTGGCTGATTCTGATAAATCATTTGACTTTAGTGATAATGGGGAGTAGGACAATGAGCCATCAGCTTTGGAGATTAATGACGGAATTCATGTTGGGAACGAAGAGAAGAAGATCGAGCAAACAGCTTTGGAAACTACCCATGAAATACGTATTGAAAAGAATGAATTTGTGTTCACTGACAAAACAGTTTTCTTTTACATTGTTGTAGTCGTGGAAGTTGAAAATTCGACGTGCGTCGCGAAATTACTCAGACGTCAAAGTAAAACCCAATATTTCTATGAACCGATTGTAGAAGACAGACACTTGGTTTCAAAGCAGGATATAGTACGTATATTGCCCACACCTGAACATCCACCAGGAACTTCACGCGCGCAAAGCAAGTTTATTTTTAACTTTGATTTTTCAAAATTAGATGGCCGTTAAAAGTAGAGTTATACTTTATTTTATGCTTAAGTTTTTTGTTTTTGTTCGAAAAAATTGTTACTGTATTGAAATAAATAAAATTAAATGAATTAAAAATCGAATTCAGAGTTTTTTCCAACATTCTTTTTTTTATTTTGCTGATTAAATTGCCATATTTGATAAATGTCGAAACCTCCCACCCAATGTCGAAGCCACCCAGATGACTGACGAAGCCTCAATGAAAAAGGGAGGTTTCGTTATATTTTTTGTTTTTGGTTATTTGATAATAACTTAAAAAAAAAAAAACAAGTGGAATATTTACAACAAATCCGAAGTGTCATAAACATACATACATGGCATCAGTAATTATGAAAGGAGTTATCTATTTCTCATTCTAGTTTCTCTGAAAAAATAATTTTCTCTTAATCTGTCGAAGCCTCCCTCTCTACCCTACTCGGTAATGGGTTGAAGAATTCAAATTAAATAGTGGTCAATACGACTGAGTGGTCAATACGCTTTAGTTCTTTCTTGGAAGGCTTTGACTGCAAGCAAACACACATTAAGCCCATCATTGTTGGACTGAGCTTGCCTTTAAATTTTTGTCTCACACACTTGGCACATATTTATATAAGGTGGAAGTCAAAGGGGTTGTTTTTTTTGTGAAAACTGAATTTTTAGACTTCCTACATTTAATCACAGCCATAGATTCTAGAACTTTATCAGAACGTTGTTTATATAATGTCAACTTGAAAGGGACATATGATTAATATTTTATGACGACCACAACGTGCTCTGTGATGAACCCAATTGACTCAGAATGCTATAAACTTTATTCAATTCTGGCTAGTCTTGAAAGCTCTCTACCGACCGTACTGATCCAGTTTGTAATCATTGTAGGCAAGATGTATTGAAGAAAAGAGCAAGTGAAAACAAGTAATGTCACCGTTCAACGTAACCCTTCCATTCTTCTGAAGTGCCACCAGTTAATGGCTCGACATAGGCAAACAAATAATTCCTGCGACATTCGCGACTAGTTGCAGAAAGTACTAGTACCGGAGCCTGTAGGATTCATGGCCCGCAAAAAACTGCTCACAGCTTAAATCTTGGAAAAAAACTATCCAATCATAAAATCAGGCTTGTAGTGGACAAAGTATCGAAGATCATCTATATGGACTAGATGAGTTACATTTCTCACTAAAAATATAGCAATGTATACAAACAATGGGCGTAGGCAGTGAGAGCTGAAGGAAGAAACGTTTTAATATAAACTGGGTTAGTGTACTTTGCTCGCAAGCTCCAGCTATTTAAAAAAGCAAACCTAACGCATATTGAAGTAGCAAGAAGGCAAGGTTCCTGGTATTTGCATAGAATTCGACCTTCGATTATACATTTAGTATACGTCCAACCTTTACGAAGCGGCCAGTGCAACTGACCAAATTTTTGCTGCGCATTCAAACGTCATTAAATAGGTTTGCCACAAAACCGCTGCCAGAACCCTCTCGGGATGACTGCTGACCGCCATTTCCACAATAAGGTGAAAATTTTCAATGTTAAATGACACAAATAAATGGTTAATCTTCTGGAAAGTCATCTTACGAGACACTTCCACACACAACAGATTACCGCATAACCGCTTCCCCGCAGATAGGGCAACATCCTCAAGATTATATACGTGATATCACGTGATTTTTTCAATACCGATTATTTTGATATATGGAAGTCTTTATCTATCTCTTTATACCTGCACAACAAACCGTTATCCAATTAAAGTCATAATACCCCGTGCACAAGTAGAGCTGAATATAACTACCACATCCATTTCTGAAGTATGCAAGAATTAAGTTTTCCACATTTTGATAATACGCGCAGCAGTTCTATGAGCGAATGCAAATATAGTGTTGTAATGGAAATGAGTGTAATGGTGTGAGGAGTAAATCAACTGCCCTTCGTTTATTCTGCTAACAAATTGGTTTGTCATGTACGTGTTGTTAATATTAAAATAATTTCAGAAAACATTGGCAATGCTTTTGTGCCAAACAATATGCTGCATTTCATTCTTCTATTGCCTTACGTAAAATAACCGTGTGCCCATATTGTTCCGCTCTAAATTTTCAAAAATAATCAAGATTACTTTTCGCGTTGACAGAGAAAAGTGAAAGTGAATGATATTTTACAGCCCAATCTTAAAAATCGCTTTTAGTTTGTGATCATTTAAAAGTAAATATCCTTGGATTCATATAGCATCTTTTACGAGTAATCAAAAGACTGAGCGAGACATCATGCCAACTTTTAAGGTGCAAGGGAAAGTGTACCATATGGCGGGGCTTCTCAATCGAAAACCAAAACTCTTTACAATCAAAGTAAACTATCCACATACATGGATGTGTACGCTAGGCACGTTGCGAAGCCTCTTCCGGTCAAGGCCAGTTTGTCCAGAATAAACTCTGAAATATTCAATGTTTGTACCGCATGTGAAGAGTCGACGAACGATATGTTTCACATCTTCACACTCTGCTAAAAGACAGATATAACAAGGTCTGTGAAACGGGTGAGACAAGCTTGGCGCTTGTTTGGATATCTTAATCTATATACATCTAATTTAAATATATTATAAATGGGAAAGTTTGGATGTCCAGACGTTTGTCTTTGTGACTCAATCACGTAAGAACAGCTGCACGGATTTTCATGAAATTTGGAACGCAGATAGGTAATAGTCTACTGGCTAAAACTTTTCTGAAATGAAAAGGGGGCGGGGCCGATGAACCCTCGAACAAATACTTTGTAATCACTTTTACACATTATAACTTAAGTATAGTGAACTTCACCAATATTACAAACTCAATGGGCCAAATAATCTGAGGGCTTACAAAGTGAGCACCCCCCCCTCCTTCAAGCCTCTGGTGCAAAATCCCGTCAGGGCCAACACTCCTGGATGATTTTCTGGATCCGTCCGGATCACTCGGAGTAATCTCGGGACTTTTTCTGGACTATGTCAGGGTAATTTCAGGACTTGTACGAGATCCTTTCAAGATGTTTTTCGGGATCCCATCAGGGTCATTTCGGGAGTTTTTCGGTACTACTTCAGGATCATTTTGGGACCCTTCCGGCATCATTTCTGGAATGTTTTCGGGATCCCTTCAGGGTCATTTCCGGACTATTACGGGATCATTTCTGGATGGTTTGCGGGACTCGTCCGGGATCCCGTCAGGGTAATTTTGGGACCTTTTCGGGAATGGGATTATGGCAGATGCTCGCATCCAAGAAAGTCGTTGGACCAAGCAACGAAAGAAGAAGATTAAAAATTGTGACATCTACAGGAGCGGCCATACAAATAAGCGCAGTTTCAGCGCCGGAATCGTGGTGGGAGAGGGACTTTGTTGCCAAGTACTGGCGTTCACGCCTGTGGACGAACGCCTCGCCGCTATCCGAATAAAAGCAAATTTGTTCAATATATCATTCATCTGCACTCATGCGCCGATAGAGGAGAAAGGCAATGAGGTGAAAGGCGCCTTCTATGAACGTTTATAATGCACACATATCTAGCACGAGGTTCATGCATAAAAATATCCACCCAGCTACATGGTGTCCTCCGAACGAAATACACGCAATCGGATCGACCACGTTACAGTAGACATGCCTCTAGTGTTTTAGATGTGCTCACAATCCGAGGACCTAACATCGACTTGGAGTATTATATCGTCGCAGCCAAGGAAAGCTAGACGTCGAAAGGCTGCAATGAAAAACCCCCAACTAGCCCTTATGTCAGAGTGGCCAGACAGGATGTCGTCTCCCACATTAGCTCACCACTAAACAGCTGTTCAGTGGCTACCCAGAGGAATAATAAATAAACTTATTTTTGGTGTACTTTCAAATTTAGCACCAAAATAGTGCAATGTCAAAGTGTTTGGTGTGATTGTACATTATTTTGATTTTTTATGTAGAACAACACCACAAAGTGCTGTCTTGGCACCAAATATCATAATGTTATGTAATTTCTTCCACATAAAACAATTTTTCTGCTAAAAAAAATCGTTAAGGCGGAAATCAACATGATGGTTAAAAAGGTGACTGTTGCCCGAAAAATCTTGGTAAACTTCTTGAAGTTAATGGATCCTCGAGGATCTCGGAATTAGGTGTTCGGCAAAAAAAAAAAAAAAAACTACTCAAAACCCCAAGGTGACTGCCTTCGAGTTGTTTATGTAAATCTTAGTTTTAGACTCAGAAGTCACAGTGACATAATTTCAAGTAAAAAACTTGGGGCTATGCCATTTGGAATTATGGCATGTATATAACCGCACATGTTTGTCTACGTTTTAGATTCTTTAACAAGACAAATGGGCCTAATGATTAGAAAATAAAGATTTGTTTTTTAAAGCTTTAACGTAAATTTTTCAGTTGTTTTCATACAAATTTCTAAAAAACGAACGTTTCCTTATTTATATTTATTCTCACGACACAATGGAGAACTTAATTAATTTCTCGTTAGCAATTCTGTTGTGTTCTTTTCAGTTGAATAAACAAAGGAATTACTAATTAAAACCCTATGAACGCTAGATAATATTTACTTTTTAATTCAAAATATATTTTTTACAGAGAAGAGTTCGCGTGTGATATAAGGCTATGCTCAACCTGGTTGCTATGGCCTCCAGTAAAATTTTAGGTGATCAATGGCCAATGGTCACACAAATCACTTTTGCGCAAATATTTCGCTTTATCAGACTTTCAAACGTTCGTCGTGCAATATCAAGTTGTAGGTACATCGTACAAAAAAGAAAAAAAAAAAAAAACAAGTCAGGAAGGCTAAGTTCGGGTGTAGCCGAACATTACATACTCAGCTGAGACCTTTGAAGAAAAAATAAAAAAATCACCACGTAGGAAAATTAACCTAGGGTAACCCTGGAATTTGTTTGTATGACATGGGTATCAAATGGAAGGTATTAAAGAGTATTTTAAAATGGATTCGGCCATAGTTTTATAGGTGAACGCCATTTCGGGATATCGCCATAAAGGTGGACCAGGGGTGACTCTAGAATGTGTTTGTACGATATGGGTATCAAATTAAAGGTATTAATGAGGGTCTTGGGAGTGGCCCTTAATTGTATATGTGAAGGCGTTTTCGAGATATCGACCAAAATGTCGACCAGGGTGACCCAGAACATCATCTGTCGGGTACCGCTAATTTATTTATATACATATGTAATACCACGAACAGTATTCCTGCCATGATTCCAAAGGCTTTTGATTTCGCCCTGCAGAACTTTTTCATTTTCTTCTACTTAATATGGCAGGTCTCACACCCATGTTACAAAGTTTTTTCTAAAGATATATTTTGCGTCAGAAAACCAATCCAATCACCATTTTTCATCCCTTTTTTCGTATTTGGTATAAAATTATGGAATTTTTTTTTCATTTTTCGAAAGTTTCGATATCGAAAAAGTGAGCGTGGTCATAGTCGGATTTCGTCCATTTTTAATACCAAGATAAAGTGAGTTCAGATGAGTACGTGAACTAAGTTTAGTAAAGATATATCGATTTTTGCTGAAGTTATCGTATTAACGGCCGAGCGGAAGGACAGACGGTTGAATGTGTATAAAAACTGGGCGTGGCTTCAACCGATTTCGCCCATTTTCACAGAAAACAGTTATCGTCATAGAATCTATGCCCCTACAAAATTTCACAAGGATTGGTAAATTTTTGTTCGACTTATGGCATTAAAAGTATTCTAGACAACTTAAATGAAAAAGGGCGGAGCCATGTCCATTTTGAAATTTTCTTTTATTTTTGTATTTTGTTGCACCATATAATTATTGGAGTTGAATGTTGACATAATTTACTTATATACTGTAAAGATATTACATTTTTTGTTAAAATTTGACTTTGAAATTTTTTTTTTTAAAGTGGACGTGTTCGTCATCCGATTTTGCTAATTATTAGTTAGCACACATATAGTAATAGGAGTGACGTTCCTGCCAAATTTCATCATGATATCTTCAACGACTGCCGAATTACAGCTTGCAAAACTTTTAAATTACCTTCTTTTAAAAGTTTGCGGTGCCACGCCCACTGTCCAAAATTTATCGTGTTTACGGACGGACGGACGGACATGGCTAAATGAATTTCTTTTTTCGCCCAGATCATTTTGATATATAGAAGTCTATATCTATCTCGATTAGTTTATGCCGTTACGGATTACCGTTATGCGAACAAAGTTAATATACTCTGTGAGCTCTGCTCAGCTGAGTATAACAAATTTCGACTGCTGAGTAAAATATCACTCTATCTCAGCTGTAATTCCGAAAACGTCCTCTCTCGGAATTTGTTTCATAAACGCCATATTTCAGAATTTGTTTAAAGAAAAAAATGTTGAAATGGAATGTTGAGCTGAGATACGGTGATATCAAAACACTCAGCAGTCGACCGGTACAATCATACCATCTAATTAAGGGCGCATCCAATCTTGTATTAAATCTTGAACATATTCACAATTTACGAGTACGATAGAACATATTAGCAGTTTGGAAACAGTTGGAACTAATTAAGTGTATGCTTTGTTCTTTTCATAAAAATATAAAGCTAATATAATAAGAAATTTCTATAGAAAAGTCATTTTAAAAGCTGTATAAATATTTTGTATTTTTCATCATTAAGAGCATTGAAATTTTAATTAGGCACTTCTAACCAAAAATTTTCTCAAGTTTAACTTTGTTGAGTGAAAAAATAAAAAAAAATCCGTTCTATAAATTGCTTTAATTCTAATGAGGAAGTGCTTTTATTGTTCAAATTCCTGGAATCTAGAAGTAAAGGTTTTTGCTTATTTTGTATTCGACACGTGCCAACTATGTATAAATAGCGCCCACAAAATTGATCTTGGTGTACTTTATACTTAAAAAGCGGTGGAAATAGTCTTAAACTAAAATGTATCTTCGCAATTATTTAGCGCTCTTGTGTTTCATGCTTGGCTGCATTTTGACTTTTTCGAATTCGGAATATCGCATGGCAGGTGGCACTGATTGGAATATAGAAAAAACTGCACATTTGGTAACAATACGTTATAACAACCAAGATCGTTGCGTTGGTTCAATAGTCACTTCGCGTAAGGTGGTCACAGTTGCAGATTGTGTAATTAATTTAGATGTGAACTTGTTCACTGTTGCAACTGGTGTAATGGACCAACAAGTCCTCAATGTGGAGAGTGCTGATCATCCATGTGGGTATAATGCCGAAACAAAACATTTGAATATTGCTGTGGTGAAAGTGCGTAGTTATATTAACCTGGGTGAAAGAGTAAGAATAATACCCTTTTGGCCTTGCACATTTGACAGGAGCAAAGAAATACAAGTTAGTGGATCTGGTTGGACAACTGCAGTGAATGGGAGGACTTCGGAAATACCCCAACCTTTTGTCTTAACTTCATTTGAATATAACGATTGTGAGCAGCGTTATCAGAGAGCAGGAATTACTTTCACACGAGCAATGATTTGTGCTGGTCATGCTACAGCTGATGTGTGCGTTGTAAATTCTGGGGCACCGGCCGTTATAAATGGAAGACTTTGCGCGGTGGCATCACACAATCTTAATTGTGCGAACTCCGATTTACCGACTGCTTTCACAATTGTAAATAATATTGAAGTTCGACGCTTTCTAGCTGAAAAGATTCGGTATTAATTGCAGGGTGTTGTTATAAATCGACTACTGCGTGGAAAATCCCCCTAACTCGGCTGAACGCCACATTTCAGAAACTTTTTCATACACTTGCAGCTCACGTCAAAGCATATAGAAATTATTCTAATATAGAGCTTTTTCGAAACGGCAGCTGAGATATGGTGATATTCCAATCAGTAGTCGAAATGGCGTTGTTTATTTGTGTTATCTTCAAATAAATGTTTATAATTCCGATTTAAAAAATATATTTTTGATTCTATGCAAAGAAAGTGTGACCAAATGCCTTAGGTTGTGAGATGAAACTTTATTCTTAGCTTTAAAGTTCCCTCTTTAATGAATAAAACATGAGATAAAAAGAAAATTGGGGAATAAGTACTTTATGCCCCTGGCAAACTCCGTATAAAACAGCTGATGCGATCAACCTTATGAAAATCAATGTATTCTGTTATTGATAACCATACCCTAGCTAAGCAATTTGTTTTTGCTTGAAGTATATAGGTGAGCCTAGCCTGAAGTTCACTTATAAATAATTAATTTTTTTCAAAACTCAATAAATCGCTTGAAGTAGGGGTAAATATCAAAAGATGTTAGGCATATTTGTTGCTTTTAAAATGCGTTTATGAAGAAAAAACTTTGAAAAGCTGGAGCAGTCGATACGATCACTGTAGCAGGTTTTATGTACCAGAACGATTCGGGATTTTTACAGATCTTGGGCTGTCATTTTCGTGTAATCCCATTTAACACGAATCGAAAGTTATTTTGATTCAAACAATCAATAATAAAAATAAAATAAAAAAATTTTAAACACTTCCTTTATATAAAGGGACAAAAATCAGCGAAAAATATCTCCTTATATAAATACATATTCTTGCTAAAGTTTGATTTTTAAATTTTGACATATAAATTGCAAAAATATTTATGAGAAGTAAAAATATAAAAGTGGAGCGCACATTACTTGGATTGGAAAGTTGGTAGGAAGGAGATATTATATTTATATTTTTACTTCTCATACATATTTTTGCAATTTCTATGTCAAAATTTAAAAATCAAAATTTAGCAAGAATATGTCTCTATATAAGGAGATATTTTTCGCTGATTTTTGTCCATTTATATAAAGGAAGTGCTTACAATTTTTTTATTATATTTTTATTTTCTCCTTTTCTTAAATTTTCTCGGCGTCTTATCCTATCTGTTAAGTTTTACGCTTGTAGCTCAATGACAACTTACATGAAGATCAATCCCAAATTCCTTCCGTTTCGTACGATTTTTCTAAATATGTCAGTCCGTGCGCCCCTTAGCGAAACTTTTTCTATTGTGTCATCGGCTGTCATCGACCTCTGAATTAAACTCTAAATTTTTAGCCTCTAGCTCACAGAGAAGTTACTTAAAATCCGGTTTCAAATTTCCAAATTATTATCTAATTTTTCGATCCGTGCGCCACCTAACGGAATTTTGCCCTCCTTTTCTTCCTTTGTCTTAACCTGTCTCTTAGGTTTTATGTTTGTAGAACAATGAGAAGTTACTTTAAAATCGATCTCAAAACACTAAATTTCAAATTCTTATCTAAATATTTCGATCCATGCGCCACCTAACGGAATTTATTCTCTTTTTCTTAAAATTTCTTGGCGTCTTATCCTATCTGTGAAGTTTTACAGTTGTAGCTCAATGAGAACTTACATCAAAATCAGTCCCAAAATACCCTCCGTTTCGTATAATTTTTCTAAATATCTAATCCCGTGCGCCCACTAGCGAAACTTTTTTTATTGTGTCATCGGCTGTCGTCGACCTCTGAACTAAGTTTGAAGTTTCAAGTCTCTAGCTCATCGAGAGGTTAGGTTACGTTAGGTTGAACTGGTCGGTCCATGAGGACCTCACATAGACTGATTGAGTCCGTAGTATTACCAAAAGTTTGTTTTAACGACCAAACTGAAAAACCCTATCAAAAACCAGGACCTATGTTATAAAATAACTCCGTCCTCTTGGCAAATACTAGAAGCTTCCTAGGACTTAAGCCACTTGCTGCTTCTAGATCACTCCTAATAGCTGGAGTCTTAGCCTGGCAAGTGCAGGGCACGAGCACAGAACGTGCTCGATCGTTTCCTCCTCCAACCCGCACTTTCTACATCTGCTATCACTGACCAAGCCTAATTTAAAGGCATGTGACGCCAGAAGGCAGTGTCCAGTCAGAATACCCGTCATGACTCTACAGTCCTCTCTTTTTAATGATAGAAGCAACTTTGTTAGTCTAAGGTTGTAAGACCTACACATAATCTGCGCCACTTTACAGCCCCGCGCTTGAACCCACGCCTTTCCCGCTTGGTCGATCATGTGCACCTCTCGCCTTCGCATAATCTCGCCCAGTCTAATTAGGACGTCTACGGAGCAAGCTTCAAGGGATGCGCCCTTTTTAGCTAGTTCGTCCGCTTTTTCATTCCCATCTATTCCCATATGCCCTGGGACCCAATATAGATGTATGCTTCTCCCTGTCCCCATTCTCTCCAGAGACTGCTTACACTCTAACACGCATTTAGATGCTGTGCTATGCGAGATTATCGCCTTAATTGCTGCTTGACTGTCAATATAAAAGTCAACACGGTTGCAGCTTAAGCTATTCTCTTCCAGGGTTTCTACTGCTTTGGTTACGGCTAAAATTTCCGCTTGGAAAACGCTACAGTAATCCGGCAGCCTGTAGGATCTGCCTATTTCCGGATCAGCACAGTATACCGCAGACCCTACTCCTTCCACTACTTTGGAACCATCTGTGTACACATGTATCGCCTCGTCCGCCATTTGCGCACCCTTACGCCAACCGTCCACCTCTATTGTGGCCTTAAGATCTCCCTCGAAGCTCAGATAGGGAATCAGGTAGTCTGTTCATCTTGTGATTGATGACGCTTCTTTGCTACCAGGTCTACAGGTGGAATGTGCAGAATTGCATACAGTGCAGCCGTCGGGGTTGTTTTCAGGGCTCCCGTAATGCTAAGCATCGATAGTCTGCATACCCCCTCTAATTTTTTGCGGTATGTTGTTTTTTGTGTGGCTTTCCACCAAACAAGAACTCCATAGTATAGAAAAGGGCTTACAATCGCTGTAAAAACCCAATGAGAAAGAGAGGGCGATTGGCCCCACGTACACCCCAGCATTCTTTTACATGCATAGAGTGCCGTTGAGGCATTCTTGACCCTCTCCTCCACGTTGAGCTTCCATGACAGCTTACTGTCTAGGATGATTCCTAGATATTTTGTTCAAGGTTTCTCCTGTAGGGTTACCCCTCCTAACTTAGGCCTGGGCCAATTTGGGACCTTGTACCTCTTTGTAAACAAGACCATATCTGTCTTCTCCGCATTGACCTTCAACCCGACATTAGATGCCCAGGTATGAATATCCCGAAGCGCCCGATCCATCAAAGAACTAATCGTTGGAAGGCACTTTCCACTTACGACAATTACAACGTCATCTGCGTAAGCCGTAAATTTTACGGGTCCCTCATCGAATCGCCTGAGCAGTTGGTTGAAGACCAGCGTCCACAGCAGAGGTGATAGCACCCCTCCCTGCGGCGTGCACCTGTCCACTGATTTCGTGGCCTCGTACAATACCCATTGTGATGTAATCTTTTTGCAATTTAACATGCAGCCGATCCATCTGATTAAGGCAGGATGTACTTTAATGTAGTTAAGCCCATCTATAATCACCCATTTTGCAACATTTTTGAAAGCCACGGCAATGTCCAAGAAGACTCTAGAGCATACTCCTTATATTCCAGGGATTTCTCTATGCTTATTACTACCCTATGCAATGCGGTGTCTACCGACTTGCCTTTGGTGTACGCATGCTGTGTTGTGGAGATCAGCTTTTCATCCACGTTGGACTTTATGTACACATCTATCAGCCTCTCAAAAGTTTTGAGCAGAAATTATGTTAAGGTAATGGGTCTATAGTCTTTGGGATACACGTGACCGATCTTCCCTGACTTTGGTAGGAAAGCTACACGAGCAGTTCTCCAAGAGTGCGGTACATGATTCAGCCTTATGCACCAATCGAATATTATTTTAAGCCTTTCCACGACCGCCATACTTGAAACTTGTGACATGGCCGGGAATATGCTGTCTGGGCCCGGCGATTTAAACTTAGAAAACGTTTCCACTGCCCATTCTTGATATCGGTCACCAAGCCCTGCACTACTAGCTCCGTAATCGAGGTGTGAGTGATGTGTGCTGGCTCTTCTAAACCGTCTCCCGATGGGAAATGTGTGTCGAGAAGCACCTCAAGGGATTCCTCACTATTACGTGACCATTCCCCGTTCTCTTTCTTTATTAGTCCCTGGACTATGTTTCCCTTTGCTAGGACTTTTTTCAACCCTGCTGTTTCGCTGGAGCAATCTTATGTCCGTACAGAAACTTTTCCATGAGTTTCTCTTCGCCCCGGTAATTTCACGCTTGTAGATCCTCAGTAGATCCCTGTACTCGTCCCGACACGCTTCGCTTCCCGCGGTGTTTACGAGTTTAAACATTTCTTTTACCTGTCTTCTTAGAAGACTCAGCTCATTGCTGCACCATGGCGGCTTTGATTTTCCTCTGAATCTTCTTAGAGGGCAAGCTTTGTTATACGCAGTCATAAGCGTCCTTGTTAGGAATTCATTCGACTCCTCCAGTTCCTCTACATTGGCAACCTCTTTGGGTCGTCCCAGTTTTGTTTCTACATGTTTCTGGAATTTAGTCCAGTTCGTATACCTAGTGTTTGTAAAGGTTCCTCCCATCTCTACCCTCTTTAGGGGGATGCTGAAGCTGATATACGCATGGTCGGAGAAGGATGGTCTATCAAGAACCATCCAATCATACCTTGATATATCACGCTCGGAGCTCAATGTAATATCCAGTACATTGCTGGATGTTGGACCAATTTATGTAGGGACATTTCCCCTGTTGGCTATCTGCAAATTGGTTTGCAGGATGTAACAAAATAGAGATTCGCGTCTCTCGTTCGTATCTGCTCCTCCCCACGCATTGTGGTGGGCATTTGCATCTGCGCCTATGACCAACCGCCCTTTGCGCCCTTCCTCCTGTACTAGCCTTTTGCACTCCGTCGGTGGAACTTCCGCAGCATGGGCCATGTAGCAGGACCGCAGGATAAATGAATGCTTATTCTTTTACTCAACGGCCACCGCTACGAGATCCTCAGTGGTGAAATTAGGCAGCATATATGAATGCAGCTGTTTCCTTAACATTACTACAGCTCGCACCCGTCCTTCCGTTTGCGCGTAGTAAACGCCAAACCCGCGCGCGCTAAGTCCAAAAACCTTTCCTCCCGATGGGAGCGACGGCTCCTGGATTAGCGCCACGTCATACGAACCCTCCTCAAGGGTTAGGAGGAGTTCGCTCGACGCCGCTTTACTGTGTTGGAGGTTTATCTGTAGGACTCGCAGCACCATTGGGCTGTTTGTCCCCCTCCAGCACCTTCTTCTTGACGTCGTCGTCCTCCCCTTGCCCTTTTGGTTTAGAGTATTCGAGGCCCCCTTCAGCCTCTCGTGACTGTTGTGCCGGGTGTTCCTCTGTGCGAGTCACAGCACCATTTGGCATTTGGTCCTCTTCTAACACCTTCGTGGTGACGTCAGTAAGTACCTTCCAATCCTGTGTCGGTATGTTCGGATTCTGATTCTGCAGAAGTCGCAGTGTATCCTCCGACTTCATCACGCATGGTATCCATACCTTAACTTTTGGTACCGTGGGGATTTGCGCTTTATCCACCACCTCAAACCGCGCGTTCGTGCCTTGCCCTTGGAGGTTTGGAACCACTTCCTCCAGCCACCGCAAGCTCGCGATGTTGTCGCACGCTATCATCTGCACACCATTATACCATCCCCCCGAATCAAAGGTTGGGAGGCGCTTACTTGGTTGTTCTCGCATCATCTTAAGCATGAAGCTAATAAGCTCCCTTTCCACAGATCTCCACCTTTCAGTAGTCATTTGTCCGAAAGGACTGCTACGATCAACTAGCGCCACAGCCAGTGACTGCTTTGCCACATCACTCATCTTCTCGGGAAAAGCCGGAGTCTTAGTGTTATCTCCCTTTGGCACCTCCTTGAAAGCCGGAATCTTAGCGTTCACTCCCTTTAGCACCTCCGAGACAGCCGGAGTCTTAGCCTTATCTCCCTTCGGCTTATCTCCTACTTCGGTAGTTGGAAATTCCCTCTGACTCGCAGCTTTCGAGGTAGTTGCTACCTCGCTATTGGAGCCCATCTGTCTTACAGCTTTGGGCCTACTTGTCTTGTCTATGCAACTGCCCTGCCTCGCGGCTCTAGGACTGGCACCTTTCTGCCTCTTGAAAGCAGGCTTGTCGCCTTCCGCCGAACGTTGCCTCTTCATTCTGCCATTCGACGCTTCTTCCTCCTCGTAACGGTTGCAGAAGCTAGGGTTTCTCGCAACAATCCTTTTGAACTGCCTTCGACCTACTTCTACCGCTTCATGGGCCCATTCCAAGCGCTCGATCTCCACTCCTGTTGGGTCGACCACAGCTCCCAAGCGTTGTACAGTTCTTAGTGCTGCACGGTACTGCGAGATAGCTCTTTACTTCCTCTGTTCCGTACCCTTCTCCACTATTCTCCTCCGTTTTCATTTGTGTGCTTCTCCAACACGGAGTTCATTAAATGAGCACTCCTCTCGCTCCCCGAGTCCGATGCATCGCTTAATTCGTATTTGGATTGCGACTCAGTCCTCCTCTTTACATCGTCCTTATTACAATCAGGTAATGAGTCGTTCATCTTGGTCGTACGACCACCTGCCCGACAAGGCGAGCTCAGCGGTCCAGTATTATATACGGGGAAAGAACCGTCCGCCACAGCAGCGCCCCTTACTGTGGTAAGGCCATAAATACTTCCAGAGGTGGCTCGGTATCGGGAAGGCTCCGTTCGAATACAGCCGAATTGATCCCCTGGCTGCAAGTCGTCCAATAGCCACGGTCCGCATAACACCCTGGATTAGGGGGTTGACAGTTCTTGGTCACCGACATCCCGCCGCCCTCCTATGAGGCAAAACGGCGTAGATGTCAGTCCTAAACAGCTCCGCCTCATAGTCGGGCGCTATGGAGTTCGGCTAAGCCCTCACACCAACGACAAGGTGCCTAACCTAGTGAGGGTCATCGAGAAGTTACTTAAAAATCGATTGCAAGATTTGTATGAAAAACAGACAAACATTCAACCGACCTAATATAAAGGAAATAAAAATATGTAAAACTATGGAATTGGTAGCAAATTGTTAATCTAATAAGTTATCGCGTCGTGGTGACTACCTAGTTCACCATGTTATTTGTTTGATTACCATTTTTGAGCTATTGTTATTCAAAAAATGCTTTTCGACTCGATGTGGAACAAGATAGGGATCCTGATGTAATTCGAAGAATCCATACAAGTTTCAGAAAAAGATATCGGCAGTGAACGGCTTGGTTACAAAGAATAAATTTACTACTCTTTACGAAACTTCACTCCCTCACTAAAGCAGGCAACTTGTCGATGGTGTGAGGGCTTAGCCCAACTCCATAGCGCCCGACGGGATGTCGGCTGTATTTGAACGGAGCCTTCTCGGGAAGTAATGCCGGCCTTACCACAGCAAGGGGTGCTGTTGTGGCCGACAGTTTTTATCTCCATTTTTAACATTCGAATGCTGAGCCTGTTATACTATGTTCAAACAGAAAAATAAATTGAAGCTATTTCGATTTAAATTGAGTGGTGTTCATACAACTCTATTTAGCTTACACAATAGTAATTTGATAGCTGGTTGGCTCATCTCTACAGTAACAACATATCTTTGTTGAGACTGTCAAAATGTGCGTGTTGGTATTAGGTGAATAGAATGGAATGAAAACATAAAACTTTGAAATTTTTGTGTGTTGTAAGAAAATGTGTTCAGTGTTTTGTTTTCATTTTGATTTTGCCATCTTCTTTTGATAGTCCCTACTCCAGTGAAATGAAAGACATAAAATCAGCTGATGAAATGAGCCAACCATATAGTTCAGCCATGCGTAAGTGACGTTTAAATATACTCAATAAACACACTTTACAATGTTGCATTTGCAGGTTGAAACAATTTATTACGCAATTTTTTTTAAATTGGCAATTTATTATTACAATTTATTATATGACAAATTGCGTAATAAATTGCCCAAAGAGTATAAATTGCCAATTTGGTGTGTGTTTGAACCTAGTATTATGTAAAAAAGTCACAATATCTTTGTATATATGCAAATTATAATATGTTTGATAGCTGTCACGGGTGGGACAAGAAATGTACGCAATCCATTAATGAAGCTATATATTCGAAAATCTCTGCGAATATATTAAAGTAGCTTGCTCCATATGTGTGACCCGGCCCATGAAAAGGTGGCTTATGACTAAAAAAAAAAGAACACTACTAAGCAACTGAAGGAATGCATTGTTTATCTTTAACAGCTGTTTCTCGCAATTTCCTTTTTGAGTCATACTTCGTGTGAAATTTTGCTAAGTTACAAAAGTTAGCTGTTTCGAAAAAGATTGAGACAAGTATGAATCAAATAACGAAAATAGCTCCTAACTCCTTTAATCAGATCTAGATAAAAAAAATAAAAATTTGAAAAATATCTTTCATCAGCACTGATCTCTTTGGGTGTTGCACGGAACCATTGCGAGTATTCCGAAATGTTTTTTTTTTCCTTTTCAAATTACGTAAGTTTTTACAATGAAGGGTTGATGAAATAACCAACACGGAAAGGTCATCTCAAATGTCAATTTGTAACTGTCCAAAAATGTATGCTCCCACGCATGCGCGAATGCATTCCACACACTTTTGAACATTTCTCTTCCGCGCCTTTTCCGTCGAACTTGAATTCCTATTTTACACATTTAGGCATTTCTAAACTCATCTGTTATGGTTAAGTGAAGAATTACAAACATAACATGTACAGTTCACAGAGGGTTCATATATGTATGTATGTAAACTACATAACAGAATGCATTCATGGGGTAATTAGAACTGAAGTCATGCGACCAAGCCTATTATTCAAAAGGTTGCGCATGTCGCTTGGTATTGTACAAGAACACAAATGAGAATTCAACAAAAGGAAATTTCACACACACACACACACACAATTCAATGACGTTTGAAAATTCCAAAATTCACATTCATGCAAATGTTAAATTCATCTATATATTAATACATCCATTCATTTACAGTTGGTTCTCATATACCCTGCTTTAGATATTACCCCTATATGATCTAAACTAATTCTTATTGAAACGTTAAATATCAAATTAATCACATATCCATTGCTAAAATATCAAAACCACAAATAACTAGAAATTCACATCAATATTTCGCAAAATTTTGCCCAATTAAATTTGTCATGGGTAATATCACAATTTGTAGTTCGCCTCCTAACTGACCGCATGCTATGGCTCACCCTTGTAGTTGCCTAATTCTTTCAAGCTATTGTTTAATTCTTCACAAATTGCTCACTGGATTGTTGTACGTGTAATTTAAGTGCATGTGTAGTCATAATACTATAGAACATTTTCACACGTGAGTTTGTTTAATTGTCGGTTTTGTGTTTACATATTGCAAATTCATGCTGTGAAAATAGTTTGAAATTGCCAAATTTAACCACAAATAATTTTAAAGTCCATTTGCACCATCTCTAGTTAAGTTAGAATTTAACTGCAGGATAGCAAGCTTTCATTTTCACCAACACCGAGTGAACAACGCCCGTTAAATCGATAATTGTGAATATTTTGTAGAACAAAGCGCAAAGATCTATTGTGAATACGCGAAAACAAACAAAACAGCTAACTTTTGTTTACAGTTTTACCTCGCACTTAATTGACAGTCGATGCTTCAGTTAGCATAGACAAAAGGAGAATTTTGATAACTTATAGAAATATGGTGAAAATGGTCTATATCTTGCTGTTGATGTTGTTGTTGTAGCGATAAGGACACTCCTCGAAGGTTGTAGGGAGTGCTATCGATGTTGATGGTCCTTTGCCGGATATAGATCTGGTACGTTCCGATAACAATCACCATTAAGGTACCAGCCCAACCATCTCTGGAACGATTTAGTATGACCAGATGGTACCTTCTAGGCCATCCCGCCCTCCCCACCATCTAGTTCCATGAGGAGCTTGGGGTCGCCAGAGTCGGGCTGCTAAAGAAACAGGATTCGCCACGGGTGAGGTGTGGTTGACAATTTAGTTTGGAGAAGCTATAAATTGAGCTGGAAAACCCATTCAAAGGGTTGCACTACACAACTCCTTGAATCAATTTGATGGTTTAAACTTGCAACAGGCATACCTGCCGCGGGTATATTCTAAGCCTCTAACCCGCTGGGGAAGCCCATGTCCTGCTATTACTGGGCACATTTAGTGGAGATACCCGCTGAGGTCGTGTATTTGTATATTTAACTAGATGTTAGCAATCTTTCTGATAGATTAATATAGACAGATAGATTTTCCACAAACACAGAGTGACCAGCCCAAAGTTAATTGGGAATTTTTGCTTTATTGTTGATGTTAGCATAGAAAAAACGAAAATTTCGATATATGGAGGTATCATAGGTAATGCACTGAAGATGGTTAAAACAGCTTTAATGGACTGCCCGAATCATAATCATTTTTAATTGGCGTTTCACCACCCACCTATGTGGTTTGCTCCGTTGCGTAGCAAGTCAAGCCTTGCTTTACTCTGTTACGCTATCCCTACTTCTTTATAACTGACGACAATTTCGAGCATCAAGCTTTGGAGCAGCAAGTCTTCCCTAACTTGTTCTTCTCAACTATTTAGAAGGCTCCCCTTCCTTTGTCTCAAATACGGTTGTCGAACAGGAACACTTTTTGGGCCGGAGCGTCTTCATCAATTCGTATACGGCAGCGGGACACCTGATGATAACACAATTTTGCTATTTTAGGGTTTTCTAAGATCTTTGCCTTTGTTTTAAAACAATTTTGTGGTTTTAGGCATATTGTTCGGTTAAGTTTAAAATTTAAACCGACTTTTGAAAACGCAGTAGTTAGCTGAGAGGCTTCCAATCTAGTACAAACCAGTTTGAAAAATTATTTAAATCGATGCATGGTTTAAAAAGTAAAGCTAAAATTTCGAAGCATACAATGAAATATCACCCGCCAGTAAAGGTTTAAAAAACAATTTTTTCAAGTGCTAAGTCGCTTTAATAAATGTACTCTTTAGCCGCTTTATGAAAGTTAGTGGAAACAAAACAAAAAGTTCAAAGTAAGTTAGTTCAGTTGGCTAAGCGGTTTGAGATGAAATCGCTTAAGCAATAGTCGACCAATACTAGACACTATTGCGAACGTGCGAATGAAAAGTACATGCTGTAACTAATTTTTGGGAGTTCCTGATAATTATGCACCTTCTGCTAACGTTCGAATCACTGAACTGTCGAATAAATAACTCCAATATTGAGTATTGTACAATGGTCTTTATTTAGACTACTTTGGGGGTAGTACTTCACAATTTCAATTATACTTCACTATTAGCATGTCTAAATCATACTAATTGACTATCGCAACATGGCCGTCGCGGTCCGAAGGGTAATAAAACAATCCGTATTCTTTAAATAATCTGCGTACATACATACTTACGTTATAAATGGCCAAATAAAACGAATCGATTCTCGTAAATTTTTTCATTAAAAAAAAAAAACAAACGGTTTTTACAATATCAATGAGAAAAATGAAAAATAAAAAAATAAGAGAAAATAGCTCATAGCTAATTTCACCAAACAATTTAATATTTTGCGCCATCAGATATATAAAACTCATGGACAAAAAAAATTTTTCACTTAAATTTCTTTCATGGAACCGGCTCTCAGTTACATAACTTCAAAACAAGTTGCTGATACAAGGTCCGCATAAAACAGGTCCGCCATTTGGTGACCCCTGGTCCAGACGTTTCACAAATATGCCTTCTAAAATAGTTGTATCTCGTGCTTGGTTATTTAGCTATATACATACACATATACATATCTGTAGTTTATGTTTTTCTTCTAGCCATATGCATGTGTATGTTTGAGTAACAACTTCTGCTCTTAGCTGCTGGCTACATATGTATATGTATGTGAAATAATCTATCTGCTTCAAGCTGCTGGTTTGTATGGAATATTCTTCGTTGCCTTGTACATAAGTCTGGCTGCTTGCTTTAATATGTACATGTACATAAGTGTGGCTGCTTTCTTTTTTTTTGTTATGATTATTTCCTAACATCATACTGATGCTAATATAAGCCACAATACGAAAGTGCAGATATCTTTCCATGCATTATGTTTTTTGCAAGTCTCTGATTGAGTGTCGAAAACGTATTGCGCCAGAAGTAGAAACGTCAAGGCAGCTAAAAAAAAAGTACCAATTAGCTGATAAACTTCCACCGCCTGTAGAGTTACGCCATGATTGTATCTAGATACAAAAAAGAAAAACGTGTAAGTAAATGACTTGCAAGAACAACAAATAATAATTTATTCATAATTTTGTTTTCATATTCATATTTCCTATGCTTGTTAGAATTTGTGCGTGGGATGTTGTATTAGCACCTGCTTTTCAGGTGCAGCTCAGAAAACGAAACTCATTCAAATAACAACTGAACAACAACTGTTTCAAATTTCCGTTATAAAAGGCTTCTTCTTTGCCAAGAATATATGAAAATTTGTTTAAAAAGAATTTTTACTTTTAAAAAAAAAATATAAAAAATAAACAATATGTGGGTAAAAATAATAATAAAATAAAAACGGTGACCGTTGTCATAATATACTTCAGAAAATTTTTTTTTTTTTAAGGCGGTCGCCCCTCGGCAGTGATTTGGCAATGTATTTCTGCTCGGAAAAGCCTCTCAGCGTAAATTCTTCTGCCTTGCTGAGGCTGTGTGGAGTCTTTGTGATCGTTTTTATTTTAAAATTTGGACGCTTAGAACTGAAAAAAAAAATTTTTCTATATGAGATTTAGAGTTCAAAATCTCACCTTCAAATTACTTAGATGGTGATGGCGCTATACTCGCTGACCAATTTTATTCAAGGATGCTGGCACAAACATGCTCTAAAGGATCTTTATGACTCACGACAAAATCACTTTCGGCCCGATTAGCTCCCAAAAACGAACAAACAGCTTTCAATACGGCAGCACGGTAAACTATAGCTGTATGCAGAGTTGGGAAAAAATTTATTCGAATAATGAATAAAAGATAAATTATTTCATTTTTCAGTTATTTCGTAAATATATACAGATAGTTTTTTTTTTTAAATAAACCAGTTTCACTTATCATATACCAAGGTGAATCGATACCAGGTGGTGGCAAAGCGAATTCAACCAATTCGCCGTGCAGAAAAATGTCAAATCAAAAGAAAACTTTAATTGATTTCGATTAACTGACATATTAAAGTACAAGACGCTGTATGGAAAATAATTGAGAAGAAGAAATCAGCTGTTGGGATAACAACACCTAGTACTGAGTTCGCCTTGTCATATAAAATTTTTTTGCTTCATATTTAAATGAGCAAACTATGAGTTTTTAGAACAAATTTTCAATCGGATAATCACAAAAAAAATATATATATATATTAGGCCGGGTCGATTTGTAGGGAGGCAAAAAAATCGCCCATCATATTCTAGGGATCAAAATGAGAAACTTTGCCGAAGGAACCATACCTCTAAAACGAATTCTGATGTACCCCCTTTGGGTCGTAGGGGCAAATTTTGAAAAATCCCACTTTGAAATGCCTATGTTTTTTCTTTTTGGAGTTTATTTTTCTCTTTAGAAATTTATTTAGTCAGAACATATGTAAATGAAAAAATGAATTTAACTTAGTAATAGAAAAGAAATTAAAAAAAAATATTAGAAATTAGCGTTTTTACAACCCCCTTTTAAAACCAAGGCATCACTGTGATGCATTTGCATGTCGTAAACATATTTGTGTGGGTTTTTTTTTCAACCGTTTTAAAAAATTAAGGTATCACTGTGACACAATTGCAGATCGTAAAATTGCTTGTGTTGTTTTTTTTAAGCCACCACAAGACACAGCAGGTAGAATTGAAATTGTCCTACCCAAAAGTTCGACCCAAAGGGGGGGGGGGGGGGGGGGGGGGACATCAGAATTCGTTTTAGAGGTATGGTTCCTTCGGCAAAGTTTCTTATTTTGATCCCTAGAATACGATTTTTATAGAGCAATGAGCGATTTTTAAATCGACCCACCCTAATATATATATATGTACATTAGACTGGGTCGAAAAAAAAGATGCCAATGTCCGCCCCTAAATTTGAAGATTATGTTGAGATGGTTTCGGAAATTTTTTTTTAAATTTTTTTTTGATCCTTCGAAATACAGCCGAAACGGGTTTTTCGTTGTAACTTGGTTATTTGACGTTCGATTTTTAAAATTGATATGTCATTATTTTGGCCTTGAGAAGCTTCACATTTCCGTTTAATGTCCTTTTAAGCTATGAAGTCGTTTTCACATGATTAGGTCAGCTAACAAAATTTGACCCCCCTAATGTATGTTTTTTTCCTTTTTTTTTAAACGAAAGTACTTAAAAATTCAAGAAAATGCTGCTTTGAAACCATATTACTAAAATAATAAACAAAGAAGTTATAGCACTTTCAATATTTATTGCAACTGTTATTTTACCTGATTCTTATTATACTTAGACCTGAAACTCATGATATTTTTGGAGGAACATTTGCAGGGTTTGCATTGAAAAGTTAATAAAGATATGCCAAATATCATGAATAGGGGAAGTCAAAGTAAATAAGTGAATAAAACCTGTTGTTTCGTATATATAATAATAACAGTATGCGACAAAATCAACTTTTTTACTGGGTATTGGACAAACCCCACTTTTTCGTAGAGATTGAGGCTTAAGTAAACAAAGTACTATCTCCGTTTTTCAAACTTAGCCACCAAAAAATAGATATCGGCTTACGAGTTTCGAAATTCTACATTTGTGAGTAGAAAAATTTTATTTTTGTAACTTCGAGAAAGCAGTTGCTGTAATTTTTATTGCCATTGTTGCCCTATGTCTTTGTCGAATTCTTCAGCACTCTTTATTTTACTCCACCGGCCTCTACAACTGGAGTAGTTGATGTGACAATAAAATAATATCGTCAGCAATACTTTCACAATCTTTTAACAGTAAGAGACATGAAATTTACGACCAGGAATGCTCCCACCATATTTCCAAACTAGAACTCTTGACATACTAGGGAACTACGCTTATCTGAAAGTAATTGCTTGGCGCTTGAAAATACTCTTTCTGAAGGCGCACTACTAGCAGGAGTAGCAAATATTTTTCGGCTTAGCTGGAATAATGGAGGATATTTAAGTTTATTAAACTCCCACCACTTTAGAACGTCAAAATCGTTGTGCATGACCTCAGAAATATTTTCATATAGCATAAATTCTTGTTGTACTCGGTCAATACTACTAGGAATGTTTTGAGGCTGGAGAAATCCGGAAAATAGGCATTCTTTTTCGTTTGAAAGATAATTCTGCTGACAGTTTTCATTGTTTATCAAACTGTCTTCATTTATTAGCCTTTCAAGCAAAGTTTTACAATGTTCTTTGACTTCATTTTTCTCAACAGCAGTAAACTGGGAGATATTGTTAGTCGGTGGGAACAGAAATAGAGCTATTTTATGAATCATTGTTAAATTACTAAGTACAGTGTCCTTAAGCAATGTTCGCAGCCGTATCCTCAAATCTTGTATGCATTCTGACTCATCGTTGGTTGATTCACAATGCAGCATTAAGTAGTAAACATATACTATTACTAAATGTAAAGTTGGATAGCTATTGCCTTCCAACTCTTCAAATTTAGCCAGCACTTTAAGGGTATCTGTTAAGGCATTTAAGCTTATTCCACTAATACAGCTCAGTTGACGATTTTCCTCCAAAATATTTCCAACGTCAATTATTTTTGAGAGACTGTAGCATGTAGTAAACTGTGTTCCATCTTCGGAGAAATGCTTTTAAGGGTTGTTGTTAATTGTGCATTGGCTCCAAATTTCTTGAAATACCTGACGACATGTGAACATTTTTCTTTCATTTCGCTAATATCGGCTGACTCGTTAAGATATTTTTCCACTATGTTGTGCAATAAATGGGTAATACAAAATATTTGGTTGTGATGTTGGAAAGCGGCTTTCATGTTAGTTCCTCTATACGTAACAATAATGGCTTTATCCAAGGAGCAATCAAATTCGTCCAGAGCTTCCGTCACTTTTTGCAGAATTCTTTGATCTATTGTGAAAAAGTTCATGAAAAAACAATCAGGGTATTCATCAGGGTATTGAAATAGGCAATTCTTACTGGTACAGGGATCGGAGTCCATGGACTTAAAAGCAAGCATTGACTAATTTTGCATTTATAATAAAGTGCAGCGTTAGTGATAAGTAGGAATGCTTTAAAACAGTTTCTGTCCATATATCCGAAGTGAGTCCAAGAAATCCGCCACTTAGTTCCTTTAATTCTGTTCTCATTTCATCGTAAGCAATTTTGTAGAGCTTGTCTATGTTTCTGGATACAGTGGTAGGGTGTGGTAGCAATTTTTTAAACGTCTACATTTGGACCATACTTGGCTCCTATTGACAATATTAGCTCTGTGTATTCCTGCAGGCCTTCATCCTCGACAATTTGAAACGATCGGCAATTTTTTACAACCCATCCTGTAACAGATCGGACAACGTCCTTTCTTGTTTCGTCATCAACATCTATTCGGGGCCTATTTTCAACTCGATCTGTAAAAGTTTTGTAACACTTGTGTTTGACTAAATTCAATGTGATCTTTGTAAAGGTTAAAACGCTACTGCAGTCTTTGCAAGCTACTACTTTGTCCAAAGAGCTGCCACCAATATCTGCTTTGCCGAAAATATTCCAAACTTTGCTCTTTCCGGCAGTAAAAATGATTTTATCGTCTCCCTTGACTATTTTTTCTTTTATTTCGGCAAATTGGCGATTTTTTACGGACATCGGTGAATTGGCTGATGTTAATTGGTCCATGATATATGTATATATTTGTGCACTAAATATTAAAAGGCTTCAGAAAAAGTATTGTGGTTTAGTTGGTGATACTTCAATGTAGTTATCCATTGGTATGATCTTTCTTCAGTTAATTTCTCTATTTATATAGTTCTATTCCGCGCTTTATTTCAAAGCGTATGTACATGTATTCTATATATACTGAAGTGCGTTTAATTATATAAATAGTTAAAGAAATATATGACATTTTTTTACAATGCAATATGTACATATATACATAAATATATCCTAACCCATAATCGATGGCCTTCAGGCAGGCAAGTGTCTATCATCATACAAGTGTATGCATGGTGATTAGCGGTGCACAACATATGTACATGTTTCAGGATCGTTAGTTATGGGAAATTCCCACATAAATTGAGAATGCCTACCATTGTTTTGTATCGCGGATTTTCATTGTCTAATGAAAATAGTTTTATGTATGTATGCGTGCATATCCATTTTAGGGAAATAACGTTTTACCAAATAATCAATGACATTCAGCCTAGAAGAATTCTATACATACATACATCATACAAGTTGATGGTGATAGGGATAACGGTGCAATATATATTTTGAAGTTTTGTTAATTTTTGAAATTTTTTTATGAAAGGCGGGAAACATTGCAAATTTCTCCAGCATGTCTGATTTGTAAACGTTTATTAGCTCTTAAGAAAAGATATTTAGTATTTTTATTTCTTATTAAAAAATTTTGCATTCGCCACTTAAAAATACCCATATTTTTTGTTATGTTTTTCATAGTTTCAACGCAAACATTGAACTTTTCATAAATGCACACATCATTTTAGAACGAAATCAAGTACATAGGTACTTAGTACTCATAGTATATTCATTGGTACAACTTGTACAACGTTTATCTCATTGTGCTTCTCGATGAGACATGTGTATGTATGAATTTCTTTGGTAATGATATGAATGCGCGCATATACAACGCAGACAAAATGCGGGTACATACAACTTCTCTTTGCATACTATCACTCATACAATACAAACTCATTGGCGTGAAGTAAAATGGATACTGAGACAGTATCAGTATGTCTCATTGTACATTCACGTGTGAATGCATTCATGCAGGACTCTAATATGGACATTTGTAATATAATTTGAAGATATATATTATATAGGCGTGGCAAATTGCCAAAATGTAGTAAAAATTCATAAAGTTTTTGTTTACACAGCTATAAATTCAAAACGGATGGATCGATTTCAATATTTATTTTTTGCAGTAAAACTTTGAAATATTTACATTTGTTCTGCACCAAAAAACAAGAAAACTTGATTCCTTTCTAATAGAAAAAAAATGTTTAAACAAAAGTAACACTTTCGCCAAAAAATGCAGTGCGTGCGTTTGTTCGCTGTGAACTGTGCGAGCAAACTTGAGTTGAGTGGGATATTATGCGTCACATACGTACATTCGCTAGCTTAATTTAACTTCGTGAGTAAATTTATATGTATTTCCCTATGCATGTATGTATTTTCATTTCATATCAGCTTGATTATGTATGTACATATATATGCATGTTGCCAGGTTAATACAACATAAATGGTTAAAAATTCATACATCTTTTAAAAAATACTCTTTCGTACAAAATTTTAAAAATTTCGTTAAAATTCTTAAACACTAAGGAGATTCAATCCATCTATCTCTGTACATATGTATATGAACTCAGAAACCACTCCCCGATTTTATTCAGATTTTCAGGGTCGCTCCACGGCAAACCGAAGTGTTCGTGCGAAGTTGCTTCCCGGAAAGGGGACTAGGGACCGAACGGTTCGATTTGCCTGAAGTTTTGTATATACACAGGTAGCCCTTTGCCTGGATTAGTATTTACGTCTGCTAGCATAAATATGTAACTGAGTAAAAGTTTAGCGTATTAACTTAAAACGCATCTTATCAATATTAGTGGTGAGCAAAATGTTTATCGTAAAATATGACAGAAAATTGACAGTAAAGCTGACAAATCATCCTCAGAAAATCTAAGTAGAATCACATTGTGGCGTTAAAAAAAAAAAACATATTGCTTTGCGTGCACGGCAAATAAAAAAAGTGAAAAGCCACAGCAAACAAATTTACTAAGTAAATAATAAATAGAACTAAGGGAAATAAGCATATGTATGTATATAAATCCATGTATAAATTTGTGTGCAACTCAGCACTTGACACTCCCAAAAAGCTTACCTATTTGTTGCTGATTGGTAAAATTTACGTTTTAGTCTAATAATTATTACTTAATGATATTCTTTTATGAATTTATTCGGTTCTTTGTAAAAGACAACTCCATATCGCCTTCCCATTTGGTTCAATTTCATAAAAACAACGTTGAGATAGGGCGCTTTTGAAACAAATTCTGTAATAAGACCTTTTCGGTTGTTAAATCTGAAAGACAAATCTGGCCCTACTTTCAGGAATTTTGTATCATATGGTTGATTTTCGAATTTTGAGACTATGTTTACAATATAGCAAATGCATGACTTTGGTATGTGTTTGTCAAAAAGTCAAATATCGAAGAGTGTTGATTGGAATCCCACTCCCGGGACAAAAAGGCTTTGAAGAGATTGGCAAGGTATAAATAGCTGTCAACTTGTCCATCCTGATGTCGCGTTGTTTTGCTTTTTCCGAAATTATTAACAAAAATAAGTAAGGAAGGCTAAGTTCGGGTGTAAGCAAACATTATATACTCAGCTGAGAGCTTTGAAGGCAAAATTGTCTTTTTCATGGATACATACAAATGTTAATACTAAAAAGCGGAGCAACTTGCCTTTGCTATCTTTCTTCAGCTATCAATTCGTTTTATTTTAACATTTTTTTAAATATGAAAATTTGGTTAAATTTGAACGCATTTCTTTATAATTTTTTTTAAATCACCCCTGAAATATTTTCGAAGCGCTCTTATAATTAATTTCTTTATCCTTAATTAACTTCGTTCATTTTAAATAGCTATCTGAGATGAATGCCAAAGAATCTAAATACTAAATTTCATTAAGATACCTCCAAATTTACTCAAGTTATCGTGTTTACCGACAGACGGACGGAGGGACGGACATGGCTTAATGAATTTCTTTTTCACCCTGATAATTTTGATATATGGAAGTCTATATTTATCTCAATTAGTTTATACCGTTACGGAATACCGTTATGCGAAGGAAATTAATATACTCTGTGAGCTCTGCTCAGCTCAGTATAAATATAGCTGCGTTGGTTTCGTAGGGTTTCGTAGATGGTTTATAAGTGGTGTTTAATTCCATATCAAATACGTTTGGGAAATATTGACCAAATTGTAGACCAAGGGTGATGTTGTTTGGAACGAATAAGGGAAAATCCTTCATCCTTTGTCAAATAAGGGAAAAACAATTACTAGGAAATGTTCCTATGCAAAAGTATAGCAAAATGTTTTGTCAAAGCCACGTTTATTTAATTTCTCTGCAATATGCGTCAATATGAACCTGTTTGTTTAACTAATTAAAAAGTTCCATTAAAGTTATAAATTAAATAGGCTGATTAGGCTCCTATCACAGAAAATTTATATGGAAGTGTTATTATAAACGCTTAGTAATCATTGTACATATATCAATTTGATAACACAATTCAACTGTGCAAATATACATATATATAAACAAACAACTACTAGGAAATTTTCTTATGAAAAATTATAGCAAAATGCTTTGTCAAACCACGTTTATTTAATTTCTCTGCAATATGCGTCAATATGAACCTGTTTGTTTAACTAATTAAAAATTTCCATTACAGTTATTAATTAAATAGGCTAATTAGGCTCCTATAACAGAAAATTTATAATGAAATGTTATTACGAACGCTTAATAATCATTGTACACATATCAATTTGGTAACACAATTCAACTGTGCATATATACATATTGTTACGAATATTAGCAACACGAAGGGGTACTACCATCTCTAAGCCGATGCTAAGCAGTGACTTGAGGCACATCAATAATTCAATCATTATGTCTACACATATGTACGTACACGCAGCAGAGAAGCAAAGCACAAACACATGCAGATATCTTATCTGATATATGCAATTATAATTGTGGAAGTGTCGCTCACAAACACACGCGCATATCTGTAGTTATAATTATAACAGATAACCAACTAGTAGATTCTAGAACAGAAGGGCCTAGAAGATACAACGAGGAAATCAAAGAGTGTAAAAGGCTTCAACAATAGAGGCGCTACAATCAGTGTCGAGCAATAGCAGTATTATTTTGAAAATCAGTTGTAGTGTTATTGTAAAGAAATAGAATAAAGGCCATTTTGCATTATTAAATATTGGAGTTATTTATTCAACAGTTTAATGATTCGAACGTTAGTAGAAGATTGCAAATAAGAGGATTTGCAGTAAATTCGTTACAGTTGGTGTCAGAAGAGGAATTGTTGAATAAATTCCAGAGGACAACAAGGACATGGCAAAGTTCAGTGAATTGAAGATCCAGCAACTGAAGAAGGAGTTGGAGAGCCGTGGATTGAATACAACCGGCATTAAACTCGAACTTCAGGCACGACTACGAGAGGCAATGGAAGCAGAAGGAATTAACGTGGAAGAGTATGTCTTTCATCTTGATGTCGACGAGACAACAAAAATTGGAGAGAAAAATGAAACATCGCAGACAGTGATGAGAACAGACCTGAACATGATTTTAGCTGCAATATCTGCTCAAACATCGACAGTGTCATCTCAACTGGCAGAACAGAAGACATATATGGCATCTCAACTAGAATCCCAGGACAACCGTATAACATCCAAGATGGAAGAACAAGAGGAGCGCTTATCATTACAGGTGACACAAATGTCTTCGCAGTTAGAAGCACAGAATACAAAAATTGTACAGCTCGAGGACAAAATGGATGCCGAGATAGAAGCTTTGAGAGGTCGTATACAGGAGTTGCAAATAAATCGCCCAACAGTTTCAGCGAGTAATCCAAAAGGAAAGACACCATCCTTTGACGGTTCTTTTCCTTTTCAGGTCTTTAAGCTACAGTTTGAGAAGGCCGCAGCAGTGAACAACTGGAATGCTGAAGATAAAGTTGAAAGGGCCTGCAGCTGAGATTTTACAAACCATTCCAGAGGGCGAACGGAACTGTTATGAAACATTGATGGGCGCTCTAGAGAGACGATACGGAACCGAGCATAGGAGACAGATATACCAAATGGAGTTACTGAACTGCTTCCAGAGGCCTGGTGAAACATTGCAAGAGTTTGCGTCGGATGTTGAAAGGCTGGCACATTTAGCGAATGCGGACGCACCCGTGGAATATAACGAAAGGGTAAAAATCCAGAGCTTTATTAATGGAATACGGGATATCGACACGAAGCGAGCAACATACGCAAACCCAAAACATTCACAGAAACGGTATCACATGCTCTGATTCAGGAAACAGCGTCGCTTCTGTGTAAGCCAGTTTTCAAAGCACGCCGTGTGGAAGTAGAAAGGCCAGAGTGGGTAGACGCAATATTGGAGGTGCTGAAAGGATCGCAAAAGCGGAGTGGAAGAGTTATCAAATGCTTCAAATGCGGGAAGCCCGGTCACATTTCACGTCATTGCGATCTTGGTCCCAATAGTTCCAACAATGTGGGTGGCCGCAGACGCAAAGATGGAGGAGACGAGCAAGAGCGTGTCAGATGTAAAGAACGAAAACTTGCCCCAGCTATTGAATGTCCTGTGATATCTGTGTTGCAAATTGGAAGAAAATCGAGCAGTCTTGCCGTCAAAGGAAAGCTGGATGGCAAGGAGCGTGTACTGACTGTAGATACGGGCGCATCTCATTCCTTAATCCGATCTGACTTGGTCAACAGGAGAGTAAAACCGTTACCTGGAGCAAGGTTACGTACGGTCACTGGCGAGTATAATCAAGTCCAAGGAGAAGTGGTATGTGAGGTATTAATTGGAAAGGTCATGGCTCTACACAAATTCATTGTGGCGGAGATTGTTGATGAAGTCATATTGGGAGTGGACTTCTTGGTTGACCATGATATCAAGATCGATATGCAGAGAAGGGTGATGCGTTATGAGAACCAGGATGTGCCACTTAACTTCAGTTTGGAAAAAGGGTTCAGCAGTAAGCGAGTGCTGGTGGAGGAGATTCGACAGAGACCACGAAAGTCAGGGAAAGTAGATCGAGCAAAGGTTGATGCAACAAATGGACCAAACAAATCAAAACCGAAGGTACCTGTGAGAGAAACACTGGCATTGAAAAGCCCTAACGGACGTACTAAAACGAAGGAAAGAATTTCGCAGAAAGAATGCAAGGGTGGTTTCAAGCCAGGGCACACTACTGTTGTGAAACGTCAAGACGATACTGATGATGCAAAGTCAATCCGTAAAGATCAAGCTCTGCGAAGTAGTTCTTCATTGGTCAAACAACAGAGTGCGAGGGAACGATCCAAGATAATGAGTAGTAAGATGAAACACAGGTACGATGAGAACAATAATTCGGAAGGTTTCTTGGAGGGAGATTTGGTACTGCTATACAACCCTCACCGGCGGAAAGGTGTTCCATCCAAATTTCGGTGCAGTTGGGAAGGCCCGTACAAAGTTGTGAAGAAGATCAGTGATACCATCTACCGCATACAAACAAATAGGAAACCACGAAGTAGAAGAGTGGTACAATTGGAGATGCTAGCAGCGTTTAGATCGAGAGACGGGACGATCAGACTTAGGTGGAGGGAAGTGTTACGAATATTAGCAACACTGAGGGGTACTGCCATCTCTAGGCCGATGCTAAGCAGTGACTTGATGCACATCAATAATTCAATCATTATGTCTACACATATGTACGTACACGCAGCAGAGAAGCAACGCACAAACACATTCAGATATCTTATCTTAGATATGCAATTATAATTGTGGAAGTGTCGCTCACAAACACACGCGCATATGAGAGCTATACTCGTACATCTGTAGTTATAATTATAACAGATAACCAACTAGTAGATTCTAGAACAGAAGCGCCTAGAAGATGCAACGAGGAAATCAAAGAGTATAAAAGGCCTCAACAATAGAGGCGCTACAATCAGTTTCGTTCAAGCACGCTATCTGTAGAGCAATAGCAGTATTATTTTGAAAATCAGTTGTAGTGTTATTTTAAAGAACTTGAATAAAGGCCATTTTGCATTATTAAATATTGGAGTTATTCATTCAACAGTTTAGTGGTTCGAACGTTAGTAAAATAAGAGGATTTACAGTAAATTGGTTACAATTGGTGTCAGAAGAGGAATTGTTGAATAAATTCCAGAGGACAACAAGGACATGGCAAAGTTCAGTGAATTGAAGATCCAGCAACTGAAGAGGGAGTTGGAGAGCCGTGGATTGAATACAACCGGCATTAAACTCGAAATTCAGGAACGACTACGAGAGGCAATGGAAGCAGAAGGAATTAACGTGGAAGAGTATGTCTTTCATCTTGATGTCGACGAGACAACAAAAATTGGAGAGAAAAATGAAACATCGCTGACAGTTATGAGCACAGACTTGAACATGATTTTAGCTGCAATATCTGCTCAAACATCGACAGTGTCATCTCAACTGGCAGAACAGAAGACATATATGGCATCTCAACTAGAATCCCAGGACAACCGTATAACATCCAAGATGGACGAACAGAAGAGACGTATTGCAGAAATGTCGTCAGAAATAACATCGAAGATTGAAGCACAAGAAACACGTATTTCAGAAATGTCGACACAGATTACATCCAAGATGGAAGCACAAGAGGAGCGCTTATCATTGCAGGTGACACAAATGGCTTCGCAGTTAGAAGCACAGAATACAAAAATTGTACAGCTCGAGGACAAAATGGATGCCGAGATAGAAGCTTTGAGAGGTCGTATACTGGTGTTGCAAATAAATCGCCCAACAGTTTCAGCGAGTAATCCTAAAGGAAAGACACCATCCTTTGACGGTTCTTTTCCTTTTCAGGTCTTTAAGCTACAGTTTGAGAAGACCCCAACTGGAATGCTGAAGATAAAGTTGCGGCACTGTTCATGGCATTGAAAGGGCCTGCAGCTGAGATTTTACAAACCATTCCAGAGGGCGAACGGAACTGTTATGAAACATTGATGGGCGCTCTAGAGAGACGATACGTAACCGAGCATAGGAGACAGATATACCAAATGGAGTTACTGAACTGCTTCCAGAGGCCTGGTGAAACATTGCAAGAGTTTGTGTAGGATGTTGAAAGGCTGGCACATTTAGCGAATGCGGACGCACCCGTGGAATATAACGAAAGGGTAAAAATCCAGAGCTTTATTAATGGAATACGGGATATCGACACGAAGCGAGCAACATACGCAAACCCAAAACATTCACAGAAACGGTATCACATGCTCTGATTCAGGAAACAGCGTCGCTTCTGTGTAAGCCAGTTTTCAAAGCACGCCGTGTGGAAGTAGAAAGGCCAGAGTGGGTAGACGCAATGGAGGTGCTGAAAGGATCGCAAAAGCGGAGTGGAAGAGTTATCAAATGCTTCAAATGCGGGAAGCTCGGTCACATTGCACGTCATTGCGATCATGGTCATAATAGTTCCAACAATGTGGGTGGCCGTAAACGCAAAGTTGGAGGAGATGAGCAAGAGCGTGTCAGATGTAAAGAACGAAAACTTGCCCCAGCTATTGAATGTCCTGTGATATCTGTGTTGCAAATTGGAAGAAAATCGAGCAGTCTTGCCGTCAAAGGAAAGCTGGATGGCAAGGAGCGTGTACTGACTGTAGATACGGGCGCATCTCATTCCTTAATCCGATCTGACTTGGTCAACAGGAGAGTAAAACCGTTACCTGGAGCAAGGTTACGTACGGTCACTGGCGAGTATAATCAAGTCCAAGGAGAAGTGGTATGTGAGGTATTAATTGGAAAGGTCATGGCTCTACACAAATTCATTGTGGCGGAGATCGTTGATGAAGTCATATTGGGAGTGGACTTCTTGGTTGACCATGACATCAAGATCGATATGCAGAGAAGGGTGATGCGTTATGAGAACCAGGATGTGCCACTTAACTTCAGTTTGGAAAAAGGGTTCAGCAGTAAGCGAGTGCTGGTGGAGGAGATTCGACAGAGACCACGAAAGTCAAGGAAAGTAGATCGAGCAAAGGTTGATGGAACAAATGGGCCAAACAAATCAAAACCGAAGGTACCTGTGAGAGAAACACTGGCATTGAAAAGCCCTAACGGACGTACTAAAAGGAAGGAAAGAATTTCGCAGAAAGAATGCAAGGGTGGTTTCAAGCCAGGGCACACTACTGTTGTGAAACGTCAAGACGATACTGATGATGCAAAGTCAATCCGTAAAGATCAAGCTCTGCGAAGTAGTTCTTCATTGGTCAAACAACAGAGTACGAGGGAACGATCCAAGATAATGAGTAGTAAGATGAAACGCAGGTACGATGAGAACAATAATTCGGAAGGTTTCTTGGAGGGAGATTTGATACTGGTATACAACCCTCACCGGCGGAAAGGTGTTCCATCCAAATTTCGGTGCAGTTGGGAAGGCCCGTACAAAGTTGTGAAGAAGATCAGTGATACCATCTACCGCATACAAAAAAATAGGAAACCACGAAGTAGAAGAGTGGTACAATTGGAGATGCTAGCAGCGTTTAGATCGAGAGATTTGTCTGATCGGGTCGATCAGACTTAGGTGGAGGGCAGTGTTACGAATATTAGCAACACTGAGGGGTACTGCCATCTCTAAGCCGATGCTAAGCAGTGACTTGATGCACATCAATAATTCAATCATTATGTCTACACATATGTACGTACACGCAGCAGAGAAGCAACGCATAAACACATTTAGATATCTTATCTGAGATATGCAAGTATAATTGTGGAAGTGTCGCTCACAAACACACGCACATATGAGAGCTATACTCGTACATCTGTAGTTATAATTATAACAGATAACCAACTAGTAGACTCAAGAACAGAAGGGCCTAGAAGATACAACGAGGAAATCAAAGAGTGTAAAAGACCTCAACAATAGAGGCGCTACAATCAGTTTCGCTTAAGCACGCTATCTGTCGAGCAATAGCAGTATTATTTTGAAAATCAGTTGTAGTGTTATTGTAAAGAACTTAAATAAAGGACATTTTGCATTATTAAATATTGGAGTTATTTATTCAACAGTTTAGTGATTCGAACGTTAGTAGAAGATTGCAAATAAGAGGATTTGCAGTAAATTCGTTACAGTTGGTGTCAGAAGAGGACAAGAAGGAGTTGGAGAGCCGTGGATTGAATACAACCGGCATTAAACTCGAACTTCAAGCACGACTACGAGAGGCAATGGAAGCAGAAGGAATTAACGTGGAAGAGTATGTCTTTCATCTTGATGTCGACGAGACAACAAAAATTGGAGAGAAAAATGAAACATCGCAGACAGTTACGAGGACAGACTTAAACATGATTTTAGCTGCAATATCTTCTCAAACATCGACAGTGTCACCTCACCTGGCAGAACAGAAGACATATATGGCATCTCATCTAGAATCCCAGGACAACCGTATAACATCCAAGATGGAAGAACAGAAGAGACGTATTGCAGAAATGTTGTCAGAAATAACATCGAAGATTGAAGCACAAGAAACATGTATTTCAGAAATGTCGACACAGATTACATCCAAGATGGAAGCACAAGAGGAGCGCTTATCATTACAGGTGACAAAATGGATGCCGACATAGAAGCTTTGAGAGGTCGCATACAGGAGTTGCAAATAAATCGCCCAACAGTATCAGCGAGTAATCCAAAAGGAAAGACACCATCCTTTGACGGTACTTTTCCTTTTCAGGTCTTTAAGCTACAGTTTGAGAAGACCGCAGCAGTGAACAACTGGAATGCTGAAGTTAAGTTGCGGCACTGTTCATGGCATTGAAAGGGCCTGCAGCTGAGATTTTACAAACCATTCCAGAGGGCGAACGGAACTGTTATGAAACATTGATGGGCGCTCTAGAGAGACGATACGGAACCGAGCATAGGAGACAGATATACCAAATGGAGTTACTGAACTGCTTCCAGAGGCCTGGTGAAACATTGCAAGAGTTTGCGTCGGATGTTGAAAGGCTGGCACATTTAGCGAATGCGGACGCACCCGTGGAATATAACGAAAGGGTAAAAATCCAGAGCTTTATTAATGGAATACGGGATATCGACACGAAGCGAGCAACATACGCAAACCCAAAACCTACATTCACAGAAACGGTATCACATGCTCTGATTCAGGAAACAGCGTCGCTTCTGTGTAAGCCAGTTTTCAAAGCACGCCGTGTGGAAGTAGAAAGGCCAGAGTGGGTAGACGCAATATTGGAGGTGCTGAAAGGATCGCAAAAGCGGAGTGGAAGAGTTATCAAATGCTTCAAATGCGGGAAGCCCGGTCACATTGCACGTCATTGCGGTCTTGGTCCCAATAGTTTCAACAATGTGGGTGGCCGTAAACGCAAAGATGGAGGAGATGAGCAAGAGCGTGTCAGATGTAAAGAACGAAAACTTGCCCCAGCTATTGAATGTCCTGTGATATCTGTGTTGCAAATTGGATGAAAATCGAGCAGTCTTGCCGTCAAAGGAAAACTGGATTGCAAGGAGCGTGTACTGACTGTAGATACGGGCGCATCTCATTCCTTAATCCGATCTGACTTGGTCAACAGGAGAGTAAAACCGTTACCTGGAGCAAGGTTGCGTACGGTCACTGGCGAGTATAATCAAGTCCAAGGAGAAGTGGTATGTGAGGTATTAATTGGAAAGGTCATGGTTCTACACAAATTCATTGTGGCGGAGATTGTTGATGAAGTCATATTGGGAGTGGACTTCTTGGTTGACCATGACATCAAGATCGATATGCAGAGAAGGGTGATACGTTATGAGAACCAGGATGTGCCACTTAACTTCAGTTTGGAAAAAGGGTTCAGCAGTAAGCGAGTGCTGGTGGAGGAGATTCGACAGAGACCACGAAAGTCAAGGAAAGTAGATCGAGCAAAGGTTGATGGAACAAATGGGCCAAACAAATCAAAACCGAAGGTACCTGTGAGAGAAACACTGGCATTGAAAAGCCCTAACGGACGTACTAAAACGAAGGAAAGAATTTCGCAGAAAGAATGCAAGGGTGGTTTCAAGCCAGGGCACACTACTGTTGTGAAACGTCAAGACGATACTGATGATGCAAAGTCAATCCGTAAAATCAAGCTCTGCGAAGTAGTTCTTCATTGGTCAAACAACAGAGCGCGAGGGAACGATCCAAGATAATGAGTAGTAAGATGTAACACAGGTACGATGAGAACAATAATTTGGAAGGTTTCTTGGCTACACAACCCTCACCGGCGGAAGGTGTTCCATCCAAATTTCGGTGCAGTTGGGAAGGCCCGTACAAAGTTGTGAAGAAGATCAGTGATACCATCTACCGCATACAAACAAATAGGAAACCACGAAGTAGAAGAGTGGTACAATTGGAGATGCTAGCAGCGTTTAGATCGAGAGATTTTTCTGATCGGGACGATCAGACTTAGGTGGAGGGCAGTGTTACGAATATTAGCAACACTAAGGGGTACTGAAAATTTTTAATTTTTATAAGCTTTTCTGATCTAATTGTTGTTAGTGCGAATAAAAGAGACTTGTTCCACCTTTTAACTCAACGTTTCGCCAAATTTCCTTGGCATCATCAGGAGTTAAGATATCTATATTTATTTAATATAAGAAAGCGAACATTACAATAAGTTTTGTGTATTTTTTTACATACATATATCTAGAGATATGTAAGGGGGAGGGGTACTGCCATCTCTAAGCCGATGCTAAGCAGTGACTTGATGCCCATCAATAATTCAATCATTATGTCTACACATATGTACGTACACGCAGCAGAGAAGCAACGCATAAAAACATTCAGATATCTTATCTGAGATATGCAATTATAATTGTGGAAGTGTCGCTCACAAACACACGCACATATGAGAGCTATACACGTACATCTGTAGTTATAATTATAACAGATAACCAACTAGTAGATTCTAGAACAGAAGCGCCTAGAAGATGCAACGAGGAAATCAAAGAGTATAAAAGGCCTCAACAATAGAGGCGCTACAATCAGTTTCGCTTAAGCACGCTATCTGTAAAGCAATAGCAGTATTATTTGGAAATCAGTTGTAGTGTTATTGTAAAGAACTTGAATAAAGGCCATTTTACATTTTGAAATATTGGAGTTATTCATTCAACAGTTTAGTGCTTCGAACATTAGTAGAAGATTGCAAATAAGAGGATTTGCAGTAAATCCGTTACAATATATATAAACAAACAATTAGTCGGAAATTTTCTTATGAAAAAGTATAGCAAAATGTTTTGTCAAAGCCACGTTCATTTAATTACTCTGCAATATGCGTCAATATGAACCTGTTTGTTTAACTAATTAAAAATTTCCATTAAAGTAATTTATTAAATAGGCTAAATAGGCTTCTATAACGCTTAATAAGGTTTTTCTATTTGCCGGGCGGCCGTCGTGGTGTGATGGTAGCGTGCTTCGCCTACCACACCGAAGATCCGGGGTTCGCGCCCCGGGCAAAGCAACATTAAAATTTTAGAAACAAGTTTTTTCAATTAGAAGAAAATTTTGTCTAAGCGGTGTCGCCCCTCGGCAGTGTTTGGCAAGCGCTCCGGGTGTATTTCTGCCATGAAAAGCTCTCAGTGAAAACTCATCTACCTCGCAGATGCCGTTCAGAGTCGGCATAAAACATGTAGGTCCCGTCCGGCCAATTTGTAGGGAAAATCAAGAGGAGCACAACGCAAATTGGAAAAGAAGCTCGGCCTTAGATCTCTTCGGAGGTTATCGCGTCTTACATTTATTTTTTTTTTGTCGCAACAACTTTTTTTGTTCATTTGATTACTGAAATGGTCAATTATGAATCAGTTGATTCAACATCTTGTTGCGCTGGATAGCAGCATTGAATGTCTGATATTCTAATAAAAATTGCCATAATTTTCACTGGCGCCAGCAATTTGATATCACTTTCCTTTCAATTGCTGCTGCCAAACTAACATTTTTTGTTGTCTTCTATTCTAAAATGTATTCCTCCATATGTTCGTTCCCTTGGATGTAAGCATCTACTCTATAATTTTGCCATTCATTCTTATTGAATGCAACCAATTTTATTGTCATTTTTTCCAACTTCCGCACTGTCGCGCCACTCCCTAATTCAAAGAGACACTCTAACAAGTTTTCCATATTTTATATATTTACTCCTTTTATCCCATGCATTTTTTATTTAGCAGAAAAAATTGCAGTATTGCATAAATTTGCACTTGCATGCAACAACGAATATTTTGTACACACACATACACACGCGCACACATAAACCTATGCTTGTTGCGTGACCATACAACGCCTTCGCACTCTCTTCTATTGTTGGCTCCCTGCTTTGGCCGTCAGTCCACCTCTGGGTGATACGTTTGCTCCTTGAAGTCGTTTGGTGCTCTATGTAGCCATTTTCTATTGAGGCGTTATAATTTATTTATGATTGTCTCGACGAAATGTGTGACCGACTGTCTGCCATGCTGTCTGTATAGCCTTATTTGTAATTTTGTTTGTTCCTGATTTTTCTTCCTTATTTTTTAGATTTTTGTTCGCTGAATAAACGCATATAAATCTGTTTTAAAAGCTTATGCGCTCAGTCGTAAAATCTTTTCGGAAAATTTATGAGAAAGAGTTATTGTTGTCAAAATTCAATCATTTATTAGAAGATGCATGCAGGTTAGGTTAGGTTAGGTGGTAGCTGCCCTGATAATGATAGCTCACCTGGACAACACGAAGGTCCGTTTTGATACCACATACACAAAAATAACGGCGGCCACCGTGGTGTGATGGTAGCGTGCTCCGCCTATCACACCGTATGCCCTGGGTTCAACTCCCGGGCAAAGCAACATCAACATTTTAGAAATAAGATTTTTCAATTAGAAGAAAATTTTTCTAAGCGGGGTCGCCCCTCGGCAGTGTCTGGCAAGCGCTCCGATTGTATTTCTGCCATGAAAAGCTCTCAGTGAAAACTCATCTGCTTTGCAGATGCCGTTCGGAGTCGGCATAAAACATGTAGGTCCCGTCCGGCCAATTTGTAGGGAAAAATCAAGAGGAGCACGACGCAAATTGGAAGAGAAGCTCGGCCTTAGATCTCTTCGGAGGTTATCGCGCCTTACATTTATTTATTTTTTTTTTTTACACAAAAATAACGGTGACTTAGATCTAGCTGCTTAGAGAATCATCGTTGGGTAGAAACGATAAAGCTCCGAATGATACCGATCTCAACTTTGAATAAATCCTCGGGAGATCCAAGTGAGTCGCGACCGAAGTACTTTCGCCTAGTTCTGGCAAAAGCTGGGCAATCAAGCATAAAGTGATTTGGTGATCCCACCTCACCGTCCTCCATACAGCTGCAGCAGGATGGAGTTTCCAAAATATTGAGACGTACCGCATGGATACCCATGGGACAGTGCCCTGTCAAAACCCCAATGACCATTGATAGGTGAGCCTTAGTGAACCCATTTATTTCAGCAGACCTCCTGCCATCCACTTTCGGCCAGAAAGATCTTACTACCCTGCAAGACGTGGTGGCCAACGAAATCCCGAAATCCCTACAGCCATCTTCATTCGGTTCAGTTGTACCAGGATACAAATAAAATAATTGAAAGTAGATTAACTGTTAAAAAATTGCCTCCAGAAGCCCCAAAACTATATACAGATAAGCCTTTTTTTGCATCATTGTTAAGATAGGCCAACAGAAGCGATTCTCCATTAGAGCTTACGATTTCGTCTCCAAAACAAGCGAATATTTCGAGATTTGAGAATCTCGCGAGAAGCGAAATTTACGAGTAAAGCTAGCGCGTTTCTCGACATTAAAATAAGTCCCTGTATTGCCAATATTATATCTAGAGCTTACAATTTCTTCTCTTGCACAAGCAAAAATTTCGATACTCGAAAAATCGAAAACTCTACTTCTCGAGAGAATCTCGAATTTCGAGTTAAGGCTCCATTACTGATACTTAGCATAGACTTGACTTGACTTGAGAACTGTCACTTACAGTTGTGTTAAATGAACATTGCATGTTACTGATTACTCAAAACTTGGCAACACTTAACTTGACTTAGAAGTCTGTTGAATTTTGATTTTCTATGTAAGTTCTAAGTGACGTTTACATTTTGAGATGCCAGTTCTTTGTTTCCATTTTCTTTTGACATTTTGTCATACAAATTGACATTTATTTAAAAATAAATTTCAACGCTGATTATGATGCCAGATTGTATGCGCCAAGTGGAGTATAATCGTGGCTAAGTTGCCAAGTTTACGCCAAGTCAAGTCAAGTCTATGCTAAGTATCAGTAATGGAGGCTTTAGTCAAAGAGCTAGCGCGCTTCTGGGCATTCAGTTAAGTCGCTGCATTGGCTGAATTGTATGTAGAGCGTACGATTTTTTCACGAAAGTCTCGCTTGTGTTGGGAAAGAAATCTTAAGCTCTATATAATACTGCCAATGCAGCGAATAAATTGTATGGCCGGAGGCGCGCGAGCCTTACTAGAATTTCGGTGTTCTGGAATCTCGTGAGAAGTCGATACTTGCTACAACAACCGAAATTGCTTTTCGAACAAACAAATTCGGGAAACCGTAAGCCCTACTCTTCATTCGTTTGCTAATAAAGTGGAGGGTTCAAAAAAAAGTCAGGCGCAATCGTTTTGGTTTTAAAAGGGTACTCAACAGGGAATATCTCCCCTCACCTAATCAGTTGCTCATGGTCAAGATGGTAAACGCCTTACTCCGAAATGACGAATACCCCGTGTAACATTATAGTTCTTTCTACGAGTATATAGTTACTCCCAGAACTCGCCCGCCCATAATTGAAGTGTATCATTGGTATTCTATGACAGTGCTAAATACCATTGAAATGTGTTTGGAATGTGCCCTCTTTGACTGTAAATGCAAAATGAAATGGTACTCGGTTGGCATTGTTATTAAAATAGCAGACCATGCTGTAAGGAGACTTCGAGGCCTACGAGAAGCGTTTTATTATCGATATCCGATCCATGGGTTCTTCAGTATTCTTACTAGGATTGACTTTATACCAGCATGACAGTAAATTGTGTATGCTGCCTCTTTTGCCAGGCAACTTATTTGTTTACCATCCACTTACGAAGGAAAGTAGTTGATGTTACAAAGGAAAACCCCCTTTCTAAAAGTTTAGGCGAGTGTTACTAAGCTTCGGTTCGGCTCGACTTGCTTATCAGTTCTCCATAAAAGGTTTGGAGCTACCGGTGCTACCCACGGTGAAGTAAAGTGTGTGTAAAATTAATCTCCCCATACTGACGAGTGATAGGAGTTATATCCGTTGATCAGCCTTAGAGTTGCACATCACTACCTTTTGCGCAAGCAGGCGAATAACTCAGATGGAGCTCAAAACAAATGTATTTTAGTGGACAGAGTAACGAGTGTGCATCAGCAGGAAAGTTATTCTTCTTGGCCACAGTTCCTCTTATAAGCCAGGATTCATAGCACCGTGTTGATTAGATTGTTTGGGGGAGATCCTGAGCAAAGGGAGCCCATTTGTGTTCGCTGTTTGCAAGATGATGACCTTGAATCGTTTCATACACAGTTGTAAAAGCTATAAAATAAAATTGAGTTAATGGATAGACGTCTTATACAAACGGCAAAGGACGGCCATTTTCGGTAGGTTAGGTTGAGCTGGCCGGTTCATGAGGACCTCACCTAGACTGAATAAGTCCGTAGTCTTACCAGCAGTTTATTTAACGACCAAACTGTAAAACCCTATCAAAAACCAGGACTCATGTTATAAAATAACTCCGTCCTCTTGGCAAATACTAGAAGCATTTTAGGACCTATGCCATTTGCTGCCTATAGTTCTGACAGCTGTATCACTCCTAATAGCGTAGCCTTAGCCTGGCAAGCGCAGCGCATGAGCAGAAAACGTAATCGTTCCCGAGATGGTCGGGCTGGTACCGTAGTGGTGCTTGCTACCGGAACGTACCGGATCTGCATCCGGAAAAGGACCATCAACATCGATAACACTCCTCAAGGGCTTCGGGGAGCGCCCTTATCGCTACAACAAAAACAACAGCACCAAACGTGTTCGATCTTTTCCTCCTCCAACCATCACTTCCTACATCTGCTATCACTGAACAAACCTAATTTAAAGGTATGTGACGCCAGAAGCCAGTGTCGAGTCAGAATACCCGTCATGAGTCTACAGTCCTCTCTTTTTAATGATAGAAGTTTGTTAGTCTAAGGTTGTAAGACCTATACATAATCTTCGACACTTTACAGCCCCGCGCTTGAACCCAACCCGCATGGTCGATCATGTGCATCTTTCGCCTTCTCTTAATCTCGTCCAAATAGGGCTGTCTATGGAGAGAGCTTTAAGGGATGCCCATTTTTTAGCTAATTCATCCAATTCTTCATTCCCATCTATTCCCATATGCCATGGGACCGAATATAGATGCAGATGTATGCTTTTCCCCTTTACGATGCTTCCCAGGGATTGCTTACACTCTAACACACTTTTAGATTCTGTGCTATGAGAGATTATTGCCTTAATTACTGCTTGGCTGTCAATATAAAAGTTAGCACAGCTGCAGTTTAAGGTATCCTCTTCCAGGGTCTCTACTGCTTTGGTTATGGCTACTATTTCCGCTTGGAAAACGCTACAGTAATCCGGCAGCCTGTAGGATCTGTTTATTTCCGGATCAGCACAGTATACCGCAGACCCTACTCCTTCCACTATCTGTGTACACATGTATCGTCTCGCCTGCCATTTGAGCACCCAGGCGCCAACCATCCAACTCTATTGTGGCTTTAAGAGCCCCCACGAAGCGCAGAAAGGGAATCAGGTAGTATTGCACCCATTTCACTCTTGGCTCCGGGAGTGCGAGCACTTCCGGTCTTATTACTTCTGTACTACAGGTCGCACCCTCACGCAGCGGCCATCGGTATAGCTTTCAGATGTAGTTGGGATTGGATATCAGAAAATGGCTTTGCTGACATATGTACAAGACATATTGATTACATCTCGTATTTTAGTGCTTTGTTGGATCAAAGAAATCTGGAACTTTTTCAACCAAAGTCGTCGGTCGGACTTTTAAACATCTGCAGGAGGAAGGCATAAGAACACCTTAGCATTAAATTTGGTGACCATATAACCCTTGTATTTTCTGAGAGCGAGAGAGAGATCATTGTAAGCTTAAGTCAGAGGCTGCGCCGGTTTCTGGGCATAAAAGCAGTCATGTCTTAAAATAAATAAATAAATGTAAGGCGCGATAACCTCCGAAGAGATTTTAGGCCAAGCTTCTCTTCCAATTTGCGTCGTGCCACTTTTTAATTTTTCCTACAAATTGCCGGGACGGGATCTACTTGTTTTATGCCGACACCGAGCGGCATCTGCAAGGCAGATGAGTTTTCACTGACAGCTTTTCATGGCAGAAATACACTCGGAGTGCTTGCCAAACACTGCAGAGGGGCGACCGCGATCTTCGGTGTGGTAGGCGGAGCACGCTACCATCACACCATGGTGGCAGCCATGTCTTAGTGCCTTGTAATATTGATTTTAAACAATGCCACAACTTGTCTGCAGTACTCTATGCTCAAACAAAGCAGACACCTAGCCAGACCTTTGGATATTGATGATATCATAGTTTGGTTCACCTACAATCTTTCGATGCTTACCTGTCTGGTCTTTGTGAATTATTGGTTTCGATGGCCAGAAGCGGGAGCGCTATAGCTGACTGCGGGCTCAGAATTTCGTACCTTTCTAGTCCTTTGAGGTTTGCGAATACCTCAGCCTGAAAGACTGAAGCGCAAATCCCAAAACAAAGGTGAAGTCCGTTTCCATTTTCTTTAACAAACTGCGCAGCCAGCTGTCAGCAAAGATTCTGGAATGTATGAGTTCAACATCAATATGAACCTTGCATGCCTTATTTGGGATTAAGCTCTGAGGTATCGGGTTTGTTTAACCACCTCGACGTGATTAACTCTGGTTTTTGATAGTTAACCTTTAAAATATTTTATAATCTGGTTGGGAGCTACGAGCACATGCGAAGGCTAATGAAAGAAACGAAATAAAGTTCTTATAGCTCAAGTCACTTAAAACAACTGGATCTGGGCCCTTATCGTGTTTTACGATCACGGATCGAAAACCATATTCCCTCGAACGATAGATATGAAACGTTCAATCTTTTTTTGAAAATGACAATCGGTTATAGATATTATGAGTACGAATTGTCCTTATCTCACATATGTATTAATCCGGTTCACCACCTTAGAGCTATTGTGGTTTCAAAAATACTTTACGATCGCGATGCGGGCCCTGGATCTGGAACAATTCATCTATGTTCGATAGGGTTGCCAAATATTTCTTCTAATGAGAGCGGTTTGTAAATGAAAACGCAGCGGTTTTGAAATCTACTTGGTACGATATTGCTGACTGGTGTAGAAAAGAGATGGTGAATTTTGACTTTGCAAAAAACCTTTTCTAGTTTTTTTTTCGTTTGAATGATCTTAGTAAATCGAAGACATTTGACTATCCAGAGAAACATCGACGTGGGATTATTTTCTGACAGCCCACTACTACAAGCGATTTACTAATGGCGATATACATATTAAGATTTTTAAAAATATTTAGAGTTAACATTTTTCTTTTCTAACATGTTTAATTAATTACATAACATGATCTAAACTTAAATCCCTACCCCAATTTCATAGTCGCATCGTTGTGAAATTTTTTTCAAAAATGCCACCAAATTGTCAATTGATGTGACATCATTCGCTTGTCCATCAACTTACGCGGTACCATCAAATGCCATAATAAATGAGAAAAATATTTTTCATCAACACAAAAATATGGTAATAACAATAAAATGTCATACAAAATTAAATGAAAAGCAAAAATATGCAATAAAGATTGTGGCAGCTCAACGAACGGGGTACAAACAGGGAATATTTAAAACAGATGACGGTATTGCGCGCTTAAATTTACTGTCATAGTTGAGTGTTAAATTGTAGCACCCAACGTTGCGTTCTTTCTTGTGTTTTTTTGTAAGTTTTTTGTTCATTGTTGCCATTGCCATTATTCGCATATTTTCTGTGTTGGTTTTAATGACATTCGAAACAACAAAGAATTCTGACAGCTTTAGACGAAAATAATAAATGTTTCATCTTGAACATTTATCGCCACCGCAACAACAATAACAAAAAAAAAAAAAACAACACAAGATTCTAAAAAAAGCACACGAATTTACAAGTAAAGCGTAATAAAATTGCTATGATGCAGGAGCAATGTTGCAACATGTTGCAATAATAAAGTGACACAAGTATGTACACGTATGTGTATGTGTAGCAGTGGCTGGACTGCCGCTAGTCACTTGTCAATCGTTTGACAACATGCAGTATACACATCAAACTGCACAACAACAAAGTAACGCTGTCATCAAGTGTTATTCTTTGACATTTTATTGCAGCACTTGCTGCGAAGGATGTCTGGTGGAAGTAATGGAAACGATAGAATAGTCAAGGCATTCGCAGTAGAGGGTGAAAAAGTTAGTTTTACCATACATTGGACTGAGAAAAAGGCGATATGAAGGATGCTAATGGTACCAATTTCATGTGGTGCGAATTTTCCATATATAGCAGACAGATATCGGTTGATTATTTTTAGGTTGTTTGCTATTGTATGAAGTGAATTCGCACACATGCCAAGGTGATTCCACGAACTGACAATGCTAAAATGCGTCGTTTTAAAAAGATCGACGGGCAACAGCATGCTAGGCTAAAATCGTTTTTCTTAACATCCCTAGAACCGATTTACTATGCACAAAGCCTGTGTAGCAGGACCTTATAATATCCATAGATTGTACTTAGCTGCCAAGGGCCAATGTTATATATCCCCGTAATGATATCATTAGTTGTTTGACACCTAGATATAAAGTGTTATAATACCAAAGAGCATACATAACAAGAGGCGTCAGTTCGTATGTTTGATATCAAACACTCGCCACAAAAGATTGGGGTTACTGACAGTTGCTTCCCACTTTTCGTTTTAATTTTCGCCGAATGTCAAAATAGTAGAGCAGTGTTGCCAGAACTTCTTTGCAGAAAAAAGGCTAGCTAAGAATAATAAATATAAATAAATGTAGGACGCGATAACCTCCTAAGAGATTTTAGGACGAGCTTCTCTTCCAATTTGCGTCGTGCTCCTTTTTAATTTTTCCTACAAATTGGCGAGACTTGACCTACTATTGTTATGCCGACTCCGAACGGCATCTGCAAATCAGATGAGTTTTCACTGAGAGCTTTTCATAGCAGAAATACACACGGAGTGCTTGCCCAACACTGCCGGGGGCGATCCCGCTTAGAAAAAATTTCTTCTGATTGAAAAACCTTATTTCTACAATTTGGATGTAGCTTTGTCCGGGGCGTAAACCCAGGACTTCGGTGTGATAGGCGGAGCACGCTACCATCACACCACGGTTGCCGCCACTAAGAATAAAAGCTAAAAGTAAAAGGCAACTTGTCCATATACATAAATAAGGCCCAAAATATTTCAATATCACAGTGCTATTCATCGTCTGATGTATGAGAATTAATGAGATAATTTCTCATAACAAAGTCGTGTCAGCATACAAATTGTGGCATAACAAAATCGTGGCAATATTTCTTACAGAATAAGAAAAGGGGTACAAAGTCAGCCATTTTGCAGTGTGACAGGTTACCTAGTTCAAGTCGATTCGCTTGAATGCACTAAATGTAAAATTTTGTTTTCAATTAATTTTTTCGCTGGCGATCTTATTGGCTCCATCAATGGCAAGCTTTATAAAATTACCAAGAGGCAAACGTGATTTTGAAATAAATTTTTAATTTAATCGATCGAAATATCTAACCACTAAAACTTCATCAACTACATCTACAAAATTTTTTTTGTAAAATCCGACATTACTCCTTTATATGCCGGAATTGCCTTTGTTCTGCTACAATTAAATGATTGAACGATTTTTAAATCTGTGCAGTAGTGAAAAAGACAAAATTATCAAAATCAAGGCTACTTGCTTAAAAATCACCACAATTTACAAAAAGGTACCAGCGCACCAAACAGAGTCCGAAGTGGCAACCGTGGTTTTCGTCGTGTTTTTGCGAACATCCATAAAGAGTAATGTCAGTAACCCCAATCTTAATCAGCGTGTAGTTTGGGTTCGAATCAAACATGTTAAGTGATGTCTCTTGTTAATTTATCCTCTTTGGTTTAAAGTTGCTTAGTTTATGTCAAAAACGATTTCTTGATTCAGTTTGGTAAAGCAGGAGATATCACATCAACCAGGCAAATCAGTTACATAACATAGTAGTTATTCTATAAACGAAGTAAGTCTTTAAGTTAGTTTACTTCTATGATATCAATGAAATTTAGAATAATGTTTTGTCAGCCTTGTAAAAAATTTTTTATGTAGCTTGGCAGGTTTACATTTTAGGGAAATGATATTTATGATGATATTGGTTGATTTGATTTTATTGATATGATTTTTATGATATGATATGACAATATATTAGGTGTTTTGAAAACAAAAGCAAAAGTCTCATCCCACCCATGCAACAATAGTGATAGTATAAAGGAAAACCGAACACGAGGCAGAATAAATGTATTGTCGATATGTAGCGACAGAAATAAACTCCTAACATTTGTCAAGTGATGCCAGTTTGCTGTATAATAATTCATGTTATGTGGAAGTTAAGATAAAAAAAAAAACGACTCAATTCAGCATATTCGTGCCAAAAACTGTATTATATATGATCCTTACAGAAAATTAAACCAGCTTTGAACTTGCAAATGGGCATGTGCTTGTGGATAAGCCATTATCGATAGCTGATAATTCTTCGAGATGTCTTTTAACTAATATATCTTTTTTAAGGGACTGCTTCCTACTTTGGTTTCCGGTGTATGCCGCTTCATTTACCATTGCATGTTGTAATAAAATTAAAAGCCGTCGCTAATTTAATCAGTCAAGTGAAATATGAAATTACTCTTCTGTTACAACTTTCAACTTTCGTTATCGCATCCGTCGTTTCTGAGGCTACTACGTCTGCTGCTGAACGCCCTTACCAACTTCAATTTTGATTGACATCTGTGAATTCACTTCATCGCCTCCTGCACTTATGGTATTTGCAGTGCACTTTCAATCCTTATACCTATAAAAAGATGCCCGAGTACATAACCGTCGTGTGTCCGCCTCGGTTAACTTAACGTTACGTCAAACACACAATTGTTGCCTCAAGTGCTTGAAGCGTTTCGCAAAATTCGCATCTTTCATATTTTGTGACAATGTTGCATTGCTGTTAAATTCTTTACATATTTGCATTTACAATTTTTTTATCCGCTAATAAAAAAAAAACGAAAAAAATGCTGTTGAAAACTCTCTTATATGTCTGTTTCTGGCTGGCAGTATGCTGCAATTGTTGTTGCAGGCACATGCTGTTAGTGCACTTAATAACTTCATTTTTGACACTTGCCTTGCAACCCTGTGCAGTTGTGTGGAATGAGCTGTGTTTGGTATGTGTGTGTATGGTGAAATGGTGCGAAATCTTTCAATGCATTAATGCCTCAGTTGGCTGTTGGCTATTTTTGTTGTTTTTTGTTGTTGCCATATTACGTCTACTTGATGGCTTTTAACTAATTGCTGTTCTGAAGTGTCATACGTTAAAGTTTTTTGAGTATTGTTTTTGTAAAATATTGTGTATTCTCAAACACCTCAGCTGTCAGCATTAATAAAATGTATTATACATTTATCATTTTTTTTAACCATTCCTTGTTTGACAGTTATAATACTAACGATTTCGATGTTTAAATGGGGGAAGAGTTTTAAATCCCCTTTTAATGGAAATAGTGCACGGAAAGCGCGGCGGAAGTTGCCGTGGCCAAAGTTGCGGAAAGATAAAGAGATGTTGATGGCAACATACAACGTGCCGCCAGTATGCTATTGGATATATGTAAACTAAAGACACCTAAGCTCCGTCTACATCAAAAGGTGCAAAACCTTGTAAATCAGTTCCTGCTACGATTTATGTGAAGTCGCGCAACACCGTAGTCCGGAAAGATATCGATCTTTTAAAAGAGGTGGTTTCAGTTTAACGCTCACTTCGCTGACGTAGAATTTCAAGAACCATATTAACATTTACCTCCGGTTGGCAGCCCAGCACACGAAATCCAAGTATCAGTTGCCACGGGTAATTTTAATTTTAATCGTAAAATAGTTCGATGTAACCACAATGTGTTTCGCATCTATTACAGCCCTGGTTGCAGAGCGATTTGGTATACGTATACATCTTATTCACGGTGGAAGCAATGGTATAGAGGACTACCTTTGGAGGAAGCTCAGATTTGCTTGCTAGTGAAGCTCCCACAACAAACAGTCCAAGGCAACAGAAAATTTCCTATATCTGTTGTCTTTTGGTTGAGGAGAATACCAGGAAACTTCTCCCCTGAAGAAGATGCCAAGGTATCGTGGTAGGCGCCCACTTGGTATTCCACACAGTCTATACTTACTGCAAAAGTCGTTTATGCCTACAATGTAAAGGCGTGAAGAAAGAAGACGACGGCAAATAGTTGGCCACCTTATTGACGCTTGGGATATATATTGTATTTTAGGCATCTCCATAGAGGAAGAATACAAAATGCATACATAAGTAGGCCTGTTTTCGATCTAGATACCGTAATATTTTAAACTCCTGCCTATTTAGGCTGAGTTCCCGGTCACAATTAGAAAGAAGATAATTAAAAGGCAAAACTGCATGTAGAACACATTTCATAGACTTGTCAGTTACAACAGATATTGGAATTGCGGTGTCTAGTATTTGCTCGGAATACGGTAACTCTATTGACACAATAAGTCCACGTGAATTCTTTATTGACCGACAAGCTAAACTTAACCTAACCTAAGTGAAATCGTGACCAGTCTAATATAAGACTCACATGTGAAGCATTCACACACCATGTTAAACGCCTTTTCTAAACTCCATGATGCTAACTCATCTCTATAAAATGCCACTGAATCACACTCCAGGGGCGAGTGTCTAAGCAGCATAACCTTGAGTTATTTCAGGAATAACATCTAAATTGATTGCATTGACTTGCTAAGGAAACGTTCGGTGTAGTAGTTTTTTCCACGACCGTTGACATAACAACAAAAACTAACCTGGTTAATATCAGGCTAAAGATATTCATGCAGACGTCTAAACCAGTTTTTGGATAGCGCTAGTTGCTTTCTGGCTATTTAGGAGTAGCTGCACTTAGAATAAGCTTGGAAAGTGCTGAGTTGACACCACTATCCACATTCGTTGGATTTTTTAGTCTTTACCCACACAAGCGTACCCAGAAGACTTTGTCGTGCCTGAAAATTGGTTTGCCCACATTTGAAAATGGTTCTTCATACCTCCTTTTAATCTCTATACCATCCACGTCTACTTACTGTTTCGTTCATTTCATTTTCTTATTCATGCCCTTCTCTTATCTTAATTCTCTTATAATTCCTACTCGCACTAGCACTCCCACTCCCACCGCAATTGCACCTCCAACTCTCACACCCACTCCTACTCCTAATCGCACTACCACTCCCACCCCATTACCTAACCCTGTAATTATATATTTGAAGCGAATCCTTAGAGCGACGGAAGCTGGAAGTTAGAAGTAATGTGAAACCTGTTCACCCTTGACTTCCGGGCCCTCGGTACAACTCAACAAGGAAATGTAAAACTAATTGCTTGATATAAACGAGAAAATCGCCCCCCCCCCCCCCCCCCCCTACTTCAACACTGCTTGTCATACAAATGCACGTGTCATTCGTCCGTGCGCTATTATTCTGACCCCCCGTTTGATTTGGCCAATTTTTATATTCCACTTTAGTTGTTATTTAAGTACATTTGATTGCATTTAGAGTAAACTTTTGCAGTAACGCGTGTCATTAATGATATTTCTTTTTCGCTTTTCGCAGCTGATGCCAGCCCATCCTCCCTTGAGTGCTGACTTGCAGTCACACAATGCATTTGGGTATCGTTTTTACCTTGTTGAGAGTACTTCGGCTAGAAGTGTGTAATCCATAATGATATCAACTAAAATCCAAATATAAACGTCGTTTGTGCACTCGTATGAAGTGAAAATCGATAAATGTGCAATCAGCAAATGAGCATTGGATGCCCAAAGGATGTATTTATAGAACAGGTAAGTGGGCTTAAGAGCATATGGGCTGTGGGGAATATATTTTACATTTTGCAATGTCTAATCAATATTTTGTGGTAAAATCATTAATGCAAGTGCAGTTGTGGGTAAATAAATGTGCATTTGATTCAAGCACAACCAATTATCGAAAGTAAATAAGTGTGGAATTCAAATCAACTAAACATAATTGAATTTAAATCAGCTTAATTCAGCTTTGAATTCTTTTAACTTGGCTAAACTCACTTATCGCCCTCTCTTTCTCATTGGGTTTTTACAGCGATTGTAAGCCCTATTCTATACTATTGTGTTTGGTGTAAAGCCACACAAAAAAACCTACCTCAAAAAATTAGAGGGGGTATGCAGACTATCAATGCTTAGCATTACGGGAGCCCTGAAAACAACCCCGACGGCTACACTGTATGCCATTCTGCACATTCCACCTGTCGACCTGGTAGCACATAGCGTTAACAACTGCAACCAGGCTCGGTGCCTCGGGGCAGCTTGAGCGCCGACCATACGGCCATAGTAAACGAACAGACTACCTGATTTCCTATCTGCACCTCCAGGGAGATCTTAAGGCCACAATAGAGGTGGACGGTTGGCGGAAGGGTGCTCAAATGCGGACGAGGCGAAACATGTGTACACAGATGGATCCAAGGTAGTGCAAGGAGTAGGGTCTGCGGTATATTGGTATACTGCGCTGATCCCGAAATAAACAGATTCTACAGGCTGTCGGATTACTGTAGCGCTTACCAAGCGCAAATATTAGCCATAACCAAAGCAGTAGAAACATTGGAAGAGAATAGCTTAAGCTGCAACCGTGTTAACTTTTATATCGAGAGTCAAGCCGCAATTAAGGCAATAATCTCGCTTAGCACAGCATCTTAATGCGTTTTAGAGTGTAAGCAGTCTCTGCAGAGAATCGGGACAGGGAGAAGCATACATCTATATTGGGTTCCAGGGCATATGGGAATTGATGGGAATGAAAACGTGGATGAACTAGCTAAAAAGGGCGCATCCCTTGAAGCTTGCTCCGTAGACGTCCCAATTAGACTGGGCAAGATTAAGCGAAGGCGAGAGGTGCACATGATCGACCAAGCAGGAAAGGCGTGGGTTCAAGCGCGGGGCTGTAAAGTGTCGAAGATTGTGTGTAGGTCTTACAACCTTAGACTAACACAGTTGCTTCTATCATTAAAAAGAGAGGACTGTAGACTCATGATGGGTATTATGACTGGGTACTGCCTTCTGGAGTCACATGCCTTTATTTTAGGCTTGGTCAGTGATTGCAGATGTTGGAAGTGCGGGTTGGAGGAGGAAACGATCGAGCATGTTCTGTGCTCGTGCCTTGCGCTTGTCAGGCTAAGATTCCAACTATTAGGAGTGATACAGCTGTCAGATATAGAAGCAGCAAGTGGCTTAAGCCCTAGGAAGCTTCTAGTATTTGCCAAGAGGACGGAGTTATTTTATAACATAGGTCCTGGTTTTTGATAGGGTTTTTCAGTTTGGTCGTTAAAACAAACTTCTGGTAACACTACGGACTCATTCAGTCTATGTGAAGTCCTCATGGACCGGCCAGTTCAACCTAACCTAAACTTACCATAACTTAACTAATGCAACTTGGATTCCGGACGCTAACAGCAATGTTTTGGAACAGGGGCACGTCGATGTAACTTCAGTTAATACCACATTGATCAGTCGAAAAAAAATCCAAAAAAATGAAATTTCGCAGGCTCGAAAATTATTTTTTTGGGTATGCGTAGTGGAACCTTTTTTTCTGGCCCAAATCCTATCGAAAAATCGATGGTGCGATATCGGTTAATAAATCGACCCAGTCTAATGTACAAGTTTACACATCGAACTTTACGGGTACTTGGTTCTCACGCCGTTTTTTCTTTATTAGAAGCCATCGTTAGCAAAAATTTGTTACTCTTACAAAATAAAGTTCGTATTTTGTTTCCTTATAACAATTTGGTTTTGTTTGTTTCGCCTTTTTTGTGAGTATTATTTTATTTTTATATGCTTGAATCATAATTAAGCTTAAAAAGTTGAAAGCCCTTTTCACCATCCCTATTTACTTACTTACATAATTTGCGCTTAACCGTTAAAGCGCGCCAGTCGCTCCTTATCTCTGCCAGCCGGCGCCAATTGGTCACACGAAGGGAGTTTAAATCGTTTTCCACCTGGTCCTTACAACGGAGTGACGGGCCACCCTCTACCTCTGCTTCTATAGGCGGGTTCCGATAGAAACACTTTCATGGCCGGCACGTCATCTTTCATTCGCATAACATGGCCTAGCCAGCGCTGCGTTTTAATTCGCTGGCCTATGTTGATGTCTGCGTATAGCTCGTACAGCTCATCGTTAAATCTTCTTCGGTACTCGCCATCGCCAACGCGTAGTGGTCCATAAATCGTTCGAAGAACTTTTCTCTGGAACACTCATAGAGCCGCTTCGTCTGCTGTTGTCATGGTCCATGCTTCTGCACCATATAGCAGGACGGGTACGATAAGTGACTTGTAGAGTATGCTTTTAATTTGCCGAGAGAGGACTTTACTTTTCAAAGTAGCATTTATTGGAAGAGTGATTGTTCGCTGGATTTCAGAGCTGATCTTGTTGCTAGTGTTGATGATGCTGGTTCCCAAAAAAGCGAAGTCTTACTATTTCGAAATTATGGCTGCCAACAGTAGCGTGGTTGCCAAGGTGCATATACGCCGACTCTTTGCTCGATGACAGGAGGTACTTCGTTCTGTCCTCATTCACCATCAAACCCATCTTTACCGCTTCTTTTTCCAGTTAGGAGTAAGCAGAACTAACGGCGCGGGTGTTTAGGCCGATGATATCAATACCATCAAGCATAAGCCAGTAATTCCACGCTTTTATAGAATATTGTTTTTTAGAGCGGTTAAGTTCTGCAGCTAGTATAATTTTCTCCTGCATCAAATTAAAGAAACCGGACGATAGGGGGTCACCCTGTCTGAAACCTCGTTTAGTTTCCAGCGGCTCAGAGAGTTCCTTCCCAATTCTGACTGAGCTTATGGTGTTGCTCAACGTCATTTTGCACAGCCGTATAAGTTTTGCGGGTAAGCCAAATTCAGACATAGCGGCATATAGGCAGCTCCTTTTCGTGCTGTCGGAGGCGGCTTTAAAATCGACGAAGAGGTGATGTGTGTCGATTCTTTATCATCATTCATTTATTCCATCATCATCGATTGCGGGATCGGTTTCGTCATCCCTGTGCGGGGTACCATCCCTAGTTTAGTTTATTTTGAACAAAACAAAAAAAAAAAAAAAACTTGCCAAGTCGCCTCATATAAAACGTTAATAATTGTTCTTTATTAATAGAAATTGAAAAGTGGTCATTCCAAACATTGGTCAATTTCAAATAAGAAAAATTCATAAATATTTATTAAAAGCTAGTTACATTATAAAGCATACAAACATTATAAAGTTATTGTTTCATATCATAATTTCTTACAAATCTTTACTTTCTATCTTTTATTAATATTTATTTTACTTTTTATTTACAGGGATCGCAATCGCAACAGACCGCCAATGATTTCGAAGCTCGACAAACACACCTGTTCACTGAGAGCAGAAGTCAACCCCACGGAATACAGGGGTAAAGATGGCATATCTCTTAAGCACTTTGCTAGTACGATGCTAAGAGCGCGAGCTGCTAACTACCAGAAATAACGCTCACAAACTTTACCAAAAAATCCGGCGACAGATAGAACGTTTAAAGCCCGAAGCAAACTCCTGTTAAAACGAAAACGGCGACCTGGTTACCCATGTCCAGAGGATGCTTCTATTATAGAGGGAATAGTTCTATATATGTGTGTATATATTAAGATAGCGATTGTACGCCCTGGGAGGATGATGAACCTGTGCCCGCAATCTATGATGATGGAATAAATATTCCCCCACCTGACTATGACTAAGTAAGAATAGCGATAACCATACAAGGCCGAAGGCGTTCATGGATTGCCAGTGCAACTATTCAAATACGGAAGCGACTTCTTAGTAAGGCACATGCATCAACTTCTATGCTAAATATGGGCGAACGAGTGCATACCTGATGATTGGAATATTAAGTGTTCTTTGCTCACTCCGCAAGAAAGGGGATCCTGCAAAGTGCGCCAACTATCGGCTAATCAGCCTTCTTAATATCGCATATAAGGTCCTGTCGAGTGTAGTGTGGGAAAGATTGAAGCCAACCGTGTATCGGCTGATTGGACATAATCAATGAGACTTCAGACCTGGTAAATCTACCAGCGACCAGATTTTCAGTATGCGCCAAATCTAGAAAAACCCCGCGAAAAAAGCATTGACACACATCACCACTTTGTCGATCTTAAAGCCGCCTTCGACAGCACGAAAAAGAGCTGCCGCTATGTCTGAATTTGGTTTCCCCGCAAAACTTATACGGCTGTGAAAAATGACGTAGAGCAACACCATCAGCTCAGTCAAAGGGAACGACCTCTCCGAGCCGTTCGAAACTAATTGAGACAGGATGACCCCCTATCGTGCGATTTTTTCAATTTAATGCTTGAGAAAATAATACAAAAGGGGAATTAAAGGCTCTTTAACAATGTTCTATAAAAGCGTGCAATTACTGACATATCATGGAAACTGGAAAAAAATAGGAAAAGATGGTTTCGATGGTGAATGAGGAGCAAACGAGGTGCCTGCTGTCATCGAGCAGAGAATCGGCGCAATTGCGTTTTGGCTACGACGGCACGGTTGACGTCCTTAATAACGAAATAGTAGTTAAAAGGAAATTGCGAGAAAACGCAAATTTATTTAGTGATTAAGCATTGATTAATTTAATTTATCTTATTTGAATTGAATAAACAAAATACACCGAAATGCTTTTTTGGTTTTGTGTTTTCTTAAGTTATCGAATGAGGTAAGGACAAGAAAGATTTCATAGCTGATTTTCTCAATTTCCACAAAGCGATGGACACCAGTTTCAGGAGGTTTCAGTGTCACCGTTCTTCGAATCAAAATAATCTATTCGGCCTAGGTATTGAATGAGCTTCAAACGGCTATAACTACGGTCTCAGATTAATTACTTTTTACCCGTACTATCGGGATTCATGAATAAGCCTAGTAGGTTCGATAGGTTTCTTGCGTGAGGAAAATTTTAAAAAGTAGTAGATGTAGAAAACATTGCTTACTATAACAGGAGCTCAGAATTTAAACACAAGCGGCAGCGGAAGCAATTGCCCTCTATAATGCTCCTTAGAGTATACTAAACATTTGATAGGTTTCTTGCGTGAAGGAGAAATTTAAAAAAATCGGAAATGTAGCAAAACTTGCTCACTCTAATAGGAGCTCAGAAATTAAAAGCAAGCGACAGAGGAAGCAATTGTATTACAAAATGCCCCTAAATGTATGCTACAAATTTACTCATTTGTATAACGCATTATATACGCCATGACAGGAGCTCAATATAATTTGTATGATCTTGCTAAAGAAGCGGGCGTGATATCTTTTTTGTTGGTTCGTGTAAATATGCTGTCGTTCGCTTACATTGAACCTTCTAAGTTTTTCTACTCCCTCCATGCGTAAAAAGCGAGCACGATTCATATAGCGTAACCTATAAATTGATTCTGTTGGCTGTTGTTATTAATCCTATAAACCTGGAAATAAGTATTTTTGTTATTCTTCAAAATCCACCCCTTCGCTGCGTTCTTTTGTTGTTCTCGTAATCAGAACCTGCTTTCGATGTTTTCACAGTAATCCCAAAAGGACATGACTCCCGACATATTTTTAGACTTGTAGTCAGGACCTGTATTTCTACACTTGAAGGATGTGGCCAACCTTTTCAGCTGGAAGAAGTCAGATTCTCATTGCTTTAATCAAGGCTTTAACGAAATTAGCACTCTCGTTATAAAATCGTCTATGGCAACACGGAATTTTGCAATAGTTTCGATTCCATAGCTGAGCCATCACTATTTAAACACGAGCTCAGTATTGAAAAGCACGATAATAGCATAGGTTTCTTGCGTAAGGAAACTTTTAAAAAGTGGGAGATGTGGAAAATGCTTACTATAACAGGAGCTCAGAATTTAAACAAGCGGCAGCAGGAGCAATTGCCCTCTACAATTCTTGTTAAAGTATACTAAACATTTTATAGGTTTCTTGCGTGGTGGGGAAATTAAAAAAAAATCGGAAATGTAGCAACACTTACCTACTCTAACAGGAGCTCAAAAATTAAAAGCAAGCGGCAGCGGAAGCAATTGCATTACAAAATGCCCCTAAATGTATGCTACAAATTTACTCATTTGTATAACGCATTATATACGCCATGACAGGAGCTCAATATAATTTGTATGATCTTGCTAAAGAAGATTGCGTGATATCTTTTTTTGCTAGTTTCGTGTAAATATGCTGTCGTCCGCTTAGATTGAACCTTCTAAGTTTTTCTACTTCCTCCATGCTTAAAGATTGAGTCTAACAATTGGTGGCTGTTGTTATTAATGCTATAAACCTGGAAATAAGTAAGTATTTTTGTTATTCTTCAAGATCCATCCCTTCGCTGGGCTATTTTGTTGTTCTCGTAATCAGAACCTGCTTTCGATGTTCTGACAGTAATCCCAAAAGGACGTGACTCCCGACACATTTTTAGACTTGTACTTGAGGAACTGTATTTGTACACTTAAAGGATGTGGCCAACCTTTTCAGCTGGAAGGAGTCAGATTCTCATTGCTTTAATCAAGGCTTTAACGAAATTAGCACACTCGTTATAAAATCGTCTATGGCACCACGGAATTTTGCAATTGTTTCGATTTCATAACTGAGCCATAACTATTTAAACACGAGCTCTCAGCGGGTGATAGAAACATCCATCGAAAGACACGATAATAGCTTAGACAGACAAAAAAACTAGACACATAAAAAAGTGTTATCGTGATACAGATTGGACACTATTTAAATATTGCGCATTTGAATAGGTTTTCAGAATATAAAAAACCGACGACAGAGTAAGTACATGATTGATACATTGCTGCTGAATGTATGCTACAAAGTAATGTGGCGCTATCTCAAATTTGCATTTCCTCTGAAAGCTTTAACAATGTGTGTGTTCGGACATTTTGAGGCGATGTATACGTCATTTAAGTACTTCAATTGTCGTCGGTCTTTTTATTCTGAGCACATATTCACTCATTGTGGAATGTAATATACCTAAAACTAACTAACTACCTTAAAACTAAAAAGCACCGATTTAACACCAAATACTGCTCATTTTAATAGGTGCTCAGAGTATAAAGAACGCCGACAATTGAAGTAAATGATTTATACCTTCCCCTTAAAGTTTGCTACAAAATTATGTGACGCTGTCTCAAATACGGCATTTCCTCTCTATCGTTATACAGGGTGCACGTAAATTGAATATAATATACTATACCCTATAGTAGACTCTCGAGAATATATAATATAGCTTTGCGATTTCTATACTATTTTTTTTTTTTTTTTTTAGAGTTACAAAACTAGATTTAAAATGTCCTACAAATGTTTTCGTGGACAATTAAATTTATTTTATTTTATTTTTTAATCTCAAACTGCGCCGGAAACTTTGCCAAAATGACGGTTCTACCTAAAATTAATACATTGTAAGAGCTTTTTGCTCAAGAAACAGACGCCGAATTGCTTTCGACATGGATAAAGGAGCTCCTTCGTGAACAGAACTTGAGATACGGCGTACATAAAACAGACATGTGCGTTCGTGTGAATATTTGGGTACAATCACGAGTCCGCTGCAGTAGAATAACTCATTCAACTCGCATAATATCCACCTAAATACTGTCGCAGGGTAACAATTTTCAAAAAAACTTCTCAAATCTTTTAAATTTCGTGCTCGCTAGCTCTATCTCAAGCTGATCTTGAAGACGATAGCACATACGCAAACATTTTCTGAAGGCTTTGCTTTAAAGCTTTAAATTTTTTTATTTATTAAGTGATAGTTCATCATCAATAAATAACCACCGCCTAATCTCCATTTACCTTAAGACCAAAAGCGTTGCAGTAGACTTCTTTCTAGCCCTTATCAGTCCAAACAAAGCTGTAAAGCTGTTTTCTGACATCGGACTCTGAAAACCATCCTTAACCCCAAGTTCGGTGAAGATACAGATAAAGTTGATCCTGAATGTTAAAAATATTTGTTTAATCCCAAACGATCGTATGGGATCGTATGTGTCCTTATCACAGCGACAGTGATAAGTGTCTGACAGATCCAGAAGTTGCTTAGAAAGGGAAAAAAGTCAGAAATTTTGCAAATCTTGTATACTCTAAATGTATGTTACACATTAACAGAAGCAATTCCCCTGCAGGTGTTATATATTTTAAGGTGCATGCACATTTGCGGAGCGTCATGAAGCAGCAGCGGCGCTACACTTTTTTACCTATTTGATCAACATTGTCGCTCATGTCGCGTGGTGTTGCTGCCTTTAAGTGTGAATTGCTTCATAAGAATACATGCAAATAATATTTCTGCGCGTCGTGCAGCTCAGTATGTCCTAAGCTTACGGCAAAATTTGATTATAATTTGATCTTGCTTTGTTTTTTTTTTTTTTTTTTTTTTTGTTTTGTAAATCTACTTTCCTTCCTTTCCTGCAACAACTAAATTTATTTTATTCTTTTTTATACCAATCTGTGCCTATATTTTGTCAAAATGACAGTTGTACCTAAAAAATACTTTCCGATGACTTTTTGCTTAAAAAACAAGCGTAAAATTTCTTTCCTCACAGATAAAGGAGCACCTCCATGAACAGAACGTTAAGATGGGCGTACATAAAATAGACGCGAGATTTATTCGTGTGAACATTGGAGCACAATCGGAGCCCGTCGCAGCAGAATAACTCGATCTTCCCATTTCGATCTAAATAGTGTCATAGGCTAATTATTTATCCGTCTTAATAGAAAAGTGACATGAACTCGCATAGTGCGCCTACGAATAGTCTCTACATTGTGTAAAACGCATTTTACCATACTCCTTCAAAAACATTTCTTAAAACTTTTAAATATTGCGATCGCTAAGTCTATCGTAAGCCGATCTCGAAGACAATTACACAGGTAAAAAAAATTTCCTATGGTTCTTGGTTTTAGGCTATAAAATTAATAAAATTCATAATCAATAAAGTATAACCTAATCTCCATTTCGCCTAAATCCGGCTGCATTAAAGAAAGCGCAGCAGTAGACTTCGAACCTTTCTTTATCAGTCAAAACAAAGCTGTAAAACTACTTTCTGACATCGGACTCATAACAGCTTACTTAACCTCAAATTCGAAGGAGATGCATATAAAGTTGATCCTGAATGTTAAAAATATTTCGTTTGATACTTCCTTATGACGCGCTAAGTAGTCTGCAGATCAAAATTTTGCTTGGAAGGTTTTTGCTTGCATGCACATTGGACGGCGCCTCATAGGTGTGAATTGCTTCAAAAGAATACATACAAAAAATATTTTCAGTAGTAGTGAAGCTCAGTATGTTCTTTAATTTAGTAACGTTCGAATGACGTGTGGACCAGTTACGGATAGAAATTTAACATGCAAATGCAAGAACAACGTTGTGATCCTGATATTTATCTGGTTCAATTTCTGATCCGTATAGCAGTTCTGTTCGTTTTGTTTTCTGTAGCAGATTTTTCGACAGCTTTGCTCGGCAACGTTTCTTTTTTTTTGATTTCGAATAGGTGGCAACCCTACTCAAAAATGTGCCTATTGTAATGCGGAGTGAAATACCTTTCGTTTGATACCCATATCGGCATATCTCATGCAATTTTTTTTTTAATTCCGAATAGGTGGCAATCCTAAATGGCAACCCTACTCAAAAATGTCCCTATTGTAATGCGGAGTGAAATGCCTTTCGTTTGATACCCACATCGGCATATAATGCAATTTTTTTTTTTGATTTCGAATAGGTGGCGACCCTAAACGGCAACCCTACTCAAAAATGTCCCTATTGTCATGGGAAGTGAAATAGCTTTCATTTGATACCCATATCGGCATATCTCATGCAATATTTTTTTTTATTTCGAATAGGTGGTAACCTTAAATGGCAACCCTACTCAAAAATGTCCCTATTGTATGCGGAGTGAAATACATTTCGTTGGATACCCATATCGGCATATCTTATGCAAATTTTTTTTAATTTCGAATAGGTGCCAACCCCAAATGGCAACCCTACTCAAAAATATCCCTATTGTAATGCGGAGTGAAATACTTTCGTTTGATGCCCATATCGGCATATCTCATGCAATTTTTTTTTAATTTCGAATAGGTGGCAACCTTGTGAAACATTCTGAGTGGCAACACCTAGGTAGAAAGTCTTAGAAGGTGATACATTATCTCTGTGCCAAATTTCATTTAAATCGGTAGAGCCGTTCCCGAGATCGTTCGGCTATACAAACAAACAAGAATTGCTCGTTTAAAGTTATAAGATAAAATAAATTTCACTGATAGGGAAAAGAGAATGTGGAACGCCACCATCAACAAAACAGTTGTTTTATATTAGTGCTGCCAGCAAAGATGATCCAGATGGTTCCAATGAGATTTGATCGTGAGCCAGAGCTCGATAACTCAATGGAACGCTCCTTTTATGTATGTGCTTTACTGCAACAGCTGATTGTTATTTGATCTTGCTTGTTGTTTTTTTAGGTGGTGTTTGTGTCAAATTACTGTACTTCCAAAAAATATTTTATTTTATGTATGTGTGTGTGGGCGAAGTTTTCTTGCGTGTTTATATCGTCTAATAGGAGCTCAGAAATTAAATGCAAGCTGCAGCAGAAACAATTGCATCATAAAATATTCCTAATAGTATGCTTCATATTAATAACGTACAGTGGTGGCAAATCCGTTGCAACCATTACATATTCTACTGCAACTGCTGAATATAATTTGATGTTGTATTAATAAAATTGGATATTTGTCTTTATTTGTTTCCCCCTTTTGTTGATTCCTTTTTACATTATTGCATTTTTTGTTTGTTTACCTACTAGATTTCGATAAATGATAGATAAAAATTCGAAAAGTAGTCAATTAAAACTAGCAAGTTCCACAAAAACTGACCATTAAGACGGACAACTAATTTATGTAGCCTCGCCTCTCAGGTATATAAGAAAACATGTCCGTAAACAGGGTGAGAAGGTGTACGCCAGGGGGTATGCCTTTCCCCCTTGCTTTAGGTCGTGGTAATGAACGACTTGCTTCAGGTCCTTGTGGACGAGGATAGGGGCTTTCAAGTAGGGACGGCCGAGTGATGACCGGTATTCTTGTCGCGGGTGATTATGAATACACTGAGGGACGTTTTACAGGTTTATCTGAGTATAATAGCCAGGCGGTCCGAATTAGGTAGATTAGCTGTCAACCGTAGCAAAACGAAACTTGTTTTGCGTAGCGAAAGTACAAGATTTCTGAACTTAGACCACCCTCTATAGGCCGAGTACTGCTGGTGCTTTTTGACAAAGTTATGTACCTTGGTATTATTCTTATAAGCAAAGTCCTTCGTGCAACAGCTATCCTAGCACTTAACGCAATGAATCTGTACCGAGTTGACATCGTGGGCAAAATGGCAGCAGTGGCAATACGGCTTCGTGACGCGGCACTACATTACAGGCACTCCAACATTCTAACCAAATTCCACTTAATCTCTGACATGACAGACTACTGTGCGCCGGCTTTCATTCCTGTTGCCACATCCACAACTCATATTCGCTCAAGGAAAGCATGGCGGGAGGAATTTATATGGGACGGGAGTCTGGTGAATTTGTTCACGGATGAATATATGTCAGACGGGAGGATTGAAGGCGAAGTATTCTGCCATGAGCTCAATGTTAGCCGAAAATTCAGGCTGCCAGGCGGAGCTAGTCGCTATAAAGGGTACGGCAAATGGCATGCTATCCGCCGTTGTGACTGTGAGGGAATTTAACATCCACTGATATATTCGGTGGATATCAAAATGCTAAGCTCTGTCCCACGGGGGCAAGGGCTGTGAGTGATTGCGTTCTTTGCGGTGACACCTAACGTTTTGGCAATACGGCTTCAAGACGCTGGATAATAGCTTTTTAGTTACTGTGGGCCGGCTTGCCCTCAATGGAAGAGTGGAGTAGTGAAATAATATTTAGGCGCTCTGGTATGGTGGAGAGCAGTAGACATTACTTCCACATTTAAAAGATTGGAAGAAATGCAGGGAATGGCGATGGTTGGAATAAGCGACTCATATTCTCTCAAGGGGGTAATGGAGCGAGGAACTAGTAAGGGACGGGGGTCTGATAAGCTCCTTCACGGCTCTAGGCTGGGCGGTAGGGTGCCACCTCCGGAGGGTACAACCACCTAAATCATATTTTCCATTCCTAACTATATATTAATCTCTTTCCATCTAATCGATTTCTTTCAGTGAGTATTTAAATCGCATAAACATTCCAACCTGTCCGTGGGATGAGCTACGCAGCGAAGTGTGTGATTCATTGAGGCCAAAAGTTGACAACGTCACTACTTAAATGGTATGTTTTAGCACGTGCCCGAGATATTTTTCATCACGCGTATGAATTTCAATGACACGTGCCGCTACTGCTCATCTGTGTTCGAGACGTCCTAAATACAATTCACAGTGAGTGCACACACAGATGAATGTCACTTCAAAGTTTTCTTTTTTTGAAGGGTGGAGAACTTTGTGGAGAGCAATAATTAAAATTCATCACACCTGTAAAAGAAGTTAGAAAGTCGACTTAATAGATTAACTTTAGCTCACGGGCTCTTTGCTTAATATTTAGTTTGTCAAGTTGAATTGCAGCGTGGTCTTTTGGCAGCACTTTTCTTACTGATACATTGTATGTTTTCCTATTTGTGTAGAGATCTGGAGCAGAGTTGAGCTTATGAAAGCCTAACTATTTATCGGATATGCACCAATGGCTCAGATATTCTTTTGAGTTGATTTGTGGTCTCAGTGAGCAGAATGAAGAGCCGTGTTACCTAGGGAAGACATTCGTAATCTGCCGTGATTGCAGTTTTTCGTCGTCTATCTTTCCTTGTATTTTCGGATGTTGTCCTTCCGTTTTAAGGCGTTCGCCGACATCGGATCCGATGCTATATTAAGTCCTCGAATAGTTCCTAAAACCTTGGAAGTATGCCATCAGTCTGCGCGCTTTTAGGTCGTGAGAATTTCATGTAGCTTTAGGTATGTCCGTGTAAATAAGAATGCATTTTCTGATTGTAGGGCCTAAACTACCTTCTTTTCCCATACAGGCCTCGAAGTCGCCTACTACCAACTCAATATCATGGTGGGTGCAGCGTTCTTAAGTTTGTTCCACGCGAAAATACGAATTTTTTCATGTCGTCCTTGAAATTGAATATAACCTTTACGAGCCCATATCCCGAAGCCTATCTGAACTACGGGCGGCTACAATGTTCGCCAGTTTAATATGAGGCGATGCTCTAAAGCTGTACTGGTTTCAGAATCATTTTGAGATCGAATTGGGGCTATTTAGGACCATTTCGGGTTTACTTTCCGGCTTACTTTAAGGTTGTTTTGAGGAACACTTCAGATTCCGAAAACTTTTGGGATCATTCTGGGCCTCTTTTGAAGTAATTTTGGGACTATTCGGAAAACTGTTCAGTACAATTTTAAAGATTGCGATATTATAGAGAGGTTGAGATTTTTCAGGTTTTACATACTAAATTCCTCGGTCAATAAGTAGCGCCTGTCGCGATTGTCGTTTTTTTAGAATCAATGTCAGCATTATTTTCTGATCAATTTGGAACTATTTCGTCATTTTTTTGCGGCCATTTATTGTTGATGATAATTTTTGAACTATATACGGACCAATTTTGGACAATTTTGTTATTTTTGGAATGGCCCATGCTTATAATTACCCCGACCAAACTCGCTATGATCAATGATCAGTTTTAAAATTATCACGAAAATAATCAAAACTAGATCAGGGATCTTTCTGTGGTCATTTCTGATCATTTTTGAACTAATTGTGGCTGAGTTCAGAACCATTTTGGGATGATTTTGTTGCTTTTGAGTTATATGATGATCGTTAGGAACCAAACTGGTTATTTCGAGGCCCCGAATAAGTCCAAATTACTCAATATGATCAATAGACCTAACATAGTCCCGTTTTAATTAATAGTTTTGTCTTTTTTTAAGAGACTTACTTTTTGTTACTTTTTCATTTGAAATTTCGAAAACTATCTACGTTAACTAGCGTTATGTGGAAATGAGAATAGTCAATTGCAAATGCGAAAGTATCACTTCGATAGAACTGAAATATACATTTAGTTGGGGAGATATCAGTCCCTGCTTGGGTTAGGTGAGCTTTTGATTGTTCGTAGACCTAGTTTTGCTGAGCGACAACGTGTCGAGAATCGAGCCTGTGGAAGTTATGCTTTTAGCACCATGCTCGTCAGTGCTGATATAAATCAAGACTGTTTGGCGAAGAGACACGTTGCCATCCCGCAGACAAGCGGGCGGCTTATTATAGAGCAACGACTCCAAAATATAGAGCAATTGGTGGATGAAGCGAAGGAATTTGACACTTGAAATATCGCTTTCACATTTTCAATTGATATTTTCTTATAAACAACTAAGTGTTCTCAATTTGAAATGGTGCTTACTCATTTACAACTGAGTATTTTCAATTATAAAAGAGGCTTTCGAATTTCATATGTGTCATATTATAGTGACACTTTCGTATATACAATTAACTGTTCAGACTTCCATGTGACGCCTTTCCATTTGCAACTCACTATTCACTTTTACAATTGACTGATCTCATTTCCATGTGACGCCTTCCCATTTTCAACTCACTTTACTCACTTACGATTGACTCTATTTCTTTCTATTTTCATTTCGTTTACAACTAACTATTCTCATATCCATGTGGCGCCTTCTCATTTTCAAATTACGATACACACTTACAATTGACTGTTCCATGTGACGCTTTCCCATTTTCAACTCACTATTCTCACTTTGAACTGACTGTTCTCAATTACCAATGACGCATTCGTACTTTCATTTGATGCTTTCTCATTTACAATTCAATATTATCATATCGAAGTGACGCTTTCACATTTACATTTCACTGTTGACATTTTTTTTATAAACCACTAAGTGTTCCCAATGTGAAATAGCGCTTTCTCATTTATAAATGACTATATTCAATAATAAATGTCGCTTTCGCATTTCATATTCGTCATATTGCAGTGACACTTTCGCATATACAATTGACTGTTCTCATATCCATGTAACGCCTTCACATTTCCAACTCACGATTCACATTTACAACTAACTGTTCTCATTTCCATGTGACGCTTTCCCATTTTCAATTCATTATTCTCACTTTTAACTGACTGTTCTCAATTACCAATAACACATTCGTATTTCATTTGATGCTTTTTCGTTTGCAATTAACTTTTCTCACATTGAAGTGACGCTTTCGCATTTACAATTGACTGTTCTCAATTGCAAATGGCGCTTTTGTATTTTCATTTGATGCTTTCCCATTTACGTATAATTCACTATTCTTATATTGAACTGATCTCATTTTCAAATTACGCTTTCTCATTTGCAACTGCCTATTCTCAACTACAATTCACACTTTCGCATTTACATCTCACGCTTTCTCCTTTACCACTCAGTAGGAATATTTCACAAATGAACATGAAACAGAAGTTTCATCTCAGAGCGCTGAAAATGTTAGGTATTTGGGCAGTTCCCTCAAGAGGCCTAGGTCTTTCATTCAATGATGTAATCACTGTACAACCAAAATTCTGCACTGTGTTATACATCCTAGCAACTATCTTTCTATATATTCAAGTATGTAAGTATGTATGTATGTATGTATAAATGAATGATTCATTTAAAATCATTTACTAAGTTGACTTGCAACGTGATTTTAAATGTTCTCAAAGGATTATGGATGCACATAAACCTGTAAGTAGAGCCCTTGTGACACATCAAACATCACGCAACGTCACTTTCATTCTTACAATTATGTAAATTTGTATAAACATATATAATCATCTTAGAATTTGCATATCATATATACACCACCCTCCACGCAACTACTTAACAACACCGCCCATCCTTTAACCCACAACAACCCATTGACTTCAATATAAAAACTTACTGCAGCAGGTACTACTTGCAATATGTTTTATGGTTCTTGTTGACAAAACAGTAAATAACATGTGTATGCAAATGTGTGTGTTGTTGTTGTCATTTAAGTTTAAGCGCGTAATGAGATTAAATTGAAAAAAAAAAAAAAATAAAAAAAACTTGTGGTGGTCTGTTTGGAACTATGAATGAGTAATTGTCGACTCCATTGAAAGTAAAAACAGGTTGATAACTGCGGTGGGTGGTTAGTGGTTGAGCAAGTGTGTTCGTTGGAAAGTCCAATTGCTATCCTGGAGTACTTTGTTCTTGTTGTTGTATTTGCGGTGCCAGGAGCGTGAAAAAAGTAGGTTAAATGCGGCTTTTGTTTATCAGAAATGAGTTTAATTGTGTCAAATGAGTAAATGTGCGTGGGATGGATGGATGGATGAGTGTAAGCATAAAAGTACGGAGTGTGTAATATTACACGGTGTGGGATTGTTTTATTTACATTTACTTTTTTGTTGGTTTTATTTTTCCCCCGCTCCTATTACAATTGCTTTACGGGCCTTTGACATGTACTTGTAAATGTCATTCTGCTATTGTTGTCTCTGCTGTTGTTATTCTTGTTCACGTTAACCCTTTTCAACATTTTTAATGCGTTTGTTGTCTTTTCTCCGCCTCTGCGTAAGTGAAATGCGTATTTTCGGTTTACGTGTGCTTCCAAATACTTTAAAATTTAATTAATTACATTTGCGTCATTTTGTTTGGCTTTAAGTACTATTTCATTGGCATCTGGTTTTTGGTATGATTGTTGACTCTGTCGATTAATGTGGTTTGAAGTAAAGTTGTGTGTGGTACATTGTACTAGAAACGGTGTGGTAAAGGGAATGTGTATTAGTAGTGTGAGGTAGCCGAGCTTAGCAGGCAGAATAGGTACTCTTGTAGGGTAGTTGTTATCTACTCCTAATTGAAAATGGTAAAATTAAAGGAAGCATAGATTTCTCGTGAAAGGTTCTCGGAATTGATTACAAACGAGCGCTTGAGAAAAAAATTGTATCAGTTATTATGAACCACCACAGGTAAATTTCTGCCAACGACACTTTGCGGCATTTCGCGAAGGCCACGGGGTATATCCGACGAAAACTCAACTTGTTGTGTTCGCAAAAAAGCAGACATTCCCATCATCCCTTGTCAAATTTGTTATGAAGATAAACTGGTTCGGCGTTGTGCCATCTTCAGTCTAATTGTTTGTTCGAAACGGAAAATCGTTCCAATTTACATTAATTATCCACCCTGTCGGAAAATCAACAAAACAAAATTAATCAAAAACTCCCTCCGTCAGTTTCCGAGGCTAAACGACACAGCGTTAAATCTCTCTTTTGAAGCCAAATATCTTGAAAGAAGAAACGTTAAGTGAGATCAAAGAACTCTCAGGCAGCTGCCAAGCATGCAAAGGGCTCCCGGGAATTGGGGAGTGTCACCGCATATCATCCATGGCATGCACAATACAGTTCTTCGGCCTATACTAAATTATAGAGCTAAACAAAAAGAACACCAACAGTGATGGTGCAAAGGGTAGCATGTTTTCATCAAGGAAGCGGTAAACGCAATTCTTCACTTGATGCCTCTACAAGTGTTTGTGCGGGTTTTGCCCTTTAAAGGGGCTGCACAACTAAGAAAATCTAACAGTAGAAATCAACAAACCACGAACACGAGACGATATTAGATGATTGGGGATCATAACTGGCCTAACATCCGACTACAACCATGTCACTACGGTGGTTTTTACATTCAAGCGCAGAACATGAAATATTCTCCGAAGGAAGAAGGGGAGGGCATTAAAATTAACATGGTCAGCTGGAAAAGGGAACTGGAGCCTGACTGTACTCAAAGCATCTGCAGGTAAATCAGTCGTACCGACTTTCTGACTCATACAGTGTCTTCCAGGCGGAAGCCTATGCCATAGAGAGAGAGAGCCAGACTGTCCCCGAACAGTATGGTCTCAGATAACGAAGTAGGCCACCTTAAAGCAGGTCACCTTAAAGATATTAGAATCCAACTTGATAAAGTCGGGCGGAGGTGTCGAGCCTTGCTGGAGCCCAAGAGGTATCTAAATCCTTCCAGCATGGTTTTGTCGCTGGTAGATCAACAGTTTCAAATCTTGCTGTTTTTAGTGAATATTGTATTGAATCTTTTTCTGCAGGTTATCAGGTTGATTGCATTTATACGGACTTTTCAAAAGCTTTTGACAAAATCCATCATAGTGTTTTAATTAAAAAATTAGGTTGCCTTGGTTTCCACTCTTCGTTTCTTTTATGGGTAAAGTCTTATTTAAGTAACAGACAGTGTGTTGTTTCCATTGATGGACAATCGTCTAGTCCGTTTGTAGCCACTTCTGGGGTTCCCCAAGGGAGTATATTAGGTCCACTTTTATTTATCTTATTTATTAATGACGTAAGTAGTTGTTTTTCATTCGCGAAGTGTTTGCTATACGCCGATGACTTAAAGCTATTTTCTGCCATTAAGACGCCAGATGATGCCTTAATGTTGCAGAATGATATTAATAAATTGCACCAATGGTGCCTGAATTCCTGTATCTCTTTGAATCCGTCCAAATGCTTTCAAATGACCTACTCGAAGTCAATTAATCTTCTAACTACAAATTATAGTATCTCTAATTGTGAGCTTCAATGTGTTAATGAGATTAAGGTCCTTGGTGTTGTCTTTGACAATAAGTTTTCTTTTAGTAAGCACATAAATTTCATAACCTCTAAATCATATTCTATGCTTGGCTTTGTAAGGCGCAATGCTACCAAATTCTCTGATCCCTACACGTTTAAGCTACTTTACATGTCTTTTGTTAGATCTAATATGGAATATGGCGTATTTATTTGGAGACCAAGTAGTCAAACTGCTATTACCAGAATTGAAAGAGTACAAAAAATTTTTCTCAAATATGCCCTTCGTCCATTAAACTTCTCTGATCCTATACCCGCCTACTCTGCGCGACTTATGCTTTTAAGCCTTAAGACTTTAGATAATCGCAGATCAATACTCTGCTTGTCATTTACGTATGATATTATTAATGGGTTCGTTGACTGTCCATATTTCTTGGATAGGATTCGATTTAATATTCCTCGGAGGTGTCTTCGCAGTTTTTATACATTTTATTGTGACAATTTTAAAACCCACTATTCCAGTAATGCTCCAATTGCTCGTGCTCTCCGTGAGTTTAACTCTATCAGTACTGTTGTAAATCTAGACTTTTCTGCTCCAAAACCGAAACTGCTAAATATGTTAAAATCTGCTTTCTAAGTACTATGTATTATTTTTCAAATAACTATCTCTTAACTTTAGTTTGTATCATAGTCTGTAAGGATTTAAGTCCATTGACTAAGTGAAATAAAGAAATAAATAACTACTTTTGCTGGGCTTCTGCGCACCGCGATGTTCAAGGAGAGCAATAATTAAAATTCATCACACCTGTAAAAGAAGTTAGAAAGTCGACTTAATAGATTAACTTTAGCTCACGGGCTCTTTGCTTAATATTTAGTTTGTCAAGTTGAATTGCAGCGTGGTCTTTTGGCAGCACTTTTCTTACTGATACATTGTATGTTTTCCTATTTGTGTAGAGATCTGGAGCAGAGTTGAGCTTATGAAAGCCTAACTATTTATCGGATATGCACCAATGGCTCAGATATTCTTTTGAGTTGATTTGTGGTCTCAGTGAGCAGAATGAAGAGCCGTGTTACCTAGGGAAGACATTCGTAATCTGCCGTGATTGCAGTTTTTCGTCGTCTATCTTTCCTTGTATTTTCGGATGTTGTCCTTCCGTTTTAAGGCGTTCGCCGACATCGGATCCGATGCTATATTAAGTCCTCGAATAGTTCCTAAAACCTTGGAAGTATGCCATCAGTCTGCGCGCTTTTAGGTCGTGAGAATTTCATGTAGCTTTAGGTATGTCCGTGTAAATAAGAATGCATTTTCTGATTGTAGGGCCTAAACTACCTTCTTTTCCCATACAGGCCTCGAAGTCGCCTACTACCAACTCAATATCATGGTGGGTGCAGCGTTCTTAAGTTTGTTCCACGCGAAAATACGAATTTTTTCATGTCGTCCTTGAAATTGAATATAACCTTTACGAGCCCATATCCCGAAGCCTATCTGAACTACGGGCGGCTACAATGTTCGCCAGTTTAATATGAGGCGATGCTCTAAAGCTGTACTGGTTTCAGAATCATTTTGAGATCGAATTGGGGCTATTTAGGACCATTTCGGGTTTACTTTCCGGCTTACTTTAAGGTTGTTTTGAGGAACACTTCAGATTCCGAAAACTTTTGGGATCATTCTGGGCCTCTTTTGAAGTAATTTTGGGACTATTCGGAAAACTGTTCAGTACAATTTTAAAGATTGTGATATTATAGAGAGGTTGAGATTTTTCAGGTTTTACATACTAAATTCCTCGGTCAATAAGTAGCGCCTGTCGCGATTGTCGTTTTTTTAGAATCAATGTCAGCATTATTTTCTGATCAATTTGGAACTATTTCGTCATTTTTTTGCGGCCATTTATTGTTGATGATAATTTTTGAACTATATACGGACCAATTTTGGACAATTTTGTTATTTTTGGAATGGCCCATGCTTATAATTACCCCGACCAAACTCGCTATGATCAATGATCAGTTTTAAAATTATCACGAAAATAATCAAAACTAGATCAGGGATCTTTCTGTGGTCATTTCTGATCATTTTTGAACTAATTGTGGCTGAGTTCAGAACCATTTTGGGATGATTTTGTTGCTTTTGAGTTATATAATGATCGTTAGGAACCAAACTGGTTATTTCGAGGCCCCGAATAAGTCCAAATTACTCAATATGATCAATAGACCTAACATAGTCCCGTTTTAATTAATAGTTTTGTCTTTTTTTAAGAGACTTACTTTTTGTTACTTTTTCATTTGAAATTTCGAAAACTATCTACGTTAACTAGCGTTATGTGGAAATGAGAATAGTCAATTGCAAATGCGAAAGTATCACTTCGATAGAACTGAAATATACATTTAGTTGGGGAGATATCAGTCCCTGCTTGGGTTAGGTGAGCTTTTGATTGTTCGTAGACCTAGTTTTGCTGAGCGACAACGTGTCGAGAATCGAGCCTGTGGAAGTTATGCTTTTAGCACCATGCTCGTCAGTGCTGATATAAATCAAGACTGTTTGGCGAAGAGACACGTTGCCATCCCGCAGACAAGCGGGCGGCTTATTATAGAGCAACGACTCCAAAATATAGAGCAATTGGTGGATGAAGCGAAGGAATTTGACACTTGAAATATCGCTTTCACATTTTCAATTGATATTTTCTTATAAACAACTAAGTGTTCTCAATTTGAAATGGTGCTTACTCATTTACAACTGAGTATTTTCAATTATAAAAGAGGCTTTCGAATTTCATATGTGTCATATTATAGTGACACTTTCGTATATACAATTAACTGTTCAGACTTCCATGTGACGCCTTTCCATTTGCAACTCACTATTCACTTTTACAATTGACTGATCTCATTTCCATGTGACGCCTTCCCATTTTCAACTCACTTTACTCACTTACGATTGACTCTATTTCTTTCTATTTTCATTTCGTTTACAACTAACTATTCTCATATCCATGTGGCGCCTTCTCATTTTCAAATTACGATACACACTTACAATTGACTGTTCCATGTGACGCTTTCCCATTTTCAACTCACTATTCTCACTTTGAACTGACTGTTCTCAATTACCAATGACGCATTCGTACTTTCATTTGATGCTTTCTCATTTACAATTCAATATTATCATATCGAAGTGACGCTTTCACATTTACATTTCACTGTTGACATTTTTTTTATAAACCACTAAGTGTTCCCAATGTGAAATAGCGCTTTCTCATTTATAAATGACTATATTCAATAATAAATGTCGCTTTCGCATTTCATATTCGTCATATTGCAGTGACACTTTCGCATATACAATTGACTGTTCTCATATCCATGTAACGCCTTCACATTTCCAACTCACGATTCACATTTACAACTAACTGTTCTCATTTCCATGTGACGCTTTCCCATTTTCAATTCATTATTCTCACTTTTAACTGACTGTTCTCAATTACCAATAACACATTCGTATTTCATTTGATGCTTTTTCGTTTGCAATTAACTTTTCTCACATTGAAGTGACGCTTTCGCATTTACAATTGACTGTTCTCAATTGCAAATGGCGCTTTTGTATTTTCATTTGATGCTTTCCCATTTACGTATAATTCACTATTCTTATATTGAACTGATCTCATTTTCAAATTACGCTTTCTCATTTGCAACTGCCTATTCTCAACTACAATTCACACTTTCGCATTTACATCTCACGCTTTCTCCTTTACCACTCAGTAGGAATATTTCACAAATGAACATGAAACAGAAGTTTCATCTCAGAGCGCTGAAAATGTTAGGTATTTGGGCAGTTCCCTCAAGAGGCCTAGGTCTTTCATTCAATGATGTAATCACTGTACAACCAAAATTCTGCACTGTGTTATACATCCTAGCAACTATCTTTCTATATATTCAAGTATGTAAGTATGTATGTATGTATGTATAAATGAATGATTCATTTAAAATCATTTACTAAGTTGACTTGCAACGTGATTTTAAATGTTCTCAAAGGATTATGGATGCACATAAACCTGTAAGTAGAGCCCTTGTGACACATCAAACATCACGCAACGTCACTTTCATTCTTACAATTATGTAAATTTGTATAAACATATATAATCATCTTAGAATTTGCATATCATATATACACCACCCTCCACGCAACTACTTAACAACACCGCCCATCCTTTAACCCACAACAACCCATTGACTTCAATATAAAAACTTACTGCAGCAGGTACTACTTGCAATATGTTTTATGGTTCTTGTTGACAAAACAGTAAATAACATGTGTATGCAAATGTGTGTGTTGTTGTTGTCATTTAAGTTTAAGCGCGTAATGAGATTAAATTGAAAAAAAAAAAAAATAAAAAAAACTTGTGGTGGTCTGTTTGGAACTATGAATGAGTAATTGTCGACTCCATTGAAAGTAAAAACAGGTTGATAACTGCGGTGGGTGGTTAGTGGTTGAGCAAGTGTGTTCGTTGGAAAGTCCAATTGCTATCCTGGAGTACTTTGTTCTTGTTGTTGTATTTGCGGTGCCAGGAGCGTGAAAAAAGTAGGTTAAAAGCGGCTTTTGTTTATCAGAAATGAGTTTAATTGTGTCAAATGAGTAAATGTGCGTGGGATGGATGGATGGATGAGTGTAAGCATAAAAGTACGGAGTGTGTAATATTACACGGTGTGGGATTGTTTTATTTACATTTACTTTTTTGTTGGTTTTATTTTTCCCCCGCTCCTATTACAATTGCTTTACGGGCCTTTGACATGTACTTGTAAATGTCATTCTGCTATTGTTGTCTCTGCTGTTGTTATTCTTGTTCACGTTAACCCTTTTCAACATTTTTAATGCGTTTGTTGTCTTTTCTCCGCCTCTGCGTAAGTGAAATGCGTATTTTCGGTTTACGTGTGCTTCCAAATACTTTAAAATTTAATTAATTACATTTGCGTCATTTTGTTTGGCTTTAAGTACTATTTCATTGGCATCTGGTTTTTGGTATGATTGTTGACTCTGTCGATTAATGTGGTTTGAAGTAAAGTTGTGTGTGGTACATTGTACTAGAAACGGTGTGGTAAAGGGAATGTGTATTAGTAGTGTGAGGTAGCCGAGCTTAGCAGGCAGAATAGGTACTCTTGTAGGGTAGTTGTTATCTACTCCTAATTGAAAATGGTAAAATTAAAGGAAGCATAGATTTCTCGTGAAAGGTTCTCGGAATTGATTACAAACGAGCGCTTGAGAAAAAAATTGTATCAGTTATTATGAACCACCACAGGTAAATTTCTGCCAACGACACTTTGCGGCATTTCGCGAAGGCCACGGGGTATATCCGACGAAAACTCAACTTGTTGTGTTCGCAAAAAAGCAGACATTCCCATCATCCCTTGTCAAATTTGTTATGAAGATAAACTGGTTCGGCGTTGTGCCATCTTCAGTCTAATTGTTTGTTCGAAACGGAAAATCGTTCCAATTTACATTAATTATCCACCCTGTCGGAAAATCAACAAAACAAAATTAATCAAAAACTCCCTCCGTCAGTTTCCGAGGCTAAACGACACAGCGTTAAATCTCTCTTTTGAAGCCAAATATCTTGAAAGAAGAAACGTTAAGTGAGATCAAAGAACTCTCAGGCAGCTGCCAAGCATGCAAAGGGCTCCCGGGAATTGGGGAGTGTCACCGCATATCATCCATGGCATGCACAATACAGTTCTTCGGCCTATACTAAATTATAGAGCTAAACAAAAAGAACACCAACAGTGATGGTGCAAAGGGTAGCATGTTTTCATCAAGGAAGCGGTAAACGCAATTCTTCACTTGATGCCTCTACAAGTGTTTGTGCGGGTTTTGCCCTTTAAAGGGGCTGCACAACTAAGAAAATCCAACAGTAGAAATCAACAAACCACGAACACGAGACGATATTAGATGATTGGGGATCATAACTGGCCTAACATCCGACTACAACCATGTCACTACGGTGGTTTTTACATTCAAGCGCAGAACATGAAATATTCTCCGAAGGAAGAAGGGGAGGGCATTAAAATTAACATGGTCAGCTGGAAAAGGGAACTGGAGCCTGACTGTACTCAAAGCATCTGCAGGTAAATCAGTCGTACCGACTTTCTGACTCATACAGTGTCTTCCAGGCGGAAGCCTATGCCATAGAGAGAGAGAGCCAGACTGTCCCCGAACAGTATGGTCTCAGATAACGAAGTAGGCCACCTTAAAGCAGGTCACCTTAAAGATATTAGAATCCAACTTGATAAAGTCGGGCGGAGGTGTCGAGCCTTGCTGGAGCCCAAGAGGTATCTAAATCCTTCCAGCATGGTTTTGTCGCTGGTAGATCAACAGTTTCAAATCTTGCTGTTTTTAGTGAATATTGTATTGAATCTTTTTCTGCAGGTTATCAGGTTGATTGCATTTATACGGACTTTTCAAAAGCTTTTGACAAAATCCATCATAGTGTTTTAATTAAAAAATTAGGTTGCCTTGGTTTCCACTCTTCGTTTCTTTTATGGGTAAAGTCTTATTTAAGTAACAGACAGTGTGTTGTTTCCATTGATGGACAATCGTCTAGTCCGTTTGTAGCCACTTCTGGGGTTCCCCAAGGGAGTATATTAGGTCCACTTTTATTTATCTTATTTATTAATGACGTAAGTAGTTGTTTTTCATTCGCGAAGTGTTTGCTATACGCCGATGACTTAAAGCTATTTTCTGCCATTAAGACGCCAGATGATGCCTTAATGTTGCAGAATGATATTAATAAATTGCACCAATGGTGCCTGAATTCCTGTATCTCTTTGAATCCGTCCAAATGCTTTCAAATGACCTACTCGAAGTCAATTAATCTTCTAACTACAAATTATAGTATCTCTAATTGTGAGCTTCAATGTGTTAATGAGATTAAGGTCCTTGGTGTTGTCTTTGACAATAAGTTTTCTTTTAGTAAGCACATAAATTTCATAACCTCTAAATCATATTCTATGCTTGGCTTTGTAAGGCGCAATGCTACCAAATTCTCTGATCCCTACACGTTTAAGCTACTTTACATGTCTTTTGTTAGATCTAATATGGAATATGGCGTATTTATTTGGAGACCAAGTAGTCAAACTGCTATTACCAGAATTGAAAGAGTACAAAAAATTTTTCTCAAATATGCCCTTCGTCCATTAAACTTCTCTGATCCTATACCCGCCTACTCTGCGCGACTTATGCTTTTAAGCCTTAAGACTTTAGATAATCGCAGATCAATACTCTGCTTGTCATTTACGTATGATATTATTAATGGGTTCGTTGACTGTCCATATTTATTGGATAGGATTCGATTTAATATTCCTCGGAGGTGTCTTCGCAGTTTTTATACATTTTATTGTGACAATTTTAAAACCCACTATTCCAGTAATGCTCCAATTGCTCGTGCTCTCCGTGAGTTTAACTCTATCAGTACTGTTGTAAATCTAGACTTTTCTGCTCCAAAACCGAAACTGCTAAATATGTTAAAATCTGCTTTCTAAGTACTATGTATTATTTTTCAAATAACTATCTCTTAACTTTAGTTTGTATCATAGTCTGTAAGGATTTAAGTCCATTGACTAAGTGAAATAAAGAAATAAATAACTACTTTTGCTGGGCTTCTGCGCACCGCGATGTTCAAGGGAATGAATCTGTACATGAGATGGCTAGAAAAGGTTCCGTAGGCGAAATAAGCGAGGCGGACAGCTCCGTACGACCACTGCTGGCTTATCTTCGACCAACTGGAATGATTTTAGGTCTCAAGATTCTTCTGGCAATGTTTGTGGAGAAACGGAACTAGCCTCCTTCTCAAACTTAACAAATCTGTGGTGAGGGTACGTGCGGGTTTCATCACAGGTCATTGCGCTATTACACCTATGCTCCGATGGTAGCGCATACCAACGAGCCCCTCTACAGAAGCTGTTAGGATTAGGATACGATTCATCACTTTCTCTGGCGGTGTCCAAGAGGGCAAAAAAGAGTACTCAGATTTCTGGACGCAAGGTCAAGGACAACCTGGCAGAGATTTTGAAGGTGGACATTTCGCTCTTTCTTAAGTTCATCAGGGAAAGCATGTTAAGGACTACTAGGAAGTAATCTGGTTGGACGAATGTTTCTGAGGACATTCGCTGAGGGCATTCTAAGCGGACAAAAATATCTCCCAGCGGAAGTGTGGGAAGTTCCTATGCATGCGCTCTTAATTCAATCTAAGCAAAGCCATGAAGCACCCTAAAATTTTTTGGTATAGTAAAATAAACAACCCCTTTACAATTCTGTGGGTATGCTCGCGAAGATGTAGAAAGACATTTGAATATGTTTGCTAAAGGGTGTTTCAACAAATAACAGTACTGGTATGTTGGCTTACCGCTCATCTAAAGTGGAATGAGCAATTATTTACATATCGGATTACCATTTGCATTAGCACTCAGTTCACAAAACTCTTCTATGCTTTAAGTCTTTTGTATGCATAAAATCCCAGAAATTAATGTTGACACCGTATTTCAACATTTAAACTCAATTTAATGAATATTTTGCATTCAAAGCTGAAAATAATTTAGTGCGCAATAGAAAATTTATATTGAAGTAGTGATGATGAGAGGGACTAATGGAAAGCAGATTTTTGTTGGTTATACCAAGTGTCGTGCACTTCTATGGCGTTTGCAACCAAGTGAGGAGTAAAGACGATAATATGTTGTGAAATAACTGGGGTAGAGTTCTTTTGGGGGATTATTCCTATTGGCTAGTAGCTCTAGCTTTTCACACTCAGACGTATATTTTTCTTTCAAAAAGATGATTCGATTCCCTACTCTCTGTGCGAGTCTATAATGTATGCGCTGTTCGTTGCGTACGCGTCTCCTAGGAATAAAATGGCACTTCTCCGCAGATACTACGAAGATAACCGGGAGCTTAGCAGAAACTGTTTGTTCAGCATTTCATGTTCCATTTTGATGATTAGGTGTTATAAGGAGACATCATGTGGCGGTTCTGAATACAGTGTTTGGCAGGTCTGCAGCTTCTTCTAGCTTGTTTCTCTTAAGTACCTCGATCATGCGGGGCAAATGTAGCACAGGCCAAGTGCTCTATAAGTCAGCAGCATTTCTTTGTTTTTGTCCCAAGTGCTGTTTGGTGTGACCAATTGGCGCCGGTTGGCGGAGCGAAGGAGCGACTGGCGCGCATTGTTGGACAGCCATAACTATTTAGACGGTTAAGCGCCAATTAAGTAAATTAAGTAAGCTGTTTGCGAGAGATCGGATGATCTTTTTTTTCGATTACTTTTTCGAGTAACTTAGATGCAATCGTGGGTGTATGTTCGTGGAAGTGTAGATCTCTATCGAGGGTCACGTTTAATATTTTTGGGTATCTGACAGCCCGTAGTGTTATGTCATCGACATGGATGTACAATAGTACTCATTATTTCAAAATATAGCCCAGCACAGGGAGCAATAGTGACTTCTTCTGGTAGGAAATATTTAGATGTTTCTGTACCGATGCCTGCGGACTACTGCAGTAATTCGCTGACCACCTTTTAGGACATAGATCCTTTTAGGTCTCGTAGTAACGTGCTGTTGTTGACGGAGTACTGTTCTGTGGTATGCTTCATCACATCAGGTGCTTTTTTGTGATTTCTGGGGTATCTCATGTATTCCTTCGGGTTATTTTGTTCATCCAGAAAACGGGTAGGCGTGGATGTGGGCCACGACAAAATATTGATTCTACTTGATGTTGGAATCTCAAATCTTGCGCACATCTGAAGCAATGGAATTTCTTTAGGCTTAAACCTGGTGCTGGCTATGACCACATTTCGAACATCGTCGACGTCGATCAGTCACAATCCGTTAGGGGAGGTATCAGTGCGGAGACTGAACTTCCCAAAAGTGTGGTGGTAAGCAGGTCCTTTTGCCGACCCTGACGCTAAAGCTACGACTTTTTTTTATAATGGCGGGAACAGCGCTCGTATGTGAGTTATAAGCACTCGTACAATGCGTCCTTTACCTCCATGGGTGCATAGGCGCAGATGCATGCGATATTAAAAAATTGTATATGCATGACCACTCCAATAGATGTCACAATTTTAATTTTTTCTCCTTGCTTCATCCATCGCATTTCTTGGATGGCGGTGATGTCGGCTTTTGCTTTCATGATGGCATCAACCAGCGGGAAACCGATACCAATCCCATTAAGGGAACGGACATTCCAGGTGCATGCCCTTAAATTGTAAGCCCTATAATGTCTGCCGGGATTTTTTTTTTCATCCGAGATTTTGGCAGGATCTTCGATGAAGTCTAATTTTAGGTGGCAGGTCCCAAGCCTACCTACAAACCGCTTAGCCGGAATGAGGAATTTATGATAAACGTTTATATAGCGAGCCGCTTGATGCAAGACAGGTGACCGCTTGCAGCCCCACGTTATGGTGATAAGACGCTGCTGATAAAGTCTCCCAGCTTAGACTTAAACCGTTTACGACGGAGTGGCTTAGCTATGTTGTCGCCGTATCATATCAGCTCCCCACCAATTGGATGTTCATTGGCTACCCAAAGGATACTTTGCCGCAAGCGACCGGAAGTAGTGAGCTGCTTGAACCACAGCTGAGCAGAGTATATTAATTTTGTTCGCATAACGGTACCCCGTAACGGCATATACTAAACGAGATAGATATAGACTTCTATATATCAAAAGGATCTGGGCGAAACAAGAAATTCATTTAGCCATGTCCGTCCGTCTGTCTATCCGTAAACACGATAAATTGAGTAAATTTTGAGGTATCTTAATGAAATTTGGTGTGTAAGTTTCTGGGCTCTCATCTCAGATCGCTATTAAAAATGAACGAAATCGGACTATAACCACGCCCACTTTTTCGGTATCGAAAATTTCGAAAAACCAAAGAAGTGTGATAATTCGTTCCAAAGACGGATAAAGCGATGAAACTTGGTAGGTGTGTTGACCTTATGACGCAGAATAGAAAATTAGTAAAATTTTGGATAATGGGCATGGCACCGACCACTTTTAAAAGAAGGTAATTTAAAAGACTTATTTTGTTTTGTTGATTTTCTGACAGGGTAGATAAATGATGTATATTGGAACGATTTTTCGTCATCCCTTGTCAAATTTGGTTTCGTGATTTCAGTATCGATTTTGTTCGTTCGTCAGTGTCGATTTTCGTTCTCAAAGATGATGGCACAACGCCGAAACCGGTTTATCTCGAAACCAAATTTGACAAGGGATGACAGAAAATCATTCCAATATACATCGTAATTTAAAAGTTTTGCAAGCTGTAATTTGGCAGCTGAGTATGTAATGTTCCGTTACACCCGAACTTAGCCTTTCTTGCTTGTTTTTATTAATATTTTACTTGTCAACGCTTCATGGTCATACTTTTTCTAAATAAAGTTTAAACACATTCAAATTTTATCTAAACAAGTTCTAGTAACAACAAAAATGTAAATCTTAAACAAAAAATCTACATTTTGTTGTAAAATAGCGGAACATTGAGTCGTTAGTTGGTCAGCGGAACGAGCATAATGCTCACAGGTGGTCAACCGAGCATGGCTAATGAGATGCCAACGCGCCAGAGTACATAAAAAAGTAAATAAAACAAGTAAGGACGGGACTGTCTTCGGCTATGCCGAAGACTTCATATCTTTCATGAATGAGGCTGAACAATAAACTTATCCCGTTCGTAATCTACGAATAATCGGATGTATAAGATAAGAAATATCTAGTGAACAGATCTACATACCTAAACGATTTTTAAGATAAATATAAAAAAAAAATAGGTAGGTGCTTTGTGTGAGGATGCAAAGTTTCAGGTTTTTTGTGGTCTGCGTGTAAAAACTATGACTACGAATCACGTATTTCAACAATATATGACGTAAACGTAACTATTTGATGAAATGTTTTGAATTTTGAAGCTTCTAGCCGTAAAAAAGGGGCAAAAAAATACAGTTTATATGGGGTATATAATATATGTACCACCGATCTCTGATTTTTTCAGACAACAATATATGCTATATACGTAAGCATTTGGTGAAATTTGAAGCTTCTAGCTGTTAAAACGGGGCAGAAATTGCGGAAAGTTTCTTATCTGAACAATCGGTTATATGAGATATATACTATATATACCACCGATCTCAATGATTTTTTCAGACAACAATATGTACTACACACGTAAGCATTTGGTGAAATTTGAAGCTTCTAGCTGTTAAAATGGGGAAGAAATTGCGCAAAGTTTCTTATCTGAACAATCGGTTGTATGAGATATATACTATATATACAACCGATCTCTATGATTTTTTCAGACAACAATATATGCTATATACGTAAGCAATCGGTGAAATTTGAAGCTTATAGCTGTTAAAATGGGGTAGAAATTGCGAAAAGTTTCTTATCTGAACAATCGATTGTATATATACAACCGATCTCTATGATTTTTTCAGACAACAATATATGCTATATACGTAAGCAATCGGTGAAATTTGAAGCTTCTAGCTGTTAAAATGGGGAAGAAATTGCGCAAAGTTTCTTATCTGAACAATCGGTTGTATGAGATATATACTATATATACAACCGATCTCTATGATTTTTTCAGACAACAATATGTACTACACACGTAAGCATTTGGTGAAATTTGAAGCTTCTAGCTGTTAAAATGGGGAAGAAATTGCGAAAAGTTTCTTATCTGAACAATCGGTTGTATGAGATATATACTATATATACAACCGATCTCAATGATTTTTTCAGACAACAATATGTACTACACATGTAAGCATTTGGTGAAATTTGAAGCTTCTAGCTGTTAAAATGGGGAAGAAATTGCGCAAAGTTTCTTATCTGAACAATCGGCTGTATGAGATATATACTATATATACAACCGATCTCTATGATTTTTTCAGACAACAATATATGCTATATACGTAAGCAATCGGTGAAATTTGAAGCTTATAGCTGTTAAAATGGGGTAGAAATTGCGAAAAGTTTCTTATCTGAACAATCGGTTGTATGAGATATATACTATATATACAACCGAACTCAATGATTTTTTCAGACAACAATATGTACTACACACGTAAGCATTTGGTGAAATTTGAAGCTTCTAGCTGTTAAAATGGGGAAGAAATTGCGCAAAGTTTCTTATCTGAACAATCGGTTGTATGAGATATATACTATATATACAACCGATCTCTATGATTTTTTCAGACAACAATATATGCTATATACGTAAGCAATCGGTGAAATTTGAAACTTATAGCTGTTAAAATGGGGTAGAAATTGCGAAAAGTTTCTTATCTGAACAATCGGTTGTATGAGATATATACTATATATAAAACCGATCTCTATGATTTTTTCAGACAACAATATATGCTATATACGTAAGCAATCGGTGAAATTTGAAGCTTATAGCTGTAAAATGGGGTAGAAATTGCGAAAAGTTTATTATCTGAACAATCGGTTGTATGAGATATATACTATATATACCACCGATCTCAATGATTTTTTCAGACAACAATATGTACTACACACGTAAGCATTTGGTGAAATTTGAAGCTTCTAGCTGTTAAAATGGGGAAGAAATTGCGCAAAGTTTCTTATCTGAACAATCGGTTGTATGAGATATATACTATATATACCACCGATCTCAATGATTTTTTCAGACAACAATATGTACTACACACGTAAGCATTTGGTGAAATTTGAAGCTTCTAGCTGTTAAAATGGGGAAGAAATTGCGCAAAGTTTCTTATCTGAACAATCGGTTGTATGAGATATATACTATATATACAACCGATCTCTATGATTTTTTCAGACAACAATATATGCTATATACGTAAGCAATCGGTGAAATTTGAAGCTTATAGCTGTTAAAATGGGGTAGAAATTGCGAAAAGTTTCTTATCTGAACAATCGGTTGTATGAGATATATACTATATATACAACCGATCTCTATGATTTTTTCAGACAACAATATATGCTATATACGTAAGCAATCGGTGAAATTTGAAGCTTATAGCTGTTAAAATGGGGTAGAAATTGCGAAAAGTTCCTTATCTGAACAATCGGTTGTATGAGATATATACTATATATAAAACCGATCTCTATGATTTTTTCAGACAACAATATATGCTATATACGTAAGCAATAGGTGAAATTTGAAGCTTATAGCTGTTAAAATGGGGTAGAAATTGCGAAAAGTTTCTTATCTGAACAATCGGTTGTATGAGATATATACTATATATACAACCCATCTCTATGATTTTTTCAGACAACAATATATGCTATATACGTAAGTATTCGGTGAAATTTGAAGCTTCTAGCTGTTAAAATGGGGCTAAAATTCGCGAAAATATATATATATATACTATATATACCACCATATATATACTATATATACCACCGATCTTTATGATTTTTTCAGACAACAATATATGCTATATACGTAAGCATTCGTTGAAATTTGAAGCCTCTAGCTCTTAAAATAGGGCAGTAATTACGAAAAGTTCCTTATCTGAACAATCAGTTGTGGGGGATATATACTATATATACGACCGATCTCATCAATTTTTTCAGGCAACAATATGTGCAATATACGAAAGTATATGGTGAAGTTTGAAGCTTCAATCTGTTAAATTGGGTAAGATATTACAAAAATCCTCTTTTTCTGAAAAATCGGTTGTATGGAGGATATATGCTATAGTGGTCCGATCCGGTCGGTTCCGACAAATGTCTAATCGGACACCCAAATACACCCGCTCACCAAATTTTATCAAGATATCTCAAAAATTGAGGGACTAGTTTGCATACAAACAGACAGACGGACAGACGGACATGGCTAAATCAACTCAGCTCTTCAACCTGATTATTTCGGTATACTTAATGGTGGGTCTATCTATTTTCCTTTAAGGACTTACAATTTTCGGTTTCGTGACGAAATTAATATACCATTTCATTTTCATGAAAGGTATAAAAATATAAAAAATAAAGAATTAAACTAAATAGTAGTGAAGTAGTTAAACATGGCATAGTAACAACAATACCAATGAAAGGGGTGAGCACATAGAACACAATCACTCTTGAACTATCATATGTAGGTATCACATGCAGCTTACCTATGAAACAGAGGGGTTAGGTCAGTGAATATTTAATTTTTGTTTGTTTTTTTTTTTTGTTGTGTTTTTTTGTGTTTTTTGTTTTATTACATACAATTTAGTTGATTTTCGAATAATTATGTTAGAATAACAAGATCATGATAAAATTAGAAAATGAACAGCATTAGAATAGAACTATGTATGTAGTATATTGGGTATGGTAGACAGTGTGGGCACGAGTGACCGATAGTGTTTGATGAAAACTGAAATATTACGTAATGAGCGTGGGAAGTGTTTAGCGCTTCTTCCCCAAGTATTTGGACATGGTTGATATTGCCACTGCTGTCATTGTTGTAATACGCGTTATTTCATTACACGGAGTTTATTTTTCTGAATTTGTTTGCTTTCAGCGAACTGGTAACAAGGCCAAATTTGATCAATGGCTAGGTTAGGTAAGGTTGAACTGGCCGGTTTGTGAGGGCCTCACATAGACTGAATGAGTTCATAGTGTTAGCAGAAGTTTGTTAACGACCAAACTGAAAAACCAGGACCTATGTCATTGCTGCTAGACCTTACAGCTGTATAACTCCTAATAGCTGGAGTCTTAGCCTGGCATGCGCAGGTCGTGAGCACTTGCTCTATCGTTTCCTCATCCAACCCGCACTTAATCGGCTATCACTGACCAACCCTAATTAAAATGCATTTGACGCCAGAAGACAGTGGCCAATCAGAATACCAGTCATGACTCAACATTCCTCTCTTTTCAAACAAATTGATAACTTTAGATAAAAAATCTTTAAATCGTTAAGTTTACGGTCAAAATTCTATATTTTTTCGATAACAATTCGATAGCAAACTGATATTTTTTCGATAACCAATCGATACTTTTTCGATTATAAACTGATAATATGTCGGAAACTCATCAATAATATCCTGGAAACTTTTAGATAACAGTTTGTATCGATATCAAGCCGATAATAAACCGATAATAATAACAGCTCGATAACTTTTCGTCTTAACTTATTTTTTTCAGAACCCTGCCCAATGCGTCTAAAATAGTCCGATAATAGACGGCCGCAGTGGTGTGGTAGTAGCGTGCTGCGCCTACCACATCGAATATCGTGGGTTGAACTCCCGGTGAAAACAATATCGAAAATTTAGAAAAAAGTTTTTTCAATTAGAACAAAGTTTTTCTAAGCGAGGTCGCCCCTCGGCAGTGATTTGGCAAACATCCGGAGAGTATTTCTGCCATGAAAAGCTTCTCAGTGAAAATTCATCTGCTTTGCAGATCCCGTTCTCACAGCGAGCTCATAATAGTCCCGACATAATCCTGAAATTATGACAAAGTAGTAGCGCGAGGACCGTTATAAAAGTATCTAGAAATAGTGTCTAGAAAATCCTGAAAGAAAGCCAAAACAACCCTGAAATTGTTTCAAAATAGTCCCGGAATTGTCCCAATATTACCATAAAATGTCTCGAAATGTTCCCAAAACTATCCTCGAAGAGTCCATGAACAATGATTTCAAAATGGTCCTGGAAATAGTCCCTATATGACCCCATAAATATATGCTATCGGGACGTAGTATGATGTTTCTGGTTTAAATTTTGAAGAATAACAATTATTTGCAAATTCTTCAAATAGCATAAAGTTAAGCTTACATAATATTAATTCTAACATAGCAGACGGAGATTTTCCATTAGAATCCATAGAAAATAAATCATACTAAAAGATAGCGGATTTTTGCCTATAAGTATACCATAAATGATATAAAGAAACAAATAAATATTCTACTGGAGGCGAATTTGACCCGAAGTACTTTAATGACATTAATTTTGAAGAACTATTGAAGGTTAAACCAATTTAAGTGTGTAACTCAGCAAATTTTATGCAAATATTAAATTAGAAGTTAATTAAGTTCTGTTTCTATAATATTTACCCATATTTTTCTGCCCAATAAGTTTAAGCGCCTTAAAATATGCTTCAGCAATTCCAAAAAAGCTAAATATGAGTTGTTTTTGTTGATTTTACCGCAGCTACTCTTTATAACTAAATTGATGATTTATTAACAATAATTATGTGTTATAAAAAAGTGTTATTTTCTGTTTAAGCTTTTTATAATTTTTATTGCTTTTGCTTCGCTAATTTAATACTCACTCTGTTTTTATACTAAGCTACTGTTAAAAGTGCCCATGTGTGTATGTACAGAGCTTAGTTCATTTTATTTAGCTTTTGTTTTATTCATTTTTAATTTTGCACCTATTTTATTAAGTAGAAATAAGTAATTATGCTAGCATGAGTATATAAATTTTCGTACATTAAGGTGATCCGTATAGCACCTGAAGTATTTTTAGCGTTAAACAAATCTATTAACTATTGGGAATCAAAACTGTGCATGTGTGAGGCATATAGAATCAAATATGGCTTAACCAAATGAATTCAAATTGACGCGATGAGTTCTGAATCATTTCAGGATGGTTTAGCGCATATTTCCCAATAGTAGTTAATAGATGGCGCTCTGCCCTAATTAGTTTCTCAGTAAAGCTAAATTTAGTATTTTAAAACGTTATTCGCAACGTAGTAAAATGAATAAATGTAAGGCGCGATAATCCCTGAAGAGATTATAGGCTGAGCTGCTCTTCGAATTTGCGTCGTGCTCCTTTTTTAATTTTTCTTACAAATTGGCGGGACGGGACCTACATGTTTTATAACTCCGAACGGCATCTGCAATGCAGATAAGTTTTCACTAAAAAGCTTTTCATCGCAGAAATACACTCGGAGTGCTTGCCAAATCACTGCCGAGGGGCCGCTCCGCTTAGAAAAACTTTCTTCTAATTGAAAAAAACTTGTTTCTAAAATTTTTATGTTGCTTTGCCCGGAGCGTAAACCACGATTTTGGTGTGGTAAGTTGAGCACGCTACCACCACCACACGGCGGCCGCCACACACTGGTGTGGATTTGGCTTTCAGTGGACTTACGGAAATACAAAAAATATTAGTTAATAACACAAAAACTTTGATGGGGATCGATTTTAAGTCTCATGACATGACGTTTTTATATATGAGTATTTTTTCATAAAGTCTTAAACAACTCTTAAAAAAAATATTTGATAATTCGTATTATACATTTAATTTTTTTATATTGAATTTACATTTAACAATCCCAAAAAGGCTATTCCAGCTTGTTCGTTAATTTTTTTTGTTTATATGATGCTTACTATTCCAGTTTGTTCGTTAGTACCAAAAGAGTAATTAAAAGCAAAAATTATTCGATCGGTCAATAGTCTATGAAATCTCCAAATATACATATATGTATATGACCAAAAAAAAAAAACAATTTTTATTATTTTAAGTAAATGTTGCGTTTCATATGTAGTATGTATATTCGTACCCAATTAAAATTGAGAAACTAAAATATTTAGTTTTCTGTATCATAGTCGAGGTTTTGCGGTAGGAGTAGTAGAGATTTCACTTCGTCGGATATTTCCTCATGCTTACTAGGTAATTTCGATCTCCTCGATGAAATAAATGGGTCAGAAGTAACTAACAAATTATTTAAAATGTCCTCATTTGTGGCTTTGCGGCTAGTTTTTCTTGCCTGGTCTCGACGATATGCTCTAAAATCTTTGTTTCTGGACTCAGCGGCTTCTTCGGACAACTCTCCAATAGGAATAGAACCAAAATGCTTTATTATTGAAGCTCCGTGCACTAAAATGTTATGCACATATGAAGGCATGTAATACCTGTATGTATGAGTGGATAGCCTGTCCATGCTTATTTTAGCTGAAAACTATGTTTAGTATGTCTATGACAGACCAAAATTTTAAACCCCATTTTTAATTTAGGAAAGATTTTAATTAAAGAGTATTTTAGTCATCGAATATGATTACGGGCCTATATAACTATTTACCCAGATCGTACACTCTTTCTGTGAGGGAGCACATTTTATTAGTCAATATTTAATTAATATTATTAGCTTTAATAAATTGTTTTAACATTAAATTTTCTCATTTCATTTAAAATTGGTTTTTTTTTTACTTTATTCAACAGAACTAAATCAGTTGGGACCGTTTTATGTTTTATGATCCGTGATCGATAAATGGCATATGTGAAATAGTGACAATTAGTACTCAATAGACCCATAATGGCCGCGTCACAATGAAATTTCTCATGTTCATCAGTTTTGATACAGAAGCAAAAAAATGTTGCGTTTATAAATATAACAAAACTTCAGACTTAGCAGTTGAAACTTATTTCGCCTTGACCATTTACAAAAAAAAAAAAAATTTGCGAAGCACTGTTAAAAATATTCTTACTATACAAAAAAAATACTTGCTAACATATTTTGCCTCCTATTCGTATGTTAAATTGTGAAAAATGGTAGTGGGGAAAAAATTACACTTGCAAAGTCTGAAGGCCTAAACACGTGCCAAATTCTTCTTCTTATGCTTTGCTTGCAACAAAAGTTGAAAGTTGGCTACTTTTTGATGGCAGATGACGCTGGTGGTGCGCTATTTGTTGCTCTCCTTGCAAATACATGCAATCTACTCATCATGTCAGCGCTGGGTGCTGCATCAAAAATCTTCTTTGACGCGGCCTTAACTTATTATAATATTTAGAAATAGTTTGACAGTTGCATAGTTATCGTTTGAGTGAAAATAGTTTTCAGTCACTGATCGTAAAACGTAATACGGACCTAGCTGGAATTTCCAATTCTGGTTAAGTAGATGATTTGTTTTTCTCTTTTTGATATACTATATGTATTGTCCTTTAGTTTAGCGTATTTTCACTTTGCATATGTTAATTTTGGTACATTTGCTTGCGATGTATTGCTGGGTCTTACTTTTGAGTCTTGCAGAGAAGTGACGCCGTTCAGAGAATTAAGAGAAATGTTTAATTTTCTCGGCCACTACCATTTCATGCAAAAGAAAGTACTCCAAGTACACATTTCTTTCTTGAACGTTTTCTTTATATGTGGATAGAACCGTTTAGTGTGTTAAAATTCACAGACTACAGAGATAACAACCAACATATACTTTTTCTTTTTGTAGCAATAAAAACACTCCCTGAAGGTTTTGGGTAATTTATTCAATAATAATGGTCCTTTGCCGGGTATCGCTCCGGTAAATTCTGGCAACGAGCAGGAAAGAAATACAAACCCGATCTTCTAGGTTGTTGTTGTTCTTGTTGCGATAAGGTTGCTCCCTGAAGGATTTGGGGAGTGTTATTGATGTGGCGGTCCTTTGCCGGATACAGATGCGGTACGCTTCGGTACCACAGCACCATTAAGGTGCTAGCCCGACCATCTCCGGAACGATTTATGTGGCCACATTAAATCTTCAGGCCATCCCCTCCCTCCCCACCCTCAAGTTCCAGGAGGAGCTTGGTGTTTAGTAGACTACTTCACAATAACACTTATACTTCGCAACCAATAGCGTGCTTAAATCAAAATGATTCTTCTTACTCAGCTTTCTCTCCTTTTATACTCTCTGCTGTCTCGTTCGTATACTTCTAGGCGTTTCTTCTTCTAAAATTTACTACTTAGTTACCAGCTATAAATTTAATATCTATAAACTACAGATGCACGTTTATAGCTTCTCGCATAGCCATAGCGCGTGTGTATGTGAGTAATACATACTTATAGTTGTTGGGTTAAAAAAACTGATTGAAATTGGAGCAATTATATAAACCTTCTAGGTAATACGAAACTGCGCATGCCCCAAATGTAGCATAAATAATTTATGCGTACATCACGTCCAAATTTCCTACCAATATTTGCGAAATTTCGCAATTTCTTTATCACTGACCAAAGAAAGGGACATCCTGGGGCAGAGCAGAGGAAGAAGTGGAATAAAAAGAGGGAACTAGAGAAGGTGACTGGTGAGGAGTAACAATGGGAGATATAGAGAGATTGGAAAGTAGGGAGGAGATGAAAAGAGAGGAAGAAGGAGGTGGTTGAGGAGGAATAACAATGGAGATAAAGAGGTAGGAAAGTAAGGAGGAGATGAAAAGGAGAGGAAAGTGGTTAGGTATGAAAGAATGAATATAAGAAAGTATCCGGCAGGGACTCTCTCTAGTTCCGAACTATCGCTGAACCAGTTCCAATTCAGTCCCCTCGCAGTACTTTAAACTGCCATTTTTAACATTTTGATGTACCGTGAAATGACAGTTGTCCGTCCATCTATGAAAAAACTGTTGGTTGATTATGATTGTGATCTCGTTGGAGATGATGCTCAGAAGACATGAACGGGAATTGGCTATCGGCTCTATGTTCTCTTCTTTGGCGGTATCTCAGCTTGTTAAACTACTTTTCTCCTTGGCTTTTAACGCATAAACTTCATTGATCCAAATATTTTGTTGCGGTTTTCTACTTTAGTACAGGAAGGAGAGTAGTACAAATATCTCTGAGGCGTATAATCCTAAAATGTTATAGGATCATATCTCGTTTTACAGTATAAAAGGCTTTCGATATGTCAAACTTCACTCAGAAATATTTTCCGAATAAAGATCTCTTGTAAACATCTTCAGATATTTTTTTTCGTAAAAATTCGAATGAAAAAAATCAAGCTCTACTAACTTCAGTCTAGCTGAGTTTCTAGCAAACACTTTTCATGGAGATGGTAAGTATCTAGCGATTTTACTTTGAAAACAGACAGCTTGTTTATTACTTCTGTCTATCTTGAATATCCACCCTATTATCGAATACTATTTCCAATGCTGTTTCTGTGACTTTTCCAACTGTCTGGAAAATATGTTCACCCTAATTCTAACAATTAAAGGAACAGACCTTTTTCTGCTTGGCATATAATATGAAGTTTATGATCCATAAACTTAGTTAAACTCAATTTGTATGCGTGAAATTTGCGTGAGGTAGACATAAGGCAATGTGCATTAAAAACTTTCTGGTACAAATATTTTGACAAGTTTTTTATGACACAAAATTGTTTCTGTATTTTCAACCATTGTTTTGGGTATCTGCCTTTTATTACGGAAGTTGTAGTGGGTGAAATCTTTATGTATGGAAATATACAGCTGCTATTGCTAATTTTTAATACGTAGAGGCCCACACAGCATTTAGATGATAAATTTTTGAACTTTCCTTCATATCAATACAATTTGATTTCTCCTTGCGAATAAATACTGAGTTTTCATACAGTTGAACAAAATAAATAATAAAATAAGATTACTTTTAATGATCCAAAACTGAAAATCATTTTTCGATCACTTTTTGAAATCATTTTCGAATAACTTTGACGAATAAATTTTAAGATTTTATAAAAATGAACATAGAGAATAATAAAACTTGTTTGCTTTTGATGATCAATAACTGAGAACAATTTTTCAATCACAATTCGGAATCATTTTTGAATTTACTTTCTTTACCTTCGGTGATCAAAAATTTAAAATCATTTTTCAATCAACTTTCTTAATCTTTGCAGACTACCTTTCTTGAATAAATGATGAATTTTTTACTTGTTAAAACTATACTTCTCATTGAAAATCTAATTGTTCGTCATTAGCTCACATTTTTTCAATCATAAAATCCAAAAAAATTACAAATATACAAAACATATTCAAGACTAAAAGTAATATAAATGCTGCTCCTTAGATATCTTCCAGCATTTCTCTAGATGCGGCTTTCCAGAAAAGACATACTGGATGGAACCGATGTACGGAAGTTGTAAGCTGTTTGAACCGCTGGTAAGTTAAGCTTGATTGACACACCTGGACCCGGCTTCAACATCCTCCATGAGCTATGATTGTCAAAAACATCCAGTTATATTCAAAGAATGATATGAGACATAGTAAAATATTGATTTTTAAAGTGACATCGTTACCATGATGATGATTATAGATGATGTTGGATGTTGTAGTCGTGTGTGTGTACAACGGTCAAGTTAATTACTACCTGCGGTTCAAAAAGCTTACTTCCGAGCTTCCGGATGCTTTCACCCACTGATAAAATATGATCTTTATTTAGTATTTAGTTATGTATTAAATATGATGGAAAATTGATCACAATTGTATTCACAAATGATTCCAAACCATCATTTAATATGATTGAAAAATGTTCTTAAATGTGATCAAAAAATGACTGTGAAAAGTAATCAAATGTTATTCCAAAAGAACTAAAGTACTATCTTCCACTAATATCAAGTATGATAAAAAGATGAATAAAAAGTGTTTAGAAATATGAATCATAAATCATTATTCAAGAACAATCACATTTAATGTACATTTTTCTCCCGACGAAACATTGATTTTCGAATAAAAAATACTTTTAAATTTGAACGTTTTCAATCATCTGGGGGTATGATATTTGAATATTTTTTGATAAAAATTTTCAAAAAATGCTGGCTGGGGGGAGAAAAGTTTTCAAAAAAATTTTTCAGTTCAACCAAATTTAACTAAGGTTGACGGCCGCCATAATGTGGTGGTAGCGTGGTCCGCCTACCTCACTGATGGTCCTGGGTTGAACTCCCGGGCAAAGTAACATAAAGACTTGAAAAAACTTGCTAATCGGAGACGCCTTCGGAAGTCTTTGGCAAACGCTCCGAGTGTATTTATGCCATGAAAAGCTTCTCAGTGAAAACCCATCTGCCTTGCAGATGCCGTTCGGAGTCGGTGTAAAAATATGTACATAGGTCGCGTCCCGCCAATTTGCAGGAAAAATTAAAAGGAGCATGACGCAATTGGAAGAGAAGCTCGGCCTAAAATATCTTCGGAGATTATCGCGCTTTGCATTTATTTATTTTTATTGACGTATCACACCTGATGTTACATAATAATATAATCGGGCTGCACTTTAAAAATATGGCGAGTCGGTTAGTAAATGAACTGACCCACAAATTGTGGGTTCTGAATCGGCACAGACAAGGTTGAGTCACTAGAAAAATTGATTCCGTGAGGTGTCTTATTGCTCAAACTGGTAACTGAACTTGAAAATTCTTTAGAAAGGTGTATATGTTTATCGTGTCATCGTTTAGAGACATTCTTACGAAAGTTTATGTATATTTGTCGAAAACGATAAAAAAATATGAGTTTTTTTGGGATGCAACCGTTGGAAAGACAGCAGCAGAAAGATAGCCTCCCCAAGACATCGACGGTCGATATACTATTGATTTATCTGCTACATAATGTCAATAGTTGCTTTTTTTGCAAGCGAGCTTGAAAAAAACGCCTCAACTATCTAAACAGTTTCATCTTCGAGGAACCATACATGTGGTGGAAGGACATTAGCTAATTGGCACTGTTTTTTAGCTGCTTTGACATTTCTACTTCTAGCTCACTGCGAATTGCGCAGCTGATACTCGGCCCAGGGTTATGCCTTTGAAATGCAAACTAAGGAGTAGCCGGTATACATTTGGTTCAGTGTTATACTATTAACAGCTATGGTAAGTGGAGCTTACGAATTTTCGAATTGTTCGAGAAGAAATTTCTGTCGTGTATCGGCTTGTTTCTCGCGAGATTGTCAAACCAACCGGGATCCTACGCGTTATTACTAAATGCGCTATTAGTGAGAGTCTACCAATGTTGGATTTTCTTCTTTTTTTGAAAGGGTACTTCAACCATGGGTCGAGCTTGGGATCCACTGTCCTGTTCCACTTTCTGCAGTACTGCTCTTCCATTGCTTTTGCCAAAATCGAATCGATTCATCTTGTGCCTGAAATGATAATATATCGTAAAAATAGTATATATCCATGGTTCCCGAATGGTCGGAAGAGACCTGCAGGGAACATGGGACTCAGTCAGGAAAAGCGACAGTTTCGCACTACAGGTTTAATGACTACCTCCGAACTGGTGCTAATCGAATGCAAAGGGGGACAGTTCGTAGCCACACTTTTACCCAAAGAGCTGAAGTCTTAGCTATATGTATTTAAATAATTTAATCAGTTAAGAACATATTCAAAAGGTTTGAAAAAGGTGAGCAATTGTCATTTCGTTGGTTCATTGGACATCACAATGTTAAAGTCTCAGTTGAAAGCACTGCGCGGGAACAGAATTAGAACTAGTGCCTTCTTTTAATACAATAGTTCCTGTACGCTTCGCTGCATAGAAGATCTTTGACTAGTACAAGCGTTGATGCAGATTAATCCATATGACTAAAGAATTATATCGTCTAGCGTATCATATACATGTTGGAAGTCGATAACTTATTAAGGTCTTTTAATATGCCGAAGACCCTTTTTTGGAATACTCTTCCCAAGTCAGTTTTCAATGCAACGTGGAATCCAACGCCAATGAGTTTTTTGAACCCCCAAGCCTCCGAGTATGTGGATTTAGTGCTTACTTATCACGACGGGTAAGCCTTACCGCGATAATATTCTAAGCACCTTACTTCAAAAGTTATGCAGTTCCTTTCCGAGAAAATGTATCTCCGATCCATAATTTTTATTTGTTGTTTTTCGGCCTTCAATATTTAAATTATTCAATTTTTCGAGCTCAAGGCCACGCATAAATAAAAAACAAAATATTTTATATCTTTCAATAAATATATTTGTTTAATGATTGATCGATATTTCGACCTCAATCTGAGATCTGAGATCAGGATGATATTTATTGAAAGATATAAAATATTTGGTTTTTTATTTATGCGTGGCCTTGAGCTCGAAAAATTGAATAATTTAAATATTGAAGGCCGAAAAACAACAAATAAAAATTATGGATCGGAGATACATTTTCTCGGAAAGGAACTGCATAACTTTTGAAGTAAGGTGCTTAGAATATTATCGCGGTAAGGCTTACCCGTCGTGATAAGTAAGCACTAAATCCACATACTCGGAGGCTCGGGGGTTCTAAAAACTCGTTGGCGTTGAATTGCACGTTGCATTGAAAACTGATTTGGGAAGAGTATTCCAACAAAAGTTCTTCGGCATATTAAAAGACCTTAACAAGTTATAGACTTCCAACATCGCCAAAAATTTAATGATGAACTGTACAAGGTCGAAGGATGCACAAAGGGGTTTCTTACCTACTTATCGGTAACTTTCATAAGGAATAAATTACTACTACAAAATCATCTCGACGATTCAACACCTATTAAGAATAAGAAAAATCATTTTGTTGTAATTTAATTATCGTGTGGTTTCTTATACACACATACTCATTTGACATAGGTACATGCTTTTGTGCAATCACACATTTTAGAATTATGCAATCATATTAATCATACATATGACTTATAAATATATCAAACGCTTCCCAGCTGCTTCTGAGCACATTTGGCTTTCAATAATCGCATTTGGGTTAGCCCTCGTAATTCATCAGCAAATGCACCACACCACAGAAGGTCATTTAATCACATCTGGGAATGTGAGCTCATAGTAAACGCCAACTGTTCGTATTACTCTTTCTATTGATTTTTCTAATTCGTCTTGCATTGCAGACAAACATTGAATTGGTGTAAGTCAAAGGATTGCAACAAAGTCACGTTTCCAATGTCTGTGTATACCTTTTTCTTAACAATCATGTGATTTTTTTCTTCGCTTGCGATTTTCATCACGTGATGATGCTTGAATCACTTGCGGATTTTTTTTTGTTTTTTTTTTCATTTTTATGAGCGCAAATAGCATTAAATTTTGTAAGAAATTTTTAAGCGTATCTTAGAAAGGGGGCAACAACTGTTTTCCAAAAATGTTTCATATGCTGCGAATATTTATGTTTGAAAGCTAAATAATGTTCAAGAGCTACTATTTGCTCATATTTTATAAACAAATATTTTTGCTCAAATATGAAAATATTAAACGCATTAATATTTGCAATATTATTAAATGCACAATACACATTCTCATGTACAAATATTCATATGTTGATTCTAAAGTCACGTTTAAAATGGTCTGTCGGACATGACGCGTGTGTACGCATAATAATTATGGCTCAGGTGTTCATCTTGTTGAAGTTAAAAGCATCCTTTTACATTGGTTTTTATGTTTTATTACTTGGCAATAGTTTTAACGATCATATGCTTTTATTCAAATTTCTTATGTGTATTCTACTTAAGTATGCATGCACAAACTTTTGTAAGTTTTGTTTGTCTAGCTCCTGCAGAAGAATGCAATTAGTCACTGTCATCGTACAGCTGTTGGTTTTTTGCAGCTCTCAAATACCTCAAGCGATGTTCGGAAAATTGTTAAAAGAATTCTGCAAGACATGCTCTAGATTATAACAATAAAGCTCAATGAAAAAATCATACAAACAGACAAAATTGGTTAATTCGTTGTAGTTCTATAAATAGAACGAAAACAGCAACAAAACCAAAGTTTCTTTGAAAACCGCCGTACCAAGCATAGCTTTAACACATAATTGCATACGAGGTATGCAATGTGTAAAAGATTAAAATATGCAAAAAGAAGGCAATTGGGAAAGACTTCACAACAGGCATGACGTAGCTGAATGCGTTTACAACCATTTCAACTATCGTAGGGGTGCGAGTTCGACTCCCACTCCCGGGAGAAAAGGCTTTGAAGAGATTTACAAGGTATAATCGAAACAGCTGTCGCCTTGTCCGTCCTGATGTCACGTTGTTTAAATTTTTCCCAAATTATTAAATAAATTATAAAAAAAATTAAAAAATTGCTCCAAATAAATGTTTTCATACATTTAAAAAAAGCAATATGGGCAATCCCCGATTATTAAAAATCATAGAAACAGACAAAATTGGTTAATTCGTTGTAGTTCTATAAATAGAACGAAAACAGCAACAAAACCAAAGTTTCTTTGAAAACCGCCGTACCAAGCATAGCTTTAACACATAATTGCATACGAAGTATGCAATGTGTAAAAGATTAAAATATGCAAAAAGAAGGCAATTGGGAAAGACTTCACAACAGGCATGACGTAGCTGAATGCGTTTACAACCATTTCAACTATCGTAGGGGTGCGAGTTCGACTCCCACTCCCGGGAGAAAAGGCTTTGAAGAGATTTACAAGGTATAATCGAAACAGCTGTCGCCTTGTCCGTCCTGATGTCACGTTGTTTAAATTTTTCCCAAATTATTAAATAAATTATAAAAAAAATTAAAAAATTGCTCCAAATAAATGTTTTCATACATTTAAAAAAAGCAATATGGGCAATCCCCGATTATTAAAAATCATAGAAACAGACAAAATTGGTTAATTCGTTGTAGTTCTATAAATAGAACGAAAACAGCAACAAAACCAAAGTTTCTTTGAAAACCGCCGTACCAAGCATAGCTTTAACACATAATTGCATACGAGGTATGCAATGTGTAAAAGATTAAAATATGCAAAAAGAAGGCAATTGGGAAAGACTTCACAACAGGCATGACGTAGCTGAATGCGTTTACAACCATTTCAACTATCGTAGGGGTGCGAGTTCGACTCCCACTCCCGGGAGAAAAGGCTTTGAAGAGATTTACAAGGTATAATCGAAACAGCTGTCGCCTTGTCCGTCCTGATGTCACGTTGTTTAAATTTTTCCCAAATTATTAAATAAATTATAAAAAAAATTAAAAAATTGCTCCAAATAAATGTTTTCATACATTTAAAAAAAGCAATATGGGCAATCCCCGATTATTAAAAATCATACAAACAGACAAAATTGGTTAATTCGTTGTAGTTCTATAAATAGAACGAAAACAGCAACAAAACCAAAGTTTCTTTGAAAACCGCCGTACCAAGCATAGCTTTAACACATAATTGCATACGAAGTATGCAATGTGTAAAAGATTAAAATATGCAAAAAGAAGGCAATTGGGAAAGACTTCACAACAGGCATGACGTAGCTGAATGCGTTTACAACCATTTCAACTATCGTAGGGGTGCGAGTTCGACTCCCACTCCCGGGAGAAAAGGCTTTGAAGAGATTTACAAGGTATAATCGAAACAGCTGTCGCCTTGTCCGTCCTGATGTCACGTTGTTTAAATTTTTCCCAAATTATTAAATAAATTATAAAAAAAATTAAAAAATTGCTCCAAATAAATGTTTTCATACATTTAAAAAAAGCAATATGGGCAATCCCCGATTATTAAAAATCATAGAAACAGACAAAATTGGTTAATTCGTTGTAGTTCTATAAATAGAACGAAAACAGCAACAAAACCAAAGTTTCTTTGAAAACCGCCGTACCAAGCATAGCTTTAACACATAATTGCATACGAAGTATGCAATGTGTAAAAGATTAAAATATGCAAAAAGAAGGCAATTGGGAAAGACTTCACAACAGGCATGACGTAGCTGAATGCGTTTACAACCATTTCAACTATCGTAGGGGTGCGAGTTCGACTCCCACTCCCGGGAGAAAAGGCTTTGAAGAGATTTACAAGGTATAATCGAAACAGCTGTCGCCTTGTCCGTCCTGATGTCACGTTGTTTAAATTTTTCCCAAATTATTAAATAAATTATAAAAAAAATTAAAAAATTGCTCCAAATAAATGTTTTCATACATTTAAAAAAAGCAATATGGGCAATCCCCGATTATTAAAAATCATACAAACAGACAAAATTGGTTAATTCGTTGTAGTTCTATAAATAGAACGAAACAGCAACAAAACCAAAGTTTCTTTGAAAACCGCCGTACCAAGCATAGCTTTAACACATAATTGCATACGAAGTATGCAATGTGTAAAAGATTAAAATATGCAAAAAGAAGGCAATTGGGAAAGACTTCACAACAGGCATGACGTAGCTGAATGCGTTTACAACCATTTCAACTATCGTAGGGGTGCGAGTTCGACTCCCACTCCCGGGAAAAAAGGCTTTGAAGAGATTTACAAGGTATAATCGAAACAGCTGTCGCCTTGTCCGTCCTGATGTCACGTTGTTTAAATTTTTCCCAAATTATTAAATAAATTATAAAAAAAAAAATTAAAAAATTGCTCCAAATAAATGTTTTCATACATTTAAAAAAAGCAATATGGGCAATCCCCGATTATTAAAAATCATCTTTTGCATATATGTATATTAGGGTGGATCGATTTGTATGGACGAAAGTTAACCGATATCGCGCCATTGATTTTTCGATAGTATTTGGGCTCAGGAAAAAAAGTTCCACTACGCATACCCAAAAAAATAATTTTCGAGCCTGCGAAATTTCATTTTTTTTTTTACTTTTTTCGACTTTAATTTTTAAGGTTTTTTTCATGACCTACTAAAAAAAATTTCATATGTATACCCTGTCCGAACCAAACATTTTTTTTTTCCAAAAAACTGTTATCGCCAATGTTTTTAGCGGAAATTTTGGGTCGGACAGGGTAAACATGAAAATGTGGCAATCAAATGAAAATTTTTTAGTAGGTCATGATAAAAACCTTAAAAATCAAAGTCGAAAAAAGTCAAAAAAATGAAATTTCGCAGGCTCGAAAATTATTTTTTTTGGGTATGCGTAGTGGAACTTTTTTTCCTGAGGCCAAATCCTATCGAAAAATCGATGTCGCGATATCGGTTAATAAATCGACCCAGTCTAATGTATATACCTAATTTGGTCCGCTGTTTTTGAGTAAAAGAAGTAAGGACATCTAAAGTTTCTACTCCCTTAGCATGCTCTCCGATTTAGACGGAAAATAATTTGAGGTAGAACGGCGTGTGTACGAAGAGCTTCAAATGCTGGCTGATAGGTATGATTCCCTAAAATACTATCAAAAAATCCAGCGGATGACAACAGGCTTTTATCCTGCAGTAATGATAATGGCCACCTGGTAACTGGCGTACAGAGTGTGCTTAATTTGTGATGGGAACACTTTACCGCATTGCTAGTTAGCAAGGGAGAAGACGAACCTAATAATCTGTTTTTGTTGTAGGGATTAAACCAACAACAACAACCTGATCGTTGTTGACGAAAAAAAAACTTCCGGCACCCGAATATGACGAAGTGCGAATGACATTATCCCGGCTTCGAACGAACGCATGCCTCCGGATTGAAATTCAAGAATTCTCTTTCCAATCCAAGAACACGCTAACTACTGTGGAATCAGCATGCTTGATATCGCGCTAAATGTTCTTCCTAGCTTATTGTGCGAAAAACTGAAGCACAAAGTCAGTTTAATAGTAGGGCTTTAGACCTGGTATATCTGCTATGCGTCAGATGCTGGAAAAACTCTCCATAAGAGAATCGAATAAACTTTTTATTGACTGCTTGTATGCTGTTTTGTCAGAGTTTTAAGTTCGCTACAAAGTTAATAAGGCAGCACCACCAGCTCCGTAACGATTGGAAGCACCTACCCAAGCCATTCGAAAACAAACGAGGCTTCATACAAGATTACTCCCTTTCGTTCGATATCTTTAACCTGCTGGAAAAGAAATGTTTAGCAGCAGAACTAAACCGCTATGGCACAATGTATTATAAGAGCGTATGCTGATGATATTGATTTAACAGGCTTTAACAAACTCGTGGGAGTTCTGCCTTATCTGAATTAGATAAAGAGGCGGTGAATGAGGACAAGACGAAATACTAGCTGTCATCCAAGAAAGAATCGGCGCATTCGAAAAGGCGCGCCAATCCGAACGAAAAAGTACAGCGGAGCAGAGCGTAGGGAGCAGAGCGCGTAGGAAGAATCTTCGGCGCACAATGAATATGCAGCGTTAGGCAAAAAGAAAATAGTCACAGGGCCATAAGGCAGCCCAAGCGTATTGAAAAGACAAAAGTTGTAGGATGAATGGACCCAAATAGCGATGTAGCAACTTCTTCGAAATCATCGAATCAGAGAGAGGACGTGAAAGTGGTGGTTTGCCAAGAACGGATTTGGAAGTTGATGATAAGACAAAAGGGAGGTAACAGTAAGACTCCAGCTTTCTCGAAGGGACAAAAAAAGGTCACACTAAGACACCGACTGCTCCCGTGACGATGACTGGCGTGTTGCAGCGCTGGCGCTGATTGATCTTAGCGATCCCTTTGGACAGATGTATACCGACCCGTGACTTGAAAGTACTTAATGCATCTCGACCTACCTCCTCAACATTACATTCACCAAATAATGTTGCACACACGGCTAGAGAAAATGTTCTGAAGCGCATTTAAAATTTATCTCAAGAAACTACTCCCCTCCTACTCTTACCACTACTCGCACTGCCCTTCCCCACTCCCATTCCCCCTTCCATTTGGCATTTTAATTCCACTCCTGCTCCCAAACCCATTTCGATTCGCTCTTCAACTTCCTATGGTATTCCAATTCTTAATTCCTCTCCAACTCCCAAGCCCATTTCCACTCGCACTTCCACTGCATCTCCCATTCCCAATTCCACTCACACTCCCACTTAAACTCCCACTCTCAATCTTACTCCTACTCGCATCTCCCATGCTCACCCCCACTAATTCTCTTTATTGGATAGGATATATAATGAATTTATATTTTTCCCAAATGGGGGCGTGGACCGCCCACTTTTCCAAAGTTCCATCCTCTCTGATATAAATATAAAAAAATAAATGTAAGGCGCGATAACTTCCGAAGAGATTTTAGGCCGAGCTTCTCTTCCAATTTGCGTCGTGCTCCTTTTTAATTTTTCCTACAAATTGGCCGGACGGGACCTACTTGTTTTATGCCGACTCCGAACGGCATCTGCGAAGCAGATGGGTTTTCACTGAGAGATTTTCATGGCAGAAGTACACTCGGAGTGCTTGCCAAACACTGCCGAGGGGCGACCTCGCTTAGAAAAATTGTCTTCTAATTGAAAAACCTTTTTTCTATAATTTTGATGTTGCTTTGCCCGGGGTGTGAACCCAGAGCATTCGGTGTGGTAGGCGGAGCTCGCTACCATCACACCACGGTGGCAGATATAAATAGTCTGAGCCAAACATAGACAGACTTTTGCCAAAATAAATTTAAACTGTCTTGGGGCGTGGCCATAAAAGTTAATAGCCAGACGGCCATAGGACACATACACAAATCTAACAATCGCAGCAAAGGTTTAAGCTATTTTTCTTATCTTCCGCCCATGCTTATCTATCTTCCTTCATTATCGTTCAACTTCTCACTATCAAATTCATGCTATATCGATTTTCATTACCGCATTGCTGCCATATTTCACTAATTTACTTCTACTTGTTTTCAGCTTCCACTTTCTAACGTTAGTTCATAGCAAGTTTCTATTCATTTACTTGTCCATTAATATATATTTACCAAATTTAACATACATAAATATTTATGTGCATATCAAGAAATTGGATATCTTATCGTTGAAAATATCTATAAGTTAATGTGATTGCCCATTTTGTTGTTGTGTTTACAACTTTCGTCTCGGTTATAATCATTTTTCAAAGTCCATCACACATCACTAAATAACAAAATAAATTGAAAATAGAAAAAAATGCAAATTAAATTAGTTACGTAGGTTTTTGATTTCTTCACTTAAATACTACTAATGAAATTTAACCGAAATTTTAACGCTGAAGGAATTTCCAATGGCACAATGAATCTACATAGTGTAATAATTTATAGCAAACCTACTAACTACTAGACCTACTTCATGCTTCTATGGTAGTCGTTGCAATCCGATGCCAGAACACCCAATGCGCACATCTAATGTGAATTTAAACGCTTTCTTCTGTTTAATTTTATTTTATGAAAACAAGTTTATTTTATTTAAGAATCATTTAAAGCAGTTAGTAAATTGTTTTTATATATATTTTTTGTTGTTGGTTGTAATTTTTCACTTTGTATGTGCTGTGTTATGGTTGTTATTTGTGTTTTGTTTATAATTACTTACATTGATCAAAGCCAATTAGATTCGTTGTTGAGTGGCACTTGATTGTGGGATGAGCTGAAAGAAAGTTAGATTTTTAATTTGCTGAACATTTTCTTAAAAAATTTTAATTTAAATAAGCAACGAAGCGATCAACATCTAAGTGAGGTCTTGTCAATATTACCGATCACTGACGGGATATATGTAAATATGGAGGGATCGGAGCTTTCGAAACACTGGCTTCTGAAAACTCAACTCAAACTTGAAATAAGTGAAGTGCTATCGGCTTATTATCAATTTGTTATCGATTTCAATAGCACTTCGATATCAAATCGACAACTTTTCATAAACAAATCGATACATTTTTGGTAATAACTTTTCGACAGCGAATAGACATTTTTTGAAAAGAAATCGATCAATTTTCGATAACAAATCGATCAATTTTCGATAACAAAACGATACGTTTTCTTAATGAAATCGATATTTTTTTGATAGAAAATCGATACTTTTTCGATAACAAATCGATAATCCATTGATAATAAATCGATAACAAGGTGATACTTTTCTGATAATAAACCGATAACCCTTCGACAGCAGCTTTTATCGATAACATACTATTAACATGCCGATAACATCTCGAGAAATTTTTGTATTCATAAATGATTTTTTCCGAGCCCATCCAAAATTATCTTTAAATAGTCACTAATATAAACCCGAAATTATATTGAAATAGCTCCGGAATGATCCCAACATAATCTCAATATAGTCCCGAAAAGGTCGTTCCAATACTCCCGATGTGTCCCTTAATAACTGCCAAATAGATCTCAGAATCTTACCTTAAACAATCCCGAAACTATCTCAAATAGCTCCGTAATGATCTCAAAGTGGTTCGATAATGATCTCAACATAGTCCCAAAATAGGAGTTTCAATACTCCCAATATGTTCCCTAACACATTCCCAAAATGATCTCAGAATAACACCTCAAACAGTTACGGAAAAATTCCGAAACCATGTCGAAATGGCTCCGGAATGATCCCAAGATGATTTCATAATGATTACAGCATAGTCTCGAAACAAACACCCAAAATGATCTCAGAATAGTACTCATACTTTCCCGAAAGTATCCCGAAATGGCTTTGGAATGATGACTCCATAATTATCTTAACAAAGTCCTCAAATAAAAAAAAAAAATAATATAATATAATAATATCCGGAAAAAATCTCAACAAAGTTCGAAAAGCTCCCAACATTCCTGCAAAAAATTCTCCAAAGGATCTCAAAATTATCTACAAACAATCCAGAAACAGTGGCAAAATAACTCAAAAAAACCATTGGCAATAAATCATCTCAGTGAAAGTGAGAAAACTTTTGAAAAAAAATTAATCACTGAGAAAAACCGAAAAATAAATGAATGTATTTCACTGAGCAACGACTTTTTGTTTGTGCTTGGCAATCGGTTGTTATCGGTGATAAACCGACTTGTCTTTTCTGGTTAACCGTTAAATGCAATCCCTAGTCAAAACCAATAAATAAATAGAAGTCGAACCTCGTTGACATTATCAGAGCATCTCAATGAGACTGCTACCAAAGAATGCAAAAGGAGATTCCGAAACGGAAAAGGCCACGTTATTCGTTCACGTATGTCAAGGCCTTTTTGACCATGTTGGAATATAAAAAACGAGCTTTCTTTTAAAATTAAGCAAAACTGTTTTATTCTGTGACATATACCTCAAAAAATTCTCTCTACGGACACAGTCAAGTTAAGAAGAAAAAGCCTCTGATTTACTACTTCTTTAGGCTTTCATATGTAAGCGTTTCAGAGTTTAACTGTAAAAAATTATTGCGACACTCCCGATCTGATCCTGAAAGTAGTTCCGAGGCAGCCAAGAAAATAATCTTGACACACAATCGCGAAATAGTCCGAAGATAAACCCGTCATGATCCATAGAAGGAGTGATATACGTATTTTTTGCTCCACTGAAACAGTTTTTTACAATGTAATCCCTAAATGTTCTCAAAATAGCTCCGGAAACATACCCGGAACGGTCCGAAACAGTCCCGAAATTATTTCGAAAACAATCCCGAAGTTAGACGGCGATAAACTTAAATAGTCTCGGCGATATTGTTGTGAAAATAACCAAGACATTGCTTCGAAACTGCCCCGAGAAAACATGAGTCACAATACCAAAACATTCACGAAATAGTGATAAAAAACTCGAGATTTTTCGAAAAGCCCCTAAAACAATCACCAAATAGGCCCGAAGTAATCTCTAAACTATTCCATACACAATCCCTAAATAGTCCCGCAATAATCCTGCAGTATTCTAGAAATAGTCCCGGAGAGATTCCGAATACAGTCATGAACTGCTCCAAATAGTTCTGAATCTATCCAAAAATTCATCTGGAAATAATCCCAAAATGACCGCGACATGATTACAAAAACAATACGAAAACTATCCCGAATTTGCCGAAAGTGATCCCTAAATAGCCCCAAAACTAACTCGAAACCTGCGTCAGTGCTCATTGTTGCTTAAAACCCTATCTACATGACCCGATTCAAAATTTTATTGGTAAAGGATAAACACAAGTATAGTTAGAGAAAAGAGTTAACATCTGCAAACTTTTCCAAAAATTCTGTATCTCTATTAAGCCTATTATCACTGTTCAAAGTCAAAATACTTAAAGTTAAAACGGCTTAAAACACGTTATAGGCCCTTCCAGACTACTGACTATCTGATTACAAAATTTCATCTTAACCCATTAAGAGGTTCTGACGTAATTGAGTCACAAATTCGTCTGTTCCTCCAAACCTTCATACTTATTATACTAATAAGATGTCTTAGCAAATACTTTTGGAATATTGATCTTAAAAATCTACCGGGGTTCTTCTTCTTTCACTACCTCTAAATATAGTAAATGCCTAGTAAGAATAATTCATAAAACGGTTGAGAATCGCAAGAACGTGTCAATCGAACGAAATACAGAGTATAATACAAATAATTTTTTTGAAATCCACTTTAACTGCCGAAATATTAAGCTTATATGTACCAGCCTTTGCGTACACCAAAATTAAGATTCATGGCGTATTTTAGCCCTGTGGCATTAAACTGAAGTAGCGACAACAAAAATTGCTACAAATAGCTGATATTTTGGTAACAGGATACGAAAACAGTGCAACAGTTTTGTGGTTTCCCGCACATATCAAAAACTGTCATACAACTAAAACATACATATGCACAAACATACATCCACCATAAGCCATATACCTACATACATACATATATAAGTTTTACTTATATGCGATGTAAATAATGCCTGCGGCCAGTGGTGGCATGTGCCGATGACAAATTTTGTCAAACACAGTCATTATTTGTTGTGCTAAAATTAGTGTTAACTATAGTTGTTGTAAGTACAAAATATTGTTACGAATATTAGCAAAACTAAAGAGTGCTGCCATCTCCAGGCCGATGCTAAGCAGTGACGTGAAATCACATCAATAATTCAATCATTATGTATCTACATAAACCAATCAATAATTGCGTCTACACATATGTACACATTCCGACGAGCAACATTTACATACAAGGCAGCGAGAGATGAGATGTCACACACAGATGAATTTACTTATACGCTTATGTGTGTGCGGGAGTTTGTAAACTACAAACTCACATATGTACATCTGAGAAGCGCTAAAAAGTAGACAATTGTAAACAAGTAGAAACTATATGAGAACTATATACACACGAATATAGTTGGTAAGTTCTGGAAATGGAAGAGCCTAGAAGTATGCAGCGTAAACTATAAAAGCGGGGCAGGCGAGTAAGAAGTAATTCAGTTTGAGTTGAGATATCAATCAGTTTGATTAAGCACGCGATTTGCCGGCCAATAGTAGAGTTTCATTTGAGTTATCAATCAGTTTGGTTATTAAGCCAGCGAGTAGCAAAGTATACATACGTGTAATTGTGAATTACTTTAATAAAGGCCATTTTTCCATTCTTCAATATTGGAGTTATTTATTCAACAGTTTAGTGATTCGAACTTAGCAAAAGGGCAAATAAGAGGATTTGCAAGTAATTCGTTACAATATGTACATACAGGATGTAGCAAAATGTGCAGTGGTTTCATCAACGTATGAATAGCTCGATCTAGTTAATAAAAACCACTCTAAAAAAGTATTACTAGCTTATATTATCGCTTTTTATAAAAGCCCACGATGTGTATATATTCCATCTACTTTCATTTGATATGATAGCTGAAAAGTTTTGCCAACTCTAATGATATGACCTGTACAGCAAACTTAGCATCAAGTCATATCTAAATATTCATTAAAGGCATATGACTCGATGTGATGTCAAATCGTATGACTTTTAGGGATGTGACATTATTTGATCTGACTTAAGTTTATGCAAAGAGGATAAATCAACAAGAGACATCACTTAACATGTGTGCTTCGAACCCAAACTACTCGCTGATTAAGATTGGGGTTACTGACATTTCTTTTTAAGGCTGTCCGCAAAAACACGGCGAAAACGACAGTTGCCACTTCGGACTCTGTTTGGTGCGCTGGTACCTTTTGTCAATTTTGGTGCTTTTTAAGCAATAAGCCACGATTTTGATATTTTTGTCTTTTTCACTACTGCACAGATTCAAAAATTCTTGGTAATTTTCAGGCATGCTTAACAAACGAAACGATATCATTTCGTTACGATAATCAACGTTAATAAACGAAACGAAGTCATTTCATTTCGTTTATTAACGTTAAGAACGCCAAATTAACGAAGTGACTTCGTTTCGTTTATTAACGTTGATTATCGTAACGAAATGATATCGTTTCGTTCGTTAAGCATGCCTGGTAATTTTATAAAGCTTGCATTGATGGAGCCAATAAGATGGCCAGCGAAAAAAATTAATTGAAAACAAAATTTTACATTTAGTGCATTCAGGCGAATCGACTTGAACTAGGTAACCTGTCACTCTGCAAAATGGCTGAGTTTGTCCCCCTTTTCTTATTCTGTAAGAAATATTGCCACGATTTTGTTATGCCATAATTTGTATGCTGCCACGACTTTGTGATGAGAAATTATCTCGTTAATTCTCATACATCAGATGATGAATAGCACTGTGATATTGAAATATTTTGGGTCTTATTTATGTATATGGGCAAGTTGCCTTTTACTTTTAGCTTTTATTCTTAGTTGCGGCCACCGTGGTGTGATGGTAGCGTGCTCCGCCTATCACACCGAAGTCCTGGGTTCACGCCCCGGACAAATATGCATCAAAATTGTAGAAATAAGGTTTTTCAATTAGAAGACATTTTTTCTAAGTGGGGTCGCCCCTAGGCAGTGTTTGGCAAGCACTCCGAGTGTATTTCTGCTATGAAAAGCTCTCAGTGAAAACTTATCTGCCTTGCAGATGCCGTTCGGAGACGGCATAACAATAGTAGGTCAAGTCTCGCTAATTTGTAGGAAACATTACAAAGGAGCACGACGCAAATTGGAAGAGAAGCTCGGCCTAAAATCTCTTCGGAGGTTATCGCGCCCTACATTTATTTATATTTATTCTTAGCTTTAAAAATTTGACTTCGCTTCTTTTAGCCTTTGTATATTGTCCATATAGCCTTTTTTCTGCAAAAAAGTTCTGGCAACACTGCTCTAGTATTTTGACATGCGGCGAAAATTAAAACGAAAAGTGGGAAGCAACTGTCAGTAACCCCAATCTTTTGTGACGAGTGTTTGATATCAAACATACGAACTGACGCCTCGTTATGTATGCTCTTTGGTTATAGCAAAGAGGATAAATCAACAAGAGACATCACTTAACATGTTTGCTTCGAACCCAAACTACTCGCTGATTAAGATTGGGGTTACTGACGTTTCTTTTTAAGGCTGTCCGCAAAAACACGGCGAAAACCACAGTTGCCACTTCGGACTCTGTTTGGTGCGCTGGTACCTTTTGTCAATTTTGGTGCTTTTTAAGCAATAAGCCACGATTTTGATATTTTTGTCTTTTTCACTACTACACAGATTCAAAAATTCTTGGTAATTTTATAAAGCTTGCATTGATGGAGCCAATAAGATGGCCAGCGAAAAAATTAATTGAAAAAAAAATTTTACATTTAGTGCATTCAGGCGAATCGACTTGAACTAGGTAACCTGTCACTCTGCAAAAGTAAGAAATATTGCCACGATTTTGTTATGCCATAATTTGTATGCTGCCACGACTTTGTGATGAGAAATTATCTCATTAATTGACCGTGGTGTGATGGTAGCGTGCTCCGCCTATCACACCGAAGTCCTGGGTTCACGCCCCGGACAAAGCTACATCAAAATTGTAGAAATAAGGTTTTTCAATTAGAAGACATTTTTTCTAAGCGGTGTCGCCCCTAGGCAGTGTTTGGCAAGCACTCCGAGTGTATTTCTGCTATGAAAAGCTCTCAGTGAAAACTTATCTGCCTTGCAGATGCCGTTCGGAGACGGCATAACAATAGTAGCTCAAGTCTCGCTAATTTATAGGAAACATTACAAAGGAGCACGACGCAAATTGGAAGAGAAGCTCGGCCTAAAATCTCTTCGGAGATTATCGCGCCCTACATTTATTTATATTTATTCTTAGCTTTAAAAAATATGACTTCGCTTCTTTTAGCCTTTATATATTGTCCATATAGCCTTTTTTCTGCAAAAAAGTTCTGGCAACACTGCTCTAGTATTTTGACATGCGGCGAAAATTAAAACGAAAAGTGGGAAGCAACTGTCCCCCAACCCCAATCTTTTGTGGCGAGTGTTTGATATCAAACTTACGAACTGACCCTCTTATTATGTATGCTCTTTGGTTATAGCTTAAAAAAAGTATCAAATTAATCTAAGAGGATCGGTATGATACGATCTGGTCTGTCCAAATTAGATATAAGCTAATGGGTATAATTGGTTTAATATAAGGCGATTAAACATCTTATTATATGGCTACTGATATTTTGCTTCTATCGTCATGTTATTTCGTTTGACTTCAGTTAGTCCATCCTGTTCCATCGAACTCTCAGACGTGAGTAGAGTGAAATTCAAAATCGCTTCCTGTCGATTCGTTGAATCGATTTTCGATTAATTTATGTTTACCTTTTGCACCATCTTGTACCCTCCGTTAATACTCGGATTGCAAGTTATGCTTTAACCGCTGCAATTACTCATATCCAGTTACAGCGAATATATAGCTAAAGGTTTATAAATACATACATATGTCCCTTCAAACCTATGTACTTACATTGTAAATTAATGAAAATTACCCTTTCAGCATTTCTGCGGCTGCGGTGGTTTATCCATTTTGTTAGCCTAGCAAAATGCATAAATATTACAAAATTTTAAATCGGTTTCAATGTTAAATTAATAGCACTCATCTATTTGCTTACGTTTTGTTAATTTACAACTATGCAGATATATTACTGGTAATTATTAAAATTTCTAAGTTATCTCTTTACGCCGACCAAGCTGAAATCTTCATAAAGTTTCAAGCATTTTAGTTGCGCTTTATAGCCTTAATTAACAACAAATCTTGTAAAAGTCTTAAACTTTCTTTGTGCGAGTATATTTGGGTGGCTGGTGTGTGTGTGTTAGCACACTACATTTAAATTTGCCACTTCTTTTATAGAATGACTTAGCTCTCCCAAAGCTATAAAGTCTTAAGCGCTTTTGTTGCAATTTTCTACATACAATCAGTCGTAAAGAGTACAATACTGAGCTCTGGTTGTGCTGTCAGGCGGACAGTGAAACTTTTTTATACTTTTTGATATGCACACTAGAAGCTTAGGATTTTCAATCATAATTTGGACGGGAAATACGATATACGCTGAGGGTAGTGGCCTTGCGGGAATTAAAGCTTTATATGACTTTAAAAACCCCATACTCGGAAGTTATGCTGCACAAGAGAGAGGACTAACTAATTTCATAATCAATAAGAAGGGAGGTCGCGTAGCCCTGATCTTATGCAATTTTCGCCTAGAGATTTGCATGGCAGTAAGTGATTTCTGATCTGACTCATGAGTGATGTGGCAGCTGAATGTAACAGCAACAACAAAACTCAATGTTATCAAACGAAATCAAAAAACAATTAAACTGAAGACGGCGCAATGGCGTAATCGATTTGCCACAATAACAAAATAACCATGCCCGATGTCGCTTTGAATGGGAATGAACCAAACCTAACATGTGACCTTCTGTCCTACCTCTTCCCTCCAATGACTCACAACTTACTTCCTTTTCCTTGCCGTTCCCCGTATTATAACTATTCTTTTCTCGTTCCAGTGTCTCGATCAATATCACCCTCTCCCTGGTTTTCGTTGTTTTCCAAGCCCATCTTATTTTCTCTCTACCTATCTTCTAATTTGTACGTTTTTCTATCTTTCTAATTTCACTACTTAGCCTTGTTTCCATCTCTGTAGACTCTTCGGTATTTTCTCAAATCGTTTATAATCTTAAGATTAATGGAGATGTTAGTTGCTCAATGCTGATATTGTGTAAGAACGAATAAGTCCGGAAGGCTTAAACAGTGTTACAAATATGCCAAGCTCTTTATCAAATTGAACCCTGTATCCCCCGTACTAGCAGCTTCTGGTACTTGTCCGACAGCCTCGGGAACGAGTATTTTGATCCTTCGAATTAATGGGTTTGTGGATTTTAGTCGCTTCTGCAAAAGGGTTATCTACCGTTGGAACATTTTAAGCCCTTAACCAGGAGCATGCTGATATAAGGAACGATGCAATTGAATGGAAATCAATTACCAATGACAAGAGCCCAATTTATTCCTGTCTCCTCATGTCGAATCCACTGTTGGCTATGCTGTTATTGAAGTGGCAAAAGACCACTCCTGTAGTATTGAATAGTCCTCCCTTTCCTATGCTGGATAAGAATCCAGTACGTACGGGTGCTGTTGTTGTTCGAACGAATTGATTTACCCATGTTGAGCTTCTAGGCCGCCTTATCTTACTTCTGTGGTCGAAATAGATGCTTTGGGTATAGAGCTAGGGAAGTTATTATGGGAATGAATACTGGAAGAAGACATGCCTACAGATAAGCCAACGGGTTGAACTGCACCACGCCTTGCTACTCACGGTTGTTCTATACATTTTAATGATGGTCAAAAATTTCCTTTATTCACTAAAGGAAATCTAATTTTTCCAAACCCTGAACGTCTGTAGAGGCCGGCAGATAATACCTTTTGTTTTGCTGAAACCACGGGTCGGTATTCCGTCTATACAGCCTGTCCATGGAGTGTTAGTTCACTCTACATTTTATTGATCCATACCTACTTTCGTTTCTGCCTTTAGATATTCAAGAAACAAAGCCAGTTTATCTATCTAATGCCTAGTTCTTATTAACAGTCGAGCAACTTCAGTTTTCGATATACCATTCGTGGACAGCAGGCTGTTAAAATAGCAACCAGCTGACTTGCAGTTATCTCCGCCCTGAAAAGCTTCTGGGCAGAAATTCATTCGCCTTAATGGGTCGGAAGTCGTAATGTAATATGTTGGTCCAGCCAATTTATAGGACAAATTTAAAAGTAACTCACTACAAATTGGAAGAGAGGCTTTGCCTTAATCTCCTCGCGTCAAATGAGAAACATTAAACGTGATGTTAGAAACGCGATTCTGCGATCATTCTTTAAGGGCAAAACTTGCATAAACAACTCACACGCGGAATCCAGTGCTCGTATGACATTGCCTTTCTCAATGAAGGCAGGGCCAGTGCAATTGTTGCTTGTTTAAAAAAGAAGTTCACATAGGTCTAAACACTGGTCTTCCTTGCGAGATGGTCGACAGCTCGTTTTCAAGTAGGAAAACCGCTGTTACCTGAATGTATACGATCATCACATTAAACCATGAGGCACGATCAGAATAGTGTAAACTTTCAGTTATGTTCTACAGGATTCTGGTGTAGCTCGGGGCCGCGAGTATTTAATGTAAGCATATAATTGGTTTACAATTAGCTTGGAGTTTAACATACTAGGCTTAGTGTTGATCATATACCGATCCTACAAGTAGAGCTACTTCCTAAGACAGCTGCATACCATATTGCAATGCCGTAGAATAGTACGAGATGTAGTACACAAGTAGGGCATTATGTATGCCTTTAGGACCCATATTTTACTCATGTATTCTTAAGAGGTAAACCAGGTTGTTAGCTCCATGATAGAACCTAACTCTAATAGGTTTGTCCATGTTTGAATCCAATTCTTAAACCCTTCAAACTTTTTTCATACCGCTACAATGTATCAACTTGGAACTTAAAATAAATTATTTAAAATCTCTACTTCTTTTCGCACTTCGGCGCAACTTATGTTCCAAAAATAAAAATGCCGAAACTCGTTATAAGTGAAAAAATTAACACCAATTTTCTAATGAAATGAACAGCCCATAAAGCAACTTGGCACTATAGCAAATAAAAAATGGAGTGCGAAATTTCTAATGAACAAGGCCTTCGTCTACACACCACATCCCCTTCCCCTCCTGCCCCGCAATATACACTTACGTACTTCAGCAAAGTGTTACAAACTTTCTCAGTAAAACGTGCCAAGAACTTTCATAAAAGTTCCATAAAATTTTTGTTTACGGCAAAAGGGCGCGGAGAAGCTGAGCCTTAAGAGGCTCTTAGGCTGTTGCAGTTTTGTTATGTTATCAAGTAATTTAAGGTAAGCTGTTACTTTTCGCGTGGAAACTACTACGTACGTAAAATGTAGGCGAGATAGTTTGAAAAAGTAAAATTATTAGCCGAAACCGAATTGGCGTGGCGGATATCGGTTGTAAGTTGCTTAGTGTTGTGCTGCAAAAGTAACAACAGCAACAAAATAAGAGTGCCTTTAATTGCATGGCAGCGCATTTTTATATACCCAGTGGCATTAACATTGAATAATGAAGGCTAAACTAGAGGGCAGACTATGTATTCAAGAGACAAGATTACATTGGTAGAAGATCTCTATAGACCGGGTGGTGACTCGTACAGCAGGACCTAGGTCGGAGTCGGAGTCTGAAGCGTTCAAACAAGTTTTACTCTAAACTAAACGGGTTTTTTATGTTTGATAAGTACGATTTCGGTTAAATTTCAATCAGTTTTTGGCATTCAAAATCTTTCTTATGCAAATTTTTAATGTTTATAAGCTTTTCTGATGTAATTGTTGATAGTGCGAATAAAAGAGACTTATTCCACCTTTTAACTCAACGTTTCGCCAAATTTCCTTGGTATCATCAGGAGTTAAGATATCTATATTTATTTAATATAAGAAAGCGAACATTACAATAAGTTTTGTGTATTTTTTTACATACATATATATAGAGATATGTAAGGAGACGGTGACCATGATTACACATAAAACAAAAATTACACTTGACAATAATGTTAATTTTGCACTTACTTACATAAAAATGTGTTGCTTTAAATATTAAAATATGTTAAAACCATTAAACTATTAAAACAAAATCAAAAATCGATACCATCGTTTTTTGTGGTAAACTTGTCACTATAAATGTTATAAACATAATAAATATGAAGCGGCAATATTGTCAGTGTCTTCTCTTCTGTTAATCGTATGTTCTCTTTTTTGAAGTATTCGAAGGCTCTCTATGGTGTATCTCGTTTTTTCTCTTTTCTCTTTGTCCAATATTCTTGTATTTGCAAAGTCAGCTGTGTGGTTGTTTATTACCGCGTGTTGAGATAAAGCTGTGCTTTGTTTTTGTTTGCGTATGTCGGCTTCGTGTTCAGCTAATCGCGTACCTAGTGTTCTTTTTGTTGTGCCAATGTGCACTTTGTCGCAGTTTTCGCTGTCGTTACCTTTGCACTGTATTTCATATACTACATTACTTTGTTGTTGGATATCTATAGGGCTTTTTGTTTTAGTGAAACACGTCGCTAGAGTGCAATTCGATTTAAATGCCAATGTTGTGTGGGATGTTTCCTTATTATTATGATCATGTGCGAGACTTTCTGTCAGCCTGGGAATGTATGTGACACTGAAGTATCGCTTTGTTTGGTTGTATATATTTGGGGTTTGTTTTGTTGTGTTTTTTATGTCCATTAGTTTTTTGTCGATTAGATTGGTTATTAAGTAGTCAGGGTAGTTATTCTTTTTAAGCGTCTTTTTAATATCTCTTACATTGGTCTCAAGAAACTGTTGATGGCTTATTGATAATACTTTATGTATAAAATTATTTGCTGTATTAATTTTATATTTAAAGGGCTGAGAAGAAAAATAGTTCATTAGGCGCCCAGAAGCCGTTGGTTTAGAGTACCAATCTAAAATCAAATTATTGTTGCTGTTGTGAATGCGGGTGTCCAAGAAAGGGATACTGCCATTTACTTCTTTCTCTATAGTGAATTGTAACTTGTTGTGGTATTTGTTGAGTGTATCTAAATTTATATTTGCGTCGTCCTTTTCAATAATCGCGAAGATGTCGTCTACGTATTTGACTAGAAATTTGATTTGTATGCCGTGTTGTTTTTGGAGTTCCATGAATGTGACAGACGCAAACAAAAACAAAGCACAGCTTTATCTCGACACGCGGTAACAAACAACCACACAGCTGACTTTGCAAATACAAGAATATTGGACAAAGAGAAAAGAGAAAAAACGAGATACACCATAGAGAGCCTTCGAATACTTCAAAAAAGAGAACATACGATTAACAGAAGAGAAGACACTGACAATATTGCCGCTTCATATTTATTATGTTTATAACATTTATAGTGACAAGTTTACCACAAAAAACGATGGTATCGATTTTTGATTTAGTTTTAATAGTTTAATGGTTTTAACATATTTTAATATTTAAAGCAACACATTTTTATGTAAGTAAGTGCAAAATTAACATTATTGTCAAGTGTAATTTTTGTTTTATGTGTAATCATGGTCACCGTCTCCTTACATATCTCTATATATATGTATGTAAAAAAATACACAAAACTTATTATAATGTTCGCTTTCTTATATTAAATAAATATAGATATCTTAACTCCTGATGATGCCAAGGAAATTTGGCGAAACGTTGAGTTAAAAGGTGGAATAAGTCTCTTTTATTAGCACTATAAACAATTAGATCAGAAAAGCTTATAAACATTAAAAATTTGCATGCCAAACAAACTGATCGGTAACAAAAATCTTCTTTCTTATGTTGCATTCAGATACAAAACTGCGGTGTGAGCATATTCGTCCAACAAAATATTTGCTGCTTAAGCCATATTGAATCACTTACCTTCAAATACGAACTTGAGTAGGAGCGAACGAGCGAATTCCCTTACACACGACATACTATTCAGAAAACGAGTTTAAGGATTTTGTCTGTAGACCTGAACATGGACAAAGTAAATGATAAATCTGCCGGTCTTCTTTTTGGTATACCGGCAGAGCATCTGAGAAATAGCATAGGGCAAATAATCTCCTGCAGATTTATTTAGTTTGAGAATAAGGGTCTTTTTTACTATACAAACATTATCATAGGGACAATGAGAAATCGCAATCGTGCCCTAACCGATGATTCTTCAAGCTTACACAGGAGGTCACCAAAATATAATGGTACCCAGTAGATCGTGTCTCTTATATCCACTTAGAAACAATATATGTCAATCTCAGCGAACTAAGCGATATGATTCCCTGCGATGCTGCGTGCTCAATGACCTAGCAAAAATGTGATGCTATAAAAACGTCCTTTAGCCCCCAAATTTACGCGCGGTACTTGATTTCATACCTTTTGTAGAGAAAGAACCTTGTATTCTTTGCTGAAACAGTTTTGTTATGTAGACCATAACAAAGTATGTCCTTAATTATATCTCAGTCCATTGAACAGTCAGAAGAAGGATTGTCGTATAAAAGAGGACGTGGGAGGTATAATGAACTGGTGAATAACTAATTGTGAAGCGATTTAGAATATTAGACCTGTGAAAAATACGGATGAACGAAAAGTTGATGAAAGTAGTTGCTGATAGCACAAACTTGTGGTGGTAAAAGGGAGTGCCGGAACGGCTTGAAGTTGAAGGACCGTAGTTTAATGCTGAAGAAATGAATAAATTGATATATACATAAGACTGGTATGTACATGGGTGCTTGCCAAACTTGACTGACCGGAACAGCAGTTTAGCCTATCTATCACAATAGATTCTGCCAGATGCTATCAAGAATACAGTCGGGACAGACAAGCGGAAATAAAAAAGGTTAGACAAACCTTATTGTGGTGAAGGGTGACCCCGAATTCCGTTGAATTCTAGAATTGTGATTAACATACTTTAGGACTAAGGTCAGCGAGGACTTAAGAAATCCCTGGTAGCTGTCACGCGAATACTTTTACCCGAACCACACTTTTTGCGAACCACACCTGACCACCTTCTTACGCAGGTTAGTTGCTTTCTGTCCCTGGACAAGTGCACTTCAAATGGGATGAAACTTGCAGCTGAAAAGAGTAGCGTTCACTTTCGTCAGTTCTTGATAGCACGACCGCAGCAGTACTATAAAGAATCATTACATCTAAAGTCTTTGTCCAGCCTTTTCAAGAACAAGCCTAAAATATCTCGGCCTGCCTAAAAGCGGCTCTGGTTCGATGATTGCCGCAACTAGAAACCAGCATGAATATGGTAAGTGGCTGAGTGGGAAGTGAACAAATTAACACAGAGCTTGGCTAAAATTCCACTTGAAAGTTGTTGTTGAGGTACATAGTTCAGTGCAGGGAATATGGACAATCAACGTGATGCGCCTGCAAATTTTGTAGGAGCAATAGTAGTGTAAAGGGTAGTGACATACATCTTTCAATAGCATGCTTTCATTCTTTTAAAGAACAGAAAAGGAAAGTTAGTGCTCCTAAAGATTAGATACATCAAACATATTCGTAAGACTGACTGTCGAATATGTGGGGGACGGAAAAACATGCACTTAGAAGTAACGAAAGGGTCGCATATTCCAGGGGTTTATGTGACATATGTAGATATAGTGAGACGCACACAGGACGAAGCGACCGAAGCAAGGCAGTTCAATGCTAGTTTCTCCGGATTACATCGAAAACAATCCTCAAAACTTCCGTTGAACGTTTGCTTATAACAACAACATAGACAAAAGAAGATAACGGGGAGAAGATAATAATATATCTCAGTCTGTTGCTCAGTCATTCTTAGCATTGTCAAAAATATTTTACTGTATTCAATGGGAAAGCCAGCACAATTTGGTATTTTGGGTAGTCACTTCACTTCCCACTTCTTATTCGCCTCGTTAAGATTTATTTTTTCATAAGCACTTAGAATGAAATAGTTAAACAGCTTACTGGGTCACGAGTTAAATAAGGAATTTTCAGATTTTCATTTCATTGCCATTGCTGACCACTTTGACTCACTCAGCCGCTAGAGTAGTGTAAGCCAAAAGTAAAGTACATTGCAAATCAAAGATCATAACTAAAAATCTGTATTAAAATTTTACTTTATTATACTTAAGCGTCACGCAAGTGAACATTTGGATTAAAATTACATGCCTACCATAAACGGAGGAGTAGGAAGGTTGGTGGTATTTAGGTATGAATGGCCAACCACCAGCCGCACAACTACTCTTGTGGTTACGAATGCTTGGCATGGCGCCAAAAAGCATGCCATCATATTTCACCACATAATTGCCATTGCTGACGTTGGCAGATTGTATTTGTTGTTGGCGAGGCTGAGAAATCTACAAGTTCTACCGCAAATTGCCACAATACAAATTTCGTAATGTGGTCGCAGTAACAGAAGTTAAAGCACTTTCAACAGCTCACAATTTCACAGCACACATTAACACCCACACCGACACATGCACACACACACACGTAGCTTCCATATTTAAGTTGTTCAACGTTTTTCTTTTTTGCTGTAATTCAATGCTTACTGTTGTTGTTGGTGTTGTATGCCTTTTGGCTGTCATTATCCTCATAATCGCTTTCTCTCTCAGCTCATCTTCGTTTTCATCTGCTTCATTATTATGATTAGTAACTTTAAGACAAGTCGTCTCACAATCTGACACCATCGCATCTGCTCATGGAGTTAAGTTTGCTTGCCTAGCGGAGCTAATCAGTTGGAATGTGAGCTGTGAAATAAGTTTTGCAAGTCTGTACCGCAAAATTTTCTGCTGACTTCAGCGTTAATAAATGCTTTTAGTTTTTATTGATATTAAATGTTAAGATAAACATTTTAAATGCCGTCGAGATCTATTCCAACTTAGCTGTGCGATTTTTGGTAATCTCTTTAGTCCATAATGACGTTAAATTTCTGAGTATTTGAAAGGACTAAACTCCTCATAGTAACTCAAAAGGATGAGTAGCATGTTCTGTTATTTTCCACCATAAATATGTCATAAGCATGGGAGGGTGTAGCAGTCCACGCAAGTGTGGAAAGCTTCTAACCGCCTCCCATCATGGAATGGCCAGGGCAATTCTCTTACATGCGGTTCAAACAGCTCATTATTTCCGATCCCTAGCGGTCAAGTATTCTCTCGGTAGCCACTGGGCTAATGTAAAAAGGTGACAACCTGGCAAAGCCACTGCAATATAATCGACTTAAGGGCTAGCTGGAGATTCCATCGGTAGCGTCTGATCACCATAAGGTGCGGCTTCAAACGTGATTCTGTCTTGGATCAATCAGCTCGCTATACAAAAGTGCAGGTAATAATTTCAAACCCGAGCATTCAATGTAATAAAATGAAAGCGTCGCTTTACTTAGCGGTCCTAGGAACGCACTCTTCGGTTGCATTTAAAACCTTACAAGTTCTGATGATCTTGACTTCCCAAGAGGGATAGACACTAAAGAGCAAGCCAGATGGTTTTTAGTTTGGCCGCAAAGGCAGCTACTGAGGTGCGCTTATTACTTCAACTATACATAAAGATCACTACAGATGCCTGATCTACTGGCCTTTGATGCTTCTGCGAAAGCGCCGATGAAACTGGGGAGCACATCTGAAAGAATTGGAGCGTTCGTGCCTTGGTACCCACGTTACTATTGAAAATATAAATGCGAGGCTCTTAAAGACTTCGGTCTATATCTGAACTAGCGTTATAGAGAAGTATATTTAATCTTACAAATCAAACGGAGAATCGCTCGTCCAAAACACTGCTACTATGAACTAAATAGTCAATTGAAGAGCAAGAGAGCTCTCTCGACGAACGAAAATCACGCTCTATAAGGTCTTCATCATTGTCGGTGTCGCGAGAAGAGGCGTTGGCCGCCGTCATAGCTGTGGATATATCTATAATGAAAACGGTGTGTGTCGAAGTAGGTCAAATGTTGAGTTGTATGAGGCAATGAATAAAAGTCCAAAGGCTTCGCTGACTAGATCATGTTATGATATTGAAAGAAGAGGCTCCGACTGAGAAAGTATTCCTATTGGCGCCCCTATTCGGATATAGACGAAGAGAGAGAGAGACTTCCAGTGAGTTGTAAGGGACACATGCAGGAAGAATTGTACAGGGACTGCTGGCATGACTTGTTGCGTAATGCCTTAAATCGCCTAGGTGGTTAAGCTGCAATTAATGATGATAATGAGACGTAAGACCATGAAATATCATCTTTTTTACCTCTTCGTTAATGGTGTTGAACACCGCTCAGAAGATGTACACCACAAATTCGCGGCTGACCTTGAATTCAGGAAAAATTATGTCCTCCCCTTCCGAAATATCACAACCAACGTTTAACCATCCTTTCAAACTAGTTCACTAAGGTAATTCCACTGAAGAATTCACACTCCACTCATCCCTTAAGAGAATACGTATGGTGGTAACTTCTAAAATAATCAGTAACAGGGAGATCAAAAGTGGTGTAATATTTGTGTCCTGGTGTCTCAAAATCGCTACCGATTTGCTTGCAAGGCTAACAAGGTGAACGATCTGCATGTTGAACGAGGAGCTCCGTTGGATCCAGGTAGTACCGCTCTTTGAAAGGTTACAAAATTTTTGTCAGCGAAAGGCGTTCATCGTCATCTACGGCTTTTAACATGGGTTTGGCTACTCCAACAGGGACTAGGTACTGCATGTGGAGGTGTGGGATTTTCCTTGGTTTACTTAGCCTCCATGGTGGTGATGGTGATGGGCTACACATCATATTTGTGTTTTTGTGTCCGGTTGTTGGCGGCCACCGTGGTGTGATGGTAGCGTGCTCCGCCTACCACACCGTATGCCCTGGGTTCGCACCCCGGGCAAGGCAACATCAAAATTTTAGAAATAAGGTTTTTAAATTAGAAGAAAATTTTTCTAAGCGGGGTCGCCCCTCGGCAGTGTTTGGCAAGCGCTCCGGGTGTATTTCTGCCATGAAAAGCTGTCAGTGAAAAGTCATCTGCCTTGCAGATGCCGTTGGAGTCGGCATAAAACATGTAGGTCCCGTCCGGCCAATTTGTAGGGAAAATCAAGAGGAGCACGACGCAAATTGGAAGAGAAGCTCGGCCTTAGATCTCTTCGGAGGTTATCGCGCCTTACATTTTTATTTTTTATGTTGGCTCACCGTCGGGCTCGGTTAATTGAAGAATATTGCTGGCAGAAAGCGCTCGCGTATTTTTTTAAGTCAAATAGAACTTCATAGCCGAAGGCAATTCATACTTGTTCGTTGTGTATCGTCAGATCACACAGGCTCACATTTTCTCGTTAACGCTACAGGATTGGCTCGGAGATGAGGCCATATATTCGGCATTTAACCAACAGCAAAAAAGTTCGCCGAAACCCATCAATGACCTTGCCAAACCTTAGGTTAGGTTGAATTGGCCGGCCCGTGAGGGCTACATGAGGACCCCTTACTAGATATCAGACGGATCCGGATGGGATGTGAAAGAATGCTCAGACTTTAGCAAATATCACTCGATCTCGGCTGTGTATGAAAAGTTGAAAACGTCCCACATGAAAATTTGTTGGAAAAACGCCTTAGCTCAGAATTGTATTCAAAACTGCGCTATCTTGGAAAAAGTTATACAAATTCTCTATTTTTTGAAACAAATTCTGAGATAGGGTGTTTTTAGAAAATATTCTCAGATAGGACATTTTCTAACAGGCAGCACAGATAGGTTGTTATTCTGCTGTTGTTGTTGTAGCGATAAAGGCACTCCACGCAGGTTTCTACGTCGATGGTCCTTCACCGGATCTGATATGTTCCGGTAACAAGTTACTGGCCCGAACATCTTACCTATCCAGAATCAACCGTGACATATAAAATGTGTATCCTGCTTTCAATGTGTCCCCACATGACACCAACCATCTCTTCAATTGTAATGTGGAACCAACGCCTCTAACACTTCTCTCACTATGATCCACCCCTGTTGAAACAGAAAGTTTCCTTGGGCTCCCGTTAAAGGACATTGATGACAATTTGTGAACGGTTGCACCTATTAGATGGGGCGAAGCACTGCTACAAGAACAGCAACAACCACATTGAACCTTCTAGTCTAGTGGAAGCAACATGGGTAAGCAATTTGATGCAGGAGTAGACATCGGCCGATTGCACGAACCTCTGGCGGGTTGTGGCCGTGTCTCGAGTGGAGCCGTCGTATTGTCTCTTTGTTCAACAATGGCGCCTCACTTTTGTGTAGATTTGTATGTCGTGATATATCTACAAAATTTACGTGGACTATTCGATCCAGACTCATAAGTAACGCGCTGATATGGGGACGAAAGCCTCGGGAGAACAGGTGGTAGCAGGAATTTATGATTTATTATTTCAAGATTAGTATAGCCTGACCAAACAGATGAATGTTGTCGTCCTTGTTGTTGTGATAAGGACATTATCTGAAGGCCTTGGGGAGTGTTATCGAAGTTGATGGTCCTTTGCCGGAAGTAAATCCGGTACGTTCCGGTAACAAACACCATACAGATACTAGCCAGACCATATCGCAACTATTTGGTATGACCAACTGCAACCTTTTAGGTCATCCCACCCTCCCATTCCCTTGATCCATCAGGAGTTAGGGGTCACCAGAGCCTCGGCTGTTAATGTTCGCCACGGGTAGGTGAGGTTGACAATTGGGTTGGAGAAGCTACATATTGCACTGGCAACCTCTTGAGAGGGTTGCGCTACACAAGCCTTGAATCAATTTCCTCTTACGCTAGGCATACCTACGCGGGTATATTCGAAGACCTCTAATCCGCTAGGGTGAGGGTGTCGTCCTTAGGTTTTGTTCTTATGGACGATAAATATTAGAACGCCTCTCTTGACCTTTCCCTTTCCCACGTTTTACCTATCTGATGATGACATTCTATAGACAAGTTCCTTGCCACCCTGCTAGCGAACTCAAAATGGAAATGAATTATTAAAACAGAAATACAGTTTCTTCCTAAATTTCATTTTTCTTGTTAATTCCTGCAATTTACAATAATGCAAACCAAACCAATTGCCTCAGCTTAGTTATCTTGAGTTCAAAATCAAATCAGCAAATAGTAAATAATTACAACAATCTAAATGCCACTCCTCATTTGCCTTCATTCAATTCACTACGTAAACTAGGTTACCAACTTAAGGAAAATCCATTTTCCCTTCTTCTTATTGCTACGCTGCGGCCTCCCAGCTCCCTTTATAAAGCCATTCAAGTAATTAACGCTAGAATTTCAAAAGTCGCCAAGTTCGTAATTATATTGAATAAATTAGATTAACAGCCAATTACAGTTGGCTACTCAACAACAGGAGCAATGGCAATACTGTGAATGTAAGAATGTTGTCTAATTCAATTTTGACCGACCACACTGCTGTTGCCAACGGCCTACTTTTACAAGACGATTCGGTATGAGGGATACAAGCATATCTAGATAAGGCGAGTGAGTGCAAGTTGAGCACGATTTACAATGAATCCTTTGCTTAGGCTTTAACATTGACAGAAGAGTTTAATGTTAGGTATAGATACGGCCATGTTACACAGAGTTTGTGGAACATGAAGCGATGCTAGGAGTTGAGGTACTCCTAAGATCTAACGCGCCCTTCTTTCCAAGTCGAAGTCTGAGGCGAAGTATGCAGTGTAGATGTGCACTAAAGCTTGAGACTCTTTGATGGTTTGGCGCTTGATGGGGACGGAAATATATGAAATGTAAGTGATTAGAGCTGATGGGAGTTAAAAAGCGCAGGAAATGTTCTCATTTACATTTTGTTGCCGATTTGCCGATGAAGAAATTGTGTAAATTGCTAATTGCAAAGTGTCTATCATGCGCGAACAAATTTATTGAGGAAAAATTCTTTATGAGCAAATAATTTGGTTTTATTGAGTTTTGTATTTAGCGAAGTTGGGGGGAAATATTTAATAGGATAATAAATTCCAAATTGACTTGGTAATATCTTGGTAAGAAAAGCAATTAGTTTTGCATATTTAGACAAATGTATAAGTAGAGAAAAAATGTATATTTTGTGAATCAATTAGGAAAGGATAATTTGCAGGAAGAGACGTGTTTGATCGAGTTTTGTAGAAAAATATTTGTTTTGTTTAATGAATTGGTGCAGGAAGAAATTTCAGGGTACTTTAGGTTGAACTGGTTGGTCAATAAAGACCTCACATAGACTGAATGTGTACGTATTGTTACCAAAACGACCAAACAGAAGAACCTTAATGAGGTCCTCTTGGCAAATACTAAAAGTTTTCTAGGGTCTAGCTGAATTGCTGCCTCGATATCTGGCAACTCTGCCGCCCCTAACAACTGGAGCCTTGATCTGGCGGGCGCAGGACACGAACAAAGAAGGTGCTCTACCGTTACTTCATACAGCTCGCACTGCTCGGCTGCTTTCTTCACCGCTATAATTTCCGCCTGAAATATGCTACAATAATCTACACAGTAAACAGCAGATCCGAACCCTTCCATTGATTTGGAACAATCCGTATACACGTGTAGTATGTTCAGCCATTTATGTACCCTGGCAGCAACCCTCCGTCTCAATTGTGGCCCCAAGATCTCTTTCTTCTTCTTCTCAGGCACGAGGTCATATATTCCGTTTGCCCGTTATTATATTGCGCTTTGCTGCTGTGGCCAAAAGGCCGATTTAAGGGTAACTTTTGGAAGAAACATTTAGGGATTTCAGTCTCATAAATATACAAAATTTCTGATAAAATACCCGAAATGTGAAGGTCACCTCTGTAGCAGCATATCTATCAATTATCGGCCCTTACTAAAGAAAGATATGAAATCACTGGAATCAATCGCAATTGAAAAGATGGTTGTTGTCACATGAAGACGCATAATATGCGGGACCAATATTGCGTATGTATGGCTTGATTCTGGATAAGTTAGCGTTTAACCTATTGGAGCATCCATATCAATGTTGTTCTAGAGTGACGCGCGTCTCTTTGGGAAGTATGCTTTCCTCAACTGCTATTTTTGGATATAAAAATAAAATAAATAAATGTAAGGCGCGATAACCTCCGAATAGATTTTAGGCAGAGCTTTTTCTCGAGTTTGCGTCGCCTTCATGTTCTATGTCGACTCCGAGCGGCATCCGCAAGGCAGAGAGTTTTCACCGAGAAGATTATCGTGGCAGAAACACACTCAGAGTGCTTGCCAAATCACTACCGAGTGACCATCCCACTTCCTTCCTGCCGCTGGTTAGCCATCATCTACACTAACTGCCTCAGGCTTAACTATATCCCGTAGTCTTGGCACAAGGTTAGGGTTATTTTCATTCCGAAGGCCGGCAGAAGCTCTCACGTATCACCTAAGGATTTCAGGCCAATCAGTCTCTCGTAGTTTCTTCTTAAGACGTTTGAGCGGTTGATTGACCTGTACCTACGGGAAAGGATACCTCGGGGGTTACTGTCGGCTTCACAGCATGCATACTGCAAGGGCAGATCGACGGAAACGGCTCTCCATTCGATTGTAAAGCAAATAGAGGGGTCCCTAGAACACAAAGGGTATGCTCTGGGTGCCTTTCTAGACATCGAGGGGGCTTTTAACAATGTCTTACCGGGGGCAATCGAAAGAGCTCTGGAGGGTTTAGGAGTCGAGGCGGCTCTGGTTGAATTTATTAACAAACTCCTATGCGGCAGAATTATTGCAGCGGAGTGGGGAGGGGCCATAATTAAGAGGAAGGTGTGCAGGGGCACGCCACAAGGGGGTGTTATATCTCCTCTGCTCTGGGTTGTGGTAGTCAAAGAGCTTCTTGTGGAGCTGGAGACCAATCGTTGTCGGGTGGTTGCCTATGCAGATGACCTCGCTATCCTAGTCAGAGCAAATTTCTGGGCACCCTGCGCGATGTTCTGCAGGGCTACTTGGATACTGTGGCTAGGTGGGCTGAATCATGTGGATTGGCGGTCAACCCGGAAAAAACGGAATTGGTTCTTTTTACAAGGAGATATAATATGCCCGATTTCAGAGCTCCCTCGATTGGGGGGGGGGGGGGGGGGGGAGATTGTTTTGGACAAGAAACTGTCCTGGAGGCCCAATGTGGAAGGGCCAGGAAGGCCGCCGTTGCCTTGTACTGCTGCAGAGGGGCTATCGGAAAGAGATGGGGACTCTCGCCAGGAGTAGTACACTGGCTTTATGAGATGGTGGTCAAACCGACTCTGCTATATGGGGTGCTGGTCTGGTGGAAAACACTGAACACGGCGAGCAGTGTCAGTGCAACGGACGGCGCTGATTGGTATCAGTAGCGCTCTGAGATCAACACCTACCTTGGCACTGAATGTCATGCTGAACATACATCCAGTGGATATTGCGGGAAAGGCAGCCGCGGCCCGGTCGTTGGTCAGGCTTCGTGATATGGGTTATGGGTTTTCTGACTTCGGACACTCTAGCCTTCTTACTTATTTCGACTTTATCCCGGACAGGACGGACTATTGTATGCCGATGACCGCTCCCTATGCAACCTTCACCCCAGTCGTTCCCCCGAGGGAGGAGTGGGGAAGAGAAATTATCTGGGGCAAGGGACCAGTTAACTTGTTCACGGATGGGTCGAAGTTGGACGGAAAGGTTGGCAGGGGGGGGGGGGTCTTTTTTCAAGAGCTAAATGTAAGCCGCAAGTTTAAGTTGGCTGATCACTGCAGTGTATTCCAAGCGGAAGTTGCTGCGATTAAGGATGCGGTGAATGGAATGCTATCCAGTGCTACTAAGGTTAGGGAGTTTAACATCTACTCTGATAGCCAAGCGGCTATCAAGGCCTTAAGCTCAACTACAGTGCGATCGAGGGTGGTCTGGGAGTGCCTGACCTCGCTTGCGATTGCATCGAATTATTTTACAATTAAGATTATATGGGTCCCGGGCCATAGTGATATCCCGGGTAACTGTCAAGCGGAACTCTTAGCCCGCATCGGTACCACTTAACCGGATGAAGATGGCTGTAGGGATTTCGGGATTCCGCTGGCCACCTGTGGACTGCTCCTCCATAACTGGGCCTCGAGTCAGCTCAGCAAACATTGGGTGGACACCACGTCTTGCTGGGTAGCAAGATCGTTCTGTCCGAAAGTGGATGGCAGGAAGTCTGCTGAAATATTTGGGTTCACTAAGGCTCACCTATCAATGGTCATAGGGATTTTGACAGGGCACTGTCCGATTGGTATCCATGCGGTAGGTCTCAATATACTGGAAACTCCATCCTGCTGCAGCTGTATGGAGGACGATGAGGTGGAATCACCAAATCACTTTATGCTTGATTGCCCAGCTTTTGCCAAAATTAGGTGAAAGTACTTCGGTCGCGACTCACTTGGACCTCCCGAGGATTTATCCAAAGTTGAGATCGGTATCATTCGGAGCTTTATCGTTGCTACTCAACGATTCTCTAAGTAGCTAGATCTTATCACCATTATTTTTGGTGTATGTGGTATCACAACGGACCTTCGTGTTGTCCAAGTGAGCTATCCTTATCAGGGCAGCCACCACCTAACCTAACCTAACCTAACCATCCCGCTTAGCAAAACTGTCTTCAAATTGAAAAAACTTGTTTCTAAAATTTTGATGTTGCTTTGCCCCGGACGTAAACCGCGGTGGGGTAGGCGGAGCAAGCTTCCAACGCACCACGGCAGCCGCCAACTATTACCATATTTACATATTTAAGATTCTCCCCAGGTTTAATATTTTGTGTTCCGATAGGTTCTCCAAATAGGGAGTTTGCAACAATTTCAGTCGACTTCAGCAGTGCTCTATAAAATCGCACAAGGACGCAGCTGCGACCTGAGGTAAAGAATAACAATCGCATCTGCGCTCAATTCGAGTAGTCCCGAGTCCTACGAATACCAGAATTTTAATCTTCCACTTGTATTTTATGGTTGAAGATTGTATGAAATGGCATTATGAGCAACTACTTCTCAAAACTCTACAGGATGTTTTAAATCCCCGATGTGTATTCCGTCCCACTATAACCACCTCCTTGATTTTAAATATTTGAAAAGGTCCTCAAGCCTTTATCATGTGTAAGAACATAATTCTTCTGCCAGAGAAGAATGACACAGTTGGTCCCCATATTTTCTTCCGTCCCCGGATGATTACAGTTGCAACATGAGGTATTGTGTATCGGTCCCATCTAAGAGCCCAGTGGACGTCCCTCCTCTTCTGCCTGCGGCAGTACAAAAACTTTAAACTATCATTAGCACTGTCTTAAGTGCGAATTGCTCTTGATAAAGCACTGGATCGAAACAATTTCCAAGATCTTGTTTTTGTTTGATATGTACATGAGTCGGTGAACATATAAAATCGCCACTGAGCTAAAACTCAAACGGGCAACGGCATCACAATATCCTTGATAAAAAAACAATGATCATATTAAGTCTTTTTACTTTACTTTCATTCAAGTAGCTCACTAACTGCTTTCCAAAATACCACAGTCGACTAGGCCCCGAACTCTGGCCACAAACTACACCTTTTCTAATATTATTTAATGGGCATATAGAGCTCCATAAGCCCATCGCGACAGTGTTGCCGTGGTAATTTATCTGAAACATAGGGCCAGAGCATTAGTGATAAGACACGCCTTGTAGAGTCCCTTTCAATGATTTAAGAATGAAAATACCTGCACCGAGTTGCGTGAGGTAGGTGAAGGAAGACTTTATCCTCTATGGTGCTCCAAATTGTCGTAAGTTATTGCTGATCGGGGATGCGGTAAGTGCAACGTTAGTATAGAGGATAATATGTAGAGGAAATTCAGAAGCTTTGTGATCTGCCGCTAAGTCCAATTAAGAATATCTTGCGTCACATGTAATAATTTATACGTAGAACTAGTTTCGAAATAGCGAAAATGACACACTCATAAACTGCATGTTCCTATGTACTCGTATGTCTTCGCTACTTTCTCTATATATTTGTTAAGCTTTCTTGTGTTACATTTTATATTAGTAACCTACAAAGTAGCGTTGCATGCAACATTAGGTAATGCAAGCAGAAGCAAAAACAATAAAATTATAATAGTACATACTTAATATTTAACACAGAAAGCTCTAGAAGTTCGCTAATAACAATAAGAATGATAGCGAAAAATGATAGCAACAGTAACAACGGCAGCGACGTGTGCAACATTATTTTGCATGTAAACCATTGTTCATACATTGTATATTATAATGATATTTGTTAGTATGTAAGTACATGCATGAGTCTTTCATACTTCATTAAGAGTAGCATGGTTTCTAAGGCATTGGGGCCATTACAAGCAATGACAGTAGAAAGTATGTTTTAAAGATGTAAGTATGCACCTAATTAGGTTATTGTGTTGTTGCAATAAAGACTTTAAATTGCTAATTCATGTGCGTAGACAGGTAATCTCACTGATTCTCAAACGATATTAGAAGGTTGTGTAATAAGACAGGTGTGGCGCTATTAAGACTTCTCGCTTAGAGCTTCAAGATTGTTTCTATTAGATAGGTTTTGAAGCTTCGTTGAAAAGTGTCCTAAAGTGTTGATTGTTTCGTAGTTGGAGCTACATTTATTTTATTTGTCATTGTCCGCCCCGAAATTGGTTTGCCTACATTGAAAAAGTGAATATTGCGTCACCTGATCATTATCTAACCCATTTTCTTCTACTTTGTCTTCTATTTCTCCATATTATTCTTGTCCAAACCTTATTTCGTTTATTTCCACATCCTTCTTATTGTACAACTCCTTCCTACTCCCAAACCTATTTCCACTCCAACTTACACTCTCACTCTCGCTTGCACTTCTCTTCTACTTTATCTTCCCTTTCTCCTTCTTATTACAGTCCATACCTTATTCCATATATTTCAATATCCCTCTTGTGCTGTACAAATAATAGCTGACCACGTGAACCGACGACACCTTCTTTTGTTCTTAGCGCGCTGGGTTTGCGCTATAAAAATTTCTTCTGCCACTTTAACTGACTTTTAGTTGGAGACTCTGAATGAGTTGAACTGACACGAGACAGAAACATCCCAGTGGATTAAGGGCTTAAAATATAGGCGCGATAAGCGGCGATTAAAATTTACAGACCGTATGCTCTCGGTGGTAGGGCCAGTACCGATGCATAGGCTTTTGCCAGTTCATCCGCTTTTTCGTTGCCGTCTGTATTCCTGTGAACTGGTACATATGTGAGTGTAATGGTCACTGAGTTTGCTACATTGCACAGCATCTTCTTACGCAAGTGGTGAATCCAACGCCATGAGCGTTGCTTGGCTGTCTGAGAATATGCATACCTCTCGACCGATTACAGTGTTCTCCAACAGAATGTAACAGGAAGATATTTGCTGAGTTTGGGAGACGGATTGAGAGTGGGACTTCTAGTTGTTCGGATAAGACCTCTGCACCAACACAGTAGGTCATTTTGGACCCTTCAATGAAGAGTGAGGTGGCACACTCCTTACATACCATGTGTCGGCTGAAAAATCCGCTCTTGAGAGTATCCTCATCTTTAAGTTCTTGTCAAAGTTCGATGTTGGCAATTTATTAGCTGAAATGGAAATGAGGGTTCTGGCTTTATTATACTCAGTTGAGCAGAGCTCACAGAGTATACTAACTTTGATTGGATAACGGTTGGTTGTACAGGTATAAATGAATCGAGATAGATATAGACTTCCATATATCAAAATCATCAGTATCGAAAAAAAATGTAATTGAGACATGTCCGTCCGTCCGTCCGTTAACACGATAACTTGAGTAAATTTTGAGGTATCTCCACGAAATTTGGTATGTAGGTTCCTGGGCACTCATCTCAGATCGCTGTTTAAAATGAACGATACCGGACTATAACCACGCCCACTTTTTCGATATCGAAAATTTCGAAAAATCGAAAAAGTGCGATAAATCTTTACCAAAGACGGATAAAGCGATGAAACTTGGTAGGTGGGTTGAACTTATGACGCAGAATAGAAAATAAGTAATATTTTGGGCAATGGGCGTGGCACCGCCCACTTTTAAAAGAAGGTAATTTAGAAGTTTTTCAAGCTGTAATTTGGCAGTCGTTGAAGATATCATGATGAAATTTGGCAGGAACGTTACTCCTATTACTATATGTACGCTTAACGAAAATTAGCAAAATCGGAGAAGGACCACGCTCACTTTTAAAAAAAAATTTTTTTTAAAGTAAAATTTTAACAAATATTTAATATCTTTACAGTATATAAGAAAATTATGTCAAAATTCAACTCCTCCGCCCTTTTTATTTGATTTGTCTAGGATACATTTAACGCCATAAGTCGAACAAAAATTTACCAATCCTTGTGAAATTTGGTAGGTGCTTAGATTCTAGGACGATAACTGTTTTTTGTGAAAAAGGGCGAAATCGGTTAATGCCACGCCCAGTTTTTATACACAGTCGATCGTCGGCCGTTAACACGATAACTTGAGCAAAAATCGATATATCTTTACTAAACTCAGTTCACATAATTATCTGAACTCACTTTGTATTGGTATAAAAAATGGCCGAAATCCGACTATGACCACGCCCACTTTTTCGATATCGAAAATTACGAAAAATGAAAAAAATGCGTTAATTCTATACCAAATACGAAAAAAGGGATGAAACATGGTAATTGGATTGGTTTATTAACGCAAAATATAACTTTAGAAAAAAACTATGTAAAATGGGTGTGACACCTACCATATTAAGTAGAAGAAAATGAAAAAGTTCTGCAGGGCGAAATCAAAAGCCCTTGGAATCATGGAAGGAATACTGTTCGTGTTATTACATATATAAATAAATTAGCGGTACCCGACAGATGATGTTCTGGATCACCCTGGTCCACATTTTGGTCGATATCTCGAAAACGCCTTCATATATAAAACTAAGGGCCACTCCCTTTTAAAACCCTCATTAATACCTTTAATTTGATACCCATATCGTACAAACACATTCTAGAGTCACCCCTGGTCCACGTTTATGGCGACATCTCAAAAAGGCATCCACATATAGAACTAAGGCCCACTCCTTTTTAAAAATACTCATTAACACCTTTCATTTGATACCCATATCGTACAACAAAATTCTAGAGTCACCCCTGGCCCACCTTTATGGCGATATCTCGAATAGGCATCCACCTATAGAACTAAGGCCCACTCTCTTTTAAAATAATCAATAATACCTTTTATTTGATACCCATATCGCACAAACAAATTCTAGAGTCACCCCTGGTCTACCTTTACTGCGATATCTTTAAAAGGCGTCCACCTATAGAACTAAGGCTCACGCCCTTTTAAAATACTCATTAACACCTTTTATTTGATACCCATATCGTACAAACAAATTCTAGAGTCACCCCTGGTACACCTTTATGGCTATATCTCGAAAAGGCGTCCACCTATAGAACTAAGGCCCATGCCCTTTTAAAATACTCATTAACACCTTTCATTTGATACCCATATTATACAAACATATTCTAGAGTCACCGCTGGTCCACGTTTATGGCGATATCCTGAAAAGGCGTCCACCCATACAACTAAGGTCCACTCCCTTTTAAAACACTTATTAACACCTTTCGTTTGATACCCATATCGTACAAACGCATTCTAGAGTCACCCCTGGTCTACCTTTATGGCGATATCTCGAAAAGGCGTCCACCTATAGAACTAAGGCCCACTCCCTTTTAAAATACTCATTAACACCTTTCATTTGATACCCATATCGTACAAACGCATTCTAGAGTCACCCCTGGTATACCTTTATGGCGATATCTCGAAAAGGCGTCCACCTATAGAACTAAGGCCCACTCCGTTTTAAAATACTCATTAACACCTTTCATTTGATACCCATCTCGTACAAACAAATTCTAGAGTAACCCCTGGTTCACCTTTATGAGTCACCCCTGGTCTACCTTTATGGCGATATCTCGAAAAGGCGTCCACCTATAGAACTAATGCCCACTCCCCTTTAAAATACTCATTAACACCTTTCATTTGATACCCATATCGTACAAACAAATTCTAGAGTAACCCCTGGTCAACCTTTATATCGATATTTCGAAAAGGCGTCCACCTATAGAACTAAGGCCCACTCCCTTTTAAAATACTCATTAACACCTTTCGTTTGATACCCATATTGTATAAACGCATTCTAGAGTCATCCCTGGTCCACCTTTATGGCGATATCTCGAAAAGGCTTCCACCTATAGAACTAAGGCCCACTCCCTTTTAAAATACTCATTAACACCTTTCGTTTGATACCCACATCGTACAAACGCATTCTAGAGTCACCCCTGGTCTACCTTTATGGCGATATCTCGAAAAGGCGTCCACCTATAGAACTAAGGCCCACTCCCTTTTAAAATACTCATTAACGCCTTTTATTTGATACCCATATCGTACAAACAAATTCTAGAGTGACCCCTGGTCCACCTTTATGGCGATATCTCGAAAAGGCGTCCACCTATAGAACTGAGGCCAACGCCCTTTTAAAAAACTCATTAACGCCTTTCTTTTGATACCCATATCGTACAAACAACACATTCCAGGGTTACCCTAGGTTCATTTTCCTACATGGTGATTTTCCCTTATTTTGTCTCCATAGCTCTCAACTGAGTATGTAATGTTCGGTTACACCCGAACTTAGCCTTCCTTACTTGTTTTTGACATAAAATCTTTCTTTTCCTCTCCTCATGTCCCTCTCAATCGTTTTCTGCATTCTGGGTTCCCCTATACCGTGAGCAGGGACGCTTGCACTTAAAAAAGTATTTTCTTAAAGCACAGCATAGGTTTTGGCTGGTGAAAGTCGAGGAAAATATGAAAGTAAGATAAGGTGCTTGTTTTTATACGCTATCTCAAGTTTTTATTTCACTAAAAATATCCTTCCTGATGTTCGTCGGTATAGTGTTAACTACTTTGTACTCTTTACTTTAATTTTTAAAATAATTTTAATTGAGTTTTCGTGTTAACTTAAAATTTTGAATAACTTCAAAAAAAGAAAATTCTAATTAGTTTTTGAAAATATCTGAACTCAAAAATAAACAAAATATAAATTTTTAAAATAAAATAAATATTTGGTTAACCACCAAATATATTGGCGATCTTACCAACGATGCTGCAATCGAATCAATTAAACCCCAATAAGTTCAAGAACGATATAATTTTCGTTTGACAAAAGTGGTGTAGTACTTCCGCGCAACCAATTTTTCTCATCTAGCTGAAAGTAGCTACCAACAGAAGCTCATACGAAGTTTCAACCGTCTTCAACCGTCATCTTGCCAATATTAAATGCAAAACTTAAAATATAAAAGACACGTGTGGTTCAAGTTATCATGAATTGTTTAACGCAACTTAAAAATATATGAAGAAAAATGAAAACAATCCAGTGTAACTCGTAAACTAGAACATTTTATGCAATACACAAAATTGCTTTGTAACCAAACAACCAGTTATTTATGTACATACAACATTTTTAAGTGCACGAACTGATTTGCGATTTGCGAAAGCAAAAAAAATGTTAAAGTAATGAAATTTTTTACAATTTGTGCATTCTACATGTATGAAAGCTATTTGCTCATCAGAGAAATCGATATACATAACTCAATAGACCTTCTAGTCACCAGACTGGCCAGACTTCCAACTACAATCAAAACGAAAATATTTATCAACAATCAAAATTTCTCGAATAACGTAAATGCCATTGCCAATCATCAATCAACTACTTATTAATTTTAATATTTTTTTATTAAATTAAATTTTATGTAAATACAATTTTTATTCTAATATTAAATTTAAAAATTTTCAATTATAATTTAAATTAAAATTTTAAACCTTTTAACTTTCAAATTTATTTTAAGATTATTTTTATATTTTAACAATTATTTAAATTTACTTATTTTTTATATAAAATTAAATATTTTATTTAAATTGTTAACTCCCTTTCCAAAAAAAATCTTAAATATTTCCTAATTTTCAAATTTTTCATTTTATTTTATTTTTTTTTTTTTTTTTCATATGGTTCTACGTTCACCAATACGAACTCGTAAATTTACAAATGCAGAAAATCAAAATATCAACCATACAAATAACATCATGACTCACAATACAACTCAAAATTCTAACATTAATACAACACAAAACAACATCTCTAATACAACACCAAATACTTCAACACAAGATAACTTTACAAATTTTCCTTCTACTAAATCTATTAAATTACCACAATTTTGGCAAGATTGTCCTGATGCCTGGTTTTTGCTTGTTGAAGGACAATTTGAAATTAACAATATCAATGATGATAATTTAAAATTTCAAAATGTTCTAATTACTCTTCAACGAGATACTATATCTAAAATTTTAGATGTTATTAACCCTCCTCCTCTTTTTAATAAATATGATACAATCAAAAAAATTATATGTGAAAGATTTTCTCTTAGCGAAGAAAAACGATTAGAACAATTATTTTCAAAAACTGAACTTGGTGATCGTTCACCATCTGAATTATTCAGATTTATGAAATCACTTATAGGTACTGACTCCATTGTAAGTCAAGAATTACTTTTCAAATTATGGATTCGTAAATTGCCACAAGAAATACAAATCCATTTAACTTCTAGTAACAATCAAAATAAAGATGAAGTAATTATTTTAGCTGACAAACTTTTTGATTTAATCAACAAACGTCATTCTTCCAAATCTCCTGTAGTCTCAAGTATAAATAATAATATTTTAGAACAATGCGTTAAAAATTTAATTGAATTAACCACGGCTATTTTTCAAAATTTAAATAAAATTTCTAATGATATTAATCAATTACAAATCCGTTCAAGATCTAAAGATAGAAATAGATTTAAATCTCGAAATTTTTCAAAATCAAGAAATTTTTCAAACAATCGTAATTTTACTTCACAAACAAATATTTGTTGGTATCACAAAAAATTTAAGAATAACGCTCTTAAATGTATACCCCCATGCAATTTTAATAAAAATCACAATTCAAATTCCGAACAAAATTTAAACTGAAGCGATCCATTATGACGGTGACGGATAATGGAACTATTATTAAACCTACTCGTCGCCTATTCATATTTGATAAATTCAATAAACTTAATTTTCTTATCGATACCGGTGCAGTTGTATCAGTTATTCCTTTTTATAAATTTAAAATTTATAAAAGAAATTCGGATCTTACTTTGACCGCAGCAAACGGTTCTTCAATTGAAACTTTCGGTACAAAACTACTTAAAATTGATTTAGGTTTAAGAAGAGATTTTGAATTTCCATTCATTATTGCGAATATTGATACACCAATTTTAGGAGCAAACTTTTTAGAAAAATTCGGAATTATTGTCAATATTAAAAATAAAGAAATAATGGATTCTACTACAAAAATTAAAGTTACTGGATCTTCTGGATTTTCTGATATTTTCTCACTCAAAATTCCTATTGTCGAAAATAAGTTTTCAAAATTACTTAATGAATTTCCATCTATTACCTGTGAACCAGATTATACTAAAAAAGTTAAACACCATACGGTTCACAGGATAGAAACAAAAGGTATTTTACCATTTTCGAAACCCAGACGTCTTGATCCAATCAAACTTAAAATTGCTAAAGCTGAATTTGAATTTTTAGTTAAAACGGGTATATGCAGACCCTCAAATTCTCCTATTGCATCTCCACTTCATCTCGTTCCTAAAAAAGAACCAAATGATTGGAGACCTTGCGGAGACTATCGAAGACTTAATTTTATTACTACACCAGATCGGTATCCTTTACCACATATTCACGATTTAACAATTGATTTAAAAAACAAATAATTTTTTTCCAAAATTGATCTTGTGCGTGCTTACCACCAAATTCCAATGGCAGAAGAAGACATTCATAAAACTGCAATAACTACCCCTTTTGGAATGTTTGAATTCGTAAGAATGCCTTTCGGTTTACGAAACAGTGCTCAAACTTTCCAACGCTTTATTAATGAAGTATTTTCTGATTTCGATTTTGTATTTACATACATTGATGACATTCTTATTGCCAGTGATAATGAAGATCAACATATAAATCATTTAAAATCAGTTTTCAAAAGACTTGAAGAATATAATTTAAATATCAAACCTTCAAAATGTACTCTCGGTGTAAATAAATTAAATTTTTTAAGTTACGAAATTTCAGGCGAAGGTATTAAACCATCTTTAGATAGAATTGAAATCATAACAAATTTTGAAAAACCAATTTCTATAAATAAATTACAAAAATTTTTAGGTATGATAAATTACTATCACAGATATATTAAAATGTTAGCAACAGAACTTAGTCCTCTGCATGAAATGTTAACACATGCAATTAAAAACAAACTCAAACAATTAAATTGGACAAATGAAACCACAACAGCTTTCGAAAATGTTAAAAAACTTTTTGCTAAAAATACTTTACTTACACATTTCGACAAAAATGGTACTTTATCATTAGCAGTAGATGCATCAAATGTTGCTATTGGAGCAGTTCTTCAACAAACTAGCAATAATATACTAGAACCTTTAGCTTATTTTTCAAGAAAATTAACTACAACAGAAACTAAATATTCAACATTTGATCGTGAACTTTTGGCAATTTATAATTCAATTAAACATTTTAAACATTTTCTTGAAGGTAGAACTTTTACAATTTATACTGATCATAAACCTTTAATTCATGTTCTAAATTCTAAAGTAGATAGATCTCCTCGTCAACTACGTCATCTTGAATATATTGCTCAATTTACAAATGATATTCAATATATACGTGGAAAAGACAACATAGTTGCCGACACACTTTCCCGTATTCCAGAAATAAATGCAATTTCAACTCAAGATATAAATTTAGAAACTTTATATAAAGAACAGCAAACTGATACATTTTTACAAAAAACCATTTCTGATCAAAATTCTAAAAATAATTTAAAAGAAATTCATATTCCAGTTATTAATTTAAATATATGGTGTGATGTTTCTGTACAACCTTTTCGACCTTATGTTCCACATTCTATGAGAAGAATTATATTTGACAAAATTCACTCATTATCTCATCCAAGTATAAGAACAACTAGAAAATTAATTCAAAATAAATATTATTGGCCTAACATGCGTAAAGAGATTAACGATTGGACTTCATCTTGCATCAATTGTCAAAAATCCAAAATTTTAAGACATACTAAATCTCCTATCCAAAAAATTCAAATACCATCAGGCCGTTTTGAACATATTCATATGGATATTGTTGGACCTCTTCCAATTTCAAATGGAAATTATTATATTTTAACAATTATTGACAGATTTTCACGTTGGCCTGAAGCTTACCCACTTAAAGATATTTCAACAAATACTATAGTAAAAACTTTTATTCAAAATTATATACCACGATTTGGTATACCATTGAATATTACAGTAGATCAAGGTTCACAATTCACCTCAAAATTTTTTACGGAATTAACTAAACTTTTAGGTTCTCATAAAATTCATACATCTCCTTACCATCCCCAAGCAAATGGCATGATAGAGAGATTTCATCGAACTTTAAAAGCAGCAATTATAGCATCAAACGACTCGGTTCATTGGTCTGACATTTTACCATTCATTCTACTTGGTTTACGAACTTCTATTAAAGAAGATTTAAAATGTTCATCTGCTGAACTTGTTTATGGCCAAACACTTAGAATACCTGGTGAATTAATTATTTCAAATAGTAATAAAGAACATGATTTTTCTAATGACGCTCTTCATAAAATAAGAGAATATTTTTCGCTTGTTCGTTCTAAAGTGTTTCATCATAATTAAGAAAATTTTTTCGTTCCTAAACAATTAGAAAATTGTGAGTATGTTTTTGTTAAAGTTCTTCGTAAATCTAATTTAGAATCACCTTATGAAGGACCTTTTAAAGTTATCTCTAAGAAAAATAAAACATTTACAATTCAATACAAAAATACTATTAAAAATATTTCAATTGATTTACTTAAACCAGCAAACATACTTATTAACACTAATTTAAATACAAATACATTAAACAACAAAAAACAAAAAAAGGTTACTTTTAATATTAATTAATAATTTGTTTGTTTCAAATTTTCTTGGAGGGGGAGTAAATATAGTGTTAACTACTTTGTACTCTTTACTTTAATTTTTAAAATAATTTTAATTGAGTTTTCGTGTTAACTTAAAATTTTGAATAACTTCAAAAAAAGAAAATTCTAATTAGTTTTTGAAAATATCTGAACTCAAAAATAAACAAAATATAAATTTTTAAAAATAAAATAAATATTTGGTTAACCACCAAATATAGTCGGCTTATCAGTAAAATCGAATTTTTTAAAGACGAATTATTTGGTTTGCATGGCAGACATATGTACATATTTGTTTGGATATATTGCAACAACAAATATTCAGTATATATGTATTTGTTTTATCACTTTTCCCCGGCATACTTCCCTCTGCAACCAACTAAGTAAATAAGATATTGTTCTAAAACGAAGACTCATGGCAGCATACGTATTTCAAAACATTCTCCCATATCATATCTACATATGTATATATGTATATGGATGTATGGATTGGAAATTTTGTGTATTTCTTTACATCTTTTGTTTGCAATGTGTACATATTTCTACTATTGTCTAGAAAAAAACGACAAAATGTGCGGGCATTGAAAAATCAAATTTGTAAACACATACCTTGTAAAAAAGCAACTAGTCTTCAACTAACACACAACTAGTATGAAATCGAAACGCAACGAGTCAGGCTACTATATCTTTCCTTATCAGCCGCTGATTTTGTTTTTTAATGTGAATGTTCTACGAGAAGTAATTTTTGAGATGTTCTCATATTAGTTCAAAGTTAGACAAAAAACTGTAGTTCACTCACCGAAATATGAAATTTGCCAAACACTGCAAACCAAGTATTTCACAAAACTTTGGATTTGTGTCAGTTACAGGTTTGATCTCTTTTGGACTAGTTCAATTTCAGTCAAGTAATGCTACACCATTTTCAGATTAAAATGAGAAATCTTCATCTTGAAATAAGAAAACTTAATTTGAAAATCAGAATAGACAAATTAAAATGGGAAAGCTTCAGTTTAAAGTAAGAAAATTTCATTTGAAAATCAGAATAGTCACTTCAAAGTAAGAATGGTTCATTTCAAAATAGGAAACCTTCATTTGAAAATAAGACAAGCCACTCAAAAACGATAATATTCCATTTAAAAATAGGAAACTGTCATTTCGAAAACAGAAATTTTTATTTTAAAACGAGAATCCACAAATTTAAAATGAGAAACAAATTTTATAACAATTTGATTATAATTAATTTCCTACAGGCATATTTTCTAAAGCTACAGCATTTGTATGGAAAGAGGATGGGTGTTGACGCTCGTGCACAATCACCGCCAGTTATGGTTACTTTAGTTTCGTCCACCAAATTTGCAGCCGTTATTCTGCTTAATTTTGCCCTAGAACAATGGGAACGGCCATGTGACTCATGTGACTCTTTACATATATTTTATCTTAGCTCAAATGGTTTCAATAGGGTTCTTCATTGGCGAATAAGGGCCAAGGCGTAACACCTGCGATCGTGCACTTGAATGGGTAGTTACAGATTCCCTATTGTAGAGTGACATGGAGGATTGTTGCAAATTATGACTAAGTATGCTAAGTTGTTGCCTTGGCTTTCCCATCGTTGTAAGACATTACCTATCCATGCGTTACAAGTCTCTTTCTAAACGGATGCCGCTGCCTATCCATTACAACAACACCAGATGCAGAAATAGGTCCAATGAGTTTAATATTTGGCCCTCTTGCTGCAGGAAGTTGCTGAATTGCACTATGTCCTACTTTGGAGCGACCTCTGGTATGACGACAAAATAAAGTAAAATTCGTTTAGTTGATCAAAAACAGATAGTTTCCCTACTCAATGAAATGATGTATGCAGCACGCTTCTCTTTATTAATGTTGCTGTTCGTGGTTATTGGCTCTGTGTGTACAGCTTTTCGTGTGTACAATTTACCGTCAATATAATTGCTAATCATATAAAGAGCCAGCGACACGTTGAACTCTGAGCAAACTCGCGTCTGAATTGCCGTAAGGGTAATACTTCAGTTCTGTTCTAACCACGAAACCATGACATCGAATTGTTCCCGAGAAAGGAGTTTGGGTTTCCAGCCGCCTCTTGTTTCATGTTCGGTGAGTCCAGACTTTATCTATACCCAAGCGGTTTTGAACGCCACACGTGCTGCGAGAGATATCCAGTCTTCCTCCCATCAGAAGTGGTCAAAACTCTGCTTTAGTCCTCCCTTGAGCTTTCGTTGTCATTATTTAAAACATTTTAAAACAAAATTTTCTTATTTTTAAATTAAAGTTTCCCAATTTAAATGTTATTTTCTCGTTTTAAATTGACTATTCCTATATACAAATGAATATTTCTTATTTTTAATTGCCTAATCTGATTTTAATTGATTTTTTCTCATTTTGAATTGAAATTTTCTCATTTTAAACTGAATAATCTGATTTTTATTTAAATTCTCATTTTAAGCTGAAAGTGATGTAGTTATTTATTTATCTATTTATTTATTTATTTGTTAGTCTACAAATTTTACAATTAATCAGACTAAATATGAATGAATGAATGAATATAAATGCTGATTACAGTGTAAAATTGACAAGCGTACATAGTGAGCAAAATTATATTATAAAATATGTATATACATATATTATTGAATCATTTGTCGGGACGGACTGTAATGCCCAGCAGCGGAATTGATTATCAGTGCTGTCGGAATGGACGTGATTTCGAGCAGCTGATGTATATTTAACACACAATAGTAGGGCTGCGATGTGTGGAAGGTTGGAAAGGACGTGATTCCAAGTCACCCGCCCAAAGTAACTATTGATTATTAGTGCTGTCGGAATGGACGTGATTTCCAGCAGCTGATGTATATTTAACACACAATGAGTAGGGCTGTGATGTGTGGGAGGTTGGAAAGGACGTGATTCCAAGCCACCTGCCCAAAGTAACTATTGATTATTAGTGCTGTCGGAATGGACGTGATTTGGAGCAGCTGATGTATATTTAGCCCACAATGAGTAGGGCTGCGATGTGTGGGAGGTTGGAAAGGACTTGATTTCAAGCCACACGCCCAAAGTAACTGCAGCAGGTAACAGATTTAGTTTAACATGTGATTTTGAAACAGTTATTTGTTCAAGGCAGTGAGTATATATTTTTTTATACTGTAAAGTGTGTCGCAAGTATCAATATTATTGCAGTGATTATTGAAATCTTGATACAGACAACGAAGAGGTTCATGCATTTGAAAATTCGATCTACATGTATTTAAATATAGTGGTTGGAAATACCGAGAAAGCCTAAAAGGGACATTAAACATCACCTCGCCAAGCAGAAATGGACTGTTTATCATCCCCCTTAATAGTTTTACCATAAATAAAACGCCAAGCATCTCCCTACGGCTCTGTAGTGAAGGCAGCTGTAAAAGTTTTAACCGGCTGCAATAGGGCGGTAGGTTCCTTGATGGATCCCAGGGCAAATTATTTAAAGCAAAGAGCGAAAATTGCTTCTGGACTGATTCCAATTTTTCGCTATGAATCTGATAACGCGGGTTCCAGATAATGGAAGCATATTCCAATATAGGTCTTACTAAGGATAAAAAAAGAGTTTTAGTGACATAGGGGTCATTGAATTCTTTTGACCATCTTTTTACGAATGCCAAAGTCCATTTTAGGGTCCATTATAACGCCAAGATCAGTAAAGTTTGTGACTTGCTTAATGATATAATCGCCTATCATGTACTGATAGGTTTTAAGAGATTTCCTCGTAAAACACATAAACTTGCACTTCGGTAAATTTAGTGACATGACGTTCACGTCACACCACTCAACCAGGTTATTCAGATCCAATTGAAGAAGTGAATTAATATTTTTCCCAATTCTAATCTTATGTTTCACTACTGGGTATAGATAAGACTTTCACAAAGCGTGTATGCAATGATAGAAAATTTCTCTATTTATCTATCTTCTGTTTGTGGCATGTTCAGAATTCTTTCGTGCGTTTGTGTGGGTGTGCATATGTGTACGTGCGTGTGCAGTTGCATTTTCTTAATTTTTCGTGTAAATAAGAGAAAAAGATATCCTTTGATTGAAATTTTATATTTCAAAAAATAAATAAAGCAATTACCTACCTGCACAACAACTACTGTATTTAACTATTAGAATATGGATGAAATAATAAAGTTTACCAAAAGTATTTAAAAAATCAAATATTTGAATTGGGCATGTGCTATGCGTAATGCATCTGCCCGCATTGTTCAAGCAGTAATTTGAGGAGATCGAATTGTAGGGAGATTGGAGATATTGAGAGCCTTGAACTGAAAAATTTAGTTCTTTTATAAAGGGCAACGGTTTGGCTTGTAATGTAGTTAAGGAATTCAGAATCTCAGTAATGTCAACAATATACATATATGTTTACTGTCGTGATACTTTTTAAAATTTTCTACGAATTCAAAGTGAAATATTTTAGTAAATTCCTGTAAATTTTCCAAGTCCTAACAAATAAGCCTCATTAAATTTAATATAAGATCGGTGGCCCAGGTGACGGCTGTCCGATAAATTTAATGAAGTAGCTTACGATATTCAAGGGGGAAGCGAAACTAAGCAATGGTAAAATAAAACAAGTAAGAAAGGCTAAGTTCGGGTGCAACCGAACATTACATACTCAGCTGCCAAATTACAGCTTGCAAAACTTCCAAATTTCCTTCTTTTAAAAGTGGGCGGAGCCCGCCCATTGTTCAAAATTTTACAAATTTTCTATTCTGCGTCATAAGGTCAACCCACCTACCAAGTTTCATAGCTTTGGTAATAAATTATCGCACTTTTTCGGTTTTTCGAAATTATCGATATCGAAAAAGTGGGCGTGGTTATAGTCCGATTTCGTTCATTTTAATAGCGATATGAGATAAGTGCCCAGGAACTTACATACCAAATTTCATTAAGATACCTCAAAATTTACTCAAGTTATAGTGTTCACGGACAGAGGGACGGACGGACGGACATGGCTAAATGCATTTATTTTTTCGCCCAGATCATTTTGATATATAGAAGTATATATCTATCTCGATTACTTTATGCCGTTACGGGGTACCGTTATGCGAACAAAAAATGGAGTTGTTTATTTCTGTACTGACGGAGATTTCAGGTGAGTCATTTGGGACGTATCCGCTTACTATGCTGAATGCGTTGTATCGGCAACTTGTTCTGATTCGGCTGTCTGATTTGAGTATCATAGGTTATAGTGTGCATTGTGCTACTAAATTCTGCTTCTCAGCCCTTAGTAACACGTTGATATTAAGGTGAATGTCTTTCGGGTAACTGGATACATGACAGTTTAGAGTTTTGACACTGTCGCTTTTCTGCATATATCGAAGAGCCCTCATTCCCAGGCAGTAGGGCCTGGAGAAGTTTCTAAATATTTGCCCACGTGTTACCTCTCTTCTCTTCTCTTAACCAATTTATTTAAAATTATTTCCCTCCATAAGACCCATCATCAGCGCGTAGGGTTTTTTAAGCAAAATGCAATCTAACGAAATAATCGATTGTGTGTTTATGTATGTAAGTATGCGCATACCGATAAAAAATATTTTACATCACATTTCTGTTATGTTTAACTGCAAAGCATAATACATTTTTTATAAACTTTTTTCCCTCAATCTGGGAGTGTCTTCTGCAATGGCAACATATTTCATATTTTCGCAAAATGCTAAAAGTTGTTGCGCTACCGAATAGACGGACGGATGGGCAGACAGCTTGGCTTTGTATGACTTGGCGCAGCAATATCACACGCTGTTACTGTTGCTATAATTTTTTTGTTGCTATTTTGCTATGACTGCTGGTGCTGCCGCTTCTGGTGTTCCTAATGTTGTATCACTTTATCGTTGCCTTTAGTGTTGCTGTTGTTGTTACTGCAGCTTGCTTTCAAGCTATTTTATTATGTTACTATGTCATATGGTGACATGCTGACATGCCAAAAAGCTTGTTTTACAGTTTTGTTGATTGACTAACTGACGTTATGACGTCGTGGCCTGCCAGGAACTGCGTTTGTGGCACAAGTTGCACGTTCATTTTGGTGACGTTGCTTAAATAGTAAAATTGCTTTGATAAAAATGCCTCAATATGCTTAAATGTATAATGAGGCTTTGGTCTTTTGGCTTATTAACAAAGGGCATATGCGATCATTTGAGTCCAATGTTGACTACATTTGGGACTAATTAAATTTGACAGTGAATTGTGAGGGATATGAAATTCCGTTAGAAATTTTGAATGCCAACATAAAATGTTCATTATCCCTTTGCGTTTTGGGATCGAACCGGTTGAACTAAAGTGAAGTTGGAGCAGACGTTTATCATATTTTTTTCAAATTAACCTAACTAGGAGCACTGAGGATTTGTTTATTAGTACGTCCTCTTATTAATAAACATTAATGGTATTCTACTCTATATCCCAACGCGAGAGCGAAATCACGCAAGCAGCACAGACAGAAAATTTCAAGCTCCTTCACACTCAAACGACCCAAGCTTTAATTTCAGTGAAACCTCCTTTAGTCCATCACATTCACTCCACGAATGCATGAACTGACTATGTGGGCTGAATTTGGATTACAATAACAACTACACTTCTTTTGGATAGTACAAAGCTTACAGCAGTCGTTGTAAGGCTTACGAAAATATTGCGCAAACTTGGGTCTGAGGCTAGAACTCATAGCATATACTGGCCGACCGATACTCGATATACTTTTCGACCGACAAAAGTGTGACAGTCGGCAGTCGAGGTTAGCTAAATGTATAAGGTTCGATGATACGCCTGTGTTGGGATGATAAGCGAGATAATACGCCTTGCAGATATTTTGAATATAATATACAACTGTCATTGTCAAGGGAGCGATATCGCAAGGTACACTTATACCAAGGGAGTTGCTACTCTAGACATAGAATACGTATATCAAAACATAAATTGACTATATCTATGATATGAAAGTATTCAAAACAGACTATATGACTATCCATTTCCGTTTTCTCGGACAATTCAAAAACAAACTTTGGTTTACGTCTATGCACCACTCCCGGTCCCGTCCATATGTTTTCGGCTCCTTATTTCAGCGAGTGTACTATCACCAAGATGTTAGCAACACATTACTGGCTAAGCAAAAGTACCAGTATTAGGTTAGCCATCTTCTCAAACCAATCACCTTAAACCGTAGGTTGAACTGGTCGGTCAATAAAGACATTAAATCCTAAATGGAAGGAAATTCAGTGGTATAAACACCGATTCTTTACATTGATTAATTCCAATAGCATCATTGCTAATTTATGTCAGTGTAGACTTGATGGAGATTGGAACAATTTTTTGTTTTCCCTGACGAAATTTGGCTTCGGCGTTGTGCCATCTTAAGTGTAGTTTTTCGTTCTCCGAAGGGGAGTTTCTTCGTTTTCTACCAAAACGGCATGGGTGTTGGAGGAGTTGCTCAGACATTTTCTCGAACAAGGACAATGCCTCAAAAGAAAGGAAATATTATGGTAGGAGCTCTATCCCCATTACTTTTCTGATTCTTTGCATTCGTTAATTCAAATACATAATCGCTAATTGAAGTCAGTGTGAACTTTTAACATCAATTAGTTAACCAATACGGTTTAAGGCAATTTTGCCGCTTATTTCTAAAACTCCGTCCTTTTTCACGTTTTAGCGACATACTTCTGTATCAATGAGGTACATAGTAGTTATATCAACTAACCTGAGTACTTAAGTGTATTGAAGACATGACGTACCCTGTCTACCGTCTAAGACTAATGTCCGAAAACTTTTGTATTTCCATGCATTCAGAGGTAGGAAACGGCCGCCGACTTGGTGTAGTGGTAGCGTGCTCCGCCTACCACACCGAAGTTCCTGAGCAAATCAACATCGGAGTTGGCATAAAACATGCAGGTCCGGCTGTCAATTTGTAAGAAAAATTATAAATAGAAGCAAATAGGAAGAGAAGCTCGGTCTAAATCTGCTCGGAGGTAGATTGCGTCAAGTTTTTATTAATATAATTTTCAGTAGCAGATTATAATTATAAGATGATGTCTTCTGCCTTCTTCTTTGGTGCCAAGTGTGATCTCGTTTATCTACGGTTTTTTTGCAGCTATGAATATTTTCTAATTATATTTTGGTAATTAACTAACTGCCCGAGTTTGTCTAATAAAGGAAATATTAGCCTACAAATCCCCAATTGGCTATTTGAGAAATTTTCTGTTTAGCATAGGTAGCAAAAAAAGCACAATTACGTACATTGCATACGAGAAAACAAACAAAACACTACGCAAAACCAAGACCTTCACTTCGAAATAGTTAACTTTTAACCTCAGCAGTCAACTTGCAACTGATTTGTTGCATATTCATAATGATATAGCTAAGCATACCATCTGTTTCCTATCATTGCTTCAAAAAATTTCCCCAGAGAGCAAAGAAGGGAAATTACCGTTTAATCTCCCATTAGAAAAACCTGTTTATGCTCATAAGTTTTTTTCAAGAAACGAGAACTACGCTCTGTCTCATGTTATGCTATTGAGTAAGTAAGGCACACGCAATTTAATACTGGCAATATTTGTATAAACCGTTTGCTCAATGCATTTTTTTTTTTTGAGTATTGAGTTATTTTGAGTAGGCGCAACAACAACAATTTGAGTTTGAGTGACTAACACAAATTGTAGTAGATTATATTAATTGAGTCATTTATATTTTTGCAATGTGCACTCAACCAATTTAACAATGCAATATTGAAAATATTATATACCCAAGAATATGTTACCTATAACAAATAAATTTTTTCGTTATCAGTAAAAACGAGAGTGTAATAGTTATAGATTTCGCATTGCTTTTTTTAGAGAAATTCTAGGTCAATTAAACTGCGTACATGGCAACTGCCACAGTAGAAATCAAATTGCACAATTTAAAGTTTATTATTGCATTGGAAACTTAATGAGCTTTTGCTTTATCACCATCTAGAAAATTCCTAAATTAAAAATTTTCAGCTGAGCTACTTGACTATTGTAGAAAATTGAAATAAGGGCAATTACTACCAATTATACATTTCAGATTTCGCGCATCCCGCATTTGGGTCTTAGGTCCCAAGCCATCAAATCTAAAATTTTGCTTCTAGGACCCATAATCGCTCATCCCAAATATTTTGTATACTAGACATCTGAGGCCCCCTGAAGTGTGAAACTTTTTGTGACATATCCAGACCGCAAATTTTTTAAGATCTCCGCGACCCACTTTTAAAAATGTCAATAATAGACATTAATTTTAATATGGAAAGATTGAAAGCATACGAAGAAAAGATGGATAGTTCTTTACAATGGCCTTTGGTAACCTGTGTGTTATGCAAGCAAAGAATGCTGTTTAGTACCCGAATCCCTCTTTTATACAGTTTAAGGTGCCAAAAATCATGTACAAGTCGTACAATATTAGACTTACAAAGTTATTCATCTCACTCCGTACTGTAGGCTCTTGATATGATTTCTTACAGCGCACTGCTGTCTTTCATCATACGCATATAAATTAGCTCTGGTCAAGGAAATCATTTGTCAGAAGTGCATTTTTCGGCTCCATATATAAAGAGTTGCATAGTTTCCCGACTTGGAAACAGCAAGTGGGGTGGGCTCTACAACGCTTCTATTATTAGCCAAGCGTACAGAAGGATTCTTTGACAAAGTTAATGATTCTTCATAGAGCTCTACAGTTTTGTTGCCGAATGAATTTATGGTAACAGTATGGATACTTTCAGTCTACTTGAGGTCCTTACGGATTTTACGCAGGTGACTTAAGTGTTGTTGTTGTTGTAGCGATATGGACACTCCCCGAAGGTTGGATAATGCTTGAAGACAGTTATTCTGGAGAGTATCGAGCTACTGAGTGCAGCGGTGAATTCAAAAGAAGTTTTAGTGATTTTCTCATTTGCCTTATGGACACATAAGTTTTATATCGACTACGCTCGTCTTTTGCCAATGCAGACACATTTTTCTTAAGAAGCTTTCTTTCTAATGACGAGACACCTTTTTCCAAAAATGTACTAAACAACTTTAACGGTAGTTGCCCTGAGAACTTCCAAAATTCTAACTTTACAGAGCGCCCCGGCAATCCCCGAATCCCCGATCCTACAAACTGTTACTTTATTCTGTGTTCCTATAAATATCGTCTTGCACGTAGATTTCTGGATGTTAAATTGTTGAGTGACTCTTCTTGTAACAAAAAGCCTCTTACCTGACCTTATCAGAGGCTAGGCTATAGCTCTGTATATGCTCCACCGTCTCATCGTCCACAAAGTAGGAAGGACAGGAAGGCCAGAAGTTCACTACGGTTATGCATATAAAATGTTCTACCGTCTTGTCCTCCTGTAGGCGTGAAGAAGCCTTAAAACCGTTAGTTACACTGTTAATTTAAAGCGACATACATCTTCCTAGCAAAACCGGGGCAGATGCAATCAAAATGCTACGCAAATTGGTCATCCTCCTCATGGCAGAAAATCTGCAAATCCAGCACTTTCACTTCCCACACAAAGCTTTGTTCAAGACTGTACTAAAGGCGGCACATATATCTAGAAAATTTACCGTCTTCTCAACCTTTCAAGTAAGGAAGGGAAATATGGCCAATACTTAAAATTCATCTTGAAACCGTCATACCTGATTCTCGAACACGATCTGAAAATCCTCGTCAGTTCTGTAAGAGTGGTGAAGAAATATTTTTGAGTATTAAACATTACTGAGGGATGGGTAAGCGGGATTTCAGTCGCTTTTTACAACACAGAAGCCTTGCCGCAGTTGTTTTCTAACTTCTAATCCACCGGATTCTGCATCCTTATATGAATGCATTTATCTAAAGCACATAACCAAAGCAGATACCGTCACATAAAATTTGCATATTTCTTATGTACGACTCTTAACCCGTTAACCTAACTCGTGCCCGCTTATGAAAAGAAGAAAACAGTTACCAAATCAAACCACATATAATTCAATAGTATGTGGCAGCAGTGCTACTTTATACTAAAAAAGCCACAGCAATGCAGTACTTTGTCGTCGTTTCGTCGTGCATCCTATCAAAGTAGGTCAGTAGCATATCCTAACGATTGCATTGTGAACTTATAGCGCCCCATTTCAATAACTTCCTCGGACCGTTATACACTTCTTTACGCAAACAAACACCCACTCAATAGCAACAAAAAAAAAGAGGTGTGAAGCAATCTGTGTGGCAAATATGTAAATAGGTACACATGAAACTTAAATTGCGGCGCAATGTTGCAAGGCAACCATCACACAAACTTGCATGAGGAAAGCGAGTTCAATTTTAGACAACACTGCTAGACTGTTGAGTGAAATATCTGCACGTTAAGGTTAAGTTTATGATTGCGTTGAAAAAAAGGCAACAAACCAGAGAAAGCCAAGGAAGAGAGAGAGAGCCAACAACCTAAAATTTCCCTTTGGTTGCGCAGCCACAAACCCTTCACATTGCATATATTGAGTGCGACAAAAGGCTGTTTGGTCTACCCACGAACCGGCTGGTTGTATGACGAGCTGGTGGCTTATCAAGTGGCAAGTGACTTCTGTTGCATTCATCCGCACAATATTCAGTTCAAATTGGACGGCCAACAAGTGAAGACGTAAAAGTTGATGTCGCACGTTTAGAATTTAGTTTAGTGAGAAAATAAATGCTCAGAAGTATTTCGAGTGTTTGAACGTGCGCGTGGAGCGTGCAAATATAAACAAACAAAGGTCAGATGACACTGAAGTGAATAGAAAAAAAAATATAAATTTATTAGATAAAAAATTTGGTGTAGTGCAAAAATTAAAAAAGAAATCTTAAAAATTAAGAATATACAATAAATTTCAACAATTTTAACAAATTTAAAAAAAAATCTTAAAAAACAAATTTTTTAAGTACAAAATATCAAACCAAAACTTTGTTGAAAAATGGAGGTCCTAACAACAGCTGATTATTTTTATGACACCACAACTTCTGTACCACTTGCAACACCTACCGCTTACCCCACCGATAGCTCACTGCTTGACTTATCCGCTTCGATTACGCCAAGTACACGTGATGTAGTCGAACGGCTATTACTTTCCGGCTCCGGTACTGGCTCCAATGCGCAACAATTTACACACAATCAAATCACCTTTGAGATACCATCACATCACGATCTTGAGCACATCAACAAATTGCATACATTCAATACACTTTTGCAGCGTATTGGCAATGTCGCATACGATACTGTAGCATCCTCATCAACACACGATAGTAGTAGTCGATCTACCGTGGCGTCAGCGGAGCAGGCACATCGCGACTCATTTCTACATCCATTTGGCGTAGATGCGACTGGTCCACATATAACGAGCGAACAAATTTCCAAGAGTGCTGTCTTAAATTTGGCCGATTTAAAGGCGAACAATGGCGTGGGTAGTGTGGGTGGCGGTTTCTTGGAAAGTTTATTTGGTGATGCCGATATGCATATGGTGATCAATTATTTATGGATTGGTGTTGTTACAGCGCTGGTGGTGTTATCCGTGATTTTCATTTTATTCTCCTGCTATTTTTATCGCAAGTTCCGGCAATGGAAGAAGTGCAGTAAGTATTGAAAAAAAAGCGAAAACAATCGTAAATTAGTTAGTATGTGCTGGATAGATTGAGTATATGGGCACGTGTGTGTTTACATTAAGGTGGAGCGCTATGGGTTAAGGATGGCGTACTGATTTTTTCTACAGATGGAAAAATCGAAACTATTCCTACTCGTTCTGCATCTATGGTCTTTTCAAATTTGCAACATTTTGCTTAAATGGATATAAAAAAAGGTTCACATTTTGAAGTGAAAAAATGAAGAAATATTTTTGTGAAAAAATTTAACCCTTTAGATCTCTCATGAAGGGGCTTTTTTGGCACATATTGTTGCGGGGTCGCTACACCGTTAAAATATTCACGAAAAGCAGGGTTAAACTATTGCAGAAAAATATTCGCTGGAAAGTTGTACCAAGGGTGGGTGCTCTTGACGGAAATCCTTCTACAAACAACATGAAAAGACAGGGAATTGCGCCTTGATTTATGCAACATATTTTTTAATCATGCTTTCTACTACATCTTTGTATTACTGATTAGATATTCATTAAAAAAGTTCGCTCGTACAGAAAATGTAAACTAAGAAACCTTTACAAAGTTGTTGCATACTTCAAGGCGGAAAATACCTTGTTTTCTTCTCCGTGGTCTTCGAAGTTCTTTGTACAAAAATTTTCTCTTGGAGCACCCCTAGTGAAATTTTCCGGCAAATAATTTCTTAGAACATTTTTAAACTCTACCTAACTCTTAAAAGCTATTTAATGCGAGTTTGTTTCTAAAAGAAGCCAAATAATTTATTTTCGTAACGAGTTCATATATTCTAAAAAATTGAGAAATTGTGCTATGAATAACCCAATTGAGTATTTCGATCCAATATGACAAAGAAATTTGACCAAAGAATCCACGATTTCAAGGTTTTTTCTACATGTTTCCTTCATTCTGAGTCGGATGTATTGCTCTCCCACAATTACTGTTGATCTGAATAATTTTTGTTTTGTTTTTAGAATGATATCGCTGGATAGCTTTGGGCCTACCCGAGGCCTTTTGGGGACTGTCCCCGAAACTATTTCGGGACTATTTCTAGGTTATTCAGGACTAAGAGGGGACCGTTTTTGAATCGTTTTAGACATCTTTTTGTGGCTATTTAAGGATTCTTTTAGTACTATTGTGGTACTGCTTCGGATCAGTTTGCTGGTTATTTGTAAAATTATTTCGAAACCATTTCGTGACCACAATGAGCATTTTCGTCCATATAAAGAAATTCATCTTTAGATGGTATGACAGGAGTCTATTAAAAAAAAAATAAAAGATGTAAGCAACGCGACATCTGAATGGACAAGGCGATAGATGTTTCGATTGTAAATGTCTTGAACCGGCACTGTAATGTTGAACGCTCTGCTGACAAACAGACTCGATCAAAGCCACGCTTTGTTTTTGTAGAGCTTTTTACTAATTGCCTTTTGCTGCATAAACTTATGCTTTCGTACAGAACATTTTTTTGCATATTTCTATAGACCAAAGCTATGCATTGTTGTAGGCAACGTATTTATGAACAGTCTTTGCATAATGCTATTTTTAGAATCGTTATGTTTTAGCGGATTAAGATTAAAACATAATGTAATGAATTCTGGGGATTTCTGATATTTATGCACCTTCTGCTAACGTTTGACTGTTGAATAAATCACTCCAATATTCAGTATTGCAAACTGGACTTTTTTTTAGATTACTTTGGGAGTAGTACTTCACAATTATACTTTACAACCAATAGTGTGTTTAAATCAAAACTGATTGATTATTACTCAGCTTGCGCTGCTTTTATACTCTCTGTTGCCTCGTCCGAATATTTCTCAAAAGGTCTAGACTTTTCACCTTCTAGAACTCTTATATCTGCTGCTTGGTAATTTGTTATATGCGTGTGTATATTCGAGTAAGAACTTCGGCTAATGATTACATGGGTGTGTGTGAGATATCTCTTCACTTCGAGCTGCTGGTTATGTATGTGCATGTACTTCTCGTCGCCTTCCATGTATGTGTGTAAAAGATGATTGATGTGTTCATTTACACAAGTGTAGCTTGCTTTAGTGTTTTTGTTTTTGAGCCTTTATTTACTAACAGCTTAGTAATGCTATAATTCGCCACAATAACTATACTAAAATTTAATGACCTACAAAACTTCATGCTCAGAAAAATTCTAAATATTTTAAGTTAAAAATTTACAATTTTCATGAAAATTCGTTCAATTTTTCGGGATTCCGCGATAACTTTTAAACTTTATATAGGTTTGTGATTGACTATATGATTCTTCGAATATGTAAAAGCTCACTCGCCTAGCCCTGTAATTTAGTGGAGGTTTTAAAACATCGCACGATTTAAAAAAGAAATATAATTACAATTTTAGATTTATTTAGAAAATCTAATTAAAGTTTTCTTTTTCACACAGCTTCTTTATAAGAATGACATTCAAAGACAGCTCTACCGATCATTTTTTGTTGCTGCAACTTACTATGTACATATGTGAGCATAATTTTTTTTGGGGTATTGTAAAACCTCGAAAAAATCAAAAATTTTTTTACATCCAATTATAATAAAACGTGGTAGTTATATGTAAACAAATTTGTTTGCATTAAAAAAAATTGAAAAAAGGGACACGATTAACGTGAGCTGATTATATAATTATATTTCGTTATTCAAATTTAAGACCCACCTTAATATGCATATTTATACGAACTTAGTACTGAAATTAATCGTTTATAAATAAAGCTCAATTGCGGTTACGAAATATTATTTATTGTGAGAAAAGATGCATTAAATATGTATGCAAATAACTTACAGTTATTAACTATCTGATAATTACTTAACAGAGCTCTAAATATTTTGAATTTAACTGCCATAAAAGCCATTGACTGATTAATTGCACATAAATAACTGGTCGTTATACAGTCGTGTGACTGGTTTTAATTAACGTTTATTATTGTGAATCAATTTATGATTAATTCTTATACAAATGCTTATTAGATGAAGTACTCAGTTGAGGTGAAATTCTGTGCAGCATTAAAGGAAATTGTAAAGCTTTTTTATATTTTCAACGAATTTATTAGTTTTTAATTAGACAGAAGTGTTTCTTTGTCAGATTGATGGACTAATTATTACTTGTGTTATATCTTTTCTTTTGATTTGCATACAAAAAAAAGAAAAGCTTCCTGTGCCTCTGCTCTTTGGTCGTGATCGCGGAAAAGTATGAGTGGCAAAGCAACGAAGATCCGCATAAATCGCCTCCTAAAGACTGTAGTTCTGGTGAAAAGTAGTTTGCGTTCACCCAATTAGGTACTCGAGCTTTTTCGTCCTATTATGTGTAGGTAATGAAAATTTTGGTAGCAGGCGCTAATAATGTTCCTGTCTGACGTTGGAATCAAAATATCATCATAAAGGCAAATGAGAAAAACACCTACTGAACAATGATTAAAAATTGTGTGAGAAATTGCGCAATGAAAACTTCTACTTATAAGTTTGAAGATCGATTTTTGCGGCTGCGGCCAAAGATAGCTATGCATTCAAATACGAGTACGGAGTGCCTTGTTGCACTATTATAGAATGATGCAGTTCAGTATGCCATTGAGATGAGTCAGATATACACATTAGGACTGTTGACTACACTAATACTAGTTCCGGTACCAGTATGATGTTAGAACCCTTCGTTGGAGGAAAGAGGAGACATATTTTACATACAAACATACAAAGCTCAGGTAGGAAACTTGAGCTCTGCTTATCTTTGTATGTTGCTACAACGGGTGATAAAACCCTCCTTAGTTCGATGACTTCATGGCCTAAGAAGTTAAGTCGCCTTTATCAATAGTCAACCAATTAGATAATAAGAATCAGTTGTCGTGGAAGAGCTATCTTTGTCAATTCAGATAGCGTCAAAATTTTTACAAGGAGCTGTTGAGCACTGAGCTATTGGCTCGGATGCAATTTTGTAGTTCAGTTGGCTCGTTATGTTTGCAAGTAGCATCGGTTTGCTGAAAATTTGCAAAGCTTTCGACAAGTTCTGCAGTATTAGTGCTAAATTTTCTAACGGCAGGGTTAAAAGGCATATTCTTTAGATTGCAGTATGAGTTATCAGTTCGTGCACGCTGAATAACTTTCTAAAATATCTTTGACCTAGTATGCATGATTCTAGATGCATTAATACCATTTTGACAGATCAGTCATGATGTTGCTTTTCACATTTGCATGGACTCTGATCAACCTGTGCTTGATAGAAAGATTCAAAATGAAAAGTTGATCATATACTTAAGCTCGAGCATAGCTCTGGTTTCCAAATATTATCGCCACTACATTAAAATGACCCACCCACCCTGGGCACTCGTTTACTCTGTCTATGCACGAAGTTGAACTACCATTGTCATTTTCAGTGCCCTTTTTCGTTTTTTTATGTGTTTCTTTCGCTCTGGCTAAATCAGTAGCCAAAAAGTCCTATTTGAAGTTTTGCACATCTTGTATACTGATTAATTTGATTTGAAAGTAGAAATATTTTTATATGTGAATTTAGATTGTATTTAACGTGAAAGTCTAGTTATTGCATGCTTTTAGGAGCCTCTCTGACAGTTTGAATGTTTTCTAAAGATCCAACTTGAAGACAATTGAAATAGTAAGCCGAATGGTAATAACTGAGATACGCTACCTTCAAATACCGTTAGTGCAACAGATATTTGCAAAGATGCAACTAAATTTTGTATAGTTATTTTTATGCGCATCTAACATTCTTTTAAAGGAATTTAATTTGAATATTTTTAGCTTTGTTTTGCAATTAAATTTGAATTTAAGCTAACGGAAAATTAAAATACTGCATGGTTCTAGGCGCGCATTATAATATTAAAAAGATTTTTAAAAATTCAACTTGAAGATATATAAAACTGAAATCAGGTACTGCATGGTAATAATTTAATGTAGTAATAGTTTTAATTATTAATTTTGATAGATATTTTCTAGAAGAACAGTCATATATTGTGCATACTTTTAGGCGCATATGCTACTGAAATTTTAAGACCGCGTATACGTTGCCCTTAAGAGTTCTAACTTTTACGTTATTATTTTCATAAATTTACTACAAAAATTTAATTTCGAAGTTTTTAAAGAGAAAATATTGCAAATAAATTTTTTCTTATGCAATGCCAAACTTATATTCCCCTACTTGTTCCTTATTTAAAGTATTTCTCTTATGCTCACACGCATCACATTCGTGCCTGATTGGTTTTTTGCTTTTAAAGCCACTACGTAATAAATCATTTACCACAAAATCCACTTAATGCCAACAAAACCTACAAATGAAACCATAACCAGCGCCTAAAAGCGTGCTTACAAAGTTGATGCGTCTGATCTGCTAAACAACGTGACTGAGCTTTATTTCGTTGCATTGACCTTCTTCATTGGTAATTTGCTCCAAAACTTCTTACACAATTAGCTGGTCGAAAATTCATTCTTGTTTTTTTTTTCTGTTTTATTTTTGTACCCTAGAAAAGATGATATATTTATGAAACTCCTACCAAATACTAAAATCCCTAATTGTACAACCATGTACTTGCGTAACAACTTTCGGCAATGAGTTGATCCCAACTGTCAAACTGTCAATTTAGCTAATGAGTGTTAAGAAACTTTATTTACTAAATAATATATATAGAATGGTAAAAACAAGCAAACGAAAACAAAAAAGCAGACAACAACACCTACACCTTGCATTCACTTAATAATAAACGCCTACGTCATTGAGCAGCTCAATAGCTCAGTTCAAGAGATCTATCAAAATTAATTGTTTGAGTTGTGGCTTAGTTTGCGTTTATTCAAGTGTTTGTGTGAGCTTGTGTGTGTGTGTAAATTTTGTTAATTGCATACAAATTTTTATATAGACATATACAAAGTTAATAAACATGCTTCTAGTATATAGTCGGTTTCATGCTTTCATGTTTGTTTACATTAATACAGAGTATAGCCTACATCTAGGCGCTTAACCATAAACAACTTAATTAGTTCAGTTAGCTGAATTAGTTGTGGGTGATGCTTTGCTGACTAGTTAGCTTGGTTAGTTTGTAGCTTATTGAGCTTAGTTAGTACGTCCCTTTTCCCGCTAACCGCGCTTAGACACACACCTTGATTTTACTTTGTTCAATCATTCACGTTTGTTGGTTACCCATTGAGCAACTTGCTGGACATGTGTCATTTATAATTTAGTGCTTTGGCAACAAAAAGGTAAAAGGATAAGGTTTTTAGGTCAACTGTTCACCGTAAACAGCTTGTTATGGCATGTGACAGTGAATGTGTTTGTGTATGCGCCTAAATGTATGCTACTTGTCACAAGTTTTTTTTTATTTATTTGTTTATTTTAGTTTTGCTTGCTTAATTTAGAATGTCCACAAACGTAGACAAGTATAAATTGAATGAGTTTGCTTCTAACACATGGTACACTCACCTTTTTTATCTTGCGCGACTTGCTGGTCTTTCTATAAATAATTAAGCAGCTTTACGAATCAGTTAAGAAATTTACGCATTAATCGCCTTTATTTAGTAGTCAGTGAGCGAAAACACAAAAAAATGCAGCAAATGAGCATATAAATTCTAGCAACTCTGACATTTCACAGCTTATCACCTCGGAAAGCTACAATTCTATTGTGGCCAGTTATATACAGGGTGCTTCACAACAGTTATTTAGTGGCTCAGATCATTAAAGCTATTTTAAAACTACAGCATAACTCTATTTATTTCATAAAAACAATTTAAAGCAATAAATCTGTCTCCCGATTTTAGTTTAAAAAAAAAAATAAATGTAAGGTGCGATAACCTCCGAAGAGATCTAAGGCCGAGCTCGTTCTCCTCTTGCTTATGGCCATAAGCTTGATTGAAACTTTGCGCACATATCAAGGCTCGATGACAATGCATTAATGTGATGGTGCGGTGACTTAAGGTCAACGGCCATAAGGTCAATTGGCCTTATTACCACTTTGAACGGCAATAAGTTTGATTGAAACTTTGCACACGTATCAAGGCTCGATGGCAATGCATTAATGTGATGGTGTGGCGACATAAGGTCAACGACCATAAGGTCAATTGGTCTTATTATCACTTTGAATAGTCATAAGTTTGATTGAAACTTTGCACACGTATCAAAGCTCGATAACAATGCATTAATGTGATGGTGCGGTGACATAAGGTCAATTTGCCTTATTACCACTTTGAATGGCCATAAGTTTGATTGAAACTTTGCACACGTATTAAGGCTCAATGACAATGCAATAATGTGATGGTTGGGTGACATAAGGTTAACGGACATAAGGTCAATTGAACTTGCGACCACCCCGAATGGCCATAGATTTGAAACCTTGCACATAATGCGAAGAATGCATTCCTTTATTAATGATAGAAGGGGATGCATGGCACATCTAGGAAAGAGCATACTGGATCCCTTTTTAACACGCTTTTGTTAGCTTGGCCTGTATCTATCTATGTATATATGTATCCATGTATGTATGTAACGGAATCTGGAGTGGAGTCGAGAGCCCCGGTAATGCAGAGCTTCGAACTCTGTTGCACCTTTTGAAGCATTTTAAGTTAGGTACTTTTAGCTAGTGCAGGCCACCAGACCAAGGCACCAAGGGCGCACAATGGCTGTGTAAATCCAGTAGGTCACCTTAGGGAAGAATCCCCAGAATAGCTCTGCTGCTGCCTTCTTGGATCGCTCCACTATATGGTCACTCCATAATAGATTCCTATCCAGAATGACTGCCAAATACTTGACTTGATCGCTAAACGCTAAGAACGTACCCCCAATTCTTGGCGGTGTAAGATTTGGTACTTTGTACCTCCTCGCGAAGAGGACAAGCTCGGTTTTATCCGGGTTAACTTCCAAACCTGTGGCGGGTTGTACTCCTGTAGCAGCTCCAGGATGTCAGCTGGGTCCGTTGGCGTCACTGGAACCCAGGCTCTAGCCCTTGGTCGTGAGGGGATATCCCGCGCCTCCACTACCTTGAGGCGCGCGCCCGGATATACCACCCCTATCAGCGTGACGGCGGCCCTATAGAGGTTTACCGACCTGGCGTCATCACAGGCAATTAGCTTGACATTGCCCTGGAACCACCCTGCATCGGTGTAAGATGGCGGTGGACCAGGGTTGTCTTTCTTAATCCTAACGGCCACCGTAGCGAGCGCGGCCTCGATCCACTTCCACTGTTGTTTCGGAATCCTGCCATCTTCGCTGCTCTCGTCTATAATGCCAACGATCTGCCGACCCTTGTCAATTTCGGCGAAAGACCGCGTCCAGCCCCCTGCGTCTTGGCCCTTTTCGTTGCCGTGGGGTTGGAATCATCCATGTACGGCTGGCGTTTCGAGATTTCATCACTCTCGACTAAAACTTTTAAAATTACTTGAACTAAAAAATTTAAAATAAATAATAGTTTAAAAAACTAAAAAAACACGCTTTTATAGCTAACCGAACTAAAAAATAGAAAATAATTTTCAATTAAAAAGAGTTTATATAACAGTAGTAGAGGGTCAAACAATCATTTATAGTTAATCACCTCAAAATAAAATTATAATAAAATTTAAGTTATTAACAGAATAATTTAATTCACAGTAAAAAGCGTGGGGTGCATTTGACTACATTTCATATCTTTCCTCTCAGATAGTTGCCAATAGAATGATTGAAACATTCAATATCAAGCACCCCACGCTTTTTACTGTGAATTAAATTATTCTGTTAATAACTTAAATTTTATTATAATTTTATTTTGAGGTGATTAACTATAAATGATTGTTTGACCTTCTACTACTGTTATATAAACTCTTTTTAATTGAAAATTATTTTCTATTTTTTAGTTCGGTTAGCTATAAAAGCGTGTTTTTTTAGTTTTTTTAAACTATTATTTATTTTATTAGTTACAGCTCATTAAATCCATAGAACTCGCCAATTCTAAAATCGTTTTTTCATAGAAAACTTTGTGCCGTCAAAACAAATAAGGCTGCAAGCCGTTCTATTATTATTTCATTTCGCTGTCAAAGAAAAGTAATGGACAAACCCATTTATGTATTTGAAGCCTAGCAATTTCGATAGGTTTTCGTGAATTCCTTTAGAAATCGTTAGATTTAATGATAAAGTTTCGATAAGGTTGATAGATGAATTGCCTGTTAAAGCCCTCCTGAGTCATGACTCCTAGTTTAGCGTCACGTACTTATTCTGAAAACCACTTTTTACGGCGAAGTTAACGACGCCCCTGAACTCTTTGACAAGCTTAAACCTTATTAAAAAAGTAAATGTAAAATCTAAAAAAAAAATTTTTGACCGCGTACCTTTGATGCACCCTGTAAGTTATTATGGGGCACATTTGTTCGTGTGCGTAAATCGTCCAGGATTTTTACTTGCAATCAATAAGCTGCTTGTTTCGCTGCATATCACTGAACAATGCAAAAAGTAGGAAAGTGTAAGTTGGTTGCGTAAAATACCTGCTCAATTTTTATTTATTACAAGCCACATTATTACTTACAGCGCATATGCTTTTATGTATTTTATAATGTGAATAAGCATGGGCCTTCTATATCTCCAACTGCTCTTCCACCTCGACCTCTTTTGCTACCTACTTGTTTGGTGGCTCTGGTCCTGCTGGATATGTAGATTAACATACCCCTACAAAGACTCTGTGTTTTGCATAATTTACATAACTACAAACGTAATTAAGCGTAAAGCATTGTGCCTTCAGATTATAACAGAACAAGGATCCAAGTAAATGAAGTGGCGTCCGCTGAGTTAATTATTAATGAATTTTTAGTACTTACAGCATGCTGGCATGTTTTTGAAATAAATCAGTTGAAGAGGTTGTTGTAGATATTGGATTAAGTATTGTGTGGAAAAAAGGTGCTTGTTTTATTATTGTAGAAGTGTTTTCTCTAGTTTAGATAGTTTAGTTAGTTGTACGAGATAGGTGGCGCTGGGGCGATTGAAACAACCAACCGAGGTCATAGCCTTTACCACATGACTCATTTCTCTTTAATAACTTTAATATCAGCTGTTTTTTAGATTTGTGTTATTTTAACAGCTATTCTACTTTGCCGTTCAAAGTAAATGACAAGAAGAAGGTATAGAAAATTGTTTCATAATTTTAGGGACGAATTTATATTTTTATTATATCTAAGCAGTCACAATATAAGTCTGAGTTGTCTTACCTTTGGCGAAATTATTCGGGGAGTAGTTAGTGTGAAATATTATTTAACCCATTCATTTCATTCAAGGTTGCAAAAAAATGTAAAGAGGATCCATTTGGAGGAACTAGTGGGTTTAACTGCTTGACGGCATTTTTCTACAAAAGAAATGAGGAATATTCCCCAAAAGCCGAGAAGCCTGAATTAGCCTCTATAAACTAAAGATTGTCATCACTATAACGGTGGCGCTTAAAATTTCAAAAACTTTATAAGAGCCTAAAAGTATGCAACGCTTAATTTTTGACAACTATAATTGCTAGAGGTAATTAGAAAAATTTTAAAGCATTGAATTTTGTCTGCTGTTAGGCGCCTTTGCTTTAAGAGACTATTTTCTCGCAATAGGCAGTCTTGCAATAGACGATTGAAACCCACATATTTAGATGATGACGACGTAGTCATATGAAATTGCTTGCGATATGATCGGGTTGATGCTAATTTACGAAACGTTCCGGATCAATGACCGGCAAAGGACTACCTTCAGGGATTGTGCTACCAAACCCTCAGGGATTGTCTTTATAGCAAGAAGAAGGCGAAGATTTAGATTCAGAAAAAAAAAACAAAAAAGAAGTCAGCATTTGCCACGATCGAAATCAAATTAAAATCTCCTTTTGCCACTAAAAGTTAGTTTGACTGGAGTATGCCAGGTAGCATTAAAGTCTTTGTTCGGAAAGAATAAGTTACTATCTACCTAAGTTTACTCATGAGCCTACAAGTATAACATTCTTATGACAATTTATGAATAGATATGGCGCCTGAACAGAGTCAAATGCGTCTAGAACTACATTTTGTACAGCGCAGAATCGAACATTCGAAAGTTGATAGCGGGAACGAGTCTTAAGTTCCGCTTTGTACTTTAAAATTTAATTTACTTGTTGCGCCTAAAATTATGCAATATCAATGTTGCTGTTCTGTTAGCCGCACGATATTGCTTTACCCTTTGGACCAGGCATGCGTAACGAACGAAACGATATCATTTCGTTACGATAATCAACGTTAATAAACGAAACGAAGTCACTTCGTTTCGTTTATTAACGTTAAGATCGTCAAATTAACGTTAATTTGGCGTTCTTAACGTTAATAAACGAAACGAAATGACTTCGTTTCGTTTATTAACGTTGATTATCGTAACGAAATGATATCGTTTCGTTCGTTAAGCATGCCTGCTTTGGACTATTTGTGTTGCGCTTTTATCCTTCTTTATTGATTAACTCAACCAAAAGTGACAGCTGATGTATTTTCTATATACTACTTCAGCTCACAATAAAAATCAAATGCCAAAAACAAAAAAAAAAACAACAACTCTAAACTGACAGATGAATGATATGAATGCGTCACAGAAAAATTCGAAATAAAATTTGTATGCGTTGTGGCGATAACGTGACCTAAAACTCGTGCATTTATATGCAAAAATAAAAACAAAAATATTTATATACAAAAACAAAGCAAAATAAAAAAAAATGTCAAGTAAATTCAAAACGCGTTGATACCGAAAGGTTATTTGCCCATGTGAAAAAATGTTTTAAAAATAAATGTAGTGAAAATATTACATACATTTTTTTATTTATCGCCATGCAAATTCATCATCATTGACAAAAATATAAAAAAGTCAGCGAAAAAATGCCATAGGCAACATTTGCGCGATATTTCACGTTTAATTGCCGCACGTAAATTAATTTTTTTTTTCGCATACAAAGAAACTTTAACATGTGTACATGTACATAGATATATGCTTGAATTTTTACACATTTACCACATACGCATTTTTATGTTTGGCGTGTGTGTAAATTTTTTTATAAATTGTTTAATTTTAGTCACAGTCAGTCGACACACCCAACCGTGCATGCCATTTACACGTCGAGTTGTAAAATTTACATAACATTCCAACACGTTTGCATACTTTATGGCGCGCAGCAAACTTGGTCAAAGTAAAAAAAGCGTTAGTAAATTTACATTAACGCCTGCCCACCCACACGCATGACCTATGTCGCATATGTTTGTTGGGTGCTAAAGTGAGCAGCAAAAAACGGAAAGCCATCAAATGAATAGCAAATAAATGCTCTCATATGTATAACATAGCATACATTTGGGCGCATATGTTGCACAATATTTTGAGTAGTCGGTTGTTTTGAGTGAACAGTGGGCTATTTCGAAGCAATTTCTTTTAAAGTTTACTAAACTACGCTAGCTAGACAAAAATTAATATTCATGTAAGCCTCAAAAGGATTGAAACGATTTCGATCAGTTAAGATATATTTTTCTGCCAATATAAGTCAAAATTTCCACATTTCAAAAAAAAAAAAAAACAGAAATTTCCAAAAATTTAAAATCTTTTTTTCGAAACTTGCAAAATAACTTTTAATTTATAACAAAAATCTTATTTCCTTTTTTTGAAAGGAAATAAGTAAAAAATTGGACACTTGAAAAGTAAGAAAATGAAGTTTTTTGCGAAAAAGTAGTATTTATTCTACTTATTTTGACTGCGAAAAATTTTGAACATTTTTTTGATACTAAAAATGCTGGTTTGAATGTTTGCGAATTTAAAAAAATCACAATTCGGAAAGATTTCGAAAAACTAAATTAAAAATTACGATGAAATTCGGAAAAATATAATTCAATAAGATTATTTAAATAAAATAATAAACAAAATTTAACAATTGTTACTCATTCGAGGAAATTGACCGTAATTGTAAAACCATGCAATATTTTAAAATTGCATTTCCTCAATAAAAGAAAAACTTTTTTCGTTAAAATATAATATTTTTAAAATTTAAGAGTTTTGTCTAAAAAAGAAAAAAAAAAGTACATTATCTTATCTTGGATTTTTTATTGCGAGGAATTTTAGCGTTATCTAATCCTAAAAATCTTATATCTTGCGGAATCCGATAATATTTTGCATTTTTTTTTTATTTTTTTGAGATTTTCGATTCGAGATTTGGCGTTTGGTCTAATATTCTAATTTCTTATATATTTCGGATAATCGAAAAATCAAAAAAAAAAAAAAAAAAACATTGGAAAAATTTGTATAAGCTTCTAAATAATTTTCTGTGTTTCAAACAACCTTAAGAATTTCAAGAAAATTTATTAAATAACCCAAAATGTACAAAAAATTCAAAAAAAATGTTTGTATATTGATTTGTGAGTAAATAACTGCTGTTTTGTTAGGTCAGGCTAAACTGGTCGGTTCATGAAGAACTCGCTTAGACTGAATGAGTCCATGGTGTTACTAGAACTTTGCTCAATGACCAAACTGAAAAACTCCATCAGAAATTAGGACCTATATTATAAAATAACTCCGTCTTTTTATTTACCAAAAGCCATTTTGTTAAGTCTCAGTGATTTGATTTGATTACATTATTTTACTCTGCCAAAAAAAAGTAAAAAATTCGAGTTCCAAAAAATTTGTTTTAAAAATAATATTCAAATCATGTAAAATATGTTCTTAGCATTTAAAATCATTTTACATTTTTCTACAAACTTTTCAAAACTACCCCACTGTGCAGCACTTGCACGTACTTAAATCATATAAATTTTATATAGCCATTTTTTTGTGACAACTTTTCCGCGCTGTCACATGTGGTCGACGATGTTTGTCATTTAAACTTAATGAAATTGCAAGCCAAGCAGCGCCAAGAAATATGCAATAAAAAAATTACATTATGGAATTGAGTAATATAAAAATATAATACACATTCAAATATACATTTTCTATTAAATTTTTTGCCAATATTTAAACAACTGAACTCAATTGTTCTGATTGAAAAAAAATTATTGCACTTACACTTACATAAACCACTTTTCATAATTAAATAAATATTTTAGCTTTAAAGCGGCCTACATTTAGGCGCAGCAAGCCGCATCAAATGCAATCAATTCTTTTACATTTCCACAATTAAAATATTAATCGCGCATAACATGCGAAATGCATAAATGCACTTAACTTTATTGCACTTGTTGCATATTTTAGTGCTGTGGCGCGTTTTTTTGTTTGTGCTGAAAAAAGCTGCTTTAGAGATTGAATTGAATTTATTGAAAAACAAAATTTGTTTGATTTGGCTTGCGCAATTGAAAGGCGTGCGTATGAGCGGTTGGCTTTGTTCAGCAGTCTGCAGTTTTTTCCTGGTATTATTAATTCATTCCCACGAGTTTGCATATATGTATGTGTATGCGCGTGCTATTTTGTTTTTGTATAGCTGTAGTGGTTAAATGTCAGCAATTTCCGTTATGCATGCATCTACTATTACATACACACATGCAATTTTTTCTCCCCTACACTTCTCGGGCGCTTCCATTTCGTGTCAGCGCAGAATCATTTAAAAGCAGCCTCATTGCGCCTAAAAGCATGCCTTGTGAAAGCATATCTTTTCAAAGCGTTGCAATTTAACTTCAATGTGATATGTACGTATGTATTTTACATTTGCATATGCATATAACCTTAAGCTTCTGGTATGCGATAAAAAAATAAACATTTTTTTATGAAAGCACTTTTCTCAAAAGAGAATACTTACAACATATTTTTGTTCGATTCATTTTCACTTTGATTGCTACCCCATTGCTACCATTTAAAGCGAGTAAAAGCTTCGCTTTACAACACTAATGGAGCGTACATATGTATGTGAGTGGAACTATTCGACGATGTACTATATATAAATCAATTTTTTTGTAGAGTATTTATTCATCATGAAACATTTTTAAGCTAGATCAGTTTATATACATATATCCGTAGCAGATTCAAATATATATGCGCCTTAAATTATGCAATCATTTTATCCGACTCATTCTTCTTAGTCAGAGCTATCTTAAAATGGGAATAGATATTTCCATTGCAGATATTTATGGAGTAGTTAGGAACTATCGAAAAAGGAGAAAACATCGTATTAGAAGCAACATGTAGAATTTCGGTCTTGTTCGGCACGAACGAAATAGCACTAACAAGAGTACTAGATCCAAACTGTAAATTTATACGCTAGTTGGGAACTCTCGAAAAGTGCCAATAAAAGAACTATTTCTATAGTAGAAATTTGTATCTAGTTCGGAACTACAGAAAATATAATGCAGTGGGGACAATCTCCACTGTCTAGGACATTGCCATGTTAAATCGCCAGTTGAAAGCATGCAGATAGTGGCCGAACTAAAAGTGGTTCCGTATGCTCCCCAAAACTTTCGGGGAGTGTTTTTGTCGTTAATACAACAAGAACAACATAAATTAGCCTTAATCCGGTGCCATAATATTTAAATTGTTTCTGGTTCTCGAGATATTTAAACTCATTTTTCTTACTCACTTCTCTTTTTCATCACAAAAATTTCCTATAATTACAAAACAACATATGAATTTTGAAAGTGGAACTATTTTCCCTGTAAATGTATTTTTATTTTTTGTAAGGTTTTCTTGCCGATTTGACATGTGTTCGAAATTAAATTATATTCAACAAATAAAACAAAAGCATTTAAGGTTAAAGAATTATATGCATTACCCCCATCTGCTCAACAACTCCAAACAAAATGTAGAAGTCTGCCTGAAAGTATGCTTTACACATTGCCTTTACTCGCAGCGTTCAAAAATGTGGAGTACAAAAACTTTTGTCAATATATAACAAGTAAATATTGGGAATAGATAGTTGGTATATTTGGAATTTTAATGAAATTAAGTTTTCGTGGAAGAATTACGTATTGAATACAACCGAAAAACGTAGTTTTTGTAACTTTATGAAAGAATATCTCGAAGACCAGATTCAAAATGCGAAATCCGATAAATATGATGGAGTGAAATATTCTGATTAAGCGCATCGAAGACCTTTCGAAAAGTAGTAACTAAATTCTGGCTATGGACTTTTTTCAAATTTTGCCAGTCTGTGTAATATTTTTAGTACATACACCATATGCCAACCTTTTTTTAATATACTGCAACAACAAGAAAGTTTAAAAACGAATATCTCAATACGTCGTTGTGAAAGAAGCTCACTTTTTGCACGCTCTTGCTTTTCAGTTGCTTTCATGAATTTTTTTTTTAGGAAAAATTTTATTGCATTGTCTCACTGGGGTTTTCCCCGCCTTTCACCACTAAACATAAAATAATTATTATTGAATTGAGTCAAACCATTCATGTGCATTCAATACAAGCAGACAACAAGTGTTTTCTATCAATGAAAGCCGAAAAACTGTTGGCAGCGTGAAAGAAATAAAAAGAAAAACAAGCTTTCATAGAAGTTGTGTGAAAGCTGTAAAGCGTTGCAGTTTGTATTTTATGAGTACGAGGCAAATGACGGACATATACAATGCATATGTTGTGTTTATCTATGACTAAACAACAACAACAACATATTTTGTGTTTTAGGTATTTTATTTTATTTTATAATTTTTAAGAATTCTTGTGGCCCACATTTTCTTGGCGCAAGCAGTCGTCGACTGTTGCTAACGCGTCATATGAGTTGTGAGTACTCATCCCAGCTACAATAAGAAGTGTGAGTACTCATAGCACTTGTCGTGCTTTGACAGCTGTAATATTGACGTTTTAGATGAGATATTTCATTTATTGTGATTATTTCTTGATGTTTATTTCTTTTCCTCAAAACAGGTATTGAATTCGTTCTTATGTTGTTAGAAAATCACCATAAAAGTGCCATAGAGCCTTCCATGTTTTTATTTATTTTTTTTATTATTTTATGGATTTTCAATTAACCCATAACAAACGCATGTGGGGTCCCTCCTTGCAGTACCCTACCTCCACTCTTACGTAATATTCTCCCTCTTATCGTTTATTTGTTACTTTATACTGGTAAAGTGTTGTGGAAAATGCAATAGATCGATTTACACGCACAAACCTCAATATTTAATCTCCCCACCAAAGGCAATGTCTGTCTTTGCTGTGCTGCAAATCCCTAAGGCTCCTTGTCATACACATTAAATACCTTTGATTGACAGTTTTTGCTGGTAACCTAAAACGCCTGCGTTTAATGCCCACTTTACGGTCGGTCTTTCTTGTCGCTTAAGTTGTTTAGTAGGATTTAAAGGATTCCACTTTGCTCTTCGTTGCGTTTATGTATTTATAAAAAATAAAAAAAAATATTATTCAAGTTTATTGTGAAAGATTCTTAAGACGATAAGAGCATTTATGGTGAAAAATCTCTTAAGTTATGTGGTTTTGTTTTCCAAAAAAAAAAAAAAAACAGCAAAGTTGTGTTTTGATGGCACAAGGTATAAGGAATGGTGTAAAAATGCGAATATAAAATAAATATTTATGTATAGGAGTGTCTTAAATTTATCCTAAGATCATTTTTAAACGTCGAAAAGCTTTCAAGTACATGAACGAGCTTTGACATAAAAGTGATATTAATTCCTTGCCTGAGTTATTTTTCATTATAAACCAATCTGAGTTTAGATACAGCTGCGAACAGAAAAATAGCAGTGACAGCTTTCATCAAATTAATTTTTTCTCGATATTTTAAGAAAAAACTTTTTTGAGTTTTATAACTGAAGCACACCAAACTCAAGTTAACGACAAAATTCCAAAATTCCAGAAAAATTTTACGAAAATTTCAAACTTTTTATTTGGAGTTCTCGGAGTTTATTTGAGTATGCAGCCTTGTAGCCAAATGACTTTTAGTCTGACAAAGTATGAATTTAGGTCTCTCTGTAAATTTTCGTGTAAAAAATCAAAGCGAATTATTAGAAAAATTTAATTTGTGCTTTTTGTTTGACTAAAATTGATAGGCTCCAAATATTGCATACTTAGAGAAGCTTTAGTTGCGAAATTTTATTTTACTTTATCTTGTTTTAATTTATTTTGTTTTATTTTATTTCACTTTACTTTATGTTATTTAGTTTTATATTCTTTTTTATTTTATTTAATTAAATTTTATTTTCGCGGGTTCGAATCGAGCTCGAGGCCTAACAATAATTTTTTATCATTATTATTGTTATGATAAATTTTTTCTTAATTGAAAGAATTTTTAAATTAGAATAGAAGAAAGAAAAAATTTAGAAAACTGCCAAAGCTCGTTGTATAGATCCATTCGGGAACTGCTAAATTCCTTCATCGGCAACGTTTAGGCGCCGCTGCTATAACCATGCAGCCATCACATCGGTTTTTTGTTTGTCTTCATTAATCCTACTTCTATTCAGGTTCATGCCAATTGATATTCACAACACTGCGACATCTGTTGCAGAATGGATGTGAAAATTGGACTTGCTTGATGGCAATGCCGCCATAGTGTCATATTTTATTGACACTTTTTTCCCCGTGCTCTGGGATGTATTAACAATTTTTGTTGTTATATCGGCCTACTGATTTGTAAGATCGCGGGTTCGAATCGAGCTCAATTCTAATTTAAACATTTTTTCAATTAAGTAAAAATTTATCATAACAATAATAATGATAAAAAATTGTTGTGAGGCCTTGAGCTCGATTCGAACCTGCGATCTTACAAATCAGTAGGCCGATATAACAACAAAAATTGTTAATACATCCCAGAGCACGGGGAAAAAAGTGTCAATAAAATATGACACTATGGCGGCATTGCTATCAAACAAGTCCAATTTTCACATCCATTCTGCAACAGATGTCGCAGTGTTGTGAATATTAATTGGCACGAACCTGAGTAGAAGTAGGATTAATGAAGACAAACAAAAAACCGATGTGATGGCTGAATGGTTATAGCAGCGGCGCCTAAACGTTGCCGATGAAGGAATTTAGCAGTTCCCGAATGGATCTATACAACGAGCTCTGGCAGTTGTCTAAATTTTTTCTTTCTTCTATTCTAATTTAAAAATTTTTCAATTAAGAAAAAATTTATCATAACAGTAATAATGATAAAAAATTATTGTTAGGCCTTGAGCTCGATTCGAACCCGCGATCTTACAAATCAGTAGGCCGATATAACAACAAAAATTTTATTTTATTTTATATTCTTTTACACTTGGTTTATTTTAGATTTCCTTTTCTGATTTTATTTTGTTTTACTTTATTTTATTTTTTTAGTTTATGTAATTTTTCTGGTATTTTATTTAATTTAATTTAGTTTTTTATTCTTTTTTATTTTAATTCACTATATTTTATTTTATTTTGTTTTATTTTAGAATCTATTTTTTATTTTACTTTATATAATTGGCCTGGCATTTTATTTTATTTAATTTAGTTTTATATTCTTTTTTATTTTAATTCACTATATTTTATTTTATTTATATTTTTTTTATTTTAGATTTTTTTTTCTTATTTTATTTTGTTTGTGTTTATTTTATGTAATTTTTCTGGTATTTTATTTTATTATTATTTTTTTTACTTAGTTTTAATTAATTGTATTTTACTTTTTGTTTTAGTTTATTTTGTATTAATTTTTTATTTAATTTTATATTCTTTTTTCACTTAGATTATTCTATTTTTTTATTTTATTTTGCATTATTCTATTTTATTTTATTTATGTATAATTATTATATTTAACTTTTGGAATAAAAATGCGGCCACCGTGTTGTGATCGTAGTGTGCTCCGCATACCACACCGAAGATCCTGGGTTCCATTCCCGGGTAAATCAACATCAGAAATTTAGAACCAAGTTTTTTTCAACTAGAATTACTCCGAGTTTATTTATGCCATGAAAAACTTTTCAGTGAAAAATCAATTGCCTTGCAGATGCTGTTCGGAGTCGGCGTAAAATATGTAGGTCCCGCCCCTCAATGTGTGTGGAAAATAAAAAGAGCAAGACGCAAATTAGAAGAGAAGCCCAGCCTTAGTCTCTTCGAAGGTATATCGCGTCTTGCATTTATTTTTTTCTATGTCTTGTGCATATATTATATATTATGCGTTAGGATGGAGCGTCACATATTTTGCAATGGTTGAAAGGCGAGAACCCTTCCGAAGAAAATTACCCACTTGTTTATCCATTAATGCGAGTCGGGTTTTGCGATCTTGTTACTTACTCAGTGTTGGCAGGGATATACACCAAGTGCCCCTTTCATCATCTTCAGCTAGTCACTTAACTATAAGTTATCGAAATTCCCGTTTTTTCCTTGCTATTTAAAAAAATATCGAATGTCAGTTAAGTACAAGGCAAAAGTGTAAACAAAACTCAGCTGTTTTGTTGGTTTCTGTGTATTCACAATAGATTTTTGGGAAAATATTCACAATTATCAGTTTAACTAGGGGTTGATCACGCTGTGTTGATGAAAATGAAATTGTCAAATGAAGCTATCTGAGACATTTCTATCCTCCAGTTAAATTCCAACTAAACTACAGATGGTAAAAACAGCTCCTTACCAACATACCAAAACAAAGCAAAGTTAACAAGCAAGGAAAATGAGATTTATAAAAAACGTGAAAAAACGTTGCATACCTGAAGGCGAAATCTTAATTTTTTTTATTTCTATGGTCTTTCAAATTCTTTGTACAAGAGTTTTAACTAAATAACATATTTTATAAATATTTCCTAGCCAGATTTTCCATTTGTGCTCTAGTAGCATATTTCCTTCCATAAGCAGCCACTCAAAAACTGTCATAGTGTGAAAGACCATACCAAACAAAATTCGACCTTATTTTAAAGTCTTTTACATCTTCAAAATACTTACATAGCTCCCGCACATATTTAAGAAACTATTATTTTTTCAAAACTCTTTGGCAATGCCATAACCGTCATTCTAACCATATCTCTCTTCTTTTGCTTTCCTTCATTTACAGACAAGGACATACGCAATCACATGCATAATGACTTGTACGCCGATGGCCATATTGTCGCTTGTGATCGTTTAATGGATGCCCATGGCCAACATCCGGCAACAGCTGCTGGCGCTGCTGCTGCTGCTGCCTATTACCAACAAATCGAATCACCGCCCTGTTACACCATCGCCACTGGTCTACCAACGTACGATGAAGCATTGCATCATCATCAACATTTTGCTTATGGCATGAAATTTGTGTATCCAACATTAACTGCTGTGCATCATCATCAGCATCCAACTATTGGTGGTGGTGTTTATAACAGCAATTGCAACAACAACAATGCAGCAATAGCTACCATGATGTTAAAGCAGCAACAAATTGCGAACGACCACTGGCAGCAACAACAAGAGCAACAGCTAGTGAAACAGAAATCATACAAAGTATCGCAAACGGGGGCGAAGTCTGTAAAGTCGGCGCTAGCAGATGCTAATGAGTTGTTGGTGGCATCAGCAGCAGAAGGGTTGATATTGCAAATGGATGATGTACCAACAACTTACGAGTGTGATATTGCAGAGTTGCATAGTTTGAATTTGCCAGCAGCAGAAATAGGTGTTGCAGCACCATTACTTGGTGTCAATGCAGCCACCAACAACACGAGTACTGAGAAATCCTCATTGCTGGAGGAGGTCATTACCATACGCTTGGATGATATGACACCAACAGTTGCGCTAGCGGGCACAACACCAACACAAATAACAAGGCCAACAAGAACAGGGCCACAAACTTTGTATTTTAATGAGCAGTAACAGCAGCAGCTGGGGGGCGGAAGCTCTGTGCAACAGTTCGGTGCCGTGACGATAGCGTGATCATATTAAGTACGCGCCAACGCTTTTGCTATTTGATTCAACTGGTGGATTGACCGTTGTTGTCGTGTTGTTGTGTAAATATATGTAAATATGTATGTACGAGTATGCTGCTGATGAGAATGTAAGATAAAGTAAATACGATAAGCTACTAGCAGAAAAACTACGACGAGTGTAAAACAAAAACAAAATTCACAATCGTACAAAGAGACTAATTAACGTAATGACATTTCGAATGAGTCTGTAAAGTCCATCATTAGTTATTTTATGTTGAAACAAACTTATGTCTTTACATACAATATATAGTATATGTATGTATATGTATTAGGGATGTCAAAACCGAGTGATTTTTATTTTAATTTCGGGATCATGATATTTGACCAAATGTAAAGTCTAGCATACTAGTTATACCAATCCTGAAAGATGCAGGTTTTCGAAGCAGGCAATATGTTTTAGGGCTAAACATTACTAGCCCATTTTGTAAACAATCAAGTAAGGTCAGCATAACAAGGAAAAAAGAAATTGGGAAGAGTAAACTGACTTACATGGTATAGAACGTCGTCTTGAGCTCACTTGAATATCCAAATTCAAAAATTAGTCTTCGGTAGTGGCGTTTCAATGGGTCTATGACATAATCCCGTCCCGTTTACAGTCCCGAAATACATAATCAAGTACTGAACGAATCTTTAGTTAGTCACTGATCAACTGTAAATTAAGCGCAATTTTGAAGTGTAAACAAAAGTCAGCTGTTTTGCAGGTTTTCGTGAATTCACAATAGATTTTTACGAATTGTCCTACAAAATATTCACAATTATCGTTTTAACTAGGGTGGAGTCACTCTCTGTTGGTGAAAATTAAAATGTCAAATGAAGCTGTAGAGGGGTTGCTTTTCTTCAATTAATTTCTTATTTAAGCAGAAATGGCCAAAATTGCTCTAAAACCCGACAAAATAAAATTCAGTAACGAAATCCCACAAAAATTCCGACAAAATATAAAAATATGAAACAAATTAATTTCTGCAATTTCCCAACTTAAATATTTGTTCTATTATTACCGAAAATTTTAATGAATTGCTTCTTGTTGAGATTTAGAGTTTTCAATATTTTTCTTTATCGCCATATAAAGTTTCCTGTATACTGTGTATACTGTCTTGCCGGCTGTTTGTAATCTCTGAATTCTGGCATTGTGGTTTGGGTATTGTCGGGATTATTAAAAGTTTTCGGGATTATGTCTTGTCGCGTTGCTAAATAATAGTTTTCCAAACCTAACCGTTAACCAACACGAAGTCGATATATGTATGAGTGTTTTTGTTCTAACAAAGTGTAAGCCCTGTTGTTGTTGTAGCGATAAAGTTACTCCCCAATGGCTTTGGGGAGTGTTATCGATGTGATGGTACTTTGTCGGATACGAATCCGGGACGCTCCGGTAACACAGCATCGTTAAGGTACTAGCCCGACAATCTCGGGAACGATTTATATGGCCACATTAAACTTTCAGGCCATCCCTTCCTACCCCACCCACAAGTTCTATAAGGAGCTTGGGGTCACCAGTGCTTCGTCTGTTAGTGAAACGGGGTTCGCCGCTCGAAGGTGAGGTTGACAATTTGGTTGGAGAAGCTATATATTGCACTACACAACCCCTTGAATCCCATCTAAGCCCTAATTCCACCAATTTTAGTTTGTTGCGAGGTGGCATGAACCCGAAAATAATATGAATTTGTCAGTCGATAAAAATTTCATCCCCCTCAACTGGTTTGAGTTTGCCTTCACTGAATTGGTAAACGTAATCCTTTTTCAGGATGCAGCAGCCCATCGGACGCAGCACAATAACCCGACTTTTGAACAGCCAAGTAATATTATTTCAAAATCGCACAGCAGCCGTGTCAGTGAATCGAAAAAGCTCCTATTTTACCACACAGAAGGTTATTTGCTGAGAATATCCAAATGAAACTAGTTTTAATCATATAGATCAACGATGTCAACGCGATGTCAGTTATGGCTCTCAGTGGCTCACAACAACATCAATTTGACTTCGATTGGCTCAAAATTACAATAGAATAGAATATCACTCAAAGCAAACGGCGCAACAACAGCTCCCCATATATTCACTACTATCAGGCTAGTTTAAATAAGGTTGTAGTCGCATCTCTCCCTTGAGAAACCTTGACCTAGACACCCCTTATGTTGTTGTATCAGTTTTTTACACTGAAATGACAGCTCTTGGTTGGGAAAAAAATCGCGATTTGCTCCGGTACATAGAACCGGCTGCCTTGGGAAGCGTAGAGATATTTTCTTGTGTTTTTCTGAAAGAAAAAACGTCGTAAAATATACCAAATTTCTCATTAATTCAACCGAAATTTCTGTCAATTTAAGCTGTTGAATCGACTTTGCACATATTTTTGGTTATAAATTGAACGTTTCAACAGTCAAATCAACAAAAAATGTCATCATATGTAATCAAAAGCTATATTCACCTTACAGTTGTTACTTTCACCAAAACCAATGTTGAAATGGCCACAGAAATCAGTTATTTTAATAGAAAAATCAGTTAGATTATTTGATATCTGTCATTTTTGCAGACCATTCTTAACTTGAGCTCAACAGTTTTTCTTCTGTTGGAAATACTAGGCAAATTAACTTTACAGTTGTTACTTTCACCCTAACCAATGTTAAAATGGTCAAAGAAATCAGTTATTTAAACAGAAAAATTAGTGAGATTGTTTGAGAATCTGCCATTTTTGCTGAATATTCTCAACTTGAGATCAAAAGTTTTACTTCTGTTGAAATGACTAGATGAATTTGTTCTCTTGACAAAAAACTCGTCTTAATGAACCACAAAGCGATAAATTGTAACCAGTCATTCGTTAATTCAAGCACAAGAAACCCGATTTCCTGATTTTACTAGCGTAATTTCTTTCGATGCATTTGCTTCCAAAATTTCTTCAAACATTGTTCCACAATTCAGAAATAGAGTTACACTAATGATCGCGGGATCCCGAATTATTGACATTAGCTATACGTATTATACATATAATATGATGATATCCCTAATACTTCTACAAAAAGTATGTATGTATGTAAATATTTTAATTAAGTACTATTATAATACTTTCCAGCATTTGATTTCATTAAATTGCCTGTCGATTTTGTTTATTAAATTGTCATAACTTAATACTACCGTTATAATTATCAAATTATGATAGCATTATTTGTATTATTTATTTCTGATTTAATTTATTATATAACTTATATCATTTTGTGAAAGACTGATTGTTTATTTTGAATGTGAGTACTTTAGTATTTGCATGTCAAATATGTACATAACTAAATAACTAAGTAGATAGTTAGCAAGTAAATAAGAGTAGCTAATTGTATAATTAGTTAAGTTAGTTAAGAAAAATTTTAAATGATCTACATACATACAATTTAAAAAAATAATAACACGAAATTCTTAAAAGATTTTATTTGGTTTTTATTTGAATTTGGTTGATTCAGTAAATTTTTTTTTCTTCAGTAAAGAGCAAAGCGAATTCAGTACCAGGTGTTGTTATCCCTAAAGCTGATACTTCTTCTTGATTATTTTCCATACAACGCCTTGTACTTTAGTATGTCAGTTAATCGAAATCAATTAAAATTTTCTTTTGACTTGACATTCTTCTGGACGGCGAATTGGTTGAATTACCTTTGCCACCACCTGGTATTTATTCGTCTTGGTAAAGAGTAGTTGTTGTTTGAGAACTATAATTTTTCCAATACACTCACAGCTACACAATCAAGTACAAACATTCACACCTCTCACTTGCTTACACCAAATATTTTCAGAAAAACGCTTACACTATTTGAATACACGCGTTTGAACTTTCACAGCATGAAAGCTAAAAGCGACTGAACTCAACGATATGCTAAGATTCGTGATTGCCACGGCGAGATGAAAGAATGCATTATTTTGTAACATCAGAGGAACTGCAGCGGATGAAAAAAAAACGCTGATTGTTATATCAAGAAACAGAAGAGCTTTCAAGCTTTGACCACGTGAAACTTGAGCTTTCATTTACGTCACAATATGTATAGGAATGACATTCAGATTGCACAACTTTACATAATATTTTTATTATAAATCTAATATTTTAATATATTATTAAATTGGTCACGATAATACACATCACTAAAAACTGCGCTTGTTTTTTTTTTTTTTTTTTGTTTTGAGCAACAAATTGTCGAGGGAACTTATAAAATCTTGCATACAAAACCTTCAGCAGAAAGATATCACTGCAAGATATCATTCTAATTGAAAATTTAGTTGTCTCAGGCATTGCTTTTATCACACCCTATATCCTTGGGTTGACATCTAGACGTTTTAGATCACTGGTTTGTTTAGGAAGTTCTAGTTTTAGAATCTTTTGTTTCGTTATTGACAAATTACAAAGCGGACAGTGGAGTATTCAAATGGCTGAGTGGATAGAGGCATCTGTCTTAACACCAGTTTCAACGCAGGCTTACTTCAGTTCAAAGATCAGCACCCGAAAAGTTAGCTGATGAAGAAGGGTGCAATTTAGAAGTTTGCAATTTTTTCTAATATTATTGCTGCCCTCTAAGTCCATGTACTGACATTACAAGTTTCACTTTCGAATCAACGTTTCAAAGTCGGTTCATTAGTGAATGCAACCAAAAATATGTTTCGTATCTCGTAAAACAGAACTAAATTAAACAAGAAAGAACACATTTCCGACGGTTTTGAAGAGTTTCATCTCTGTTGATGTTCCTTCGTCGTATATTGATCCGAGTAATGTATCACTTGGCTTTAAAAACGTTTTCTAACTTTCCTTCGACTTTGAAAGCTATAATCAACAGTTCGAGTAATATTTTTTGAAACTCGACGAAGTGTTATCGTCAAAGGCCAGTTTGTGAGTTCATGACGTTTTTAGATCCACGTTCAGACTTGTAACTACCTCTCTCGACCTTTGAGTGGGTATCAGAAACTAGGTCTGTCGGTTACTTGGTAGAATTTATATTGCACTCAACCTCTGAGTATTGAACCAAAAATCTGCTTTCGTACGGGGACTTTTGGAGAATGTGATGGCTGAATGTACATATGTAGTACTTTTTCATTTCTGATATCTTTTTTTTTCGAAAGCCTATGCTGGAAGATAAACTCCTTACAGCTCTTTGACATGCAAAAATGAACTATATATTTGACTCAAAGGATTAAAGGCCTATGAATATTTTCGCGGTAAGCAGTCAAGTTAGTGAATAAATAGTCCTCGATGTTGTGGTGCCAGCACCAGGAAGTGCTAGTACCAAAACAAACAGAATTCAATCCGACAAAGGGTTGTCCTTATAGCTAACACTCTCTAAGCTTTCGAATTCGTCTGCTAAAGAATTTTACAAAAACAAAATAACTAATTAACAAATTATTATAGAGACAAAATGTGTTGCTTTTTTGACGATAGCATAAAAATGGGATTCAGCTGAAGTAAGCGAGATGAAAAATGCAAAGTAGTTAGCTGTAGTCATTACAGGTCAATCTGTCCTGGGTCCAATCTCGTTGAAACATCTAAAAAATAACATTAAGAAAATGCCTGGCGATGATAACATGGCAGTTTTAGCAATGCTAGCATCGCAATATGCTAGTAAATGTTCATTTCTTTTCAGCTTTTCCCTAATAATAAAAAAATAATATTTTAATAACTATTATTATTAACCGGTGTTAAGCTCCTGAGTTCTTAACTTTATGTTTCTTTCCTCGATTCATTTAGGCCATAAGAAACAAATATTTTATTTGGAAGAAGATTTTTTTGAAATAATGAAAGATCGAATGAAATACATACAGTTTTCTTTCTTTTTTAATTGAGATCGAAAACACTGTTTTTTTACTCAAAGTCCGCACACATTCGACTTTTGCGTCGTTTTGGCGCTGGCGTCACTTTGAAAGAACGCAAGTTGAAAATTTTCCTGCCACGTCAAACGCAAAAGGAAAACTCAGACTTTGATTTTGTTTTCATTTAAAAGAAGTAAATAACACATCTTTTTATTCGAAAAAGAAGATATTGTGGCGAATATTAGCATTTCGATACATCACTATGCTGCTACTAAGGAAATGCACAACAACAGTAAAACAAGCAGCCACACATACTAACAGCGAAGAAAATATTTCACATGCATACACATAGTCAGCAGCTAAAGATGTAAGCGCTCATGATTCAATCACAAGAGGTTTGCTCGACAGACACATTTTTTGACAATTGCAGCCATTTTGCTCCCAAATCGAATTGACATCCGTTAACTGTGTTGTTTCTTTGCGAATTTTTGAAAAATATTAGTAGTAGAAATAGGAAGCAATTATTTTACACCCGATAAGTACTTAACTGCATAATTCCTTAGAACATTTATTTTAATTTTATGACGAATTTATGAACTATGCCATGATCTATTAGTGTGGCTGAACATAGGTTTTATGAAAAGTACGGACATAAAGGAATCCTGTACTGTCGTAAACCTATGAACATACGAAACCTAAACTAATTCAAAATTCATCGTTCAACGGCAAAACTTCGACTATTAAATCGATTCACGTAAAAATGTCATTAGTAAATAATGGAGATGCCATATGGAAATGTACTCAGCAGGAGTCTACTGCTAATACGCGTCCAAAAATATCGAGAGGTGACCTCGACAACAATAATCCTAAGGCGGAAGAGAAAAATTGTATCCCTGTCCGGAGATATTTGCAGTTGAAGTTGGCGATTTTCATGTGGTTGTTGTAATGTTTTTGTGCACTGAAAATTATGTGTGCAAAGGGATTTTGCACGCATTTAATTTTGGTCCCACCTCATTGGTGGACCGGTCAGGGTAATTTTTTATAAACTCGGCTGAAGGCCGCCAACGCAACCCGGATCATTTATCGGTTTTTCGTCAATATCTTTTGAACGAGCTAAAATTTTGATTTCCGTCTTCGAATTATTGTTATCGAGGTCAATACGCGTCTTTTGACACTTTTCTCGATATTTTTGGGGCGTATTAAAAAGTCGACCTTCTGTTCTATTAATTCCGTATGTTCGGAATATTCGTCTCTATTTTAGAATTTGGACAATCGGTTTATATTTGGAATATTATGCATATTCGGACCTCGTGAGGTATTATCAAATGAACGTATTCCGAATATTCTAAATTAGCGGTTTATCCGGAACGCTTCCATGAATACTTAACGGAAAAGAGCTTTCCGAAATTTCAGAATAAATCGGTGAATACCCCCTGTGTAGCAGAACCGAACAATAAAAATCATGCTATCTCAAAATATTTTTCAAAATTTTCCGAATTCAGGATTTCTCACAAAACCGCCCTGTATTAGAGGTAGATTGAAGAACGATTCATCTGAGAATACTTTTCATAGTTAATGAATAGTTATGGCAAAATGCATTAAACTTATGCTCATGTAGGGAATTTTGGAAACAAATTTTGGGATAGTGCATTTTTGAATAAAATTCTAACATACAGCATTCTTCAAACAATTTCTGAAAGAAGGACCAAACCAACATAACACGAAATATTTGGACGAAAATGAATTATTTTCCCAAAAAATTTTGCCATTTACAAATTTATTATCACTACTAATATACTACTAAAGGTACTTGTCTACACAATTTCACTGAAGGGGATTGAATTATTCCCCGTTTTCCTTACTTCGTAAAAGCAACCCGTCCAGATTTTTCAATTTGGGAGTGTCAAAGATCTGTCATCATTGAAGAACAAACCTCTAGTAATAGAATCATGGTTAGCGCTCACACATATAACAAGAAGTCAAACTTGAATTTGAGTACATAAATGAGCAACTGTTCGAGAAGGGTGTTCGTGAAAAGTTTAGACCCTTGGAGAAATAGGCAACAGAGAGAATAAAAGCAGTCATGCTGAGGACTAATGAACCAGTTTGGTTGTTACACGTATAAGTGAAAAGCGCGGGTATTGTAATTGTAAAATTCTGTTACTATTAGTTCAGTTATTTATACGACAGTTCAGAGCTCCGAACTGCAACAGAATGTGCGAAATAATCAGGAATTCCTAAAATTCGTTACAATATTATTGAAAATTTAATAAAATCAATTGAAAATAGAATCAGCTATAATCACGGGTTGAAAACTATATTCACTCAAGCGATAAAAATTGGGCTATCCAACTATTTAAAGAAATAATAACATTTTATGGATATAGTGAGTATGCGTTATCCCTAGTTCACATATTTCATTAATCCGATACACCATTTCGGAGCTATTGTGATTTAAAAAACGATATTCGATCACGGATCGTATGTTACTATTCGGCCCCAGATCGAGCAAAATTCGAGGACCTAAATGATATGAAGTGACAACGCCAACAAAATGTAAGCTTTTGAATTCATTTTGCGTTACTTTGGCGTACCCGTTGCATTGCCGGTGGATTGAGAACACTGCCATTAAGAAGTGGGTGTTGAAAGTCAGCTGTTAACGCAACGTAAGCGCCAAAACGACGGATAAGTTGAATGTATTTGGGCCTTAACAGAATACGTTTCGAAGGAATTTAAAGAAATTGTAGGTTTAAAGTTATATGGAGATACACCTTAAGAGCAAGCTATATATTCCGCTAATGTCATTTTTGAGCCAAATATTTTTTTGAATTTCACTCCGAATTGCACTACACACTTACTTCATACAAAAATACATTTTACAATATTAATTGAAATCTTTAAAACTCTAACTTTTGAAGAAACTGAAAAAGAAATAAAAGAAATCTCACTTGAATGTAATTAAACGAGCTCAGTAAGGGTTTCAAAGCTAGTTTTTTACGCTGAAAAAGTAGAAAAATCACGGTGCTAATAATCTCGATTTCAAAAACAAATATGTACTAAAATTTAGACATATTTAGATCAGATACAAATGTATGTTAATTGATGTCAAAAAATTTTCGTTTAAATAAAAAAGTTAAATATGTACTATGTGTACTTAGCAAACATTTTCAATTCCATTCTCGAAATTTTTACTTTGTTTTTTTTTCAGCTATAATAAAAAAATTAAAAAAAAAATTACGCACCTTTAACTGATTCAATGTTTTTTATTGTTTCAATGGCTAAGATTTAAAACACACCCAAATGTACATACTATAATATTATTATTTGCATATACTCATATGAACATACATTTATAACAGCACTATTGAATAATGCACCACAGAAAATATTTATAATAGTAAAACAAATAAATAACATTGATCGATGAGATCGATTCTCACTTAGATCACCAACATCACGCTATGCAAAAATTATAAACAATGAAAAGTAAGTAAATACATACTAAAAAAAAATCTATTTTGAAAGCACTTTATTTAAAATAATTTAGACTAAATAGTGTTCTAAAACGATTGATAAAAGGAAAAACCCCTAAAAAATTTTCAGCAAAAGTGTTGCTTGGATGACTTACACAAATCAAAAGAAACAATCTGCTTTATTTGTTAATCATAGATGAGTAAGAATTTGTTTATAAATAAAAGAATAAACTAATAAACTAAATTAAATAAAATGTTTTTGTGTGGAATTAAATCTCAAATTAACGTAAGTACCTATGGCATGGAAATATTCATGTGAAATAATCTCTCTGCTTCAAGCTGCTGGATATGTGTATGGAATATTCTTCGTTGCCTTGTACATATGTAAGTGTAGGTGCTTGCTTTAATGTGAACATGTAAATAAGTGTGCCTGTTTGCTTTTTTGGTTGTTGTGATTATTTACTAACATCATAGTGATGCTAATATTCGCCACAGTATTATCGACGCAAAAAGAGTCGATACTCAAAATATTAATAACATCAATATAGTTCAGCGAATTTAAACACGGTGGCTACGCTAGCTATATTATGCAAAGCGAACTAAATATGATGCCCCGGCTAAAAATATACATATATATTTTTAGCTTTACACGCCTATGGAAGCAGAGGAAAAGGGCGCCCCCTCTCCGTAGGAAGAACCAAGTGAAAAACGAACTGAGTTTCCTTGCTGATACTAATTGCCACCAGCTAGAACAGCGAAGAAGTGAATAATGTACCTTAATGGCCATAACTGTTTAAACGGTTCAGCGCCAATTAAATAAGTGAGATCTAGTTATACACCTGAAATGATCCCGAAAGCAATATCGAAATGCCCTTCTAATGATTCTGAAAGCAACCCTGAAACAGCTCAGGAAAGACCTGAAGTTAACGCAGAATGATCCAGTAACAGTCCCCATAAATCCAGAAGCTGTGTGCATGAAAAGATTTCGAAACAATTCAGAAATTGAGCCGAAAAGATATACAAATGGCTCCGGTATGATGGCGCCACAGTCCTGAAATGATTCAAAAACTGTACTTGAATAGTTCTATGATCCCGAAGCAATTGGTCACCTATAATGATAACAACATATTGTAACGAATTTTCTGCAACTCCTCTTATTTGCAACCTTCTACTAACGTTCGTATCGCTAAACTGTTGAATAAATAACTCTAATATTCAATAATGCAAAATGGCCTTTATTAAAGTACTTCACAATAACACTGATACTTCACAACCAATAGCTGGCTTAAATCAAACTGATTGTAGCGCCTCTACTGTTGCTGCCTTTTATACTCTGTGATTTCCTTGTTGCATGTTCTAGGCGCTTCCAGAATTTACTTAGTTACTGCTATAAAATTATAACTACAGATGCACGTGTATAGCTTCTCATATGCGCGTGTATTTGTGAGCGACACTTCCACAATTATAATTGCATACTTTTGGGAGCATCTCAGATAAGATATCTGCATGTGTTTGTGCGTCTCTTCTCCGCTGCGTGTACGTAAATATGTGTAGACATAATGATTGATCTATTGATGTGCATACAAGTCACTGCTTAGCATCGCTTAGAGATGACAGTACCCCTTAGTGTTGTTAATATTCGTAAAAATATTAAAGTTGCCGGCATTTTTCATTTCATAGAAGTAGAACTGTGATGACGATCTTTTATTTTTGATCGGTATATAATGCATTACATACCAGTCCTTTTGTATGCAGGGTTCCTACAACACGAAATAAGTGAGAGCAAGTGCTCATACAAAACGTCTGCTCAATAATTTCGCTATAACTTATAAGAAGTCATCTGGTAACTCTGCGGACTCATTCAGTCTATGTGGGATCCTCATGAACCGGCCCGTTCAACCTAATCCATAAGAAGTTATAAGAGAGGAAAGTCTACATGGGATCCCAGAACTTTATGACAAGATAGCTTAATATTGTGACTGATAGTTAAGTCTGCGAACAACACCAATATTACCAACTTATCCCTATACAACCTCCTTAATCCGAAGCATGGCTAGAATTGCAAAGATTGATCTCTTTAAATTTTGGTATAAATAAGAAGTAACGATATGATAGCGTACTTACTCAATCCGCGAAAGATGGGATAGTTTAAGTGGAAAAGAGTCGTTTACTTTCCTAGCGTTTTGTTGAACCCGGACGTAACCACTACAATTTACAAGCCCGGTAGAACAGGTATTACGGCACGTGTTTAAACAATACTAATAATAAAAAATGAATCTGCGATATTGTTCTTCAAGAAAACGATTTTAGGAAGATTTTGGTATACCGTGGAGCAGCTTAAGCCTTAGTATTTTCCTGGATGTCTTCTCTGGCTGATATCTTATTTGTATAAGTAAATTGTTTTGCCTGGATTGAGAAATGCTGTAATGTGATTCCGAGTTACACGAAACCGTCCCTTAAGAACGAAGGTTTTGTTTCTACCAAGTATATTGATAACGGGTAGCGCAGTTCGAAATAGTCGAATACAAAGATCGGTATTAAAATAAAGAGTACCTAATAGATTTTTTGATTAAGCTTACTTTAGCTTGAGGTGTGCGAACGAAGCAAAACCTACTTAAAATGATAGGTTTTCTTATGCGTTCAAGTCATAGAATCGTGATTAGAATTCATTGATAGACACTTGACAGTTATATTCCTCTTTAATAGCTTATATGTCAGTATCATTTTACGCATTGTAATCACATTATAGTGATACTTATGTATGTATGTATGTATTAATGCTACTGGTTCCGCATTTTCTATCCTCAATCAACAAAATTACACTTGCTCTCCATAGCTACAGGTAAGATTCGCATCAAATACGCAAAAGAGAACTCACGTGTATCGAATTATTGATAAAATCAGGAACATATACTACATACATTAGGGTGTGACGTTTTCGGATATTTTTTCTTATTTTCGCTTATCTGTGGAAATCTTCTGTTTTTGAAGCTTTAAATAAATTCATACCTTAATTTAAAAGTATACCTGATACGTATTACCTCTGTACATTTATCAAGTAGCTAACTAATATGCATAACTCGCACGCTTCGTTCATCGTTGATGTATTAGTTATGCTTTGCATGCAAATTAGTTTGTCGCGCGTCAATAGCTTGTTTTGCTGCTGATTTTGTTTCCTTTTTGAGCGCGCTTTCAAGAGCTGCTAGTTTACGGCGCACGGTAGGGTATTTGAACGGTTTTTGTGCGCAAAACTATTTTCGCAGGCAGGTAGTTGGTTGCCGACAATAGCTAATCATAGATTAATGAACGAATATCGATAGAAAATCGTAAGTGAATATCGAAATAGAAATAGATACCTTTATATTGCAAATGCAAAAACTTTGTCGTTTGGCATGGTTCAAGAGATATGTATACACAATTCGATAGTATTTATTGATTAAACGATTAATCCACGTAGCACTTTAACATTTATTGATGAAACCTTAATTCAAGTTGTGAATTAATTTACAAGTGGGTAACTAGATATCATTAAGTGTCAATGCGCTATGTGAATTAATTGCTTTATCGATAACTACAGTCAATGTGTGTATATTAGACTGGATCGCCAACGTTTCTACAACAGTTTTAAAAAAAAAAAATTTTTTTTTTGGGTTTTTGGGAGTGTTTTGGTCGAAAAATTTACCCTTTCGCCATTTTTTTTTTCGCAGGCTCGAAAATTATTTTTTTTGGGTATGCGTAGTGGAACTCTTTCCTGAGCCCAAATCCTATCGAAAAATCGATGACTCTTGCGAATGTAGCGGAGCACATATGGCAAAGTACTTATGTTGTTCTATATCCCTTGACCCAAGCAAGCTTTTCGAAACTTTTCGTTTGCATTTTATAGCCGCCTACTTCTAGAATAATCCACAATCCATATCAAGGTTCTATCTCTAAAGATCCAATTTCTACGTGCGATTTATCGGCTGATCGATCAGTGCTGACTACTAACCGATTTTTATATATATCTCTTTAACAAAGTAAAATTCAAAATTTTTTGTTTTTGCAATCATATAGGCATATAATGTAGATTGATCCCCAATTTGAATCAAGGTTTCATCAATAAAGGTTAAGGCGCTAGGCGGGTTAATCGTTTTTTCGATAACTACTGTCCCTTTGTGTATTTTCCTTGAACTAGGCCGAATGGCCAATGGCAATACATAGGCAACTACTTGTAGATTAGTCCGCAATTTGACATAGAGTTCCATCATTAACCCTTCAAGGCAAAATTGCGAATGTAGCGGAGCACAAATGACCCAGCATCTAAGTTGCTGTATATCTCTTGAGCCAAGCAAGGTTTTCGAAGGTCTTCTTTTTGCATTTTATAGCCGCGTACTTCTAAAATAATCCACATTATATATCAAGGTTCTATCTCTAACGGTTCAATTTCTACCTGCGATTTATCGGCTGATCGATGAGATCGGAGCACTAACCGATTTTAGTATATATCTCCTGAACAAAGTAAAATTCAAAAGTTCTTGTTTCTGCACTCATTTAGGCACATACTGTAGATTCATGCTCTATTTGAATCAAGGTTCCATCAGTAAAAGCTAAGGCGCTAGGCGGGTTAATCGTTTTTTCGATAACTACTGTCCTTTCGTGTATTTCCCTTAAACCAGACCAAATGGCATTGCAATACATAGGTAACTGCTTTTAGATTAGTCCATCATTAACCTTTCAAGGCGAAATTGAGAATGTATCGGTACACAAATGACCCAGCACCTAAGTCGCTATATATCTCTTGAGCCAGACAAGATTTTCCAAACTCTTCTTTTGCATTTTAGAACTGCCCACTTATAGATCAATCCACATTTTGATTCAAGGTTTTATTCGTGTTATTTAAATTTTGCTCAATTTTTCCAGTAGGCATGAGCACTCTGAATCTGTTTGTAGCGGGGGTAACCCCCTCCTGTACATATTCTATGCCCTTTAGCACTGAAATTAGCGTCCTGCCGCACGTAGCAAACTAAAGGCCTTGAGAAACGTATCCTTGCTTTTACAGCAAGGGCGACCACGGAAAAACAACTTTACCGATTAACAAGAATGCTGCTTACTGGTCAGCGTTAGAAGCAAACGCAACAAGAAGAATGTGTGAACGCTACCGCGAGTGGAAAAGGGAATCAAGAATTATTTACAGGAAGAAAAAGGCAGCGTAAGAAAGGCGCAAACGCTAGGAGAATGAGCTACTAGCCACCATGAATAATGGACGAAAATGTTGTCAAACAATTTCGCGTCAGACAGGAGGTTTTCGGTCCGGCGAGGTAACACTTATTTGTGCTCGGAGGGAGTGATGAATGAAAAACCCAGAGAAGTTGATGAACCTGGGCCCGCAATCGATGATGATGGATTAAATGTTCCCCCATATGACGAAGTCATAATAGCAATAACCAGATTAAACAACAACAAGGCCGTAGACGCTGATGCTTCGCCCGGGCGTGGAGCTCCGTCTAAATTTCCTCGGACCGCGCCGATATTTTGATAATATGAATGTCCAATCGTGTCAGTGCATGGTTTCCTTTCACTTTGCGTTTGTTTTGTTGCACTTGTTTCGTTTAAAAAAAATTTTTTTTACCGTCTAAATAACTCAAGTAGCCCACAGTGCGACGTACGTACGGTGTTGCTCATTAAGGCTCCTTTCGTTTAAGTTGCGCACAATTTTTTTTCGCCGCTTTTGCTTGAAGCAATTTTTTTTACTAACTTTTTTTGCACTAAATAGTTTTTCACTGTTTATTGTTTACGTTGTCTTCATTTGTTAGCGTTTTTGTGACTTTTATGACTTGTGATAGCAAAAAATTTTAGCGCAAGACTTTGTTTTGTTGCGCAGTTAATTTAATGGTACGCATTTACGGACAAGGGATGCTACGGAAGCAGCCTGAACGGAATCACAATCGGAATCGCATTTTTCCAAATTTGCTTGATGAAATTGGAATCGATAAAAAATGCCTGAAACCAGGCTAAATGATTGTAATGTTCATCTACTTTCAACATGTCGGAAGATCAGTGAGTACCCTCAATGATTGTCGGGTAACGACACATTCATCAAACCAGACCTATTCCTAGTGGTCCTCAACCAACCAGTTGCTTTCTCCGATGAACCCAAGTACGAGTGAAGGATTCACCTTGTGCGCTTTACAGATTAATACGAATTTACGTTGACCCATTTTTATTGATACAATATTACGACCTTCGTTCTAAATAGGGTAATATTTAGACCCCAACAACCAAACAACTGTTTGATCTAGCCCCGCCTGCAAGGGGGTTAATGGAATATCTCAAAAACCACTATGATGAGATCCGGTACCCGCCAACACAGCCGTTTGATTCAAACAAGCACAAGGAGATCCTAGGCAAAATCCACACACAATCGATATACGCCCTTGCCAGGACGCGCTCGGTGAACTCTGTCATCAACATACAATATCCTACTATTGCAAATGAAGAAAGCACACTACCAAGGAAGAACGAGTCACCCTGGCCCAACTTCGTTACTGTAACAAGTTAAACTTTTACTTGTCCAGAATGAACCCCGACATACGTAAAGTATGTCCTGACAGCGACGTCTCCCACATGACAAGAACCATCTTTGCAATTGTAATGTGGAACTTCCGCCTCTAACATCAATCTCGTTATGGTCCATCCCTGCTGAAACTGCCAGTTTTCTTGGACTTCCGTTAGAGGACTTTGATGACAATTTGTGAGTGTTCGCGCTCATCGAATTGGGCGAACCACTGTTAACACCAAAACCTAACCTTTGTTCTAACTTCGTTTTCAAACAGTCGCAACAGCAATCGGAATCAGAAGTCTGAATCATTAAGAAGCTTTGAATCGGAATCAAAGCTCCGTAACATCACCAAACATGTTCGCAATATCACGTCCGAAGACAAAGACAAATTTGTATTTCAAATGAAATTAATTACACTTTGTTGTTCTTTTCACGAATTGAATAGTTTGTACCTGAAATTGACTTATAAAGTTTATATTGCTGTAACTGCAAAAACACTACGCAAAAATTTCCTTAAAATTTTTCGCAGTGCTACCGGAGTGACACCCCTTGACCGGCTTTGGTTTCCTTGAAAGTTCAAATGAAACTTTATTGGCTATTATTTTAGTAGAGTTCTGAACCACTTTTCATTTTGGTATCTTATATGCCAATAACGGTCTTATATGACATCAAAAAAGTTTCACTTGATTTGAAAAATAGTTCATTTGACTTGAACAAGGTTTCAGTTGACCTGAAAATGCTACAGAAACAGTTTAAAAGTGTCTCTTTTGTGTTACCTCGCCAAATCGCTAAAAACTGGACCTTAGAGCGTAAAGTGATTTGCGAATTCTAACACGTCATTCTACATCGAACTTTAGAGGAGGAGGTTATACAATATCATAGGTCTCATAAACAGTGCCTTCGGCGGAGCCCCTATCATCCAACTCTCGCAGGATGGATGTCGCTGTCTTGCATTTGTTTAGCTAATCCGAACAGCCGGAATCCGAAAGCTCATTTCCGTTAAGAGTTCGAATTTTGGGAAATTCCGCTTATTTGAAACCTTCTGCTAACGTTCGAATCGCTGAACTGTTGAATAAATAACTTCAATATTCTGTATTGCAAAATGGTTTTAGACTAGTTTGGGAGTAGTACAATTATACTGCACTTCGCAACTAATAGTGTGTTTAAATCAAACTGAATAGTTATTACTCAGCTTGCACTGCTTTTATACTCTCGGTTTCCTCGTTCACCCATTTCTCCTATGGTCTAGTAATTTCGCGAACGGTTGTAGCTCATGCTTGGTTACCAGCTATATATATGTATACATATTTATAGTTTATAGCCATATGAGTAAATACTTCGGCTAATGACTATATGTGTGTGTGTGAGATATCTCTTCGTCGCCTTCTATGTATGTGTATAAATGATGATTGATCCCAAAAAAACATTTTTGTCAATTCTCAGTTTGAAATACATTTGAGAATCAGTCCATTTCTCACATTTCAAGCGTTAGTTTTTAAATGCATTTCAAATAACCGTTGATAGCATTCTCAAGCTAAAAGGCACATTTTTAATATGGAATTTTTCTTTATTTTCAAATTGAAAATTTTTGGATTCTCAAAATTTTCTCAAACAAGAATAAAGCGGAATGAAATGGAATCCACTATTGTGCCACTTTCGGTAAGCAAATTTATTATTTGCCTCACTTCACTTTTAACTCGTTTAGATTTCTGCATAATGTAGTACAATATCACTTAAAAAATAAATAATTGTAAGACGCGATAACCTCCGAAGAGATCTAAGGCCGAGCTTCTCTTCCAATTTGCGTCGTGTTCCTCTTGATTTTCCCTAAAAATTGGCCGGACGGGACCTACATGATTTTATGCCGACTCCGAACGGCATCTGCAAGGCAGATGAGTTTTCACTGAGAGCTTTTCATGGCAGAAATACACCCGGAGCGCTTGCCAAACAGCTTAGAAAAATTTTCTTCTAATTGAAAAACCTTATTTCTAAAATTTTTGATGTTGCTTTGCCCGAGGTTTGATCCCAGGGCATCCGGTGTGGTAGGCGGAGCACGCTACCATTACACCACGGTGGCCGTACAATTCAATCACTTAATATTATTAAAATGTATAAATACTTCCTTAATTTTTCACTTTATGTCCAACTTCATCAAATCGCTTGTTTACATTTCCAGCTAAAGTTTTGGGTTTCATGAACACTTATGTACTTTAAAATTGGCGCAAAAAGTATTCACACTATTATTAATGAAAATATTCCATGATATTGATGGTTTTCAACCAGAATGGAACAAAATGCAAGCATATCTTAAACCATTCACAAGTTGAAGAACAACGTTTGAGAACAAGTTGAGAGAATATTTAGCTTCAAATGACTAATAATGCTGAGTATCAAACTGAGACTTAATTTTTTTTCAAACATTTGAGAGAAACCAATTTTCAAATATGTCGCAAATTCTTATCAAGTTGAAGATCGACGTTTGAGAATAAGTCGAGAAAATATTTTGTTTCAAATGATAAATAATGTTGAATATCAAACTGAGAATCAATGTTTTTCTCAAACATTTGAGATTTTTGTTTTCAGTGTTTGTTGGGATGTGTTCATGTGCACAAGTGTGGCTTGCTTTAATGTTTTTGCTGTTGTGCCTTTATATACAGCTTAGTGATGCTAAAATTCGCCACAATATATTTGGCCAACAAATTACATTTATCTTAAAATAGTCATTACAGAACTAGTAGATGCATTCGTAGACCATTCCCCTCCGTAGCACTTTTGGGCTCATAATTTAAATTTACTGCTTGGATGTCCAAGCTAATATTAAATTTCACAAGCGTAAGATTAGTGAATAGCATCCCATAGTCCGCATCTTTAATGGCGGTAACCTCTGCTAAAAAGAAAGAAACCTGAAATACCGGTCAACTTCGAGATCCACACAGTATGTCGCCAGAAATTTAATACTGCCCCTCAGAAATCTGAGTCCATCAGTCGTGTAAATCGACACAAAATAAGCGTTGACCTTACTTTTCTTCCTGTTTATTCTGCCAACTTCTGCAGGGGAAACTTGTTGGTATAAAATTTCATTAGAGCTCCGTGCGATAGCACAATGTTAAGTGCTCAACAACATATTCTTGAATTTTTCTCAGGTTATCATATAGAGTAGTCTGCCTCACTGGTATCCTGTAATTTCAACAGGATTGGACAAAATAGGCATAGCTATCAGAAAACTCATCTTCAGATGCCGTTCGGAGTTGGTATAAAACATGTTTTAGGAAAAATTAATAGGAGCACGATGCTAATTGAAAAAGAAGTTCGGCCCTAAATTTCCTTGGTGGTAATCGCGCCTTACATTCATTTTAGCGCCAATTAAGTAAGTAACTAAGATAATTTCCACTCCATCTGCGTAGGATTCTCTACTAATACGAGTATATGATTTGATTAACTGACGGGATATGGTTCCTGCTGGATGTCAGGTTATATCTTAAAATATTTAGTCCTCTTCTTATACGTTATATACTGAATAAGGTTGCGTGGTTGATTCGCGCCAATTATCGTGCCTTTTGATGAGTCGTATGTCCTGACAACAGCTCGTCAGTTGTCTCTTCTACCCTACTTCAAAGTTGAGAGAAGTGATTGCTTTCGTAGAAGGTACAGAGTATGTTGAAAATTTTCGCACAATATCAGCACTTTGGTCTCGAGCCTCTTCTATTATGTCCCAATGTACGGCTCAGAACCATGGCTTGTTTCAAGACAAGATGGGCCGAAGTATTTCACTCGATTGGGGAAACAGACATACCTGGCGACCGCTCCACTTTAAAATGTCTGCAGCAGCGAAGGTAACTAAGTCTTGGGTCGCTGTTTAAATCATTTTATTTCTCTCAGAATATATAGAAAGTTGTAACAAATCTGTCATCCGATATTACCGCAGTTGTATTCATACCAGTAACAGAGTTTCCAACTCGGAATAAGTTTAAAAATATGACGCCCTGGGTGGCACATGTAGAGGAAGTATCCTTATCTCACATGCTAATCGAAAGTCAATACCGTCTTCCTGTATTGAATTACTTGATCTATAAACTGTGCGGATCTATAAAGTGTGGCTGTAACTTAATTGATAACCAGGGCGACATTGAATACAAAATACTGACGCAGTAACAAAATCAATATTTGTGGGTTTGCCTTTTTGGATTTACCTTTCTAGTGACGTCTCGCATGACGTCAAGTTAAATAGCAACTAACGACAACACTAAAGAAACGTGTCCGCTTATCTCTGAAACAAAAAAGGCACCGCATGCGGTAGACATACGCAATTTGTTTTATTTAGTAGCCGCCACCGAAGTTGATTATTTTTCAGACCAAACTTATCTCTCAAGAAAAACTCAAACAATGTCTAGTGTAAATGTGTTAGCTTAGAACACTTTGAAGCTATTTTTTGTTTTGTTGCTAGCGCTGTTATCATCGCTCATTTTAGTCCATTAATTGTGTGTCAGGGTAATTTTTGAAAAAAAAAAAAAACAAAAAAACAAAAAAAAAATTGATTCACAGCTTCAGTTCCTAACAACAACTAAGAACATACATAGAATGGAATCTGTTATCTGACACTACACTAATTTGTTGTCTGTTAGTCGGGGAGCATTTTGGTGGTCTCCATAGTGTGAGTCATGTTTTACTTCAAATTGTGTCGCAAAGTAACTTTTTTGTATGAAAGTTTTATAAGGAAGTCGATAAGGCTGTAGGTAAATTAACTTACGATCACACATTTTATTGATACTCCTTTTGCTTTATCCATTTTTACTTCATTCTTGCTGCGTTCGCTAGTGTTTGTAACTCGTCAACACTTTTGTTTTAGACCGCTTCAACGTCCTTATCATTTTTATGACTTAGTCGAGTTGCGTCGAAGTGACCACCTCAAAATTAAGGCCGCTCACGTTAATCCTACTTTATTTCGCACTAAAAAATCGTAGGGTAGCTGTGAGATGTTAAGTGCTGAAAGCGGCTTTATGAAACACTTAAGAATATTCGTGAGTCGGCACTAAAATATAATGCAATTTTGTAATACAAATCGTTACGCTTAACTATATAGTTGAGTTGATCTGACCGCAAGAAAGGAAGAGGCTTGGAGAGTGAACATGAACCGAATCAGGAAAGGGAAAAGCGGAAGATAGGGGAAGGGAAAGGGAGAGAGTGGGAGGCAAAGAGTGAGAGGGAGGGAGGGAAAGGGAGAGGAAGCAGGGAAAGTAAATAAAAACGACAAGGGTTGGGGAAATAAAAATAAAAGGGGAATAAAGTGGGAATAACACAAGAAGGAGAATACAAAGGACACGGCAAATGGGAAAGTTATAGCGAAAGGTAAGGGAGAGAAAAGAGGAAGGTATAGGAAAGTCGTAAAAGGGAGAAGGAAAGGTAAACAGAGAGAGAAAGATAAATGGGAAATGAATGGAATAAAACAGGAAAGGCAAACCAGAAGGCAAAGGAATTGGAAAATTAAATGAGAAGGGGAAATAGAAATAAAAAAGAAAGGGAAAGGAAATTATAAGCAAAATGCACTTGGAATGGGATTCCCTTTAAAGGGAAAGCGAAATACAAAGGAAATGAGAATTTAAAGCTTGGATTTTGAAAGGAATGGGAAAATGGAAATAAAGCAATAAAAGGTTTGGCAAAGGAGAAGCGAAAGGAAATACAGATTGGTAAAGGAAATGGAATGGGGAAAAGAAAAGAAAGGGGAAATGGAATGGGGAAAAAGAAAAGAAAGGGGAAATAGAATGGGAAAGGGACAGGTGAAGGTAAAGCCAAATAAAAAAGGAATAAGAGAAAAACTGAAAGCGAAAGAAGCGAAAGCTTCTTGTGGTGTTCTTTCAAGCATATGTACCAAATTCCGTAATGTTGCATTTTTATGCTGTTGGGGGTGATTCGAGTTATTTTCGGTTATGTATTATTGTGTCGGTGGCCGTTGGTTGTCGTAGGTAAATCTATTGGCAACTTGGTTCATATTTATTATTAATTTTATGCCCCTTGATGCTTTTTAAGGTACTTCTGTACTAGCTCTTTGTTATTAGAAGTTGAAATGCATAATATGTCATCCACGTATCTAGCGTAAAATGACACGCCTAATTTGGGTTTCAATTCCTGTATGTACTTTTCTTCGAGGTTTCGCATGAAAACTTCTCATTTCAAGACCGTTTGGTTGTCTATATATTTTATATTTTATTGTGGAATTGAAAACAGTTTTGACGTAAAGTGGTTTTTAGCGTGTTCCTGATTTGCATACTTTTTACTTTTAATTTTTTTTTTTTTTTTTTTTTGTTTTGTATTATGAAGTATTATTGAGTTAACTATGTCCAAAATCTCCGATAGTGGTATTGATGTGTATAGATATTTTATGTCAAAAGATACCAAATCGTAGTTCTTTGTCAGCGGAACAGTCTCAAGTTTCTCTGTTAGTTCTATTGTGTTAGCTATTGCATATTCGCAGAGTATCCTTCAATAGCGTTTTTAAATATTTGAACACTTTGTAACAATTAATGATGGGCCTCATTAGAATGTTCGGTTTGCGGATTTTTGGTAGCGCAAACAGTGGAGGAGCCGATGGACTCATTTGGTCTAATCTATTGCCATGTTACAATCTACTATATTTGGTACATTTTTTATAGCAACTTAGATTTCTTTTTTGGTATATAACAGCGGGCTCTCTCTTATTCTACATTTCATTTCATTCTTCGGCTTTGGTTATTTATTCCTCTTTTTCGATTAGCACAGTGGTATTTTCTTTGCCCACACACACAACAAGAAGTAAACACAAAAATAAAAACGCAACAAAGCAACAAACACACAAAGGAGTTCGAACGACTAAAACTACTGACTTCTACCTACCTCAATCAGTCATACAAATCGATCAGTAAAAACCACTCAAACACAGCACACACACATACACAAACAACCATTTTGATAATACCTGCTCAATGTACCTGTAAGCGGAGAAATTTATTCTGCGTATATTCTGCCGATATACGTCGATTTTGAACTCAAATCAGGACTGGATATACCAGGAATGACATAAAGAGTTAAAATTCCTGGAGAAAATTGGAATTTCTCTTATTAACAGAATATGATTAAAGTTTAGATAAGTATACGTACTTTTTTAGTGAAGAAAGACAGACAATTTTACTTGTGATTTATACTAAGTTATCTTAACTCGGACACTGTTCAAATTGCTATGATTAACCTTAAATTTCACATGTGATAGCTTAGTTTCAAAAAATGTGTATAAGTCCGTGTGAGTACGGAAATCGACGAAGATCGTATGTACTTCGATTTTTCAGTGTTGAATAACTACTAGAAGCTAAATGTATTATGTGGCGGTAACAGTACCTACGAACTTTAAATAGAAGACAGACGACAACAACAGATCAGAACGAAAACTGACACTGATGATGGCACAACGCCGAAACCGGTTTGTTTTGCAACCAAATTTAGAAGGAATGACCGAAAATCCTTCCAATTTATATCGGTTAATCTGTATCAAAATTGATTGAATTCATGGCAAATATAAATTTGATTTTTCCTGGAGGCCTGGAATCGACCACTGTTTTCAAACTTAATGAAGTCTGCCTTTTTACCAAGAGAAGCCACCCTGAAAATTTCATAAAGATCAGTTGAGACAGTCAGTAGAGGCATAAAAAGACAAAATGTGCTAAATGTATTATTTTTTAAACAAATAAATTGAAAACTTAAATTTCTTTAAATTAACAAAACGCGACTTAAACTGTCGCCAGGTGTTGCTCATTAGCGGTTTGTTCACTCTAATTGATAGCACAATATAATTTATTTTGAATTTATACCGATATTTTCATATTTACGTTTATTTGTACATATGTAAATAGAACTAATTCAAATAAATTAGCGCAAATGTAGTACAGTTGATACAAATACTTACTAATTAGAAATTCAATGCATTGCGGAAATAACAATTTTTCTTTTCATAGCAATTAATTATGTTTAAAGAAATCGTTAAAAGAAGGAGCAAACAGCACGAAATAGCGTAATTAATTCTACAGAGAAAGACTGTAAATTTGCTAAAAAAACAAAAAACTAACTATTTTACGGGACTACCAAAAATAACTCACTTTAACTTAACTAAAAAAAAGTCAGCTATTTCATAAGGTGTCGTGCAGTGTTACCATAAAATCAATCATGTTTGACTACTTTTTGTTTGTCATGTCATGTAGGTGTAACCAACTCTGACTTTTTTTGGGCCATCACCATAGAAAAATCTTCCCATAATGACTGAATCGGAACTTTAGTTATCAGTGACTTATGATAAAAAGGGCTACATATATACCAAATTTCAGGCAAATCGAACCTTGAATAGAATTTGTTGGAATAGACCGGTTCCTGGTCCATTTCCCAGAAATAAAATATCGTGAATAATAATCTGGCCAAAGGACAATCTAGATACCAAATTTTAGGCAAATAGAACCTTAAATAGAATTTATTGGAAAATACCGGTCTTTGGCCTACCTCCCGGAAAGAATCCTCACAGGACCACTTTAACAGCTCGCGCAATAAATACTATTTTTTAGAATAGATCAGACCCTGGCCTACATTCGGAAAAGAAAGGAAGTACCCCTAAACCAAATTGTTTGACAAATCGCACTATAAACTGTTTTACGTAGAATAGGTCAGCCCCTAGTCGACTTCCTGGAATGAAAAGTTACTCAAGTATTATCTTTGTCAAAGAATTGTACCGAATTTTAAGCGAATTTGTAGCGAATTACGCCATAAATAAGATTTTTGGAATAGGTCAGTCCCTGGTTCACTTCTCGGTAAGAAAATGTTCTAAAAAATGAGCTCATCAAACAAATCGCAACATTTAGATTATTTAGCATAGAACGGTTCCTGTTTTACTTCCCGGAATGAAAACTTTCTCAAAAAGTTTCTCAAATAATGAGTTAGTCACAGAAGCACCCCTTTACTAAATTTCAAGTAAATCGCACCATACATTATTTTGTTTTGAATAGATCGGCCCCTGGTCCACTTCGTTCCACAGTTGTTTATAGCGGTATAGGTCTACACATTCCAGGCACTCTAGCATTCGTAGGAACTTCGACCTGTGCTTCGGACAAGACAGAAATGTGTGCCAGTAAATACTTTTTTGATAGCTCCCACACCTATATTCCCTCGAGAGAGGAAAGTGGTGAGAGTCTCACTTGGGAGAGTGTGCATACTGGTGAACAGCTTCACTGTTAGATTGAAGCTCCAATGAAAGTTTGGCTTAGCTTGGGGCTTCCACCATGGGAGTTGGAACTTCTAGCAGCACAATTACTTCTTTGTCTTCCGAGCTGTTTTGTCTTCGTCTTTTTTTGCATAGAAAAGCTTTAGGATTCCTAATCTTCTGGATCCTGGATCATAGCTTGTGAACCAGACGTATGCTGGGAATTTAGACTTCCACCTTACTTTACAACAGTAAGCTGGGCTAATTCTGAGTAGACTCTACTTTTTGCCTTAACTTTGGTACAAATTACTTTTGTTAAATAAAATAGAACGATTGAGAAGGCACGTGTTTTATTATAGTTCGTGTCTAGAACAATCTTCAATAATATGTATATCAAGAGTGGCGCCTCTTGCGAATTCAGTGCTGATTAGGGTTATCATGGAACATTACCCAATGGCAGACCATGCTGTGAATTTCAAAACACTGAAAAGGTCTTCCTCCTACAGTTTCATGTAAGAATGACGAAATGAAAAAATGTAGTTACTTCATGGTTAAATATTCAGCTTTTGCTTGCACTAGGCAAAAGTGTTTCCCTTTTGGCTTATATGCATCTTCGAAAAATTCCGTCAAAGGCCGAAATCAATCCTATTCAGAACTATATCTTTGCAACACAGCAGTCCAGGTGATCTCTTCAAGGGGTTGATAAGCTCAAAGAGTTGATAAGTGCATTACAAAGCTTTATAGCTTCAGAGCCTCTGCAACCCAATTGTCAACCTCATCATTGCGTGGGGAATCCTGTTACAAATATGAATGTATCATACAAATATTTAACAGGTGAGGCTCTGGCGACCACCAGCTCCTCGTGGAACTAGGTTGTGGGGGGCGGGATGGCTTTGAAGGTTTAATGTGGTAATATAAATCAGTCCCGAGATAGTCGGGCTATAGTACCTTGCCTGTTATCGGCATGTACAGGATCTATTTCTGGCAAAGTACCATCAACATAGGTAGCACTCCCCAAAACCTTCGAGCAGTGTTCTTGTCTTCTTATCCTATCTTATCATACGCCAGCATAGCGAGAATGAATATTTTCATATTATTTTTTAAATTTTTAGCACCAAAAGAAGATGTCCTTACACAATCCCAGTAGAAATCTTCCTTTACACTGCTTATGAATAGGACAATAGCTAGAGTTGTGACTACAGGTAGCAGATTGTCATTAGTTTGTTGAGCTGACTGGCATCTTCCGGTAACGATGACGGCAACAAAGTATTTAGCAACAGACAACCACCAACAGCTGATAATAGTTAGTACTTCATTAAATGAGTATGACATTTAAAATTATGATAGTCCACAAACTTTTCAATGGCTCGAAATATACAGAGTTTTTTCACATTAAACTATCATATGGCGTTGATTATGAGTACACAAATTTTTCTGACCTTTCCTTTAAGCAAATAATTTTTCATTTCAGGTGCAATATTAGTCAAGTACGTTAACTTATTTTGAGGAAATCATTTGACCTTGAAAGTGTTCTTAAAATTAATTTCGCGCAATAACCTAATTGTTTCGAAGTATATTACTTCGCGGAACTATTAATTTTTATAGTCGTCTTGGATTAACAAATCATGTATCTGTACAAGTTGTGAAATTTGTTGAAGAATTCATTAAATTTCCATAAAAATTTAAATTAACAAGCGGAAAAAGTAACAATATGACCGATTTGTTTCGATCGCTTAAGTTGCTGATATTTCTACGATAACACTTCGACTTAACGATATAACCGAGCAGTGGGAGCCCATTTATTACTCACTACGTACCGAGCCTGCGGACATCATGGTGTTCCAGCAAACACAGAAAACTAACTGAAACAATGACGAATGCCGCGCCAAGTTGGAAACGAAGGCCGTTGCTTACAGAGGCACGCGAGGGACGGGACGTACTTGTTTAATGCCGAACCCGAACGGCATCTGCAAGGCAGATGAGTTTTCACTGAGAACTTTTCATGGCAGAAATACACTCGGAGTGCTTGCCGAACACTGCCGAGGGGCGACCCCGTTAGGAAACTCGGCAGGTGACAAGACGCTTCAAGACCGGTGAATATGGTCAGATTGGAATATATATTAGTTTTGCCAAACCGCAAGACGATGCCATGTTACAGCGGAATAAGATTAATATCGCAAATTTGGTTCTATGTAGCACGTTGTGCAGAAGACAACCCCAAAATGACGAATTGATTGGATATTGTCAGTGCAGCTTTAGAGTTGATAAATTTATCACCAACCAGTTTTTAACAATACGCAAAATCTTTGAGAAAGCTAACAGCAGAATCGATATGCACCATCTTTTTGTCGACAGGCAAATAATAGATCGAATAAATTGTTTTGCCTGAATTTCAGTTCCTTACAAAGCTTGTACGGCTTTGGCTTTGAAGAACATCATCAGGTCCGTTATATTTGGAGAATATCTTAACGAAAAATTTGTAAGTAAATGAGGCTTCGGGCAAGGCTCCCTATAGTGTGATTTATTTTTTCTATAGTTTGACAGGTCGATTGACCAGAAGCATCTCGCCGTCCTCTAAGAGTAAGTGACCTGAGCTAAGCCTTTCCAAATAACGGCGAGTGGAAATTAGAATCCCGAAGCCTTGATGATGAACAAGAGTAGAAGATGTACGAAGAGCCCATCTAGTCGTTGAGTTGTATTCGGTTTGTTATCGATGGGTCGGAGATGTGTCATCCATTTTATACTATCTGTTTCTTAAAAAAGCCTCCTCGATAACAATGCCATAAATATTGAATCACTTTTTGATAGACATCGATAAATAACTGGAAACTTTCCGATAAGTACCCGATAACTTTCACACAAATAATCGATAATTTTTCGATACTTTTTTGATAATTTATAGATAAAATTCTGATAACAAAAATCTTAAAAAATGGTTAACTTTTCTATAGAAAATCGATAACAAGTCAAACCACAAATTGATAACACTCCAGTAACAAATCGATATCTTTTATTTCGTTTAATATTCGATAACTTTTCGCTAAAATGCAAAAAGAAAAGTTTTGATAACAAATCGATAACTTTTCGACAGTGAATAGAGAACTTTTCGATATCAAACCGATAAATAGTTTTTGAAAAATCGATAACTCATCGATTGCTTTTGTTATCGATACAAAATGTATAGCACTTCGATAAAAAATAATTGAACAATAAACACATAACCCGTATATAATAAACCGATAACTCATCAATAGGAAACTACGTACCACTTCGATAACAAATTGATGGCACGCCGCCCGGTTTCGGTTTGAGTTTTGCCCTCTAATTCTTTCCTCCGCTCTCTCACTTTTCTTTGGACTGGACAGTCTTATCGACATCTGGACTCTATCAGTATTTTTCAGCTCCTTGACACTAGAGTCTCATAATAACCATAACAGCCAGAGTGCATCAATGGCGTAAGAGTCCATCTTGCTAAAATCTGATATTGTACAGAGCAATTCAGCTACACTGGAGGTCTTAGGACATCTCAACGTCTGTGTTGTTGGGTCGTCTGATAAAGCAACGCTGAAGGGACATTTTTTGGGATGGCCACGACAGATTCCGAATTAAACATAAATAAGGCGAGCAGCTCCGTATTGTTACCACTGGGGTTTCTTTTTCTTGAGAAGATTGAGGAATATATTTTATTATGTAAAATACATTTGAGGTCCGAAGGTCTTTATGGCAACCTTTGAATAAGAAAAGTAACATGCTGCCTTCTCAAACTAAACACACCTACATTTAGAATACTTACAGGCATCATCACAGGTCACATTGCTACTGCACCGACACTTTTAATAGGCGTATGCTACCGAGCTTTCTCTACAGTACCTGAATATGAAAAGGAATCGACCCTTTCTTCATCTTGTAGCAGTGCTTCAACTCATCACTTTCTCTACCGGTGCCCGGATTTTCAGAAAAGAGTACTAAAATTTCTAAGTGCACGGTTTTTGGAAAGTTTGACGAAGGGAAGGAAGGCGGCTACTACTTAAGTTCATACGGTAGAGCAGTTGGTGGTTTAATGAAGACTTATTAGGAAGCATCAGGTTAAATGAATTCACCCACACGCCACACTCATCGAGGACATTCATAATGATGAAAAAGCTTTGGTAGTGGAAGTGAGGTAAGTTCACATGCATGCCCTCTCAACCTAACCCAACCTCTGAGTCGGTAATTAATTGACGCTATGACAACCTCTACACATGTATCTCTCTTTTTATGCAATCGAACTTTCATTAAAACCTAATTTAATTTCTTTTTCACATAAAAATTATTCAAGTTGCAAGAAAAAGAGTGCACTAAACTAGAGAATGAATTCTTAATTTATAAACCGTTAGAAAAGAACAAAAAACCGTGCAGGAGCAACCAAAGAACATTTGCAAAGTGCTGCTAAGTGTGTGGCAAGGCAAAAAATTAAATCAAATTAAAATCGCAGCACTTGTGGCACCATTGGTGCAACATTATACCGCTCGCGCAGCACTTATGTACGTCCGTCCCAACTGAGGATGAGGAGATGAACTAAAAGCTGTTATAGCGCGAAGAAGTCAAGTGCATTGTTGTTCTAATTCACTTGTGAATAATATTGTTTTGTGTTTGTATTTGTAGTTGTTTTGTGGTTGCTTTACTTTTCCATAAAGTATTGCATGCCAACATCTCACTACGATAATCCAACTTGTGGACACCTACATACCGCCACCCAGCGCACTCTGTGATATGGATGGCGAGATGCATTTGCCAGTTAGCTTTACTTTAAAGTCATCCACACAAGTGAAGCCATAATTAAGTTGGTATCTCTCTTTACTTTATGCTATGCGCAGCGAGTATTCGCATTTTAAATGTTGACAGCTACTCCGGTGACATGGTGGCGCAAACGAAGTGGGTGTACGTGGGTGATAGTGCGCTGCAGCTCTATGGAAGTTGTCACTGGTGTAAATGTCGGGTCGCCAGGGCCGAGAACATATGTTTCATTCAGTTTCCATACAAGTCAAGTATGATAAAATTTACTTTTTGCATTTATGCACCCGAGTGTGTATGTGTGTGTGTATTCATATGCACATTGCTGCCACTGCTGACCTAGTTCGGCAATTCGTTTGCGGGAGCTACAAGTACCATGTTAGCTATGAGTGGCGGCGACACTTGCTTTGAAAGGAATTTTCGAGCTTGCAGATTTGTCCGCGCTATTGCTTTGTGTAATAGTTAGTAGCGTCGAGCTTGGAACTCAGAGAGATGCAAATATATGAAGATATGTGTTTTGCAAGTGAAAGGTACATGTGTGATCTCTTAAATTCATTTATATTAAGAAGTGATATAAGAAATAAAGCTCATAAGAGTGGTTGTCACATAGATTATCATAGTCGCTAACTAGCAATATGTTGTGGCGTAACTTCTGTAATACAATTGCTTTACTAGCTGTAAAAATTCGCATGTAACTCAAACAGAAGGAGGCGCATATTTTTACTTGGAATAAGGGGATACGTGAGGATACGTTTTTGGCGTCAGCGACACTAACTATTCTGTAGTTTTTGTCGCCTTGTTATTTTCACTAAGAGTTTAGTTAGGCAGATCGTTTTCGAAGAAGAGTGCTACTAATATTTCCCGCAGGTTTGTGCCTAGGAATATATCAATAGTTTAACAGATATGGAGAAGTAGACTAAAATCCAAACCCCATATCCGGTTTATGCGCTTAGCTTTAAACCAGCCTAGTAAAACCTTGGGTTAGATAAGATTGGTTGGCAGCTGTGCAGTTAAAGAACAGCTCACTTGTATACTTTTATTTTAGACTGTCTTACCATATGCTCTAAAGGTGAAAACAGTATCGATCTAAAGATTTTCCTACGGAATGTCCGATGCGAAGTATTTACGCTTCTACCTCTCAAAGGCTGGATAGCTTACCATTAAGTGATTGGCTCATTCCAAATTGTCGTCTTCTATTCAGCTAACACAGCTTGACAGTTCAGTATAAATGAAGGCGTATAGCATGATCTCCCATTAGGCACAGTTTACACTCCAAAAATTATGAATGATTCAGCTTTTGTAAACCCTATTAGCTACGCCGAGCACTTGTAGTCAACAACTCACCAGAAAGACGTCGACTCATGGCAGGAGGTGGTGTCAGCTCAGCGTTTACTAAGCTGGCTCGAGGCCCACCTGCAGCCCGTGCACTGTAATATGTCCTACCGTGGATGAATTCGATGTTGGTCTGAATGCTGGAGTGCCCGGCCACAAGCCATCACATGGAATTAAGAACACCAACAGGAAATCATCATAATAAGCATAGTTTTACTTTTCAAATAGAATCGGAATTCACAATAGGCCTGAATATTTCTGCTAATAACAACAAAATGCAATTTTGTGGGTATAAGTAATAACAGCCAAAGTCATTATCTTTTGATTTTCAGAAAAGTTGTTTGAAAGTTAAAACTAGTGTATAAAATCCGCCGTTCAATTAGCTTTTTCAAGCTTGAAATTTTAATTTTTGGAGCAAGAGCCTAGAAAATTATGGAATTAAAGATGTGAGTATGGAGCATACTTTATAACGTCGCCTGAACACCCGCACCTTAAGTTCTGCTTACTCCAAACTGGAAAAGGAAGTGGAAAAGATGACTTTGATGGTGAATGAGGACAAAATGAAGTACCTGCTATTATTGACCAAAGAGTCAACGCATTTGCGCCACAGCAACCACGCCACTGTTGGCAGCCATAATTTCGAAATATTTTAAGACTTTGTTTATTTGGGAATCAGCATCAACACAAACAACATCAGCTGTGAAATCCAGCTAAGAATCACTCTTGCCAATAAATGCTACTTTGGACTAGGTAGGAAATTGAAAAGTAAATTGCTCTCTCGACAAACGAAAATCCTGCTCTACAAGTCACTTGTCGTACCCGTCTTGCTATATGGTGCAGAAGCATGGACCATGGCAACATCAGATGAAGCGGCTGTGGGAGCGTTCGACAGAAAAGTTTTTTGAGAGATTTACGCACATCTATGCGTTGGCGAGTAGCGAAGAAGGTTTAACGATGAGCGGTACGAGCTTTATGCAGACATCAACATAGTCCAGAGAATTAAAACTCAGCGGCTATGCTTTGAAAGATAACGCTCCAACTAAGAAAGCACTTATTTCAGAACCCGCCTATGGAAGCAGAAGAAGAGGGCGGCTTTTACTCCGCTTGAAGAACCAGGTGGAGGATGGCCATAACCGTTGGACGGCCAAACCGTTTTAACGGTTAGGCGCAAATGCAATAAGTAAGTAATGAAGCCAACTATGCCGGTAGCAACTCAATTTCGTCATAACTCCAATTTTAGCTGTTATTGCATGTTGCCACAATTTATTGTTGTTTTTACTCCCATTTGCCGACAATCGTCGTATAAATTTTTTTTAAATAGTTTGTGCTGGCAGCGACTGGGGCTAGCAGCAATTCACTATTGCTAAGTAGTTGTTGTTGTCGCTTGATTGCATTTGCAATCATCTTGCCACACAGTTGCATGCCTCTTGCACCATTTGCGACATCGTTGTCTTGGCAGCCTCTTTTTTTGTTTTGATTTCACATACTTTGTTGTCGCGCTCAACTGGTTTTACAACAATTTCGCACCTACTTTTCACAATGCATTTAGCAAATGGCTTTTAACTATATATTTCTAGAAATTTTTTTAACATAGAGTATGCTTTTTGGTGTTGCTTTATATCTAACATTTGAATGAGTACTTTTCAATGAATACGCGCTTGTAAATGTACTCATCATATAAGTGCGTGTATATCGCGGCTCATTGTTTTGGCTTTAAAAAAAGCTTTTACTTTTGTTTTTTTTTTTCTTATTATTATTTTTACACATTTTCATTGTTTGTCATACAAATTTTTAAAAATAATTTTGCTGGTATCTTTTTTTTATTATTTTTATGCCCGTTTTTGTGGAGGCAGCGGCGCTTTGTTTTTTTTTTTAGTGGCGCATATTTCTTTGAATTTGTATGCCAAAGCCGAGGTAGTTTCACATTTAAACTTAGGTTTCATGGAAGAAGAGAGTTGAAATGGCTATGTGGCAAACCAAATTGTTGATTGTTCAATGCCTAGGGAAAGTGTGATATTTGGGTTAAATTATAGTAAAAATGTTGTTTGTGTGAAGTGTCTAGTAATTTTGTTGTAAATTAGTGCAATTAAATTGTGAAATTTCTTTGACTTGTTAACAAGCCTATTATAACTTTCTTTACTTACTCAACTGTATGAGCAGTTAAATGTCTCTTTTCAGTAACACATACGACGCGCTATGAAGCTTATGATTGTTATGGAAAAATACAATGAGTATGTGTGGCTTAGAATAGGGGGATTTACTGCAGGGTCGTATGACCCTTAGATAAGAAGAAATGGATTGAAAATGAGTAAATCGTATTGGGAATAATCGTGGAAGTCAACTCAACTGAATGTGCAATTGTCAAGCTTCACTTCGGAGGAACCGCCTTAATGATCACGATAACTTCTACGCCAGTATGGAATACGGAATAGTTAAAAGGGTTGAATTTATGATACCAAACGGTCGGTAAGAACCTCCTAACAATAGCAGCTATGTTTTTCGGTCCAAAGTACCATTTTGCTTTCTAGAATGCTTTTTAGAAATGCACTTCTTTTCGATATTTCAACTACTGTGTAAGTGCTCAACTCAGCTGAAGGGCAGCAAAGCATCAAGGTTAACAGATTAGAGATTTCGTCCTAATTGAAGTGTTTGTAAAAAAAATTCGAGTTTACCAAATAAATTTTGAAATTTTTCAGTTCTCTACAAGTCACTAATCGCACCCGTCCTGTTATATGCCGCAAAAGCAGACCAAAGTTCTACTAAGGATTTGCAGACACCATGCAATGGTGATGGCACGCACCGAAGAAGGTTTAATGCAAAAGCAACGTACAAAAAAAAACTAGGGAAATCCTGTTCCCTTGGGATGATTGGAGCTGGAATCTGGGAATACTTGACATCTGCCCGCTTAAAAGGTAGTCTATACATATGTGCTCAAAAGACGGGCAAAATTTCAAAGCAAGCAATCTTGTTCCTCAGTGGAAATTTTTAGTGATTTATTGATTTGACACCGACTGAAGGTCAGTTTAATAATAATACCTTGCCGACCTGGTATTGGTATTGAGAGCCAAAGTGGTTATAGTTGACTTTATTGAGTAAGGGGACAGCACATCATCAGTAAAGTTGGAGGGGCGTAATCCAGAGGGGCATAAATAGGGTCACTTCAAATGAAATGATACTTCCACTACTTTGGATTGTAGGTGGAACACACTGCGAAAAGTTCTGCGGGGTAATCTACTAAATTGTGGAATCTATGTAGATGAATAAACGTAAAAAAAAAAATTGTACACTTCGCTAAAATTTTTGAAGCCCCTAATTTGCAGAGGGCAGAGCTTAGAAAACCTTAGCCACCTTTTGGCAAGTTTTGGGGCCTACTTCCATATAAAGGACACTTTTTCGTAATGATTTGTGTCATCTTAATACATTACTGAGGATATACACCAGATAATAAGTTAGGATGTAAGGGAATTGTACAAGGTGATATTTATGGCATGTTTTCTCAAAAGCCGAGTTATCTAAGTTTTTTTTGGATCCATACGCAGTTGTGGATTTCTATTTATATATTTCATCTATAGATCAAATCTTACAGACTAGACATGCAATTCTATTAAAAAAATTAGGTAACAGATGCTTACATATAAAAAAATATAGCATAACTTATAGAAATAGAAAAGATTAGATTTGTATTGTTGATGATGTCGGAATGGACGGGACTCCGAGCACCAATGTAGATAAATGCTTATAGGTTTTAAATGATTAGTCTTCAATATCTTTTTGATTAATAATAACGTCGGAATGGGCATGATTCCAAAAAGCAGATTTACAATAATCATACAAAAGGTTGGCCTGCATTGCGTGGGGGGTTGGACAGGATGTGTTTCCAAGCAACTCGTTCAAGTTAATGTCTTTAATTATTTAAGCAAATAAATATAGACATATGAATTAGAAACTGCGAGTGTCAGTTATTAATATGAGTGCTTTGTTTGTTTAATTCCTGACAAAAACTTTGGAAAATTTTGTGCGAAAAGTGATTGAAAATGTCTAAATGACCTGAAGTTATGTTCCTCTCACTAAGCAAAACTCGGCTGTTTAACATGCCTCTGATTAATTTCGTAATACACATTACATGCAGCAATTCCCAGCGACTCTGTAAAGTAGGTAGGTGTATAGCTTCCAGAGGGATATAATAGCGAGGAATATTTCATCCTGGATCCCTGGCAATCCCATCAAGGCAAAAGAGCAGGAATGGTTTTTGAACAAACTACAATTTATCATAATAACCCTGATAAATAGTCAAGTCGATTTATGATCATATCCGTGATGCCAACCACGAGTATCGAGGGAGGCAGAATGATGAGCGGTGTGAGCCGTGCGCAGATATGAAGATAGTGCAGCAAATAAGCGGCTTTGTTAGCTATGTTTTGTTATGCGAATGGACGAAGACGCTCCAGCAAAAAAGTATTTCAATAGACATCGCAGTTTGGGAGCAGAGAAAGTGGGAGAGATTTCCTTTGTGTTGGGATAGGCAGGTGGGGGAAGACTTGACCTCCCTTATCGTCGTGAATTATCGCTAAACTGGGAAAGCTGGTAGCTGACAACGTGGGTTCCTCATTACTGAGACATATTCTGAAACACTGTTACTACGTTCTATTCGCACATGGATTTTTTCGAACATGCTGAATTGGACATTCAGTCTAGTCAGCACTTTAGCTGCGGAGTCATTTCTACACGAAACAAGAGCACGCAGGTCATTGCGGTAAAACCATATAGTGGAGTCAATAGGAAACTCCAATATAGATGAATATTTTTTATCTTTTTTCTTTGTATGTGATAGGCATGGTCAAAACAAATACCATAATGGCAATTTTACACATAGGCGTAATGAAACAATTAGTCAAGTTTTCTACATTAAAGACCTAATTGAACTCAATCTTCCATACAAAAACAAATTCTTAATTATCTCATCATTGATGTATATTGGAACGATTTTCCGTCATCCCTTGTCAAATTTGGTTTTGAGACAAACCGGTTTCGGCGTTGTGCCATCATCAGTGTCGATTTTCGTTCTGATCTGTTGTTGTCGTTTGTCCTGTATTTATAGTTCGTAGGTATATGAGCAGGTATTGTCAAATTGATGCTTGTGTATATTTAGTTATGTGTATGTGCTGTGTGTTCATTCAGAACCGACGGTGGTTTACTAATCGATTTGTGTGGCTGACTGGGGTAGGTAGAAATCTGTGATTTTAGTCGTTTGACCTTCTTTGTCGGTTTTTTGTTTTGGTGTGTTAATTGTTTTGTGTTTATTTGTTGTTGTGTGTTTGTTGTACCTGTGTGATTAAGTTGTTTCCTGTAACAAGTTTTAAAGGCTCGAATATTGTGTCAGAAATTGTGTTTATCTGTTCGTTTATTATTCTACCGTCGAATGTTTTCTGTTTGTAGATTTCCATGTTTTCGAGTACGTTGAGACGTCGGCCCTTTTCCTGTATGTGAAGAACCCTAACTGTTTTATTGATGTTTGCTGGGGAACATTCATTCTCGACCATGTGATTCGCGAAGTTAGACTCGAGTATAATGTTTAGATTCCGTATTTTTTTGTTGCAATCTCTAATATGTTCTCTGAACCTCGTTCTTATTTGCCGTCCTGTTTGTCCTATGTAACTATGCTGGCATCCGCAGGTAAGCTTGTATACGCCGTGGCTGCTAAACGGATCCTCTGAGTTAATGTTAGTACTTAGTTTTCGCCCTAGATTGTTCGATGTTTTGAATGCTGTGTTAATGTTGTATTTTTTAAAGAAGTTTGCCAATTTATATGTTGCTTTTCCAGTATATGTCATAGCCGTCCAGCTATTATTTTCCTTTTCATTAATTCTTTTTGATTCTCCATTTGTCCTTCTGAGCTTATCTACTAGTGCTTTTTTATATCCGTTGTTTGCAGCGATGTTATATATGACCTCAAGTTCTCTCTTATATGCCTCTTGTGTAAGAGGTGTTATTTCAAGTCTGTGTACCAAGTGCCTTAATGCTGCATTTTTATGCTGTTGAGGGTGATTTGAGGTATTGTGTTATTGTGTCGTTGGCCGTTGACTTTCTATATATGTCATAGTTAAATCTTTTGGCTTCTTTATCAATATTTATCGTGAGGTCTAGATATTTGATTCCTCCGTCTTTTTCGGTTTCCATTGTAAGTTTTATATTTCCGTGCTGCTTGTTGAGGTACTCCAGTACAAGCTCTTCGTTATTAGTAGTTAAAACACATATTATGTCATCCACTTATCTAGCATAAAATGACACGCCTAATTTGGACTTCAGCTCCTGTATGTACTTTTCTTCCAGATTTTGCATGAACACTTCCATAAGAATTGCTGATGTGGGGCTTCCCATTCCAAGACCGTTTGTTTGTCTATATATTTTATTGTTGAATTGAAAATAATAATAAAAAATAATAAAAAATACAACATTAACACAGCATTCAAAACATCGAACAATCTAGGGCGAAAACTAAGAACTAACATTAACTCAGAGGATCCGTTTAGCAGCCACGGCGTATACAAGCTTACCTGCGGATGCCAGCATAGTTACATAGGACAAACAGGACGACAAATAAGAACGAGGTTCAGAGAACATATTCGAGATTACAACAAAAAAATACGGAATCCAAACATTATACCCGAGTCTGACTTCGCGAATCACATGGTCGAGAATGAATGTTCCCCAGCAAACATCAATAAAACAGTTAGGGTTCTTCACATACAGGAAAAGGGCCGACGTCTCAACGTACTCGAAAACATGGAAACCTACAAACCGAAAACATTCGACGGTAGAATAACAAACGAACAGATAAACACAATTTCTGACACAATATTCGAGCCTTTAAAACTTGTTTACAGGAAACAACTTAATCACACAGGTACAACAGACAAACACACAACAACAAATAAACACAAAACAATTAACACACCAAAACAAAAAACCGACAAAGAAGGTCAAACGACTAAAATCACAGATTTCTACCTACCCCAGTCAGCCACACAAATCGATTAGTAAACCACCCTCGGTTCTGAATGAACACACAGCACATACACATAACTAAATATATAGAAGCATCAATTTGAAAATACCTGCTCATATACCTACGAACTATAAATACAGGACAAACGACAACAACAGATCAGAACGAAAATCGACACTGATGATGGCACAACGCCGAAACCGGTTTGTCTCAAAACCAAATTTGACAAGGGATGACGGAAAATCGTTCCAATATACATCATTTATTCACCCTGTCGGAAAATCAACCAAACAAGATATCTCATCATTATTGCTTTATTGAGTGTCTAAAGGCTTGGTTTCCTCGGAAGTGGTGCCGCTAAATAGCGGCCGTTGCATAACGGTACAGTATGTTGTCAAAAATGTTGCAGTGTAAAAGTAATTATGTGGAAACTAAGAAGACGGTGAAGTTCACCGTAACGTAATATGGCGGCAGGGCATAAAATATTACGGCCGTCATGACGGTAGAAACTAGTTCATCACCGTTTTTTGCCACCGTTATTGTCAAAACGGTGAACATTTTGTCAAATAATTGAAATTATTTATAAAAAAAAAAAAACATTTTTGAATACAAATTTTTTATTGTAGGTACGTTTATTTAATGAAAATAATAAAAAGACTAAAAAAAAGCAAAAATGCAAAATAAAATTTTGCGAATCGTCTGCCGAACTATTCGTAGTTGCCAACAAAACGGTGCCGCTGAAAACAGTGAGTATGCCAGCCGCTCTTTGGCGGTCGTAACCGCTTTTGGAGGAAACCAAGCCTTAATCGAGTGAAAAATCCAGGCGGTTTTGCTTGGTGCTTCGAATTTAATTGTCAATGCAACAAATGACAATCAAAAATAAATTATTTTCAATAATTTACGAAGAATAGAAAAACACGAAAAAATTAAAAATTTAATTTAATTTTCGTTGCAAAAGATAATATGGCTTTTTCGAAAACAGGCACATATTTGGTTAGGTCCAACATCTATGGATAGTTCCGCATGCATTTCATTTTCATTGCATAAGAAGGAAACGGCTGCTTTTAACTATTTTTTGTAAAAACGAAATACTTTTTGGGGCTGCTGACAGATTTTCGCTTAATGAAGCAAAAGGCCCTGTATGAAAAGGGAAACTTAATTATTTCATTAAATAGAATCGTGATTCGGGTAAGTTTCTGTAGGAAAACTGTATAAATTTAGTATTCCACTGAATTTCCCTTTTTATGCTAACCATGCTAACACTACACTGAAAGAAAAATACTGGTAAAATCAACCGAAATACGGGTCAATTCAACCGAAATTTCTGTCAATTTTTATCCATCGCAACAAGATGTTGAATCAACTGCGCAGAAATCGTTGATTCGTAATTGACCGTTTTAGTAGTCAAATGAACAAAAAAAGGTGTTGCGACAGCTTTGTACGAAAGTACCTACGTTGCGGTATTTGCAAGGCAGATGAGTTTTCACTGAGATCTTTTCATGGCAGAAATACACTCGGAGTGCTTGCCGAACAGTGCCGATGGGCGACCCTGCTTAGGAAAATTTTCTTCTAATTGAAAAACCTTATTTCTAAAATTTTTATGTTGCTTGTCCGGGGTGTGAACCCAGGGTCTTCGGTGTGGTAGGCGGAGCACGCTACCATCACACAACGACGGTCGCCATATACATACGTAAATATGTGCATACATATAGTACACAGCATACATAAGTACAAAGTAGAGGGCGCAGTGAGCGTAAAATTCTCTTTGAAATTTGCTCATGTATTGACTGTTGATCGCTGTTGAAATGACCAGTGAGGTCAGTTGTGTTAACAAAAAAATTAGTTAGATTGATTAGGAATCTGTCAATTTTACAGAATTTTGTTAACTTAAGAGCGACAATTTCTCTTCTGTTGAAATGACTATACTAATTTGTTCGCTTGACAAAGAACTCGGTCGAATTAACCATAATTCGATCAATTTCACCGAATCTCCGTTAAGTCAAGAACAACAGAACCGATTTGTTGATTTTACTAGCACCATTTTTTTCAGTGTACATTAAGAAAGAAAATATTACATAAAAATATCATATTCCTTGTTTGTTTAAATGGTTACACACTTTTTGGATAACGCCTACGTAGCAAGGAAGTCCAAAAAAATTCAGCAAATACATATAAGTCTGCTTAAGTACTTAAGTACCCCCTTTTGAGCAGCATTTGCTTGTAGTTAAACATACAAGCAGACAAGTATCAAATATCTCAATACACTTCTCATATTCACAGTCGTTCTTCCTGCAACACTTACATAATACTTACACATGCAGCCTTTCAATTGTTATGAATCTTGCAGTTCAGTTGCTTGAGAGACCATTGTACACTTACAAATTTTTAAACAAATTTCTCAAATTACACTTTTGTACACACTTAGCACATTTTTAAGGATTATCACGTGTCCTTTGCGTAACAAACGGATATATGATCGGTTAAATGGCGGATGGTGGAGTAAGGTTGCAAGAGCCACCAAGTATCTTTGCCATGTATGGGAGGATCTTGTAACAGGAACTGTTTAATGCCTTTCTTAACTCATTCTTGCTTTGAAATTCACAAAGTACAAAAACAAAACAATGGGGTAAAAAGAGCAAAATACTTCCTGTGCTTTGTCACCTGCTTTGTTTGTTTTATGCTAAATAATATTGCGAAATATGAATGAATGAAGTGAAACACCTCTGCTTAATCTCTGATCAAATGTCTAGATAATCGCTGATGCATACTAGTTCAAGGTAAATTCAGAAACACATTGCAGTAGCACAGCTGTTCAAACGACTTTTTTAGAGTATACTCATAGATACACATTTGCTAAAGAATATTTCTTTACTCATTATTTTAATATCAATTTGATGATTCTATATAGCTCAGAAAAAATTGAAGTCAAGCAATAAGCGTGATTCAGAAAATACGTACATATGTATTTGCAAACGTTAAGCAAATATGTACACTAGACTGGGTCGATTTATTAACCGATATCGCGCCATCGATTTTTCGATTGGATTTGGGCTCAGGAAAAAAAGTTCCACTACGCATACCCAAAAAAAAATTATTTTCGAGTCTGCCTATCGAAAAATCGATGGAGCGATATCGGTTAACTTTCGTCCATACAAATCGACCCACCCTAATGTACACACTTGCTAGTGCTATCATCTGCCTTCTAGAGAACTTACTTTTGCTTATCATATGTGAATAAGCATCATCTTATCTATTTGGGAAGTCCACTAATCGAGTATTTATTTATCATCATCGCCCATAAGAAAGAAATAACCTACAAAACTTATGAAAATAGTAATAAATTTCACTCACTTAATAAGGCCGCCCCAATTACACATGACAAACTAGATTCAAGCGCTCTGAATTATAGTGAAAGTAAAGGGGGTCTCCAAACGAGTAAAAGTCATTCTGTGCGTACGCCCTGAAAGGAGCAATAACCATGAATCACTCCGAATACGATACATTTTACAACTCTTAAAGCTCTCTTAAACAATAAAAGCGTGAGTGCCAAGTATTCGTAAAGTATCTGCTTCATTACAAGCCGAAAAGTCGTCGATAGCACATCGATAAAAAGCCGATAACAAATGGAAAACTTTTCAATAACAAATCGATCAATTTTCGTTAACTAATCGAAACATTTTCGACAAGAAATCCATATCGGGAATTCCCATTAGTTTAACTACCTGTCAGATTGTTCATTTCCCAATTGCTAACTCCCTCACATGCCCGTCAGTCTATAATCCCGCGATTGTCCGTTGATGTGTGCACCTAATGGCTGCCAGTTGCGCAATCTATCTTTCCCCATATTTCTCTTCTTCTCTTACCTCAATCAAGTTTACTTGTCTCTCTCCATCTCCTCTCTACCTATATTGTTATACTTTTAATCTTACTCTTAAGGCTTCTTTTTTTCCTCTCAGTCAAATTATACTTGGGTTTCCCTCTTTACATTTTCCGCTCCACCATTTATGTATACATGTTATACCTTTGTTCTTACTGCTCCTATTAATTTTTTTCTTTTTCGTGTCCTTTATCTTATTAGTTTCCCTTTCTCTCACGCTCTACCTTGTTCTTTCTAGCTCCCCTTCAGCCTTGCTCTCTCCTCCTCCAATGCTTCTATTTCTATCTTTATCTTTTAAGCATACCTATAAACATTTCACAATTTTTAATTAATGAATCGATAACTTTTCGGTAACAACCCGATAAAAAATCGATTTCGATAGCAAATCGATAATTTTCTTTAACTAATCGAAACATTTTCGATAGTAAATCGTTAACCATTTTATAGCATATCTATAAATATTTGACAATTTTTATTTATTGAATCGCTAGCTTTTGGATAACAAAGCGAGAGCTCGTCGATAAAAAAAATCACAACTTTTCTATAACCGTAGTTAAAGGTAGCAACTTTATAACACTGCGATAGCAAATTTCGTCGATAGAAAACAGATAAATCGTGTGAAAAGAAATAGGTAATACGCCCATATCCCATCGTTAATGAACTGATAATTCATCGATAACAAACCGTTAACACTTCGATAATAAATTGAACAGACGATGTCCTGTTTCAGTTCGGGCATCGGTTTTGACGTTTCTAGGCTAACGCTCTGCTGACGCTAAGAGGAAAATGAGATGTATTTTCAGAGATATTAAAATCGGTAGAAAGGTGTGGGATCAACGATCTTGAGCTACTAGCCAACAGGAATAGCGACCGAATACTGTATAAAAAATTAGAGCGAAAGAAGAAACTCCTTTAAGAACGAAAACGACCACAGCTCTTTCCTTTGCATACAACGATGAACCGTTCAGGCAATTAGCTGTTAGGATAACAACACCTGGTACTGAATTCATCTTGACTGAAACGGTCAAATATCATGCATAATATAATTGAACGGGTACATTTCCAACTATTCCCTGCCCTATTCAGCAGAAAAGAAGATCATGCAAACTCTACCAACTACCTCTGATTCAAACCTTTTAACATCGCTTATGCGGTTCATTCCAGAGTATTGTGGGAAGAATTGAAGCCTGCCGCCAAGAGACTGATTGAAGTTGCTCAGGTATAAGTTGAAATGTTGAAGGATTTGGTTTACCTGTGAAACGGTATTATCGACAAATCCTTTCTAGATGGACCCAGAATAGATTAGTATTGAAAATGAGCGAAATCGCTATAACTTACCAAAAAATAGTTTGAATCAATGCTATTTCACTTATCAAGTTTTATTGTAAGAGGAAATGGGGAAACATTTTTTTAAACGGGCGCACAGTGTTTCGTGTAGAACAAGCTAGCTGGACAAACACAAAGTTCTTATTCCAAGAAAAGTGTAATGAGAAATGAAAGAAAACAAACAAAATAACGGGATTTTTGGTTTTTTTGAGATTTTTGCTCATATATATTGAGTAATTGAAGTAAGAAGGCAGGAGTGGCCGTAAAATGCATTGATTAATTTGCAAAATTCTTGTTGAATATTAAGATTCATATTTCTTTTATGTGAACACTTTTACATAATTTTTTTGACGGATTCTAAGCTCGAAGGTAAGTAAAAAAAAGGTATTTTTTCCCTATATTTTTAATTTTAGGGACAAAAAAGTTACATACATCCGCGGACATCCGGGCTTAATTTTACATATGTTATAGTCGCAAGTATACTCTAATAGTCGAAAGAAAAAACCATTGCGAATTCTTTGCACATCTATTTTTAATTTTTTTTTTTTTTGTAGATTTAGTTATCTCTACATATCAAATAGGATGTATGTACGTACCAGCTCCGACGAGATATTTGAACCTTTAAAGCTGATCTACAAACGGAAAAAGCAATTTCCTGGTACAGAGAACAAACACGTAGCCATAAAACACACAAATAAACGCGCAAGGTCAACAAGAGCACACCAAAAGCAAAAAGGCGAAGATCATTGACTTCAACCTGCCACAACCTACCGCACCAGTCACCAAGGCATAAAAACAGGTACATACAATGGATTGATGAAGATAAACCAAAACCAGGTTTCGGCAATACCAATGACGGCAACACTGCTCGTAGGTTTTTCGAAAATTCTGAGGCTAGTGCTGAGATTACGGGATTGGATGTAACGCTCATCAAAAGATTCGACACTCTCCTTCGCGCATTAGCATCTGGGTACAATATAAATAACCAAAGATTTGAAAAATTTGCGGTCGAGACTAAAAAACTATACATAGATCTCTATCCATGGTTTAATATGCCTGCTACAGTTCATAAAATCTTAGTGCATTGTACTGATATTATAAAATCAGCAATTTTACCTATTGGTCAACTTTCCGAGGAAGCACAGGAAGCCCGTAACAAAAATTTGAGACGATTCAGGGATTGTAACACACAAAAGCAGACGCGTGAAGCCACGAATGGAGATCTTATGAATATGTTGCTTATAACATCGGATCCTTTAGTTAACAGTTTTAGGGAGATACCTAAGAAAAAATTTAAAAGTCTGACTTCAGAAGTCTTAAATTTACTGTCCCCCGATAATGTTGAGGAGTCAATAAATACCCCAGTTGTTTCAAGCTTTGACAGTAGTGTTGCTGGTGTTCATGACTATTTCACAAGTGACTCATCCAATGAAAGTGATGATAGCGAATAATAACATAATTATAAAAGATAACCTACCCTATAACTTTTTGTTGGATCAGGTTTTATTCAATTTAAATCTATTGTCTTTTCTACTTTGTATGATACTTTACTTTTAAATTTTTGTATGTACATATGTACAGTCACTCACATAAATAAGTGGACACCCCTTTTTGGATAATTCTTACAATTTTCGCTTTCCCATAGGAAAATTTGTCACGATCTATAACAAAAACTAAATTATATTTAAAAAATTCGACGAATTTTCATAAAAAATTTAAATTTTTTTTCCGAATTTTTAGAATTTTTTAGAGTATTGAGATTTGTATTCCATTCACTTTAAGTACAATAAAGTAATATTCATAAGTCCTTTAAATTTTTTTGTATCTACGTCACTTATTCACATTAGTTACTGTATACGAAATAAGCAAATGTATGCATATGAAGTAAAATTTTGGAAAAAAATAAAAAAAAAGGACATATGGCTGAAAAAAATGACGTAGTTGTAATAAATGACTGCATATGAAACGGAAAATCTCATAAAATAATTTTGTCCAACTAGCTTGTTCTACACGAAACACTGTGGGGCGGTGCCAACTATTATGTAGAAAAGTAATTTATCTGAAATAAAATGTACAATTAAAGTTCACGGTGAGTATATAATGTTCGGTTATACCCGAACTTAGACACCTTTACACCTTGCAATTTGTGTACAGAGGCTGTATATATTTAGTTCTTGTCAATAATTTCAACCAAAATTTTGTTTCCATAGATAACTTGAAAACATCATCACATATAAATATCTGACGCTTAATAGCCCAAGCGATTTTGTTAGTTTCGTAACAAGTCACACTAGCTATTCCTGTTTCGTGAACACTGACGCCCCTCGAGGCCATCAAGGGAGATCGAGTCTTTCTCCAACTACTTCTTCCAACTCAGTGGTGGTCTCCCCTTTCCTCTGCTTCCAGCGAAGCCTTTTTGTTTTTTCGCTGTACTATATTTCCAGCCGCTAAAAGGTCATACAGCACATTTTCCAGAAAACTTTTCTCCCGAAAACTCCAAGAGCCATTTCATCCTCTCTCGACACCGCATATGATTCCTAGCCATACATTAATTCGCTTAATCTCGTCCAGTCTAATTGGGATGTCTACGGAGCAAGCTTCAAGGGATGCGCCCTTTTTAGCTAGTTCATCCGCTTTTTCATTCCCATCTATTCCCATATGCCTTGGGACCCAATATAGATGTATGCTTCTTCCTGTCCCGATTCTCTCCATAGACTGCTTACACTCTAACACGCATTTAGATGCTATGCTATGCGAGATTATTGCCTTAATTGCTGCTTGGCTGTCAATATAAAAGTTAACACGGTTGCATCTTAAGCTTTCTCATCTAGGGTTTCTACTACTATTTCCGCTTGGAAAACGCTACAGTAAACCGACAGCCTGTAGGATCTGTTTATTTCCGGATCAGCACAGTATACCGTAGACCCTACTCCTTCCACTACTTTGGAACCATCTGTGTACACATGTATCGCCTCGTCCCCCATTTGAGCACCCTTGCGCCAACCGTCCACCTCTATTGTGGCCTTAAGATCGCCCTCGAAGCGCAGATAGGGAATCAGGTAGTCTGTTCGTCTTGTTATTGATGACACTATACTACTATGGCCATATAGTCGGCGCTCAAGCTGCCCCGATGCACCGAGCCTGGTTGCAGTTGTTAACGCTATGTTCTTTGCTACCAGATCTATAGGTGGAATGTGCAGATTGGCATGAAGTGCAGCCGTCGAGGTGGTTTTCATGGCTCGAGTTATGCTAAGCATTGATAATCTGCATATCCCCCCTAATTTTTTGAGGTAGGTTGTTGTTGTGTGGCTTTCCACCAAACAAGAACTGCATAGTATAGAATATGGCTTACAATCGCTGTAAAAACCCAATGAGGAAGGGAGGGCGATAAGGCCCACTTACACCCCAGCATTCTTTTACATGCATAAAGTGCCGTTGAAGCCTTCTTCACCCTCTCCTCCACGTTGATCTCCGATAACAGCTTACTGTCTAGGATGATTCCTATATATTTTGTGCAAGGTTTCTCCTGTAGGGTCACCCCTCCTAACATATGCCTGATCCAATTTCGGACCTTGTACCTCTTTGTGAACAAGACCATATCCATCTTCTCCGCGTCGACTTTCAACCCGATATCTGATGCCCAGGTATGAATATCCAGAAGCGCCCGATCCATCAAAGAGCTAATTGTTAGAAGTCACTTTCTACTTATGACAATTGCAACGTCATCTGCGTAAGCCGTAAAATTTACGGGTCCCTCATCGAATCGCATGAGCAGTTGGTTGATGATCAGCGTCTACAACTGAGGTTATAGCACCCCTCCCTGTGGCGTGCCCATGTCCACTGATTTCATGCCCTCGTACAATCCTCATTGTGCTGTAATATTCCTGCAATTTAACATGCAGCCGATCCTTCTCGTTAAGGCTGGATTTAATCTCCGTTTATTGTGCAGAACCTCGTTTCCTCTATTTGGTCCGCCAACATCACACCCCAGCTGTCGCCTGTAGGTTAGAATGCCATAGATAGTGGTGGGCATTGAAATAGCCTAAATTAGTGCGATTATCGCCTGTGAGTAGTGCGCTGATGTCAGGGCAGTATCCACTGTGGCAACAGGTGATAGGATGGAAGTCGATGTTGATAATCTCTAAGTTTACATCGCCTTACCGGACAGATATGCCTTGACATTCCAGGAGACTGTTTCTGCGACCGATGTCGGGATTTGATTATATTGCACTGGTTGGTGGGAGATAAACGCGAGACCGCCTCCATTTCCGCTCTTGCGATCTTTTCTGCGCACATTAAAACCAGAGCTTTGCTGTGAGTGTGGTCCCTTGGATCGCAGCAATGCGGATGTTATGCCTATTCATGAAATCAACTAACTCCGTGATCTTCCCAGTCAACCAATTAGAGTTTGACTGCAGAATTCTGAAGTGCAACGGGGGAGACGTCGTTAGACTGGGGGTAAGTGACGGGTGACTACGCAAACGCAGCAAAACCATTTCTCTGGACCGGGGTCAGGTACAGGTCCCAAATTGGGTTCGAACCTTCCCGGAGCAGGAGAATATGGCGCAGTCCCGCTGCAAGGATCTGCTGGGAGGATGACAATTTTTTGGAGGGACGCAACAAGTTAAATGGGGGTTTCATTGAAATGACAGCCCCTGGTCGGGAAAATTTCCGAGTCGCTCCGATGCATAGAACCGGCTGCATAGGGTCATACTCTAGAATAGGGGTCGACTGCTAATACACGTCCAAAAATATCGGGAGAGGTGTCAAACGAAGCGTCTTGACATTAGTATTAATAATCCGAAGGTACAAATCTTAACTCGCTCAAAAGATATTAACGAAAAACTGAAAGTTAACCGCGGCATCAAAATTAAATCCGTGCAAAGTCCCTTTGTACACAAAATTTTTTTCAGCACACAACAACCTTACACCAAACACATAAAAATTGCCAATTTCAACTACAAAAACCTCCGGACAGAGATACAATTTTCCTCCTTCGGATTATTGTTGTCGAATTCAATCAATACGCGTTTATTGCCACCTCTCGACCCCTGTTCTAAACTTTTACACGAAAAAGAGTCAAATTGCACTTAAAAGCTATCGGAATTTATCTGAGCTATACCGATATAGTCAGAGCTTATGCTGCTAAAAAACAGGAATCGCCACGGGTAGGTGAGGTTGACAAGCGGGTTGGAGAAGCTATAAATTGCCCTGGCATCCACTTGAAATCGTTGTGTTACACAACCCGTCAAAATAATTGGGTGTTTTAGTTGCTTCTTACGACAGGCATACCTGCCGTGGGTATATTCTATGCCTCCCTAACGCGCATTATTCTTCCAACAAAAAAAACCAAAAACAATATTAAAACCGGTGTTAGTGTTGGAGCCAAATGGAGCTGGGCTTTAAAAGTATATATAAGCTTTCGTTTTACAAATTTGAGCTTAAAAGAGATTGCAGATTGATTCCAGAAGCTGCAGGTTTTATGATGCATGTTTGATTTATAAACAATATTTCCCCGGTAATAGGGAAATGGCCTATAATGGGATATTTATACGTCAACTTTGCTAGGGGCTTAAAGCCCATATAAAACAGCTGATCCAACCAATCTTATGGAAATCAATGTAGTTGGTCAATGGTGCCATAGCATAAGGCCCTAGCCATAACCATACCATAGCCAAACAATTGGTTTTTGGGTTTTCGCCATATCCATAACCTAAAAATATTTGAGTTGGTGAATTTATTAACTTTTTGTATATTTCGTTAATTGTTTTGGATACGTTTTGATTAAGACACTTATTATTATACCTTTCATGAAAATGAAATCGTATATTAATTTCGTCACGAAACCCAAAATTGTAAGTCCTTAAAGGAAAATAGATAGACCCACCATTAAGTATACCGAAATAATCACGATGAAGAGCTGAGTGATTTAGCCATGTCCGTCTGTCTGTTTGTATGCAAACTAGTCCCTCAGTTGTTGAGATAACTTGATAACATTTTGTGAGCGGGTGTATTTGGGTGTCCGATTAGACATTTGTCGGAACCGGCAGGATTGGACCACTATAGCATATATCCTCCATTCAACCGATTTTTCAGAAAATGAGGATTTTTGTCATATCTTACTCAATTTAACAGATTGAAGCTTCAAACTTCACCATATAATTTCGTATATTGCACATAAGAAACTTTGCGCAATTTCTGCCCCATTTTAACAGCTAGAAGCTTGAAATTCCACCAAATGCTTACGTATATAGCATATATTGTTGTCTGGAAAAATCATAGAGATCGGTGGTATATATATTATACACTTCATATAAACTGTCATTTTTGCCCCTTTTTTACGGTTAGAAGCTTCAAAATTCATCAAATTTCATCAAATAGTTACATTTACGTCATATGTTTTTGAAATACGTGATTCGTAGACATAGTTTTTACATGCAGATCACAAAAACGTGAAGCTTTGCATCCTCACACATAGTACCTACCTATTTTTTTTTTATATTTATCTTAAAAATCGTTTAGGTATGTAGATCTGTTCACTATATATTTCTTATCTTATACGTCCTATTATTCGGAGATTACGAACGGGATAAGATTATTGTTCAGCCCCATTCATGGAAGGTATGAAGTCTTCGGCACAGCCGAAGACAGTCCCGTTCTTACTTGTTTTTGGAATATGTTTGTAATTTCTTGCGTTTTCATCATTTTAATGAAATTTCACGATTTTTAGGCTAAGGCACCAATAACTGATGCCAATTGATATGGATAAGTAAAAATATGGTTATAACTATGTCAACTTTGCAAGGATCTGCTGGGAGGATGACAATTTTTGGGAGGGACGCAACAAGTTAAATGGGGGTTTCTTTGAAATGACAGCCCCTGGTCGGGAAAAATCTCGAGTCGCTCCGGTGCATAGAACCGGCTGCATTGGGAAGCGTTGAAAAAGGATACAAATTTTAACTTGTTCCACTACTAGCAGAATAATTTTCTTGATTCTGCTGAACCGGCCACCAATCTATGTTAGTAAAAGTGTCTAAGTTCGGGTGTAACCGAATATTATATACTCAGACTGAATTTCAATTGTACATTTCAGTTCAGATAAATTACTTTTCTACATAACACGTGGCACCGCCCGTTTAAAAAAAAATGTCTCGCCATTACCTCTTACAATAAAACTTGATAAGTGAAATATCATTGATTCAATTCTATTTTTTGCTAAGATATAGCTTATTATTTTCGTCTACGACCCTTTTAAAAATCTTGGATATAAAAGTGGGCGTGGTCTTTAACCGATTTCGTTAATTTTTCTTTAAAGGATTCCTTATAGTAAAGGCAAGCTCTCTGCCGAATTTTGTTACGATAGGTTTAACAATTTTTGATTTATGATTAATGATATTTGTAAAATTGATTTTATCATAAGTGGGCGGTGCCACGCCCATTTTAAAAAATGTTGTTCAAATTTTTATCAAGAGTCTAAATATCATCAGTCTATACATCAAATTTCAACATTCTAGGTGTATTATTTACTAAATAATCAGGTTTTTTGTGTTTTCCAAAATGTTATATATATAAAAAGTTGGCGTGGTTATCATCCGATTTCGCTCATTTTCAATACCAATCTATTGTGGGCCCAGATAAGCTCGTGTGCCAAGTTTGGTGAAGATATCTCCATATTTACTCAAGTTATCGTGTTAACGGTCAGACGGACGGACGGGCGTACGGACGTACGGACGAACGGACATGGCTCAATCAAATTTTTTTCGATACTGATGATTTTGATATATGGAAGTCTATATCTATCTCAATTCCTTTATACCTGTACAACCAACCGTTATCCAATCAAAGTTAATATACTCTGTGTGCAAAGCACGCTGAGTATAAAAATACTTGATATAGTAAACAAACTGTATCATTGCGGATACGTGGTACACTATGAGCGGTGTTAAAGAAAAACATATGTAGCTAATAGCTACTAGCTATAAACATAAAAAACGATAACAAGCAAACAAGCAATATGCATACGAGTACTAAAAAATAAACAGACATATGAGTAACACAATGAAAAACACGTTATAAAAATGAAAAATACAGAAATGTCTAGACAAACGACTTGTTGCTTCTGTGGGGCAACCATCTACCTTCTTATAATTCAAGAAAATAGCAAGTTTAGTTAACCATTTTAAACTGTGACATAAGTACTTAAAATTATTTAAGAAAAAATAAGCTTCAATATGGCAGGCAGCTCAAATTTTATCACCTTCTTCATACTAAGCATCAGTGTATGTGTTAAACAATGTTTGTGTGCTAACTTTCTTGTGGGACGCCACTTTCAGGTAATAATCAATGAAATATGTTGCATTGAGACTTTGGTAAAAGTCTAGAACAGAGGTCGACTGCTAATACGCGTCATAAAATATAGAGAGAGGTGTCAATAGACGCGCATTGACCTCGACAACAATATAGACTTTTACCGTTTAAATTAGGACACTCACTAACTAAAATATTTACTTAAAGGTGACGCACCCTGTTGATGACCTATCGGAAAAACAATTGTCAAAATATGGAAAACTTGAAAACATGACCCATTTACGTGATGCAGTGAAAAATATACTTATACCACGTGTGGCTGGTACAAAGGGACATGTGCGAGTACGCGACTACATTAGTCATAGTATACAAGACATGGGATGGTCTTTTGAGTGGGATGAATTTTATCAGTGTCCGGCTATTTTAGGCATTGTACATTTTCATACCATAATTGCAACACTCAAACCACATGCGGATCGGTATCTAGTGCTAACCTGCCACTATGATAGCCGCTTTGGAGAACATACTACATTTCTTGGCGCTATACACGCAGTACCATGCGCTATGCTACTTAATATCGCGAAAGTTTTACAAAATGAGCTTCAACAGTTTCGTAGAAAAGAACTCAGTTTAATGTTTATTTTCTTTGATGGACACGAGCCTCCACAGTTCTATGACGGGGACCGTTTCCCTTTTGGGGCGCGTAATTTAGCTAGGCGTTGGGCAGAGTATGGTACTTTGAATAAATTGGATATGTTAATATCATTGGATATGATTGGTTTAGACGATACGACATTTCGTAGTTTCTTTGCAAATACTAATGAATGGTTTGATCGTTTTACAGCACTGGAAGAGCGTTTGTCATTTGCCAATAAGTTATATCGTTGCAGAAAACCAAAGCACTACTTTGAACCTGATCCACTACATGATTATTTTTTTAAGGGTGATCATACGCCATTCAAAGAACAGAGCGTACCAATATTGCATCTAACACCAGAGCGACACCCAAGGGTATGGCACACTAAAGAAGATAACGAGTCAAAAATTGATTACGAAGCTACGGAAGATATATCGCGTATAATACGTTTATTTATAATGGAATACCTGCTCAGCGGTATAAATAAAAAAAATAAATGTAAGGCGCGATAACCTCCGAAGAGATCTAAGGCCGAGCTTCTCTTCCAATTTGCGTCGTGCTCCTCTTGATTTTTCCCTACAAATTGGCCGGACGGGACCTACATGTTTTATGCCGACTCCGAACGGCATCTGCAAGGCAGATGAGTTTTCACTGAGAGCTTTTCATGGCAGAAATACAATCGGAGCGCTTGCCAGACACTGCCGAGGGGCGACCCCGCTTAGAAAAATTTCTTCTAATTGAAAAATCTTATTTCTAAAATTTTGATGTTGCTTTGCCCGGGAGTTGAACCCAGGGCATACGGTGTGATAGGCGGAGCACGCTACCATCACACCACGGTGGCCGCCCAGCGGTATAAATAGATGAATGTATAATTTACAGAACGAACAGTAAAGGTGTATACATTTTTTTAAAATAACATTTCCATATAGGTAGTGGCGTCATGCTGAGCGTACCATATCGAAGATCCGTTGTCGGTTCAAGTGACGGGACAACTTACATCAAACAGCAAAAAAATAGGGAACAATCTCCTAAGGATATATATATCGAGGGGGGGGGGGGGTGCTTGACCTAGAATATTGGACGTGGTCATATTAAGCGTGCTTGTTACCGGAACGTAACCGATCCATATCCTGCAAAGGACGCTTTGTTAGAGGCGTTGGTTCCACATTACAATTAAAGAGATGGTTGGTGTCATGTGGGGACACATTACAAGCGGGGCATACATTTTGTATGTCGGGGTTGATCCTGGATAAGTAAGAGTTTAACCTGTTACAGTATCCAGATCTAAGTTGAGCTAGAGTGAGTCGCGTTTCCCTGGGGAGTATTTGTTCCTCTTGCGCTAGTTTAGGGAACTGTTCTTTGAGTACTGGATTCACAGGGCAATTCCCGGCATAAAGGTCCGACGCCTGTTTGTGGAGTTCACTGAGGACCTGCTTGTGTTTTTTGGCTTCATACGGCTGAGTTCTCAGGCGCCGTATTTCCTCATAATGCTTACGGAGATGACTCCTTTTTGTTGGTTCATCAATCAGAAGTCTGTTGGGATGCCCAGGTTTCTGGGTATTCAACAGGAACTGTTTTGTTAGCATCTCATTTCTCTCCCTGATGGGGAGTATTCTCGCCTCATTATGTATGATGGTGTTCTGGGGACATAAGAAGACAGCCCGTGGCGGTTCTGAGAGCAATAATTTGGCAGGCCTGTAGCTTCTTCCAGTGAGTAGTTTTTATGCTTGGCGACCATATAGGGGACGCGTAGCATGCAATCGGCTGGCCAATTGCTTTGTAAGTGGTAATGAGCGTTTTTTTGTCTTTTATCCAAGTACTGCCAGCAAGAGATTTGAGGATTTTATTACGGCTCTGAATTTTCGGTACAATTGCGGCTGCATGCTCACCAAAATGTAGATCCTGATCAAAGGTCACACCCAGGATTTTGGGGTGTAGGACAGTCGGTAGTGCAGTGCCATCGACATGGATTTTCAAAATGGTTGACATTTGGAAAGTCCATGTTGCAAATAAGGTCGCGGAGGATTTAGTCGGTGATAAAAAACTGGAGAGATCAGGGAGGTTGCCGTTTATTCTGTTGCAAAGCTCATCGATCTGTGGGCCTGGGCCTGTGGCCATTATTGTGCAGTCATCGGCGTAGGAAACAATAGTAACTCCTTCTGTTGGCAAAGGTAGCTTTGATATGTAGAAGTTAAACAAAAGTGGGGATAGGACACCACCCTGTGGCACTCCTTGTTTAATTCTTCTTGGTTTTGATGTTTCGTTTCCCAGATAATTTGCGGTCCACCTTTTAAGACATGGGGGAAGGGTAGACCCTTCCAGGTCTTGCAGTAACGTGCCATGGTTAACCGTATCAAAAGCTTTTGATAGGTCTAGCGCAACGAGTAATATTCTATGGTGGGGGTTTTGATTTAAACAGCAATTTATCTGGGTGATAATGGCATTTAGCGCGGTATGGTGCCATGGAGTTTTCTAAAGCCATTATGATGACAGGCTAGCTGCAAATTTGCTTTGAATTAGGGGAGCAAAATGGCTTCAAGCGTCTTGGCTACTGGCGATAGGAGAGATATCAGGCGATATGACTCTCCTATGTATGTTAGCTGATTTCCCAGGCTTTAGTAGCGGGACCACCTTGGCCATTTTCCATTTTTCGGGAATGACAAAAGTGGACAGAGACAGGTTGAAGACATGTGCTAAATTTTTGAAATCCTGTTTCCCAAGGCTTTTAAGCATCGGCATGGCTATGCCGTCTGGGCCCACTGCTTTGGACGGTTTAGCATGACCGATGGTGTCCTCAACCTCTTTAGCGGTGATGGTAATTGGAGACGCGCTGAATTTATGTTTATGTGCGTGTCTGTTGGCCCTCCGTCTATCTTTGTCGACCGTAGAATGCATTATATATTGTCGGCAGAAAGCACTCGCGCACTTTTTCGCATCCGACAGCACTTTATCGCCAAAGGCGATGGAAATTTTTTCATTGTGCTTAGACGAATTCGATAGGGACTTTACGGTGGACCAAAGCTTACCTACAGAGGTGACAACCGCTTAGGTGCTGCTCCCATTTCGCCCGCTTGTGTTCATCCACAAGCAATCTGATGTGTTGGTTTATATCCCTTATTTGGGGGTCGCTGGGATCGAGCTGTCGTATAAGGTCACGTTCTCTAGCTAAATTGGCGGCCCCCGCCGGAAAGTGGGGCCGAATTTCGGCAATTCTACCGGCGGGAATGAAGCGAGCCGAGGCGGATTCAATGACCTTGCGGAAAGCACGCTCCCCTTGGCGGGCATTAGTCGGGATAGGGAGGGCAGGAAAGCGGTTGTTTGTAAAGGATTTATATTCGTCCCACTTTCCTTTTTTAAAGTTTATGAAAATGCGTTTTTCTGTGAAGATGAAGTCGGTGGTACGCTCGAGCGAAATAAGTATAGGCAGGTGGTCGGATGCCAATGTTACCATCAGCTGCCAATTGACGCAGTTTACGAGTCCTGCGATCACGATTTATATATCTGGCGAACTGTGACAGCTCCCCACCATACGAGTGGGGGTGTCTCCGTTTATTCTGCAGAACGTCGTTTCTTCTATTTGATCCGCCAACATCTCACCCCTACTATCTGCCCGCAAGTTTGAATGCCATAGATCGTGATGGGCATTGAAATCGCCTAAGATAATGCGATTATTGCCAGTGAGTAAGGCGCTGATATTTGAAATTTTGTTACAAGCAAATCATAAGAAGAAGAATTTGACATTTGCTTTGGCTAAGGGTGTTCACTTTGCAAGTGAAATTATTTTTCCCACTGGTTGCTACTTTTTCTAACATTTTTCGCATTTAAAACAGCAATAGCACAATTGTTGTACACTCAGAGAAAAACGCCGTTCTAAAATCCAGCACCACCGGACTAAATTCAAGCTTTTCATGTTCTTACTTTTTTGTTCTTGAAAAACGAACGACCTGTTCTCAAAACAACAACCTTGTTCTTGAACTGACAACCATTTGCTTGAAAAGAGTACGGCTGGTCTTAAAATATGAACAAATGTTCTATTAATGATAACAATGTTCTTAAATTAAGTACAAGAAAAAAAACGTGACAATTCGTGGGCACTAAAATGTTAAATATAATATTTGGCACAAACTATCAAGCAGTTGTAGTGGCCGAGTTCGATCACCGTCGAACTCTGAAGTGTTTTAAAACAATTTTTTTATATTCTATTTTCTAACTCTTATTTTTCGTTCAGTTCCATTCACATATGCACAGGTAATTCTCAAAGTTGTTATGAAATGTTTTAAATATATATTCAGATTGCATCAACAAATGAGAAGAACTTTTGATAAGAGAAATATACGAAAAAATGCAATTATGCGTTTTTTCGAACCTTTTGGATTTTAATAATAATTTTTTGTTATTAATATTTTTTATTAATGACAAAAAAATTATTTATTAATAAAAAATAAATAAATATATGGTACCTTCCCACTCCCACCAATGTTCAAGCACAAACCGTTCTTGAATTGAGACCGAAAACTGTTAAATCTACCACAAACCGTTCTCGAAGCCTGAGAACGAAAAACCCAAATAGTGCTTATAACCACGCCCACTTTTTCGAGATCGAAAATTTCGAAAAACTGAAAAAATGCGATAATTCATTACCAAGGGCAGATAAAGCGATGGCAGATGGGTTGACCTTATGACGCAGAATAGAGAATTAGGAAAATTTTGGACAATGAGCGCGGCACCGTCCACTTTTAAAAGAAGGTAATTTAAAAGTATTGCAAGCTGTAATATGACAATTGTTGAAGATATCATGATGAAATTTGGCAGGAACGTTGCTATTACTATATGTGTTCCATATAAAAATTAGCAAAATCGGGGGACGAACGCGCCCACTTAAAAAAAATGTAAAAGTCAAATTTTACGTAACAAAAAATTTTATATCTTTACAGTACATAAGTAAATTACGTCAAAATTCAACTCCAGTAATGGTGCAATAAAATACAAAAATAAAAGAAAATTTCAAAATGGGAGTGACTCCGCCCTTTTTCATTTAATTTGTCTAATACTTTTAATGCCATAAGTCAAACTAAAATTTACCAATAGTTGTGAAATTTGGTAAGAGCATAGCTTCTATGACGATAACTCTTTGTGAAAATGGCCGAAATCGGTTGAAGCCGCGCCCAGTTTTTATACACAGTCGACCGTCTGTCCTTCCGCTCGGCCGTTAACACGATAACTTGAGCAAAGATCGATATATCTCTAACTTGCACAAAATCCATTGCAGAACCCTTAGCTCATCTCTTTCAAAATTGCTTGAACAGCGGAATTTTTTTGGACTCGTGGAAATTATGCTCCATAACTCCCATATTTAAGTCTGGTAACCGCAATGACATTTGCTACTACAGACCGATTGTTAAACAGAGTACTCTGGCAGAAATATTCGACCACGTACTTCAACGTAAATTGTTCGATTACGTAGGCAAGGCTATAGTGGAGTGTCAGCATGGATTTTTCCCAGGTAGGTCTACTTCCACAAATTTAGCTTTAGTTACTAATCAAATTGTGTGTGCTTTAGAGAACTCTGAGCAACTTGACGTCATATACACTGACTTCTCGAAAGCATTCGACAAGGTTGATCATACTATCCTAGTACGCAAGTTAGCCAAGTATGGAATAAATGGAAGCTTGTTGAAATTCTTCACGAGTTTTCTATCGAACAGAAAGCTCTATGTGGCAATTGAAGCCGACAAGTCATCTCTACATATAAACGCCTGGTCAGGTATTCAGCAGGGTACCCATTGTGGCCCTCTATTATTCTTAATTTTCATAAATGATTTGCCCCAAAAATTCAAATTCGCAAAATGTTTGATGTTTGCGGACGATGTCAAACTATTTCCAACGATCCGTAATAGCTCTGACTGCACTAACTTGCAATCTGATCTAGACTCTTTTTCAGGGTGGGTGCGCAGACAATAATTTATTTTTAAATACAAACAAATGCTGCGTTGTGTCTTATTCCAAAAAGACAACTGCGACATATTTTAACTACAAACTAAATGCTAACTCTTAATCGTTGTCAAGAGATTAAAGATTTGGGTATCATTTTTGACTCCAAACCTCTTTTTCCATTCATATTGACTTCATTGTTGCAAAGCCCTTTGCAATGGTTGGGTTCGTTAGACAAAACACCAGTGACTCTAAGGACCCTATGACGTTGAAGGCACTTTATATCTCCTTGGTCAGAAGTCGCCTTGAATATTGTTCAATAATATGGAATCCTTTTTATGAATCTAACTCCTATAAAATTGAAAGAGTTCAAAAAGTTTTTACGAGAATTGCTTTATGGATGCTTCACTGGCCAGACGGTCTCCCATCGTATACCAGCAGGCGCAAATTGCTTGGTCTTCAGGCTTTGCACGACAGAAGAACTTGTATCTCACTAATGCTTGCCTATAATGTAATAAACTTGAGCATAAATTGCTCCGATTTATCTAATTTGTGCATTCTATATATTCCACTGCGTGATCTTCGGCATAATAGATTATTCATCGAAATAACTCATAAAACGAATTACGCTACGAATGAACCTATAACTAGGACTATACATCTCGCAAATCGATTCAGTAATGTTCTTAATTTTAATAACAGCTTATATAAGTTTAAGCTTAAATTGTTTTCTATTTTTAACTAGTCTGTAAGAAAGCATGTACTTTTAGACTGAATGTATTAAATAAATAAAAAAATAAACTTAGTTCACGTACTTATCTGAACTCACTTTATCTTGGTATTAAAAATGGGCGAAATCCGACCATGACCACTCCCATTTTTTTGATATCGAAAATTTCGAAAAATGCAAAAATGGAATCTTGGCAGGAATACTGTTCGTGTTATTACATATATAAAAAAATTAGCGGTACCCGACCGATGGTGTTCTGGGTCACCCTGGTCCACATTTTGGTCAATATCTCGAAAACACCTTCATATATACAACTAAGGGCCACTCCCTTTTAAACCTCTCATTAATACATTCAATTTGATATCCATATCGTACAAACACATTATAGAGTCACCGCTGGTCCACCTTTGTGACGATATCTCGAAAAGGCGTCCACCTATGGAACTAAGGATTACTCCCTTTTAAAATACTCATTAACACCTTTCATTTGATACCCATATCGTAAACAAATTCTAAAGTCACCCCTAGGTTCATTTTCCTACGTGGTGATTTTTTTATTTTTTCTTCAAAGGTCTCAGCTGAGTATATAATGTTCGGTTACACCCAAACTTAGCCTTCCTTACTTGTTTTTTAATCGAAGATGAGATAAGGCGGCTTTGGGAGTATCGAGAGATAAGTTGTTCGTAAGGTAAATGAACCTCTATGTGTGGGATTCCGCGTGTATTTGGAAGCAGAGAAAGGGGAATGCATGTACTGTATTCTTATTGTAGGCTTATGTTAGTTACAACCACTTTCCGTTGTCTGCTGAATAAAGCTGGTGCTTAGGAGGGCGCCGCCTCCAGATCGTAGCATTCCTGGTACTTGCAAAAAGCGATTTACGTGGCGGTCGTCTTCGTCCCACGACCATTTAAAATAGATTAGATAAAATTATTTATTTATTACGGCCAGAAGCCTAATTCGTAAATTCGAAAAGATTACAGTTTTTATCTTATAGCTAAGGTTTTACAATATTCATATAATTTTGTTTTAAATACTGTTATTTGATTGCAACTTTTTATATCCATAGGCAGATCATTGTAACTTTTCAGACCCTTGTAGAAAATGTTCTGTTGATCAATTTCAGTTCTAAAAAACGGCAATTTGAAATTACGTTTGCTCCTCGTATTTATGTTGTGAGTTTGCTCAACTAATGCTATATTTTTATTTAAATACTCAGGTACATTTCCATGTTTGATATTAAATATGAATTTCATGGAGTGGAAAAAAATCTTTTGTTTCACACTTAACACGAACTTGGTCAACTTTTTATGTAAATTTCTTTATTCGAAAAATTAAAAGGAGAAAACACGTCGGAAGCCAAAAATGTAAAATTAATTGTCTCTATCCGATTTTCAATTGCGTGACGTGGGCCGCAGTTGTATTTGGCATGCGCGTTGCCAACTGCCCGCGCCTGTCAAATACAACTAAAGCTCCACGCACATAAACTACATTATAACATATTGCCTTATTATGTCCTTACACTTAGGCCTCACAGCTTAAATGAAGTCCAACAATATTAGCTTCTCTGGATTTCAAGAAGATAAAATACTGCACAAATCCTAGGCAGAAGTGCGCTGAGCCTTCTTCAAAGTTCGAAAGCTTGTTCTGGTTCATTGTCGGATATAATAGCTATCGTCCGGTGGCAAAATCCTGAGCCAGATAAATAGTTTTGCATCTAAATGCAACAACAACGATTTGAGCCAGATAAATCCAGATAGAAGTCTGGTTCAATTTGTGAGCCAGATAATTTGTTAATTACTTCTTTTTCGGTTGGCAACGCGGCCGTTAATATACCCTCCTTTTTCAAAAATAGATGTCGCTGCTTAGCCTATGATTTAAATGAAAAACAGCGGCGACATCTGCCTATCACATTTCACGTGTGCGAAAATTTCACGACATCTGCTTCTCAAGTCTCTCAATGATCCAGAGCATTCCCGTGAGAATTGAGCGTGAGCCGGAGCTGTAAAACTCACTGAAAGACGGCAAATGTAGTCACCGCTTACACAGATATCTGCAATCTATTGCATCCTTCGATTATTTCAAACTTGAGTCCTTAAGAGTCAGCAAACTTCCATATTATATGCTAAAATTATTGGGACGTGATTATAATAATTTTCATTGAATTATAATTAAACAAAACTCCGTAATTAAAATACAACAGCAAAGCAAATGATATGCAGCTGAGACGCATGACCTTTTGTTGTCCTTCAAAAAAAAAAAGGAGACTACTTCTTATGAAAATTCTTCGTTCACCGCAAATTTACACGTTTTCTCACGGACAATTTCTTTATAAAATTATGGAACAATGGAATTCTGCGTAGCAATTGTGGGCTCATAATTGTGCTCACGCTTCCAAATCAAATGGGTAGAAAATTTTCTATTGTCTGCTTGAAAAGGAAGAATCGAAAAGGTAAGGTGGTAAGTTAAGTTGGTAATGTGTAGGGAAGATTTCAATGTTGGTACCTGAGTTTGATGTTAGTTTTGTTCATTTGTGTTGCAAATTTTGAAGTAAAGACACAAACGTACAAAGGCACAAATAAAAATAAATGTACGCACAAATTATGACAATAAACAAGGACGCAGTAATGCTGATGAAGAAATGAGCTGCATTAAGGTTTTTCGAATGGAAAAAAGAAACTGCAAGTGGTGCATAGAAATACAAAATTCACGACTGCTAACAATAATCCATAGAAGTTGATGCATGCGCATTTGTAATTTATGCCATCCCACACAGCTGGACTCTCTGGCTACGTACTCGATGGCACAGCAAACCCAGCATCATCAATTCACACTACAATCTCTATTTGCCCTTTTAAAGATCTGCTGCTCAGTTGCAACAGATACTCGCAACTTTTTCATTCCAGCCAATGTGTCTGGCTGTGCGTCTATTGTAGTGATTTTTATGGCAAAATTCATGTTGATCTCTTCATTATGCTGCATAATATTTCAATTTGCAACAAACTAACAATGCAATTTCTAAGCAAAGTCTGTCTAGAAATAGAAATCAAAGAAGAATGTAAAGATAAAGTTAGCATTATCACTTCTGCTTGATGAAAAAGCAAATGTCGCAAGATATGAAGGTCGTTAGCAAAAAGGCTTCTTCAGCACAAGTAGCTCATATACCCAGATGTGCATAGTGAAAAATATCGGAAATCCCCTTTAGCTTAACTATGTATCTGTCAGATTGTTAATTTCCTAATTGCTAATACCCGCACTGCTCGTCAGTCTATAATCCCGCGGTTGTCCATAGATTTGTGCACCTACTGGATTTACCCTTCTTTCTCTTCTTCTCTTACTCTGCCTCTATCTTTATTGTTATACTTTTAATCTTATTCTTAAGGTTTCTTTTCTTCGTCTCAGTCAAATTATATTTGTTTTTTCCTCTTTCCATTTTCCTCTCCACCACTTATATATAGTTATACTTTTCTTCTTACTGCTCCCCTTATTTTTTTTAGGTTCCCTGTCCTTTATCTTCTTAGTTTTCCTTTCTCTCATGCTCTACCTTGTTATTTCTAGCTTTACTTTCCGCTCTTGCTCTTCCTCTTTCCACAACCCTCTTTCCTTCTCCAATGCCTGTATAGGCCAGCGGCAACTACCCCAAAAATGACATAGGAGTGACCAGATCATTCCTAGTCGCTAACAATAGCCTACCTTTATGTTTTCGAGGATGCTGAATCCGAATCTGAAATTTATTTTAGATATTGAAAATTAAAAACTTTGTCACACAACCTTTGAAAAGTATGCGGCGAGTCGTATTAGCAGAAAATTTTTTTTCCAAAATTTCCCTACTAATCGAAAATGCTTTAGAAATTTGGAACAACCTTTGCTAGTTTACGAATATGTTCACAAATATGCCATACAATTTTCAAAGAAAAATATTCATAATTGGTTGTGCGACAGCGAGTTGAACACGAAAAATCATGAAAAATAATTTGGCTCATTTTTAACGTAATTGTCGATTTTGACAATGTTCCCCCAATTTTAGGATAAAACAAGTTTCAGATTCGGATTCAGCATCCTCGAAAACATAAAAGATGGCTATTATTAGCGATTAGGAGTGATCTGGTCACTCTTTCGTGTTTCTAAGCGACTTTCTGGGGGTTTGCCGCTGGCCTACTATTTCTGTCTTTATCTTTTTATCTGCTCTTAACTCTTCCACTCCTCCTCGAGTTTGCTTTTTCTAACCCTTCACTTCCGGTTTATCTGCCTTTCCTTTTTCCTCTCGGCAAAATTGTTTTCTCTTTCCGTCAGCCTCTACCTTTTATTTATAGTTCTACATTTCTTCTTACTGTTCTAACAATTTTTTTCTTTTTCCTCTGCTTAATGCCTTAACCCCCCTCTCTTTCTCCCCTTCCGAGCATTCTCCTGTTGACTCTTTCTATCTTTTAATCTGCCTATTCCTTTTTGTTTCCTTTCCCCTATCCTTTTTCTTCCCCCTTTTTATATTATTTTCCCTCCTCATTGTTCCTCCCTTTGGCTTTTCGTGCCGCGCCCTATATTTGTATCCTCTTCCTATCTCCTTGCTCACCAAATTTCCCTCTTTTTTCTTCTCTCTGTCGCTTTCCGGTTTATAACACAATTTCTTTCTTTCCGCATTTCCGTATATTCTTTTTCCCCGTCCTTGTTTCTTTCCATCCTCCATCACTTTGTTCTCCTCTCATTCACCACATCTTTCTCTATCAATTTTTACCACTTTTCGCCAACTCTTTTTCCCTTCCCTTCCTGTTTATCATACTACTTTTTTTGCTCTCTAGCATTAACTTTTATGGCGCTCTTCACCCGACGAATGCCTCCATTTAGTATCCGAAAAAAAAAAAACAATTTATTCTAAAATTATGACGAAGCAAAGTATTAGTGGCGTACAATTTGTATTAACAAGGCCCAACCTCCCGACGGAAAGGAAGTTGGTGTTAAAGATTATGAAACCTTGCAACACTAGCGCGAGTCAAAAAACATAAGGATTGTCGGATAATATACGAATGATGGTGGATATGAACCTGTACCTATACATTTATCAAAGGCTGTAGATTTATTGGAAAATTATGTCGGATATTAACTTAATCAAGAAGCATAAATGCCTTAAAGGTTGGAGAAATATTTTTTCCATGTTTTTTGTGAGAGCGCGAAACGCTGAATCGACCTGCCGACCCTGGAGTGAAGTTATAAAACAAAATTGGGTTATCAACACCAGCAGCTGGGTATAAAATGATTCAAATGAACTTCACTAAACGATGTGATGATCTCTTAATCGCATCTAAATATATGTAGATATTTGATGTCTACAAACATATGAATTCGTGTAAACTAGACCGTATCAAAAAAAAAAAAAAAAGTTCGCCGTACACAATATGAAAGAATTCAGCAAGACAAACCAAAAATATTTCGAAAGTTTTTGTTCGATGCTTAACTATAATACATCAATATTACATAAATATTAAAAACAATTTGTCCTTTAAATCCTATATGAGAGTTTATGTTGTTTTAACATTACGGAGTTCTTCTAATAATTTTTTTTAATATTTCCATTGCTGACTATTTTTCTTCGACTAGCTTTACTTAGTCCCATTTTTCACAGGCTATTATGTGAGTGTGCAGGTAAAACACTGTCGGCAAACTCTGCCTAAATAATTTAATATATCATGCAATTTCCTCAATAAAGCTTTTATCTAGAACTAAATTAGCGGTCAATGACTTCTTTTAGGTTATATTATAAAGATATCACTTAACAGCACTATATAAAATATCTTGCTTCACATTAAAGCAACCAACGAATTTATGTAAATCCGCCTTTGTGCTTAGAAACTTTAAAACCTGTTTTACTTTAAATAATCTTCCGAGCAGGACCTATCTGGCGCCACTTTAAAAAGCATAGATCTTTATGAAAATAGATTCTCACGTTAAACTTTATAGACTTTGATAACTAAATTGGTGATCGAAAATTAAGTTTCAATATTTTGCCCACTTATTCCTGGGACCGAAGCATACAATAAATGCTAGGATAATAGAGAGGTCATACGTTGATCGCAAAAACATGTTGCGTTGACTTCAAAACATTGATTTTCTCGAATTTTTTTATGCTGACTTGTGTTTTTCTCACTTCAATTGAAAAATTCAGGAATACCTGGGTAAAATATAAGAACGCAATTTCGGATAACACTGTATACAGCTTCTTCGCTCTACTTTTTCCGGGTCTATGTAGAGCATCATTGCTGGGTTAGAGCATCATCATGGGTTTTCGTTTCAGTATGAGCCTGTTTATATCGCCGGTTTCCACTTTCATTACTAGGTGTATGGACTAAACAAGCTCTTATCTTTGTATCGATAAGAAAATTATGAAAGCGAAAGTTTATTGAACTCCGACATAAAATTATGATAACTTGGAAATGTGATCAGGGGGGAAAATACTTTTATTTTGCATTTTTTTTATACCGTCTAATGTAGATGCCGCCTAAAGAAGTGCAATAATTTTCTAAAGAAAATCAAAAAATTTGTCGTCGTCTTCCTCAAACACCCTCTTATACCACGCAGCGCAAGCCCTTGCAGTGTGGCTCAGTATGAGTTTTAAGTTATTCGCTAACTTCTCTACTACCCAGTACTTAAGTCATTTAAGAATTTTGCAGAAAAATGATTATTCTCTAAATTACAATTGATTTTTATTTCAACACATTTACAGCACAAGTTTTTCGCTTAAGCAACATTTTTTTTGTTGTTGCTTCTCTTATTGTTAAAACTCAATCATTGTCCTGCTGACAGCAGCAGGAAATACAAATCTCAAGTGTGTCTTACAAATTTTTTGCAGGCTAAAAATAAACATTTATGAAATTGTTTTTCTTTCTTAAAATCTTTTTTTTCCTCTTTTACATTTTTGATCACTAAATTTTAGTAGTCGACTTCCTGTAGTTATTTTGTGCAGTTTACACTTGTTTGTTTATTTTATTATTCTTTGACACGTATTCGTTTAGTATTGTGAATATTCTCTTGCGCAGGACATGACGCACACAATTAATATTGGAAAAATCAATTCATTAAAAAATTTTGTTAATCCCTGCGAGTGCCAACACATTTCTTTGAAATATTTTTACAGCTTTCTTTATAAATTTTTATGTTTTATATGACAAATGGAGTACAATTTTTGGTCACAGCCATAAAATTTGTTGTATTATGCCGAATAAGTAAATAAACAAGTTGTCCAAGTGTTTACATTGATATTTCACTGGCGAATATTTGTTCAAGAATTAATTGTTTATATGTATATTTTTTATTAGCTTAAAACTGGAAAAAATTCTTGTTTAACAGTTTATTCAGGTATATTTTTTATTTCTTTTTCCGAAAAATATGAGCTACTGTTTTAAGTAAACAAGCAGTTGGAGCACAAAAAAAAATGAAGGTAGTAAAATCAACAAATCACGTTTGTTATTCCTGAATTAAGAGTATTTAAAATTGATTAATTGATTTTCAAATTTATAGCATTTTGGTTAATGCATCATAGTGTTTAATCAAGAGAACAAGATTGTAAAGTTATTTCACAGAAGAAAAACTGTCTGTGAAAATTACAGATTCCCAATCAATCTAACTAATTTTCCAGTAAAACTACTGAATTCGTAGGTCGTTTCAAAAACGATTAACTGTCATTATTGTGGCGAATATTAACATTTCTAACATCACTATGCTGATAGTAAATAAACACAACGACAGCAAGCCATTTACAGACATACATAGAAGGCAACGAAGAATTTTCCACACACATAAGCAGCATTTTGAAGCGAAGAAATTTTTTCACATACACATATATTGTCAGCTGATAAGAGCGAAGAAGAAAGTGAAACAATCACACATCATGTTATCATCAGCTAAGAGCAGAAGCTGTTATTCACACATATACACGCATATAGCTGGAATAAGAACATAAACTACAGATATAACCAAGTATGCGATACAACTGTTCAAGAAGACATGCTCGTGAAAAGTTTAGGCCTTAGGAGAAATAAGTGAACGAGGCAAACTGAGATTATAAAAGCAGCGCGATGCAAGCGATAATCGATCAATTGATTTTAACAAGCTTTAGTGAAGTGCGCGTTAATTGTAATTGTGAAGTACTACTCCCAAAGTAATCTATAATATAGATTATATTATAAGGAACGTTTTGTTATACAGAATATTTGGGTTATTTATTCGACATTTCAGGGATTCGAAAGTTAACAGAAGCTGCAAAATAATCAGGAATTTTTCAAAATTCGTTACAATATTATTCCTCAGTAATTTTAAAGAAAAACTTATTCTTACGGCGCTCACTATCATGCTCTTATGACTATTGCGCCATTGGAATCTCTGTAAGAGCCAATGATATATTTTAAGATTTTTCATTCGTTGATTTGCGATGCATAAAAATTAACAGAAATATCGGTTGATTTGACCAGTTTTCTCCTTCAGTGAGGTTATTTCTTTTTCAAAACTTAACAATTCTCCTTTTTTAATGAGAGTATCATGGTCTTTCATTTTGAGTTCTTATCAAATATTAACCAACATTTTGGATCAAAAAAACCGATGTTCCAGCAACGAACCGACTCTTTCACACAGGCAACAGTTCCGTGGCCTACAAAAACAGCTAGCTTTGGACTACAGAATAACAAAATATCAGAACCCCAATTCTTACAGACTGGACATCGTTTCCAGAAGGTCGTATGCAGGAACTTGAAAAATATCTCAAAAATGCTCACAAGTTGATGACAAATATTTCCATGGAACATATACATATTCCGAAAACGAGTCATCTTCTATCAGTGAGTTATGCTCACGTTCGAAGTCGACGAGCAGTAGATATGATCACAGAGTCTTGTAACGCTGCATTTAGCGCCTCCTCTCCTGTTTCTCGGCAATGGAAAAAAACGGAAACCGTCATGGTCGAGCTCTGATATTCTCTCGCTCAGGAAGGACAACAGAAAACTCTTCAAACAAGCGAAACTTACCGGATATTTGCAAAGTTTACAAAAGTACTAGCCCGGCCATCTTGGTAACGATTTAGTATGACCACATGAAACTTTTTAGGCCATCCCGCCCCCCCACCTCCCCACTTCCAACATCCACGAGGAACTTGGGGTCGCCACAGCTACGGATGTTAAAGAAGCAGTATTCGCCACGAGTAGGTGAGTTTTAATATTGCGTTGGAGCAGCTATAAATTGCACTCGCATACCCTTGAAAGGGTTACGTTATATAGCCCTTGAATCAATTTGGTATTTTAGTCGCTTCTTACGACAGGCATACCTGCCGCTGGTATATTCTAAGCCTAATCCGCTGGGGAGGCAATCGCAAGATAGCATCTAATGCGTATGACATCTCTAAATATCAAGATACGTGCGACCCTAAAGGAAAACATTTTCACTATCATTGGCCTCTGTGACTAATATTTTACGTTTGAAGTCGATAGGCAAGTTATTTAAAGTGCCAAAATTCCATGTTTCGTTTGAGTTTTCTAATTATCGCCGCCTAGAAGAAATTGTTTTTCTTCTTTTGCTGAATTACCTCGGTGCCCTCATTTAGGGGTAAAGGTATCAAGTTTCATGCTGGAAGAGAATTTACTTAAAAATCGATCTCAAGATTTCCCTAGGTAGAATTGAAAACTGAATACACAGTGGAGTTTAAAATCTAGTGGACGGTGCCCAAATATGACCGAGCATTCAAGAACTCCAGCTGCGTTTTTTCGAAATACACACACCTTAAGGGCTTCCGCTTTGGTCACACTTAATAGCGCTACTAAAATGCTAGACTGGGATAACGCAGTTGCTTGGAAGGCAAGTTAAATTTTGATAAATATCCAAGTTCTTAAACAGAATATATTACAACTTTAGTTCACGTTTCTAGAGAAGTTACCCGAAACAAGGCGCCACTCCTTCCTCACTTTGGCGCCAATAATACCATTCGGCCCAAATATATGTCATTGAATGTGGCACATAATATTGAAACGACTAATCCATAATTACAAATTATAAACAAATTTAGTTCGAACAGCTGTTGTTCATCACATTTTCACATAGTAAAAGTTGAAAAAAAGCGGAAAATATTGAAAGCATAAAAATAATCAAAATGACATAACTGTCAAATCTTCAATCAAACTAATCCAATTTGCAAGCGGAGAATTCCAGAAACTTCCAAAAAGCCAATACATCAATGGCACAAATCCAAAACTAATAAACCAAATGGCTAGACGAGATTCAACATCAAATAATTTTTATTTCGTAAAATGCTCAGACATGCATTTATAGGGAGTACACATAAATATGAATGTGCACGGGTTGATATATTTGAAAGGCGCGTCTGCTGCAGGCATTCAAATTTTATGAGTCGATCAATAAATAAGCAAATGTTTATATTTTTGTACGCACCTTTCTACAAAGTCCCATAAAAATCATACCTGAGTTGTAAATATATGATAATCGGAATTCATGTCGTATTTCTAAATATTCCCCCGCGCACTGGACTGAAAGTGGACAAAGCAAGTCGCACTTGCCTGACAGTAGCAAGCTTGTTTGCTAGACTTGTCATCATCATTGATTGGCGCTTAACCGCCTTAGCGATTTTGGAAGTTGGAGTGTGGTCAACTCTTCCTCCACCGGCCTCTCTCAACTCAGTGGAAGTATCTCCCTTCCTCTGCTTCCAAACTGCGGTGTCGACTGAAATACTTTCTTGGCCGGAGCGTCTTTGTCCATTCGCATAACATGAACTAGCCAACGATGCTGTCGATTTTTATTCTCTGCACTATCGTCATATCTGCGTAAAGCTCATATAGCTCACGGACAGAACCACAAATCTTCTGGATATCGAACATTCCGAGCCACCACATAAGGACAGGTAGGATGAGCGACTTATAGAGCGTAATTTCCAAAGTAGCACTTGTTGGAAAGAGTTATTTTTGGTGTGATTTTTTAGCTGCCATGGTTTTTGCTGTTAATTCTTGTTTCCAAATAGACGAACTCCTTCACAGTCTAAAATTTATATCCGTCACTGCCAAGGCGCCGATTCTTTCTTGCTAGGCTAGGAGGCTCTCCCTCCCTGTGAATGATAGGTGATTGGAGTGCACTTTCATTGACCATCACATCTTCAGAAACATGGAACGTTTTTGTGAAATGAAGATTTCTGATATCATGAATTAGAGTTTCGCATATTATATATATAATATTTTGTAAATACAGTAAAAGTATATTTGGATGGCAATCGATTTAATTTATTTTCAATACGACGTGTTGCGTCTTTTCGAAAGTGTATACAGGATATATCTTAAGTTCGCTGCAGTTCTTAAAGCATATATGGTTGACAGCGGTTGAACGTTCTGACTGTGGCAAGGTTGCATTTAGGCCTACCCTACTTGGCACGACTTAGGTAAAGCAGTGTTTACAATTTATTTATTTATTTCATATTTACTAAAAAGTATTTGAAATCCTCTTGAAACAAATTTTTGTGTACGCCCTTGAACACCTCTTATAGTTAACCGTGTGCATGTGTCGTAAAATTGGGCGCAAGGTGTTTTATGGCTCCCCTGCAAAAACAAATTAAAATGCCCGTGGAGAGCTATCAAGTGCCGTTATCCTATGTTTATAAAATAAATTTATCTTTTTATAATGGCTATGTTGAATATATCGGCAGATATCTGTACGGCACAATGTATTGAATTAAATTATCAATCAATCAATCAAATTTGAATGAATTGTGCCGCATGCGACAATCAAATAAATATGCAACAAACGCTTCTCTACTTTTTTTTTTTTGATGTTTCTTATCAGTAGCATGTGGGTATTTGTTTTGTTTAGTTCGTTTTCGTTTTGGGGGTTAGATAATCCTCTCCCCTTTGTGGGTGCAGTTTGGAGTGTGCAGACGTTCAATGATGGTTTTAGTCGCGGTAAACGCACTTACATATATGTCAATCATTTCTCATAAAGTGGTATAAGCTTATGAATATTCTATTTAAAGGTTTATTTATTGATTGCAATATGAAGTGTTCTTTTTTAGAGTTCATTGACCCATTGTTCGAAAACTTAGACGATTAGGTTTGTTGGGGAAGTTTGGGTGTTTCCTTCGGGCATGTCACTGAGTTTGCTCAATGATATTTACCGCTATCACGATTGTCCGCTATCGGCTACTAAACAAAGTGCTTATCGTCCCTATTTGTGTATCATTCTAAAGGAATCATTACCGTAATCAAAAACTTTAATCGAAGCTGTGACGAGTTAGAGAGACCCAACAAAGTTTTTAAACTTCACACTGTGCTATCGCCTGTACAGAATACGCCGGTGACCATGGGTTTATAAGCGCAAGACAAAGCTTTATAGCTTCACAGCTTCCGGAGCCGGTATCGTAGCCACACATACCCGACTGGAATTCTGTTACAAAAATGAATGTATCACATATTTAGCAGGCGAGGCTCTGGCAACTATAAGTTTCTTATGGAACAAGGTTTGGGGGTGGGATGACCTAAAAGATTCTTCCTGGTCATATTAAATCTTTGCCGAGATGGTCGCGCTTGTACTTTAGCGAGCTTGTACCTTAGCGGTTATATATTCGCCAAAGGACCATCAACATTGATAACACTCCGCAAAACTCTGGAAAATACTCAATCAGCGCAATCCCCACCCACATCTTAAGATGAACGACATTTAAGGAAATTAGAATGAAATAACTCTGTTTAAACTTCGATCTAAATACAGTTAAAGCGTAAAACCTAAAACAAAAGTACGAATCATCTTATTCAGTCTCGGTGCAGTTGTTAACTACTACAGCAACGGTTGAGATATACGGAATGGAATACAGAGCTGTTATCGGAGGAAAGCAGAAATGAAGAACGAAACGAAGGACACGGAAAGGAAGTTATCGGTTTGTCATCGACAAGTCATGGGCGTGTTATCGACGAGTTATCGGTGAGCTATAGGCGTACATAGGTATAGACGAGTTTTGAATTTGTTATTGGAATTTTATAAATTCGCTATCGATAACAAAAGTTATTACTTAGTTATGGAATTTTTGTAGACGAGCTATCGGTTCTTATCAATTTACTGTCGAAAAGTTATCCATTACTAATAAAAACGTTGTGGATATGTTATCAAAAAGTTATCGATATGTGAACAAAAAATTATTGACTTTCACTCGAAAATTTATAGATTTGTTATCGATTTCGTATCGAAAAGTTATCGATTCGTAATCCAATGTCAATTTCTTATCGTAGTGTTACCAATTCGTGTTGTCTGGGGTCGAATGGTTGGAAACTAACCTTCCAAATCCTGATATTTAGTTTTCCGACAAACTAAATTCAGTCAAAGCAGTATATAGGCATCACTTTTTCAGTTCACAACACATCCATTTAACACAGCCTGTTAGAGGCTTCGTGGAATCATAGTAAATCATTTCCTAGCCAGTCGAGCTGGTATCAGAGCGCACCGTATTTGTTTCCGGACAAGGACTGCCAACATCAGCAATACGTTCTTCAATCAGCGTGAAATGCTTTTGCATTCACAATAACATAACTTTCTCAAAGAGATATGTTTTATTGATACCAATGTTTTAGTACATAAAGTACTGCTGCGAGTACAAAAATAGCAGTGGCCTTTTTAGAAAATTTGAAGAATTATATTCATATTTTTTAGTTTCGATAATTTAAGCACAGGATTCCATGTATTGTTTTAATTAAAATCGTGAAAACCAATCTCAAAAATGCTTTCGGAAAAATAAAAAAAAAAATTTACCAAAATTTGGAACTTTTTATTTACAATTTTCTGAAGTTCTTTGAGTGTGGACTTTTCTAGTCCAGCTATATTTTTTGTAAGAAAGAAAACCCTAAACACATTTTGGAAAAAAATTGTCAAAAATCAATGCGAAATTAGAGTTATTTATAAATTTTGACGTAGATTTCACGAATTTTTCGAAAACATTTTTGAGTTTGGTTTGAATAGTTTCAGTAACATAATTCATGCATTTTTATTCTAAAATTATTGAAAATAAAAAAAAAGACTGCATCTACAACTAAAAATTTGCCAGTGCTGTTTGCGTGTGCGCAACTGTATCTAAGATTTCGATATCGTTACCTATTCGTCTGCTTTACCTGCTGATTAATGTGCGTAAATATTTGAATAGTAATATTAATAATGAAATTTGACGCGAAACAATTTCTACTTCACCGATTTGCAATATGGGCCAACACAGAAGCCACCACTCTCAGTGACTATCCATACGGTGATGAATTAATTGATTTAACTCTGTATACAGGGTGATCCAAAATTACATTTCAATACTTTGCTAATGCGCATCTGGGGCAAAGACGAATAAAAAATATGAAATACATTTTTTGAGTTTCATACAACTTTTTTGATAAATTGGTGCTTTATGTTCTTATTTCAGCCGATTTTTACTCATCGCAACTCGGTCGATGGCGAGCGTATTTTTATCGGAGAAAGATCGGATATGGTACGTTCATTTCTGAAGATTTCCAAAAAGTGGAAAACATGTCGATAATTTCTTGATATTCTCAAAAAGTCATGGAAATTCATGGATATTCATGGATATTCGAAATTTTTGTATGTCTTCTTAAGTTTTTCTCACCGGAATTGGAAAGTTCAGGAAATTTTGCGAAAGGACACCAATTTTGCGACAACCCATTCAAAAATTTCAATATATATGTAACTTTCCGGTGAGAAAAACAAAAGTGGGAACAGTTTTGAGAAAAATCGACAACATCTACCAAGATGTGATGAGTACCAAGGGGCTACCATGAAGAGTTCTGAGCATCCACTTCACCTAAAGTTGTATGAAACTCATAAAAAATTATACCATTTGTTTGTCTTGGTTCCTTGGAATACGTGGGTGACGTATTGCAATGCAATTATGCATCACCCTATATCTGAGCAATTGATCAAGTATGGCCATGATGACACAGAAACACGTATAAAATGATACTCTGCAATAAATCTATAGAGAATTTCAAAATCCAACACAAAACTATATTTAGAGTAAGAAGAAGCAAGAGCGAGTTTATATGCAATAAGACCAATAAACAGGATGATGTACCTAAGATATCTTTTATAGGCATACCATGAGAATATAATACGATGAACTGATAAGAAGTGGGGAAAAATATGAATCATAGATAAATTTAAGAAAATTCAACGAGGTAACATTTTCTTGAAGTTCTGCCTAAAAGTAGTACATATCTGCATAAGGCATCTAACGCAAGAAACTAGCACACTACTCCTCTTCTCATGGGAGCATAAAATTTGCTAAAGAAATTTACTATCGAGTCGCTACTTGTGCGCCCGCCTGCCGTGGGCTGTGCTAAGGGATGAAATTACTTAAGAAAATACACTTGTTACATCCACAAGACTACGATGGTTACGCTGCGTGTGACCTTGCGCGCAGTTCGGTGATACGGACTTTAATTTACAAAGAAATAGAAACAAGGATGAAATAATAATAATTTTAATTATGAGAAAAAAGGAAATGGCTTTACCCACAGAGATATGTATGTATGACTTTGAATTACTATTAGTTACAGTAAAAACGAAAGCCGTACTGAAGGTAGTAATTACAAAGTCAGCCGGAGAATGTTGCTATGTAATAGCAGTAACGTTTTTGCGCTTGTCCCCTGCTATTCACATGCAGATTATGTTTGTAGTCATATAATTCTCAAAATATGAAAAAAAGAAGTGCAAGTTTACCTCGTCTTCATATCATTAGAAATTTCTCATTAAACATTATTTTTACTGTTGTGCCCCATTTAGTTATAAAAGTATCTGGAATTATTGGCAAAGGCCCTGGGAAACCTTTTAATAAACAGGCCCAAGGCCTGCTTTCAACTAGCTAGGTCGGGATCAGTGGCCACTGGTCGAGATATATCCAAAAAACGACTCAAAAATGGAAACAAGTAAGAGCGGTACTGGTTTTGGCTGTGCCGAATATCGAACGCCTTTCCTGAATGGAGTTAAGCAATAATCTGATGAAATTTGAAAAAATCATAAAGTCTGAACAATTAGTTGTATGGGATTATTATATATACGACTGATCTATACGATCTTTTTAGACAAAAAAGTATGTATATAAGCATCTTTTAAAATTTCAGATTTCTATTTGTTGAAATAAAGAAGAAATGATGAAAATCGTCTTATACAAAAAATCGGTTGTATGGGAGATATATGGTATGGTGGTCCTATCTAGTCGGTTCCGACAAATGATTAATTGGACATACTCTCCAAATCTCATAAATAGTATATCTCAAAGATTTAGAGACTATTTTGCGTCAAACAGACCGAGGGACAAACAGATGGGCATGACCGAATCAACTTAGTTTAGAAAGTTTCGAGAATATGAGCAAACTTAATATACCATTTCATTTTCATGAAAGGTGCAAAAAAGTACGAAAATCGACACTGATGATGGCACAACACGGAAACCGGTTTGTCTCGAAACCAAATTTGACAAGGGATGACGGAAAATCGTTCCAATATACAGCTCTATACTCTTCCTGCGCTTATTCTTATCCAAGTTTAACTATCACTACACTGAAAGAAATAGTGATAGTAAAATCAAAAAATCGATTCTGTTGCTCTTCACTTATCGGAGATTCGGTGAAATTGATCGAATTATGGTTAATTCGACCAAGTTCTTTGTCAAGCGAACAAATTTGTTCAGTCATTTCAACAGAAAAGAAATTGTCGCTCTTAAGTTAACAAAATTCTGTAAAATTGACAGATTCCTAATCAATCTAACTGATTTTTTTGTTAACACAACTGATCTCACTGGTCATTTCAACAGCGATCAACAGTCAATACTTGAGCAAATTTCAAAGAGAATTTTACGCTCACTGCGCTCTCTACTTTGTACTTATGTATGCTGTGTACTATATGTATGCACATATTTACTTATGTATATGGCGGCCGCCGTGGTGTGATGGTAGCGTAGTCCGCCTACCACACCGAAGACCCTGGGTTCACACCCCGGGCAAAGCAACATACAAATTTTAGAAATAAGGTTTTTCAATTAGAAGAAAATTTTCCTAAGCGGAGTCGCCCCTCGGCACTGTTCGGCAAGCACTCCGAGTGTATTTCTGCCATTAAAAGACCTCAGGTAAAACTCATCTGCCTTGCAAATACCGCAACATAGGTACTTTCTTACAAAGCTGTCGCAAAAACTTTTTTTGTTCATTTGACTACTAAAGCGGTCAATTACGAATCAACGATTTGTACGCAGTTCATTCAACAGCTTGTTCCGATGGATAAAAATTTACAGAAACTTCGGTTGAATGGACCCGTATTTCGATTGATCTTACCAGTCTTTTTCTTTCAGTGTATTACTCTTAATATTATCCTTATATTATTCTTACTCTTCCTGTACACTTCTTTTTACTAAATTCTCTAAAACCATTACGCTTATTCTTAATTTAACTTTCACTCTTCCTCTTGGTCTCTTTACTTCTCCAACTTCCTCTACTTTTTCTTCCTTAAGCCCCCATTACTGATACTTAGCATAGACTTGACTTGACTTGGCGTAAACTTGGCAACTTAGCCACGATTATACTCCACTTGGCGCATACAATCTGGCAACATAATCAGCGTTGAAATTTATTTTTAAATAAATGTCAATTTGTATGACAAAATGAAATGGAAACAAACAAATGGCATCTCAATCTGTAAACGTCACTTAGAAAATCAAAATTCAACAGACTTCTAAGTGAAGTTAAGTTTTGCTAAGTTTTGAGTAATCAGTAACATGCAATGTTCATTTAACAGAACTGTAAGTGACAGTTCTCAAGCCAAGTCAAGTCTATGCTAAGTATCAGTAATGGGCGTTTTATGCCTGTGTTTCTCATCACTTTTATGTCAGTTTGGCTCGAGTTTGATCCTTTTCCGCACATTACATTGCTAAATTACTAAAATAGTACCAAAAATTTTCCCTTCCTAATACTTTAAAATTCATGACCGGATTATGAGAGCCGTCAAATTTTTGTTGTTCTACTACTGAGATCACCTGCATGGTTTTATTGCGTCGTAATCTAAGCTTCAAATTTAAATTGCGTATATCTGTGACTAATCGATTTTTTTAAATACTCGATTGTTGTAGGCATTCTACCCGACCATCGAAAATCATCTTCAAAGAAAAGCTTCCGCTGCAATAACAAAGATAATAATGACGTTTAAAGACTATTAAATTAATTTGTCATTCTTTAGTGTCTACAAATGCTTTACATACTGGGAGGAATGTCTTCCTATAATTAATATATTTATAAATGTCCGAGCCGTAGATATACATTAATGTTTTTGTAAAATTAATGTGTGATTTTAATTTAACACTTTGTTGAATAATAAAACCTGACATTTAAAATTTTCTTACGCAACACCAATAAAAGAGCCAAAAAGATCAAATTGAAATCCAGCAAACATTCGGTAACAGCATCTCAGATTGCACAACGCGGAGGCCTGAATGCACCAGCGGGTAGGGAAAGAGGTGGAGGCGCAGTACAGAGAAAAAAAGAATTATGATTATCATTCCTGCATATTTTATAGATTTATCAGCAACCCAAATGAGTTCAAAGCAAAAGAGTAGCACAGTAGCACAAAGAATGTGTGTTCCGAGACTTACGACTTTTGTTTCAATGCGCTTTAATAGACCATAAACTGCAACAGTGAGCATTACAGCTCAGATACAATAATCCGTATTTGTGTCAACGATCAAAATGTAATTAATGTTGCATTTTGCAGCCAGAATGTCTTTTCGAAAATGAGTAGATGTTGCATTTGTAGCAAGCAACAGGCAACGCAACTAAGCTCATTTCGATGTTACAAAACTTAAAAGCTGATTAATTAAATGACTGCGATTGCAATGATTGGTCATAATGCACAGAAAGAGGGTGTTACAATATGGTAGCAAATTGAATTGGATTTCGATAGTAAAATAAAACAGTTGATTCTGGATGATCACGTGGTCCGGAGGTCAGAAATAAGCTTGTTTTCTTTACTAAAGCAGCTGATTGTTGTGAGCGAAAAAGCGTATTTCTTGAGCTCTGTACTATTAAATTTATGAAAATTTTTATAGCGAGTCAATGAATAACAAATGGTCGGCAGAACTTTCGAGATTCATTTAATCAAACCTGTTTTGTCGAGTTTCAAAAAATTTGCGGCCCGAATTTCCAAAAGCTTTTTATTTTGGCGAATATTAGTTGTTCGATACATCGCTAGGCTGCTACTAAATAAATGCAGAACAACATCAAAGCAAGCAGCCACACATGCATGTAAACAAAATCACACTATATCATGGCAGAACGATACAAGGTGGCAGCATGGAACAGCTGATTATAAACTTTTTTTATTTGATTTTATACATCAACTTCCGACGCAGTTCGATTTTGACATTTGTCCATCGAATTTACAAAAACAAAGTACATAGAAATTTTATTTATGTTTGTAGGTATGTCACCATGCTGGAGTACTTATCATTATACTCCACTGTAATGCAGCAATGGACCAACTCATGTTTCTACACGAGCATATTGTAAGCCGACCATTGCTCGTTTTTAACGATTGTAATCACTACACGATGTTTATTGGACTGTGGATACTCCATGGATTACTCTGATGTAAAGCTGGAGACATTGATGCTTTATCGGTAACCGTATCGGTAACCTTTTAACAGCTGATTCGACCAACCTTATGAGAATCAATGCAATCGATTATTGGTGCCGCTAAAGTCGTTACCGTATCGTAGCCAACCAATTGGGTTTTGGTTTACCGTCGTAACGATAAACAGCTGATTACGTTAGGGATACGGATACAGCTATACGACATACGGCACCAATGACTCCAGCTTAATGCGGAGCTGGAGTATATGGTCCAGCCCTAGGACATCGCAATTTTAATTGGACCATATTTTTTGTATGAATTGTGGTTAATTTTGGAGCACTCTGTTGGTCCATAGCGAGTACTCCATACATGCATGCATGGAGTACTAGCGATTTTTGCAGGGTAAGAGCAAAAGTTATTACTCACACATACACGCGCATATATGTAACTAGAAGGCAAACGTAAATATCGGATAAATAAAGAAATAAATAAGCAACTGTTCGCGAAAAGTCTAAACCTTAGGAGAAATATGCAAAGGAGGCAACATGTAGTATAAAAGCAGCGCAAGCTGAGGAATGAGGAATCAGTTTGATTTTGATACGCTATTAGTGAAGTACGCGACTATTGTAATTGTGAAGTACTACTAACACAGTAGAGATGCACATAAATAAAGAACATTTTGCTCTACTGAATACTTGAGTTATTTATTCGACAGTTCAGCGACTCGAACGTTAGCAGAAGGTGCAGAGTAATCAGAAATTTTCCAAAACTACCCTGCAAAAATCGTTGGATCATGTGGTCCACTGGAGTACTTACCATTGTACTCCACTGTAATGCAGCAATGGACCAACTCATATTTCTTCACGAACATATTGTAAGCCGATCGTTGCTCGTTTTTAACGATTGTCATCACTACACGATGTTTATTGGACTGTGGGTACTGCGGAGCTGGAGTATATGGTCCCATCCTAGGACATCGCAATGTTAATTGGACCATAGTTTTTGTATGAATTGTGGTTAATTTTGGAGCACTCGGTTGGTCCATAGCGAGTACTCCATACATGCATGTATGGAGTACTCGCGATTTTTGCAGGGTAGTTGCATTATATTACTTTCGGTTTATGTCTGGAATTAAAGGCATTATCGGACGAGGCTCCCAATTCAGTCACCCTCTATAATAATAACTCAAAAGCGCAACTTATGAACTTAAGCAGCTTCTAATTAAGCGCTGCCTATGTGTTGGAGATTGACTATAAAGGAAAGGAATAATGATTGCCACGAGAAAGACTTATTGGAAACATTTTTGATTAAGAATTTTAATGCAGAATAATTAACGACGGACAGGCTCTTAATTTGTTCTAGGCTGACTGCAGCCGAAATTGATTTGACAGTCACAAAACCATAAAATACTATATCTAAACTATGAAAGAGTCTAAATCAAGCCCACACAAATCGGTTAGTTTTCTAACAAACTCGTCTACATGGGATGTGTTTCAAATTTTTCAATACTTATTTATTATCTGAATAAGGCTTGGTACCAGTATTTCTATACGTTTTTCAACGGTTAATTATTTTGGTACGATTCCCCTTGATCCCTTGTCAATTTCATTTCCCAGGCAAACTTGTTTTGGGGTCGTGCCATTTTTAGTGTTGTTTATCTTCCCTGGAAGGAATGTCTTATCGGATCTAGAACCTTGCTCCGACTCTATGAGTAAGTAAGTAGCTTTGGCTTCAGAAGTCGGAGAAAATGACTTCCTTACTTGTTTAAATTAACTCTGGAGGAACAAAAATAACCTGCCATTCTGCAAATGGGCCTTAGAGCCGTTTTCATCCTCAGGTAGTCACTGACCTATAAGTTATCGAAATTCTCGTTTTCTCTTTGCTAACTGAGGCATCGGCTGTCAGTTAAGTGCAAGGCAAATGTCAAAACAAGTCAGCTGTTTAGGTGATTTTCGTGTATTCACAATAGTTGTTTACAATTTGTATTACAAAACATTCACAATTATCAATTAAACTGGGAATATACTGTGTTGCTGGTAAAAATGGCAAAAAAAAGTTATCGGAAGAATTGCTATCCTCCAGTTAATTTCTAACTTAACTAGAGATGATGTAAACGGCCCTAAATGGAGTTACAGTGCAACTCATTAACCTCCATGAAAATATAATAAATCCAGATGATGCTCTTAAAACTGATTAAAATCCTTTCCAAGGTTGAAAGGCTTACAATAAACAAATTTCAAGCCATGAAAATCTGAGAATGTAGCCTAAGAATTTTTTTCACTGCTCTCATTATAATAAATGGTAAATGAAATATCAATATTGTATGCCTAAAGGATAAGCTTCATTGTCTTATAATGTCTAATAAGATCAGTTTTTGTGACGCATAGAATCCAACCCTTTTCAAATTAAATTAAATATGCAGTCTAAAGACAGAGCTATGGAAAACATTATCAATGCATTTTAAAAAGGGATCGCGACAAAAAACATTCTTAAAACACAAATTTCCATTCACTCAAAGAATGGTCTTATTCATTATTTATCCTTCCATTGAATACGAAAAGGATAATGAATAATGCACCAACGACATGGATCAAATGACCAGATTTCTTTCTTTTTCAAAATAAGGACATATGGAGATACACATAGCTCTTTCAATAATACTCAAAGATAGCAATCGTTCAGTGTGCAGTATGCGACATTATCAAGATAAATTAGGAAAGAAATGGGTCCTTTGATGAGTAAGCAAATTCGGGTATGTCATTTGTTTACGCCCTAAATTTGGCAAATAGAGATTGTGATAACAATTTATGTGTGATGACTAAACGAACTAATGATCGCTGAATAATTAAGACAGGGTATTTTACTGAGAAATTCGTTAGGTTTTTTTAGTGAGTTAACCGTTTTTTGGATCAACGGAACTAATAATAATGTGACGAATATTACCACCTCTAAGGTTATTAAATAAAGGCACCGAAACATTTAAGCAAGCTACATAAACACATTAATCATCATGTGCACACATACATACAAGCAGCAGAGAGATACTCTCAAAAGCATGTCATCATCAGCTACTACTTCGCTCACATATACACACGCATATGGTTACACACTACAAATACACGCGCGTATGGCTGGTGACCAGGTAGAGGATTCTAGAAGAAGAAATGTCTAGACATTTGGGCAGAGAGTATAAAAGCAGCAGAAGCTGAGTAGTATGTAATCAGTTTGATTTAAGCAAGCTATTGGTTGCGAAGTATAATTGTTATTGGTAAGTACATACTATCAAGGTAGTCTAATAAGACCGTTTTGAACTATTGCATATTGGAGTTTTTAATTCAACAATTTAGCGATACGAACGTTAGTAGAAGGTGCAAAATAAGAGGAGTTTCCCTAAATTTGTTACAATAATAATTTGGAGTAACATACTTTCTAGGAGACTTAAGGCTTTTCCGGTTCCAGCTCTAAAAAAATATCCGGTTCTGAAAAATTTCCCAGTTCAAAAGAGTAACCGGTTCTAAGAAAGTACCCGGTTCTAAAAAAGTACCCGTCTCTAAAAAGTACCCGATTCTCTTAAAGTAGCCGGTTTAAGAAGTACATGGTTTAAAAATTATGCAGTTGAAATAAGTACTCAGTTTTTAGCCGGGTAAAAAAAAAACGGTTTCGAAGAGGTACTCGGTTCAAACAAGTGCTGGTTTTTTTTAAGTTATCAGTTCTTATTACTACTTCTTACTCCGTTTTGCAACAATTTTCAACAGAATTTTGATGTTGGTTGTCCTGTCACTTGTGTCCGGGACCATTAGTTAGTTGGGTCAGTACATAACTTTTATACCACTGATCCGATGCACAGGTGCAACCAGTGTCGGATTAACAGGCAGGCAGAATAGGCAGTTGTCCCTAAAATCGGGGCCCCCGAAAAATTAAAAGGCTTCTAAAATTTTCTTACAAACATAAAATTCCAGATAGTGAAAGAACTCAATTGGCCGCATTCAAAAGGCGACGACCAATAAACTAGACAAGGTTCCTAAAAGGACATTTCCGACTTATTTGACTGTCCGGGAAGTATAAAGGTGTGCAAGCAAGAATATTGAGTTTGAATGAGAATGCGATCTATGTTCCCCGTTCCGCGCATTCCCTTAATTTGGTTGGAGAGCATGCTGTGAAGTGCTGTTTTTATGCAGTAGATTTTTTTCGCGTATCAAAAAATAAAATAAACAATGAGAAAACTTTGAAGACATTGTCAACTACACGCTGGGAAGCACATTCGAATGCGACGAATGCAGTTTACGATTCATTTGATATCATCTTAGAGGCTCTAGAAATCTTTTCTGATGATGAATCACAAAATGCTGATACTCGTTACGAGGCGACGTGTATCGCGCATAAAATGCAATAATTCGAATTTGGTTTCATGTCTATTTTATGGAACTCTATTTTGACTGCTAGGCGTTTAGTGAGTAAGTCAGTGTGGATTAAGACAAGGTGCGGATTGGAATGCGCACCACAAAACGTGGGAAAGTAATTTACATAGAGCTAACATATGCGTGCCCTCTAAAGAGATCCAGGCGAAAAGCAAAGCAAAGCTCAGGGGCTGATAAGGAAAGTATAAGAGTACCTTAATCTTATCTTGGATGCATATTTTCTATTGAGATATCGTGCAAATAGTGTTAGGATAGGTGATTATAATCGAATTGGAGTGAGCGTAAAAATTGTTTCCGGGTTTAAATCGCCGGATTCAGAAGGAATATACAATTTGAATATAGAAAAGCAGAAAATAATATTTTATGGGTGCATAAAACTGCATCATGTGGCGCACTGTCGGAGGACGAATCGCATCGTCTACCTACCAAAAACAAGAAAGATCAACCATTTTTGCAATTCGAGGAATTGTGTAGCGCAGGGCTAGGGTTGCCAGGGCAGCTAATAGCCTCTTCAAACCATTGCCCACCTCACCTACAGGTACCGGATCCTGCTTATTAAGCAGCCGTTGCTCTATCGATTTGTCAATATCCGACAAAGGACTCTCAACATCGATAAAACTCTCCCAAACCTTCTAGTAGTCCCCTTAAAGCTACAAGAAGGGGGTGAAAATCAACCATTTATACCACAGAGTTGACACCCCATTAGCTTAACATATATTAATCCTATAGAAGTACACCGAACCTCACAAATGGTGAACCAACAGAAACAACAACAACAGTAAGAAGAGGAAATGGCCTTCAATCCATATACAGGGCGAAAGCTACCTCGCTCTGCAGAAGCGGCGGGCCCGTCGCCCAAGGTGACAAAATCGAAGAAAACGGAAGTCAAATGCGCTTGAGGAGCGTCGCCAGGCACTCCAAAATCAAAAGAGTGGAACTACAATACAGGTACCACTAAATTAAATGACCTTATTAAGAAGGCAGCGGCAAACCTTCCAATTCCGAGGGAGGGAGGGAATAAAGCTGCAAAGGTTAGTGAAAATAAGATGACCAAATCACGGAGATCGATCGATGATTGAATTCTTTAAAGGGCATAATTATATACAAGCGGAAATGAAGCTCTTGGCCTCTATAATCAATGTATACTATATCAAGCAAGCCCTGGCGGTGAAGGAAATAAAGCAGAAAATAATTGCCAATGATAGAGCTAAGGATGGATGCCCGCCATCCCGGGAAGAGCGTGGAAGAATTTGATGAATAAAAATAAAGAAGTCAAACCCACTACCATATAAAAGGACGTTACGCTAGGGAGTGAGGAGCTTTCAGCTTCGTTGTACCATTGGGTCCATTTTGCTGCTAGTGAAGATCTCTGTGTAAGCGGTACTTTCTTTCGGTATGTTTGATTCACAAATCTTCAGACTTAACCCGAAAACGAAAATTTCGTTCTTTATAAGCTCTAAGTTTTTACTGCCTATTCGGTGGGAATTTTGCACACCTGCATTAAGTTCACAATACCCAATGGGTTAACGGGTTTCTGTAGCTTTCAAAAATAAAAATTATAAAAATCTAAAAACCAGTTCAGCTCCTTTGTGGTTTGTTTCCCCCCACACACTTTTGTTGCATATGAATCGTCTATAAAAAATATTTGAAAATATTAAAAAAGGTATTGAGCTGCTGTCAGTAATTCAAAACTTTTGTCTAGCTAAAAATACAAAAGCACGACAAACGAACTCCCAAAGCAACACATCAAGAAAATATATAGCGATCAATTCTCGCGGTTTTCTTTGCCTGCGTTGACATACGAGATCATTTGCCGAAGAAAAGTGTTGCAGCAGATCATAATAAATGCGACAGCTAGAATATTGTGAAAAGAAAAATCTTTGTATCTGCCTTCAAACTAAATTGTTTTGTAACGCCAATTATGGGCCACATAATTTGAAAACTATTGTTCGAAACTCTATCCTAAGCTGAGCGCTGGGCTTGACAATGCACAAATGAGTCCCGGCAAAGGGATTTCAACACAAATAGAGACAGTTCTATAAAGAAGAAGAGTAAGAAGAAGAATTTGATCGTTTTATGCGAACAAGTAATTATAAACGTACATATGTAAAGAAAGAAAAAAAAAAAGGAAAATTCCCAGGCAACGAACTCATCCATCCATCCATCCACTGAACCATCTTCTATGAGGAAGCGCAAAAGAATAGCTAAATGGTGTAGCTATTTTTCTTTTTTTTGTTGGTGCGTAACCGAACGTCAAATGAGCAAGAACAGACGGTCTTTAAGTCGTAGCACACTAAATAATGCAACACGGAACGAAACAGACGGTGTACAGGGGATGAAAATACGACCAAGTGATGTACATAAAGCGGAATGAGCAGTTAAACTGACAGAAATCCATTTCCAGAAGAAAATTGGGTCTTTGTTATAAATTTACCTGCAAGAACGAGAAAAAAATTACAAAAAAAAAAGAACGAGGAAGAGCGAAAAGTAGTGAACATGGGCGTACGCAGGGGGGACGCATACTGTCACCTAAGCAGCGAGTAATACCAAAACGAAAGAATGACTAATGCTCTTTCACTAAATTCTTCTCAAGGCAGGGCCAGGAAAACCTTAAGATGAGCTAGGATGCATTGTACTGTAGGCAGCCTTCGGCCCAGATCACTCACCGAAAATTGTACACTGTATTTATGAGACTACAATCAAATCGATACTCCACTACTGGTTGCTTGTCTTCTGGAACAAGTTGGATAAGGCTAGCGCCAAAAGTCGTTTGTATATACAACATTCTGGCCATCTTCGACTTTGTATCGGATAACACATTCCGGTTTGTTGGCTTTAACAACTTCATGCCCTCAGAAGGGGATTAAGGTAAGGGGACTAATTAAGGCAGTGAGCTGGTTCACGTATAAATCGCAGCTGAGGGCTTTTCTATCAGAACCTCGATTTAAGCCACAAGTTCAAACTCTCCGATCAATGTAGTGTCTTCCGTGCAGAATTCGATGCAATTAAGGACATGGTGAATGGGATGATAGCCTATTCTTACACGGCTAGGGAATTTAACATGAACAACAACAACAACAGCATGAACTCGGATAGCCAATCGGCTCAACAGAGGTGCGATTGGGGCCGGACTGGGAAGCTTTACCTCGTTTTCAATTGCCTCGAAATTTTTGAGGCTGCGTATAGTCTAAGTACCGCAGCAAACCAATATTCTATACAACCATTGCATGGATCTTGTGGTGAATTCGAAGTTCTGCGGCCCACCCAAAGCGAAAACTACCTCTTGCCGGATGGGAATATCCTTCTCACCAAAAGTGAAGACAGACTGTTTGCTGAACTCATTGGCGTCACTGGTATTCATTTATCTTTGAAGATGGTAGTTATGACGGTGCACTGACCAATTGTACTTTATGCAGGCTACTCAATATATTGCATCCGCACCGTGTTGTATCTGTATCGATGTTGTTAACGTTATCAATTCCCTGGGATAACTTGACTTTGCCGTTGCGTAACAGGTTATACAGCTATCCCTGACGCCAATTGAGAAGACCAAGGGAGTTCAAGTTGCTCTTCACAAGTTCCTCTCAACTCTTTGGATGCATGTATCTCCCTTCCGCTGCTTTCAAACGTCTTATTTCATACTTAAAATAGCGCCTAGCTAGCGAAGTCTTTATGCTTTTATTAGTTGCACTATACTCATGCCTGTGTAAAACTCCTATCGGCAATCATTAAACCTCTATTGGTACACACCGCTATCAACACCGAAAGCACCACTGATCTCTCGTAAAACTTGTCTCCCGAATACCCCAAGAGCCATTTCATCTACTCTCGACACCGTATATGATTCCGATCCATACATCAAAACAAGTGTGCTAATTGTTGCATTTCCTGAGATTGTTTTCACTATAAGTGTTGGTTCTCCGAGAGACTCCTCCTCCTTCTCCGAGAACTTCTTCACTTTCCAGAATTTGTATACATATGTCAACGGTGAGTTTGCCGCCAAGCCACGAATGCTTTGATGGTAGCCAGATAATTGTCTTGACCTCGCCTATCGCAATACCCACTTTTTTGCCTCTACTTAATCCAAAGAAGACGCATTTCACGATACGATTGATAAGGCCATATATGTCAAGATTATCAACGTATCTACCCACCCTTGTCTGACTACGTCTTTGGAAGTGAAGCAATTATAGCAGACACACCGCAGAAATGTTGACGATAGCTGATGAATTGATCAAACACAGGTAGCCGGTTAGAAGACTTTAACTCGCGGGTTTACCAAGAGTTTCTGTGCAACAAGAGAAGAGAGGAAGATGTGGAAATAGAGAATGAACGATCGAGAGTGTGATCGAGCGGTATTGTAGCGGTAGAAGTGATCGTGCCAAAGATTGATGACGCACACAAATCTATTACAATTTTTTTTACACTCATAACGACTACTCAAACTGTGCACACAGAGAGAGGGAGAACTACCTGGTTGCAGATTAGATTATTTATTTGAAGATCAAAACGTTGAGTCGTGAGCGCACAAAGTAGTTTTGTGTGAACAGAGCAAAAGTATCTTATGTATGCGCATTGGCTGTGAAGAAAACAGTTTGGTTAGAAACTTCTTTGGTTGCAGACGTCTCTAAAGACTTGTAAAGCGCGAAGTAAAAAATATTAAAATAAAAAATCGAAAAGACGTAAAGTGAGCTAGAAAGTAATTGCAATTAAGAACGCGAAGTATATTAAAAAAATATATATATAATAAACAAAAAGTACTTAAAGAGAAAGTTGAAAGTATTAGCACAGCTGCAAATTTAATTTAAATCAAAAAAAAAAAAAAAAAACGATTAAAAATATATAAAAGGGAGCTGTAATTTTTTCATTCGCAGACTTCTCTAAGTGCACGTACACCAAAAAGAAACAAAATAAACCTTGAGTCGCCGATCTTTGAGAAAGGTAATCGACCGAGCGCATCTACATACGTGCGCTCTCATCACAGATTCGCATTTAATTTTGCTATAAACGTGATTATGGAAGCTTTAAGACATTCAATTAATTTCGATATTTCACACGATTTACCACCCTTCGATACATACGCGCAACAAATACTTGAAAATAGTAAAACAATTACATTACCTGCCACGCCCACAACAATGTCTAGTCGTTTAGACGCAAATTCATCGCATGATATTTTACAAAGAATTGGTGCCGCTCTACTTAATTCAGTGCAATTAAAAAAATATTCAAATAATCCATCATTTGTTGGTAGTTCTAGTACACCAGACACTAGTATGGATGTATTAAATTTACCTTCGCCACCGAATCATATTGTTATCGATTCATCGGGCTTTGAATCAGTGGATGAGCTGCAACGCCAATTGGAGTATGACAAATTTATGAATGAAGTGTGGATTGGTATTGTGCTAACTTTGATACTAATTTCGATTGTGTTCTGCATTTGTTCGTGTTTCCTGTATCATCAATTTCGCGCGTGGAAGAGAAATTGTGAGTATGCGCATGTTATCGTTAAAATTGTTGTTCCGAATCAATTTAATTTAAAAAAATATTATAGAAATAAAGTTATTAAAGAAAGTAGGTGCCTCAACTCAAGTTTTGGGCAAGTACTTCATGTTTCTCAAGTAAAAATAACTAATAAAATTTAGACCGAGCGTCTCTTCCTGTTTGCGTCGTGCTCCTTTTAATTTTTCCTACAAACTGGCGGAACGGGACCTACTTGTTTTATGCCGCCTCCTAACGGCATCAGCAAGGTATATGCGTCTTTTCTGAGAAGCTTTTCATGGCAGAAATACACTCAGATTTTTTGCCAAACCACTGCTGACCCCGCTTATAAAAATTGATTGTAACTGTAAAAACTTGTTTATAAATGTTTGATGTTACTTTGGCCGGGACTTCAACCCAGGATCTTCGGTGTGGTAGGCAAAGCATACTACCACCACATTAATTATAAATAAATTAAACTCCCTGAAGAAGGTGTAAATAATACCGAAACGCGTATGAGTAAAAGGTTAACTCTGTTTTTCGCATCAAAAAAAGAAAAAAAAGACGCTTGACCTCCACAAAAATACATGAAATACTTTACCTTGTAAAGTATCCAGCCATCCTTAAACTCAATATAACGCATTTCATTATAAAATTTCGAAAAAAATACAAGCAAAACGTAGCATAGAGATTAGATCACTTGGTTAAGATTTTATGATAAGAGACAAAGAAGTTTTAGAAGTCACTTCGAACCAATAGTTTGCTCTTTAACAGTCTCTAATCTAGAACATGGTACTAAGTTTCATATCCAGACTGCGATTGTCAAGCTAGTCTAAATTCGATACCTCGCCATAGTTCATCCATAAAGGTTGTGGTCCTTTCGGAGTGAGCTTAAGAGGATTTGCGAATAAATATTTGGTATCGTTAGCCGACTCGGGGCATTAATTTAGTATATGCTCAAATCAATTCGGTACGAGTTCAACAGGCTAGGCCGTTAAAAAAAGAGTGTCATATATTCAATAGACATCACAGGGAAGTAGAGCCTTCCTATTTAGGCCATATATTCACTTCTTACTTAAACATAAAAAGTAGGTGGTCAGGGAGCCAGGTTGGAGGGTATAGTTTCGAACAACTAGCCTATTTAATCCTTTCAAACTTTTCGGAACTAGCGAGCATATTAACTTCACCGAACACAAGCAACTGTTTGCAGCTTGACTACCACAAAGTATTAAGGCAATTCACGATTTATTGCATATGATTTGAAAAAGTTATGCATTTGCGTGAAAATGCTTCTGAACGTGAGCTACCTTAGTAAATCACCAGAGCAAATACCATAACTAATAAACGTGAACAACCCTTCAAGACACGACTTAAATTAAGACCCCTTAAATAAAACAAATATAGAAAAAAACAAGTAAGGAAGGCTAAGTTCGGGTGTAACCGAACATTACATACTCAGTTGAGAGCTATGGAGACAAAATAAGGAAAATCACCATGTAGGAAAATGTACCTAGGGTAACCCTGGAATGTGGTTGTATGACATGTGTATCAAATGGAAGGTATTAAAGAGTATTTTAAGAGAGAGTAGGCCATAGTTCTATGGATGAACGCCATTTAGGGATATCGCCATAAAGGTGGACCAGGGCTGACTCTAGAATTTGTTTGTACGATATGGGTATCAAATGAAAGGTGTTACTGAGCATTTTAAGAGGGAGTGGGCCTGAGGTCTATCGGTGGACGCCTTTTCGAGATATCGCCATTAAGGTGGGCGAGGGGTGACTCTAGAATGTGTTTGTACGATATGGGTATCAAACGAAAAGTGTTACTGAGCATTTTAAGAGGGAGTGGGCATTAGGTCTATAGGTGGACGCCATTTCGAAATATCGCCATTAGCGGGGGCCAGGGGTGACTCTAGAATGTGTTTGTACGATATGGGTATCAAATGAAAGGTGGTAATGAGTATTTTAAAAGGGAGTAATCCTTAGTTCTATAGGTGGACGCCCTTTCGAGATATCGCCATAAAGGTGGACCAAGGGTGACTCTAGAATGTTTGTACGATATGGGTATCAAACGAAAGGTGTTACTGAGGATTTTAAGAGGCAGTGGGCATGAGGTCTATAGGTGCCTTTTCGAGATATCGCCATTAGGGTGGGCCAGGGGTGACTCTAGAATGTGTTTGTACGATATGGGTATCAAACGAAAGGTGTTACTGAGCATTTTAAGAGGGAGTGGGCATTAGGTCTATAGGTGGACGCCTTTTCGAGATATCGCCATTATGGTGGGCCAGGGGTGACTCTAGAATATTTGTACGATATGGGTATCAAACGAAAGGTGTTACTGAGCATTTTAAGAGGGAGTGGGCATTAGGTCTATAGGTGGACGCCTTTTCGAGATATCGCCATTAGGGTGGGCCAGGGTGACTCTAGAATGTGTTTGTACTATATGGGTATCAAATGAAAGGTGGTAATGAGTATTTTAAAAGGGAGTAATCCTTAGTTCTATAGGTGGACGCCTTTTCGAGATATCGCCTTAGGGTGGGCCAGGGGTGACTCTAGAATGTTTGTACGATATGGGTATCAAACGAAAGGTGTTACTGAGCATTTTAAGAGGGAGTGGGCATTAGGTCTATAGGTGGACGCCTTTTCGAGATATCGCCATTAGGGTGGGCCAGGGTGACTCTAGAATGTGTTTGTACTATATGGGTATCAAATGAAAGGTGGTAATGAGTATTTTAAAAGGGAGTAATCCTTAGTTCTATAGGTGGACGCCTTTTCGAGATATCGCCTTAGGGTGGGCCAGGGGTGACTCTAGAATGTTTGTACGATATGGGTATCAAACGGAAGGTGTTACTGAGCATTTTAAGAGGGAGTGGACATTAGGTCTATAGGTGGACGCCTTTTCGAGATATCGCCATTAGGATGGGCCAGTTGTGACTCTAGAATGTTTGTAGAATATGGGTATCAAACGAAAGGTGTTACTGAGCATTTTAAGAGGGAGTGGGCATTAGGTCTATAGGTGGACGCCATTTCGATATATCGCCATTAGGGTGGGTCAGGGGTGACTCTAGAATGTGTTTGTACGATATGGATATCAAATTAAAGGTATTAATGAGGGTTTTAAAAGCGAGTGGCCCTTAGATGTATATGTGAAGGCGTTCTCGCGATATCGACCAAAATGTGGACCAGGTGATCCAGAAATACATCTGTCGGGTACTGCTAATTTATTTATATATGCAATACCACTAACAGTATTCCTGCCAATATTCCAAGGTCTGTTGATTTCGCCTTGTAGAACTTTTTCATTTTCTTCTACTTAATATGGTAGGTGTCACACCCATTTTACAAAGTTTTTTCCAAAGTTATATTTTGCGTCAATAAACCAATCCAGTTACCATGTTTCATCCCTTTTTTCGTATTTGGTATAGAATTATGGCATTTTTTCATTTTTCGTAATTTTCGATATCGATAAAGTGGGCGTGGTTATGGTCGGATTTCGGCCGTTTTTTATACCAAGATAAAGTAAGTTCAGATAAGTATGTGGACTAAGTTTAGTAAAGATATATCGGTTTTTGCTCAAGTTATCGTGTTAACGGCCGAGCGGAAGGACAGACGGTGGACTGTGTATAAAAACTGGGCGTGGCTTCCACCGATTTCGCTCATTTTTTCAGAGAACAGTTACCGTCATAGAATCTATGCCCCTACCAAATTTGAGAAGGATTGGTAAATTTTTGTTCGACTTATGGCATTAAAAGTATTCTAGATAAACTAAATGAAAATGGGCGGAGCCACGCCCATTTTGAAATTTTCTTTTAGTTTTGTATTTTTTTGCAGCATATCATTAATGGAGTTGAATTTTGACTTAATTTACTTATATACAGTAAAGATATTAAATTTTTTGTTAAAATTTGAATTATTTACAATTTTGCTAATTTTTATTTGGCACATATATAGTAATAGTAGTAACGTTCCTGCCAAATTTCATCATGATATCTTCAACGACTGCCAAATTACAGCTTGCAAAACTTTTAAATTACCTTCTTGTAAAAGTGGGCGGTGCCACGCCTATTGTCCAAAATCTTACTAATTTTCTATTCTGCGTCATAACGTCAACCCATCTACCAAGTTTCATCGCTTTAACCGCCTTTGGCAATGAATTATCGCATTTTTTCGGTTTTTCGAAATTTTCGATATCGAAAAAGTGGGCGTGGTTATAGTCCGATATCATTCATTTTAAATAGCGATCTGAGATGAGTGCCCAGGAATCTACATGCCAAATTTCATCAAGATACCTCAAAATTTACTCAAGTTATCGTGTTAACGGACGGACGGACGGACGGACATGGCTCAATCAAATTTTTTTTCGATACTGATGATTTTGATATATGGAAGTCTATATCTATCTCGATTCCTTTATACCTGTACAACCAACCGTTATCCAATCAAAGTTAATATACTCTGTGAGCTCTGCTCAACTCAGTATAAAAACTCGTGAATCTCGAGTTAATTGCAAAAAATTCGTGCGCAATGTTAGAAATGAAAGATCACACGCATATATTAATCAATTTCCTTTTATAGAATCGGAATAACTTTCATTGATACCGCTGGTAATCTAACCGCAAATGTTCTTGCAGGGAATGTCAGCTGTTGAAACTTTTTCTTCGGGATTGCATTTTAATAGCAAAGGATATTTAGTATTACATTCTGCAACATTTTTAACAGGTGCATTTGCATGTATTTTGTTGTTGTTGCATTACGAATAGTCTGCGGTGAAAATTTGCTATGCAACGTTGCGAGAATATTACACCATTGATCATTGCCGTTGCAGATAAACCATTCTTAATTTTATTAGAAACTTCTTTCAAACTTAATTAGGTTGCTAATAAAACAAATTAGAGGGCAAGAGCTCTCCAGTTGTGAGTCTTAAGCGCGTGTCTTATCCCTTGCGTCAGACTTTTATTATCACGCAGAGAGCAGGAGCTTCATCCACATCATATCGACGTGCCATGACAAAAGTAACACTTTCAAATTTTTTTTATAAAGACATGCTATGCAAAAAGTTTTGAATATTTTACTTTTTATGTTGCCGAATGAATATCTCACCACGGTCAGAGTAAAACTTGCTCCCATATAGTTTTTCCTTCTCCTGTAAGGCGTGCTGGCGCACTGTTTCACGCAGGTTGATAGCTTTCCTATGTTCACCTGTGCAAGGCAGACAGCTCAATGCAACTCTTGCTGGTTTTTGCTAAGCAATTGATTGCGTTCATTTGAAACAAAATATTCCTGCTGTCGCTCTGATCTCTGGTTTCCTCTGCACCACTTCTCTAAAATAATTTCCTTACTCTCCGTTTTTTGTCTTTCTCTTACCTTTCATATTCGTGTATATATCACTTACTATTTGAAGACAAATCGAAAACGGCGTTGAGCCATCTTCAGTGTCATTTCTTGTTCTCATTTCATTTACCTTACTCTGAATTTTTCTATTCTTATTTTATCTCTACTCCTACCCGTATTTCTACCTTTGCCTGTACCTCTGTTTCTACCTCTACATCTAAACTATCTCTTTGTAATTGATATCGAAAATTCCCCAAAAGTTACCCAATATTTTCTTAACACCTTAATCTCTGCCATATATCTGCCATATGATGCCTTCTTCATATTGAGATTAAAATTAAATTTATTTATTTTTTGTGTTTACCAACCAATTTGAACATAGTTTTATTACATTGAACCTATCTCACCTTGAGTTTTGATGGCACAACAACATCAAACAAGTAGACAACCAACTAAATTGACTAAATGTATGTGGGAATATGTGTTGATGTAAGCAAATGTGCTTGTGTTTGTATACATAAATTGGTATTAGTGTTTGATCAACTGCAACAAGCATTCATAATGCCAATATTTATGTTTACACTTGGCTAATAGCTTTGAATGCACTTTACATACATCAATACTAACATACATACATACAAACAATTTCAAAGCTATGGGTTTTGTATAAATTTGTATTGACTAAAGTTTGCTTATTTGACGGCAATTTCCCAATATCATATAACAAATGCATTATATTTGTGTCATACATACATACGCACAATTGACTTATGGCCAAGTGTATATACATATATTCAAATTTATACAAGCAGCACGTCTGCTTACTTTATTGAAATGAGGTATTTTGTGAAAAACCACGATATATTTTTTTAAATTAAAGCTTCAATATAACAAATGAGCAGACATATCTGTAGCTGAGAGGTAAACAGTCGTATGTCCAAAGAAGTGCATATGCAGAAATGAGCAAAACAACTAAAAATTTTCCCTAAATGATAAATGGAGATACAACGTTTTCAAATTTAAAAGTATAGGCAACCAACAATATTTGAGTTGCGACGTTTTGTCAGAATGTCAAGAAGAAAAATGTAATGTTTCAGAATGACAATCGCTCCATTTGGGCCAAAAAGGGGAGGCAACGATTGTTTACCCCTCAGCTACAGATGTGGAATGATGCAAAAAAGTATCACTAATAGTTTTTCTGCCCATAGAAAGCTACACAAATTTGCCTCAAATAAAACAAACTTTGCCTTTATCCAATCTAGTGCATACTCTATTGTATTGATGCAATTTTCGATGGTTTTTCTGCAGTTTAACATCACCGTCGTCTTTCAAAACCAATCTTCAATCAAACCTTCCATATATTCGAACAAATGTGCCGAACAAATAATCCGAGCAAGCTCTCTCAAATCCTTAATCTTACAGTAGGGCAAATGTGCTCAATAACCTGTTGATGAGTTGCTTGTCGGTCTCTATCTCAGAAGGAAGTTTGAAAATATTTTCTCAAGTGGTAGTACTTAAGCGAACGTTTCGAGCTTCTTATGCTTTTGCGCTCATTTTTTGTTCTTCTCTGCTATCTGAATAGCTGCGTAACTTCCAACGTTTTTAAAGAAACTCTCTCAAACCTCTACCGAGAGCTCTTGTCACATCAAAACTTGCATCAGAGTTTTTAGAATAACTTTTTTAAATAACTTTACGTTGTTTCTTGGTTCTATGTTCTGATATAGGTTACAAGTGGTATCATTATGATGTCATATGTAGCCTTTATCCCTTGGCTCTTTCATATCTGAAGGTTCCCATGGGTTGGTTTATTGTAGTTTTACCGGAGCAAGAGAGTAGAGATCACGATTTCTTTTGAAATGCAAGCGAGAATTTCGAAAGCCGAGAAATCGAGAACTCGACTTCTCGCGAGATTCTCATTTTCCGAAATACTCGTAAATCTTGGGAGCTTCTCCGCATTCAACTTAGTCACTGTATTGACAGTATTTTTACACTCATATGACATATTTATATTTTTTGTACATAATATTCAAATTTTTTGTCGAGAAATCGGGAACTCGGCTACTCGCTAGATTTTTGAATCTCGAAATACTCAAATTTAATTTATTCGCTGAATTCACAGCATTCTATGTATTTCGATATACATTTTACGAGAACTTCGACATTTGAGATTTTCGCTAGAAGCCGAGACTCGCGAGAAATCTATTCATAAGCCCCAGAAGAGAGTAAGAAGACGTCCCGCTGAAAGGATGTGCTTCGAGGAAGACGTAAGACATCAAATAGGATTGCACTGAAATGACAACCATTGGTAGGCAAAAATCAGAGTCGCTGCGGTACATAGAACTGGCTGGAGTGGAAAGCGCCATGGAAGGCTGCATGGGTCGAAACATTTGGTGGATTCTGTACTTCGCAATGTTTTATGTTAGGATAATGTTAAACTCATCTTAACTATTCACCATATCCCCGATTTATTCATGATCGAAAATGTATTTATGCATCTTCGATTATAAGAAGGCAAAGTCAGCGTAGATGTCTGACACACGCCGCAAGAGCTACCAGGCGCAAAATTTTAAAACACATTGCGTGAAATTATGTTGCCGGTTTTGTCTCACCTAACCAGTTCATCCACTTTACATTTTCCTTCAATAGTTCTTTGACCAAGGACATTCCTCTATACGATTGATACTTATGTAAGTATAGGATCTACTTTTTGGGAGATCTGCGGCATTTAGCAATAGACTTTCTGTTGTGGACTCCTGATCTCAGGCTATTTAGTGCCTTCTGGTTGTCTGAGAAAATATAAATATATTCCTATAGTGCATCGAGCAATTAATTAAAGACTTCTTAAAACGAAAGGACTTCAGATTACAAGGCATTACATTAGTCAGAAAGGCCAAAATAAGACAAAAAACTCCATATAATGTTATAAAATGGGCCTATCCGCTTTACCGGGCAGTATATGTAGATAATTGAAGTTATTTAAAACATTTGACTCCTTTCGGATTTTTTCTTAATTTGCAAGACCCACAATATATTGTCACATTTTTTCATCGGAGATTCCTTTCATTATCTGAAATTCGGTCCAGAATAAACTTTTCAATTTAATTAACATTTCTAATGTTCAGCTATAACATAGTCTTTGAAAATTTTCGAAAAATCTTGGCTTAAGCTTACAAAGATATTGTTTGCAGATCGTCGATTTTTTTCTTCCAGTCGCATGGAAAATACCCGCAGATCTTCCAATTGTAAGTTCTGGCTGGCTGGACAAAATGTATTATCATGAGATAAACAAATCTCTATATCAGATTGCGTTTGTAGTTCTAAAGGGTCATTTCAATATAAATTAGAGTTTAAAAGAAGCCGTAGGCGAAATTTTAATATACATACTGAGTTCCCAAAAGAATATGATCCACTCACTTTTTCCAAGTAAATTTTGCTATTTAACAAAGATGCAATCGCTCTCTGTGGCTCCCAACAAAATCACTTCGGCTCCGTTAGGCTCTCAAACAATAAGCAAATTGATTTTGCTAGCATAAAACTGCAATGTATCACAGCATTCTGTGAATTGTGTTTGTTTGGTGTACACTCAAAGAAAACGGTATAACAGTTGATCGACATTCATTACTACAATCCATCCAATAGTCGGACCTAGAAAGCTTCTAGCAATTGACAGGAGGACGAAGCTAATTTATAACATGGGTCGTGGGTTTTAGGAGGTTTTTTCAGTTTGGTCGTTGTACAAACTTCTGGTAAAACACCATGACTTCACTCAGTTCAACCTTACCTAACCGTCAAATTGTTGTAAAGTTAATATCATTTCTGTTGTATGGTCACGTTAGTAAAAATTTTTAAGGTGACGTTTTTGAGTATTTAAGTTTGTACAGATGTGTCAGTAATACGTTGACCTTCGGTAGCAAAAAAGTTTTGGGTGTACAAATTTTGTCTGTGGTATTCCGATAAGCCAATAATTGTAGTCTTTATTGTCTTTGTTATTTAGTATGGCTCTTTTAGCTTAATTTCTCAAGCCACATTGCTCTATACGCCACTCTCTGTCACTAGAAAGTCATTTTGAAAGAAACTCTGAACTTTCCACTTAAGCCCTTATACTTAATTAAGTAATTGCGTGATATTTAGCCTTATATGGTTTAAATAAGGAATATCTGGGAGCATTTTATCGCAGACTATTTTGCAGAACACCGTCTCTTAGAGTTTGTATCAAGAACGTTCTAAACCAAAAATTTCACATCTCTCTTGCAAGCATTTCTAAAACTTCAGGCGTAAACTATTCGAAATCAAATGAAAAAATTTCAAGTTTCTACTTAAGCCATTTTTCTTTAAACCTTCGATGTAGGGCAATCACATATGAATACCTTATATGTTTTTTATTTTTATTATTTGTAATGAAAGTTATAATATGTTAATATTTATTATGGCTAAAAGTAAAATTGATGCAGTGAAATGATATCACTTAAGTAAGTACTCGGACTTTGGTATTTAAAATTGGTGCCATAAAATACAAACTTGCGAATGAGTGTTTACTCACAAACACTTTATCTGGGTTATGCCAAAAATATTTCAGTTTTCTTATCTATATACATATTTTATAACGATTATTTCTACAAAATATACATGCAATTGTTAGTATAATTTGTACATACCCTGTAGGAAAATTTTTAAGTGCTGTGCAATCGGAACTCATACAAGCGTAGCATAAATTTCTTTTATAAGCAATCAGCTATCAAATGTAACGTGATTTTCTTCTAAGGACCGACTCAATCAGTCTATGTGAGGGCCTCATGGACCGGCCTGTTCAACCTTCTTCTAAGGATTGGTAATTCTTAACCGTTGTATTACATTTTAAGGTGCAAAAATAGATTAATATTATGAAATTTAGATTTACACAACATCTATAGCTACTATTTCGTTGATTCCTAAGAGCACCGACAATAATTTCAAGAAATATCAATTTATGTTGTTGTTATGTTAACAGTGCTTCGCACCATTCAATTCGAGCGAATACTCATAAATTGTCATCGAAGTCCACTAACGGGCGTATAAGGAAACTAGAAGTTTCAACAGAGGTGGATCATAGGGAAATCTGTATTAGAAACGTAGGTAACACAGTACATTTGAAATAAGTTTGGGTGTAACGCGGGGACACATCGCATGCAGGACATGCATTACCTATATTGGGGTTGATTCTGGACAAGTAAGAGTTTAACCTGTTACAGTATCCAGAATGAAGTTGGGCCAGGTTGACGCGTGGTAGTGTGCTTTTTTTGCTGCAAGTGTGGGATAGGGTATATTTATAGCTGGGTTCCGCAGGCGCGTGCTGGCAAAGGCGTTAACCGATTATGATTTCATTTTGCCTAGGGCCTCCTTATGCTTGTCTGGATAAAACGGCTGTATTGGCAGGTTCCGGATCTCATCATACTCCCTTTACCCATTTGGGTTCATTTATTGTCTCATGAACCATTAATATGATTACTAAAATAACGGTAGCTCAGGCGCTTATTTTTTTCTACGCTTGAGATAGTTCCCTTTTGCCTACGCAGCTCTTTTTCTGCATCACAAATTTCGATCAATCGTTATTCATTTTCCTACAGGGTATGTATTGATTTACCATTATGTTAAGTTTTTTGTTTAAAGCTTTTGATATAGCGTTGTGTCACTTTTTAGTTAACTTAAGATTAAACATTATTAACTTTTTATTGTGCAACATATCTCTTCAACGATGTGATTTTGATTTTTGATTGCGAATTTGAAATAAAAAGTGACGCACTTAGCAAGCGTTAAAATTAATTGAAAATGTTGGAATTTAGTTGTACATTCAAACTGATTCTCATTGATAACTTAAATTAGTTGATTCTTTATAACTAAGTTTAGCATTCATTGTCTTGAAGGCCTATATGCTGATATATTTTCAAATATGCATACAGTTGAGGAATTTTCTTATGTAAACTTTAGCGAATTTAATTTAATGACAATTTAAATGTGTTTGATAGTTCCTAATTAATTAATGTCGGTCTGTTGTTGCATATTTGCATATTATTTAAACAAATCATAACGCTTAGTTTACGCAAGAATAGCATAGCGTTTATGTGTGATATAAATGTTACAATCAATGAACAGATTCATAAAACGAGCTCTAATTTATTGATTTGTGCTAATACAGTCAGTTTGATTCACTTTTAGCACCTTTAAAAATTTTGCAATATATTAAAATAAATTAATATTTCGCATATTTTGATATAATTAAATTTTAATAGTTTTTCTCTTGGGATACTTAATATAAATTAAATATATCTACGAGTTTTTTTCAGTTTCACCGCTTGAAATGCCAATACCGAAGTCAAAAATATCACACAGGGGTATATATTTTGGTCTTAGTTGAAGATGGTTAAAGGGTGTCTCAAATGGGCAAAGTTAAAATTTTTCCACGGAGATTAAAAAAATTAGAATTTTTTCTTTATTTCTTAAACCAAAAATTGATAACACTGTAACGAATTTTGGGAAATTCCTGTTTATTTTGCAACTTCTGCTATTGTTCGAATCTCTGAACTGTTAAAAAAAAAAATCAAATATTCAGTATAGTAATACCTCCTTCATTTACAACTCTACTGTAGTAGTAGTATTTCACAATTACAATACTCGCGTACTTCACTAACAGCGTGTTAAAATTAAACTGAATATTATTCCTCAGAATGCGCTGCTTTTATACTCTCTGTAGCCTCGTTCGCATATTTCTCCTAAGGTCTAGACTTTTCACGAACATGTCTTCTGGAACAGTTGTATCTCATACCTGGTTATTTAGCTATATGCGTGTGTATGTGTGAGTAACAACTTCTGCTCTTAGTTGATGATAACGTGATGTGCATGTGAAATTATCTCTTTGCTTCAAGCTACTGGTTATGTGTATGTGTGGCTGTTTGATTTGATGTGTTCATGTACATAAGTGTGACTGCTTACTTTAATGTGTACGTGTACATAAGTGTGGCTGCTTGCTTTATTGTTGTTGTACATTTATTTAGCAGCAGCATAGTGATGTATAAAACTGTTAATATTCGCCACAATACTATAGAATACGATAACATATATACATTTTATTCAGATTGCAAACGTTTAAGGTGTCTCGTACAGATGTCTAACTTCAGATTTCTCTATGAATACTCAACATATTTAAATCCGTAATTTAACAACTATTCGAGAGACCTTAACTTTTCCAATCCGGACCAAAATGTATATCTCATAGCTTCTGGCTATAGTATGTACTATTAATTTGGGCATTATATTCAAAGAAACTTATTTTAATTTTTCGATTCTCCATCGAAAAATCTTAGCTCTGACCCTTGTGCGAGACAACTAAACCGTCTTCAACCGTTATAAAAATGTTTATCTGATATTATTGACCTTTCTATCATCATTTGAAGGTGTGAGACTGAAATCATTTATTTGTGTTATAAGGACCACCCTAATTACACATATATAAACAAATTGACTTGTTTTTTTATTGTTCCCATTGTATTTTATCAAATAAGTGGTAAATTCCGTAGATAAAAAGCCATTTAACTCAAATTAAGAGTATTATAAAATTTCGAAAATATTTTTTTAAGTATCTTAATCAAATATCTAACAAAATTTTATTATGTCAGAAAAGTCTATGTAAACATTAATATGAATTTTTAATTAACAACAATGTGAATTTGAAATTAAATCCTTTAAGCCAACATAAACCAGAAAAATCTCCAAAAATTTTTTTTATTTCCACGCGTGTCAGAAGTGAAACACACTTTTCGTATAAAGTTCATATTGTAGGCTTTATTGGGCTAAAACTTTGACAGTTTCTATATGATGATGCAGTCTTATAACTTTTTGTTATCTAAGGTTGCCACCTATTTGATGTTTGGTTTTTGTTTAAAGATAATTACTAATACGGATATCAAACGAAAGTTACTTTACGTCGTATTCAAGGCGGAACCATACAAGGTGACAGCAGGGCGAATAAAATACACATTCCATGTATTTTGTAGGTGCTTCCAAATCAAAAAAAAAAAAAAAAACCGTATGTGTGGTCAGTATCTACGAAACTGGACTAGATATTGAAACTAAAATCTTTACAAAAATCCCCCTAACAGCTTGGCTTGTTGCGTATATTTTGGCCAATATCTACGCAAATACTCAGAATATCATATTGAAAAAACCACCTTATCAACGTCTCTAGTTTCATACACATATCACGCAAATACATTCCAGGACTTAACGCGCTGCCTCAGAATCTGTTTAAAGAACAGCTTATCTCAGAATAAAATATGTTGAATAAGCGTTAGAACAAATCATTTACGAAAAAGAACAGTTCATTCTTCAACCAAAATCAGTATCTCAGATTTTGTATTTGTATCAATTGTAATTTTATTTAGTAGTCAGCATATTTGTTAACTCTCGATACCTATTCTCCTCTCATTACAGATCGCAGCACCGTCACACAATCCTTAAACGGTTTAGAAAGCGAAACGAGAAAACTCTATTCCGATATGGATGATCCCGTGCCAGAATACACACTCGTCTCAGGTTTACCTTCCTATGAAGCCGCGCTTGAATTGCTCAATAAAACGCCACAATCCTGTCTCATAGTACATCCCAGTGTTTTTAATATATTTCAAGTAAATGAGAAAAATTCAAATGAACAATTACAACAATGTGTCCAACATACTTCACAGTCACAACAGTTGTTGGAAGCAACCGCACCATTATTACCGTCCAACAATACAACACAAAATCCAACAAACATTCTAATGGCTGGTAAAGCCTACGCTCTTTTACCCACCTATGAGGAAGCCAATAGCCAGCAGCTACAGAATAATCTGCCACGCTCACCCAGTGTCACTGTGACAGCTGTCAATGAGAAGTCAACTAACGTACCAAAAGAACAAACAAAAGAAAAGAAACACATCGCTGCCTCGATGACAACGACGAATTCAGCGCCTACAATAGCAACAACAATGGCAATGTGTCCAACAGTAATGACAGCGACTGCTACAGCAACATCAGCTACAACAACAATATCTAGTAATAGTGAAGCAGCAAAGCATATCAAAATTGTTGATTGCTGACCGACCGACCAACCGGCAAAAGTCTTGACAAGTTCTGTAATTGTCATTAATGACACTTGAGTATAAAAGTTTGACAGTTTTCGAACTGACACCGCAACTGTGATATAGTTTGAATAACTTCATACCTACATACATAAATGTTGTTGTATTTAGTTTTAATAGTTATTTATTTAAACGAATCGTGCAGGCATACATATAATACAATTAAGTGTATGTATGTATAAGTTACAAGTAGAAAGCGAAAATTGAATTCTTACTTAAGCAATTCGAATTTTCGAAAACTAAATTTTATCGGATATATGTATTTTACTAGCGCAACTTTGGAAATACAATTTCTAAATTTGAATTTTTCGAAGTTCGAAAATATTGAAATTTCGTAATGATTTTTATTCGAAAATGCACCTTTGAATAATATTTTGTTAGCGCAACTTGGGGAAAAAATTTTCTAAGTTTGAAATTTTTCGAAGTTGGAAAATATTGAAATTTTCTTAATGATTTGTATTGGAAATTGCACATTGGCATAATGTTCAAGGTACATATTAAACAATTGCACTAAACTTATTGCTCACTTGGAAAGAATTCTATACATTTTCCAAAACTTTTAAATTTCGAAAATTAAAGCCATTACTCAATTTGGAATTCACTGAACAAAATTTGCTTATTACCTTTATAGTTAAGGAAACTTTTCTAAGCAATCAGTGTGCCTTTGTCAATTTTTGAATGGAATTCTTTACTCGACTTATAATTTTAAAACTTTCGGAATTTTAAATATTTTCGAAAAGACGTTTTTTCCAAATAAGAATTTTTTATCAATTTTAATAAAGCTGAACTCGTATTTCAGAAAATTTTCGAACTTCGAAATTTTTCGAATTTTGAAATGATAAAATTTAATTGCGAAATTAAACTCGAACCAGTTTTAGTATAAAGCTTCTATGTATTAGTGACCTTTATAAAGACTTAAGGTTTTAGAAGTTTACCTATATACTTCAGCATTCAACATTATAGTCAATACGAAATCATTCCAAGCATTTATTTATTTTTGTAATGTAGTATTTAAGTAAGTAATGAATGTGGTAATTAAAGAAAACTTAAATTAAAAACATATCAGTTTTTCTTTTTTAACGAATCGTATGTATAGTTAGAAGTTTAAAACTACTCCACAATTTACCTGAGTATTCCAGGGAACATCTACTGGAGAGTACTTTCCAAAAAGTCACAAAAAATCCCTTACGACCACTGCGCGAGCTTCCCTAAGTCCAATAATTCATACTCGAGTAGTAATGTGACAAAAAAGGAACACAAGCTCCAATGACTTGCATCAATATACCACAAGAAAAATAACGGCGCTTTATTCGCAGTTTTCTCTAATCCAGAATGTCCCTGGCAAAACTCTATCCAATGTGCTAGAAAGAAGCACGAGTTTTCATTCTATGAACTTTGTCCCCGTCCTTTTTTGTCGTGCCTAGAAAGCGAGATTTCCTTTCTCTGCATATGACAATAGTACGCCTAGTTACTGGATGCACTCCAGCGAAATTTTCCAGCTCAGCAATCGGCCTTAGCAAAAGAACGCGTAAGCCAACTTAATCAAGCGAGCCGCCAAATTAGTTACCTCAACGCTGAAATCAAAGGACTGGTGTATAAGTGGCCATATAACCCAAATGGGAATGTAGGCATAGCATCTGCTGTTGAAAGCGATTTATAGTTAAAACCCGTTGGCATCGGAAAAGTCAGCCGCCGATGCTGTTAAAAACTACTGGAACTCACATAGTTATATATATATATATATATATATATATATATATATATATATATATTTCATATTTCTTTCTACAAACTAAGCTGGCTCCAATAACCACCCAGCTTCTTAATAGTAAGACATCCTCCCAGAGGAGAGTTGGAGACAGGACTCCTGAGCCCATATTCAAGTTTATGAGATTTTTGAGCCAAGCATTAGCATTAAGAGCGTATATTCTGTGAGCTAAGAACACGGCGGCCGACAAGGTGTGGATATGGCCTGCCCCGCCTACCACACCTAAGGCGCTGCGTTCAAGCCCCAGATTGATGACAAATGCAATGCGGTATCTCTGAAAATTTTTCACTTTCTCCTACAGTATAATGAGAATATATATAGATATACCCGGGGTCCCACAAAAGTTTTAATCCCGAACATTTCGATACAATAGTAAGGCATTCTTCGATCACCCTGTTTTGCTAAGGATTTTAAAGACCGCTTGGCTGTGTAAATAAATGATTAAATTCCTGGCAGTCAGTGCACTTAAAATCATCGGGTTTAGCACATGTTGTTGTTGTTGTAGCGATTAGGTTACTCCCCGAAGGCTTTGGGGAGTGTTAACGATGTGATGGTCCTTTGTCGGATACAGATCCGATACGCTCCGGTAACACAGCACCATTAAGGTGCTGGCCCGACCATCTCGGGAACGATTTATATGGCCACATTGAACCTTGTATAAACGAGCCAGCCTGGGTCCTGCAAAAATAAATCAGCATCACTTAATATGGGTTTTGCATGATCTATGACTACATGGATGAGTTGATAAAATTTGAATGAGTCAACAAGAGTAAGACTCAGCGAGTGTTTAATAACTCAAATTAGAACAACAATAACGGAAAATTGAAAAAAAAAAAAATAAGAGTGGTAAGAATGGTAATAAGCAAAGCAAGCAAGCAGCTATACATACATACTGCAGATAAGATCGAAGAAGAAAGAGAAACAATATCACATCATGTAATCATCACCTAAGAGAAGAAGTTATTTTATACCAGGGATGCACCTTAACGTTAAGCTAATCGTTTATCAAAAAATTTCCACCGTTTCCGTTGAAACACTTCGAAATATTATCGATAAAGAAATTATCAAGATAAATTGTATCTCGTTTTTAACCGAAACGAAAAGCTTTCGTTAACGTTAAAAACGTTAATGAAAACGTGATACTTTATGTTTGAATTATGCTGGCAATGCTATAGCCATGGTGAAGCCGTAAGGTGGCAACAACGAGCGCATATACACACACAAACTCTATGTAATTTGTTTGTGTAATTCGTTGGTGGTAATGTCAAAAATACTCTGAGAAATGTTCGTACTGTCAAAATTCATGAGAAAAGTTGCAATCAGCTTGGATAATGCTTTCACCTTTAATGACTCCGCCATCAATCAGCTTTGCCAGCATAGTTTGAAATTAATAATCAACATAAACGATTTGATTTCGTTTTGATATGGCAGAAAACGAAACGAAATCATTTCGTTAATTTGACGATCTTTACGTTAATAAACGAAACGAAATGACTTCGTTTCGTTTATTAACGTTGATTATCGTAACGAAATGATATCGTTTCGTTGGTTAAGCATGCCTGTTTTATACACACATAACCAGCAGCTAACAGCGAAGAGAATATTTCACACATATGTATGCGGCAATAAAGTGCGCATATGGCAGATATTAATGTATGTAGCCAAAGCCAATAAGAGATATATTAACGAAAATAAATAAGCAATTATTCGATACGGCTGATCGCGAAAAGTTTAGACCCTGGCAGAAATAGGTGAATGAGGCGAACTGAGTGTATAAAAGCAGCGCAGTCCAAGCGATGGTCAATCAGCTTGATTTTAACAAGCTGTAATTGAAGTACGTGAGTAATCTAATCGTGAAGCGATTCTAACTATAACAGAAGGTGCAGAATAATGAAGGACGAGTTTTTTCGTTGCAATTTGTAATCATACCGAATTTCTAGACGAGTTTCAGAGCAAGCGGGAATTCAAATTATAAGGCTCTAGAAAATTGTGTTGGAGTTTGTGGTCGAATTTACATAGTAAATTCAAGGGCGAATGAAAACTCGGTGGCAATTTTCAGAGACACTTTTCGCAAAATTAAAGTGCGTAAACGAACTTTGATTAGATTTCTGAGAATTTGCTAGCAATATTAAGACAAATTGTTAACTGAATAATCAACTTTTTCAATTTTTAATGATTTTTTTTTTTTTTTTAAACGGCAGCAAATTTCGCTGTGAGTTCCTAAACGTGACTTAAGGCAAATTTGAAGTCTTACTTCTAACTCCAAAGGGACTGCTTTTGTAGGACTTTACTTGTTGTAAAGTTATCTGCATACAGTAAAAGAGATTAAGATAAGTACTAAACTGACACCATTATAGTCGCCATCATCACTTTAAAAATTCATAAAACAAGTTTTGAAAAGCAAAATTTCCTCTAATTTCCATTGATTTCGTATATTACTGTTATGGCTCTTGAGGTGAATATGACCTACTTCTGCAGCATATATTTTAAATATTATTATTGTGTATCAAAATAAGTTAATTAAAAGTAATTTTAACTTACAGCTACTTAAGCATATTAAGCTCATGTTTTAAATTTTTTTTTCTCTGAAAAATTATTTATGTATGCGTCAAAATCAACCTTGACTGATCGCCATCAAGTCTGATAGTTAAAATTTGGGTAATTTAATTGTTCAAAAAAGACTTTACATAATATATTAACTTCTTCGAGAATAAACTAATGTCCGTAAATATGTATTTACATATGATTACTGGATTTATATTATTTTAGTTATTTATGTATACAAACATCAATTAATTATGTAACTGCTTTAGGACACAAATCTCGTTAAGCTCATTATTTATTTTATGTTTTTAGTCAAATGATGAGACGATGGATTTGTTTATATGTAAAAATTCAATATTTATGTAAAGTAATTATGCAAGCAAAATTTAAAATGAGAAACAATTTGGGTTCGGTGCTTAAATATCAAAAGAACATAAAAGGTACGTTGGAAGCGTGATGTGTGAACAGATTTTATTTTGGGTAGCCATAGCTTGAACAGGTACCGGAGCCGAAGCTATAACCGTGGCTTTGATCGTTACGATAGCCGTACATCACTTTCCAGCACAATGAACCCAGTCAGAGGCAGATATTCAACGGGTCATGCAAAACTTTGACAAGGAACACTTTCAAAGACAACCCTACCATGTTTTCGACAGTGGTAATGGCGTATGCTTGACGGATAAACAATATTGCTAATGTAGCGAATGGAAGGTTGAAGTTACGAGTAGAGGAAAGAAAATCAAAATCGCGGATCTGCGGAAAATATGCCACAGAATGTGGGTTGCGCGTGGAAGGACTGAAGCTCTAGAAAAGTCGGAAGCGTAAAATATCGCAAAGAAAGCTCTCGGCGCTGCCATCTAGGGAAGAAAACTTAGATACTGGAAACAGGGATTCAAGGGGTTCATAAGCGCAATTTAAAGCTTCCGCAACCCAATTGCTAACCGAACCAGCTCGAGGGGAATCCTGTTACAAATATAAATGTATCATACACATATTTAACAAGCGAGGCTCTGGTGACCACTACTTTCTCATTGATCTAGGGTGCGGGGGCTTCATGACCTTATTCAATGTGGTCACACTAAATCTTTCTCGATATTGTCGGGCTAAAACCTTATTGGTGCTTGTTACTGGAACGTAACGGATCTGTATCCGATAAAGGACCACCAATTTCGAAAACACTTCCCAAAACCGTCGTGGAGTGACTTTATCGCTAAAACAATAACAACATGTTGGAAATAGCTTACGTCAATCCTCTGCGACTGGATATGCCAAAAAGCATCTTTCCATTCCCGTCGCTATAGCGCATGAGAGGGGAGTTACGCATCTGCTTACTGCACGGCCGTCGTAGAGAGAGAGCGGAGCAGAAGCGTGTAGAGATCCTGTTGCCATGCAGGTGCGAGAAAAATCGACCCCATGGTGCCAGAAGCCAGAGCAGATGCGGTACTGCGGGAAAGTGAACCAGGACGTGGTTAAAGCGATCACACAGAGGAATCGACTGCTTCCTTACTGATTTTTAACGATTAATTCCTTAAATAGCTTCACAGAATAGGGAGTTAGAAACACAAACTGCCGTACAGTTTCAGCAGGGTTGGACAGTAAAGAAATGGCAGTTACAGGCGTTTGCTTCATATTACAAATGTAATATCACTTTGCATACAGGACACACATCACGAACGCCGAATTTGAGACTGGACTAGTGCGAGCTTATACTGTTACAGTATACAGTTCAAAGGTGAGCCAGAGTGGTGATGCTCATCTCTCTGGAAGATCGGTTTTCTTCTTTTGCAAGAATTCGATATTTGTCTTTGATAGCGAGAGAAAATTTAATGGTTTAATAGGAGACTAAGTAGGTGGATGAATTGCTATCCAGCGCTACTACGGTTGTAGAATCACACAATCCTTAAACGGTTTAGAAAGCGAAACGAGAAAACTCTATTCCGATATGGATGATCCCGTGCCAGAATACACACTCGTCTCAGGTTTACCTTCCTATGAAGCCGCGCTTGAATTGCTCAATAAAACGCCACAATCCTGTCTCATAGTACATCCCAGTGTTTTTAATATATTTCAAGTAAATGAGAAAAATTCAAATGAACAATTACAACAATGTGTCCAACATACTTCACAGTCACAACAGTTGTTGGAAGCAACCGCACCATTATTACCGTCCAACAATACAACACAAAATCCAACAAACATTCTAATGGCTGGTAAAGCCTACGCTCTTTTACCCACCTATGAGGAAGCCAATAGCCAGCAGCTACAGAATAATCTGCCACGCTCACCCAGTGTCACTGTGACAGCTGTCAATGAGAAGTCAACTAACGTACCAAAAGAACAAACAAAAGAAAAGAAACACATCGCTGCCTCGATGACAACGACGAATTCAGCGCCTACAATAGCAACAACAATGGCAATGTGTCCAACAGTAATGACAGCGACTGCTACAGCAACATCAGCTACAACAACAATATCTAGTAATAGTGAAGCAGCAAAGCATATCAAAATTGTTGATTGCTGACCGACCGACCAACCGGCAAAAGTCTTGACAAGTTCTGTAATTGTCATTAATGACACTTGAGTATAAAAGTTTGACAGTTTTCGAACTGACACCGCAACTGTGATATAGTTTGAATAACTTCATACCTACATACATAAATGTTGTTGTATTTAGTTTTAATAGTTATTTATTTAAACGAATCGTGCAGGCATACATATAATACAATTAAGTGTATGTATGTATAAGTTACAAGTAGAAAGCGAAAATTGAATTCTTACTTAAGCAATTCGAATTTTCGAAAACTAAATTTTATCGGATATATGTATTTTACTAGCGCAACTTTGGAAATACAATTTCTAAATTTGAATTTTTCGAAGTTCGAAAATATTGAAATTTCGTAATGATTTTTATTCGAAAATGCACCTTTGAATAATATTTTGTTAGCGCAACTTGGGGAAAAAATTTTCTAAGTTTGAAATTTTTCGAAGTTGGAAAATATTGAAATTTTCTTAATGATTTGTATTGGAAATTGCACATTGGCATAATGTTCAAGGTACATATTAAACAATTGCACTAAACTTATTGCTCACTTGGAAAGAATTCTATACATTTTCCAAAACTTTTAAATTTCGAAAATTAAAGCCATTACTCAATTTGGAATTCACTGAACAAAATTTGCTTATTACCTTTATAGTTAAGGAAACTTTTCTAAGCAATCAGTGTGCCTTTGTCAATTTTTGAATGGAATTCTTTACTCGACTTATAATTTTAAAACTTTCGGAATTTTAAATATTTTCGAAAAGACGTTTTTTCCAAATAAGAATTTTTTATCAATTTTAATAAAGCTGAACTCGTATTTCAGAAAATTTTCGAACTTCGAAATTTTTCGAATTTTGAAATGATAAAATTTAATTGCGAAATTAAACTCGAACCAGTTTTAGTATAAAGCTTCTATGTATTAGTGACCTTTATAAAGACTTAAGGTTTTAGAAGTTTACCTATATACTTCAGCATTCAACATTATAGTCAATACGAAATCATTCCAAGCATTTATTTATTTTTGTAATGTAGTATTTAAGTAAGTAATGAATGTGGTAATTAAAGAAAACTTAAATTAAAAACATATCAGTTTTTCTTTTTTAACGAATCGTATGTATAGTTAGGAGTTTAAAACTACTCCACAATTTACCTGAGTATTCCAGGGAACATCTACTGGAGAGTACTTTCCAAAAAGTCACAAAAAATCCCTTACGACCACTGCGCGAGCTTCCCTAAGTCCAATAATTCATACTCGAGTAGTAATGTGACAAAAAAGGAACACAAGCTCCAATGACTTGCATCAATATACCACAAGAAAAATAACGGCGCTTTATTCGCAGTTTTCTCTAATCCAGAATGTCCCTGGCAAAACTCTATCCAATGTGCTAGAAAGAAGCACGAGTTTTCATTCTATGAACTTTGTCCCCGTCCTTTTTTGTCGTGCCTAGAAAGCGAGATTTCCTTTCTCTGCATATGACAATAGTACGCCTAGTTACTGGATGCACTCCAGCGAAATTTTCCAGCTCAGCAATCGGCCTTAGCAAAAGAACGCGTAAGCCAACTTAATCAAGCGAGCCGCCAAATTAGTTACCTCAACGCTGAAATCAAAGGACTGGTGTATAAGTGGCCATATAACCCAAATGGGAATGTAGGCATAGCATCTGCTGTTGAAAGCGATTTATAGTTAAAACCCGTTGGCATCGGAAAAGTCAGCCGCCGATGCTGTTAAAAACTACTGGAACTCACATAGTTATATATATATATATATATATATATATATATATATATATATATTTCATATTTCTTTCTACAAACTAAGCTGGCTCCAATAACCACCCAGCTTCTTAATAGTAAGACATCCTCCCAGAGGAGAGTTGGAGACAGGACTCCTGAGCCCATATTCAAGTTTATGAGATTTTTGAGCCAAGCATTAGCATTAAGAGCGTATATTCTGTGAGCTAAGAACACGGCGGCCGACAAGGTGTGGATATGGCCTGCCCCGCCTACCACACCTAAGGCGCTGCGTTCAAGCCCCAGATTGATGACAAATGCAATGCGGTATCTCTGAAAATTTTTCACTTTCTCCTACAGTATAATGAGAATATATATAGATATACCCGGGGTCCCACAAAAGTTTTAATCCCGAACATTTCGATACAATAGTAAGGCATTCTTCGATCACCCTGTTTTGCTAAGGATTTTAAAGACCGCTTGGCTGTGTAAATAAATGATTAAATTCCTGGCAGTCAGTGCACTTAAAATCATCGGGTTTAGCACATGTTGTTGTTGTTGTAGCGATTAGGTTACTCCCCGAAGGCTTTGGGGAGTGTTAACGATGTGATGGTCCTTTGTCGGATACAGATCCGATACGCTCCGGTAACACAGCACCATTAAGGTGCTGGCCCGACCATCTCGGGAACGATTTATATGGCCACATTGAACCTTGTATAAACGAGCCAGCCTGGGTCCTGCAAAAATAAATCAGCATCACTTAATATGGGTTTTGCATGATCTATGACTACATGGATGAGTTGATAAAATTTGAATGAGTCAACAAGAGTAAGACTCAGCGAGTGTTTAATAACTCAAATTAGAACAACAATAACGGAAAATTGAAAAAAAAAAAAATAAGAGTGGTAAGAATGGTAATAAGCAAAGCAAGCAAGCAGCTATACATACATACTGCAGATAAGATCGAAGAAGAAAGAGAAACAATATCACATCATGTAATCATCACCTAAGAGAAGAAGTTATTTTATACCAGGGATGCACCTTAACGTTAAGCTAATCGTTTATCAAAAAATTTCCACCGTTTCCGTTGAAACACTTCGAAATATTATCGATAAAGAAATTATCAAGATAAATTGTATCTCGTTTTTAACCGAAACGAAAAGCTTTCGTTAACGTTAAAAACGTTAATGAAAACGTGATACTTTATGTTTGAATTATGCTGGCAATGCTATAGCCATGGTGAAGCCGTAAGGTGGCAACAACGAGCGCATATACACACACAAACTCTATGTAATTTGTTTGTGTAATTCGTTGGTGGTAATGTCAAAAATACTCTGAGAAATGTTCGTACTGTCAAAATTCATGAGAAAAGTTGCAATCAGCTTGGATAATGCTTTCACCTTTAATGACTCCGCCATCAATCAGCTTTGCCAGCATAGTTTGAAATTAATAATCAACATAAACGATTTGATTTCGTTTTGATATGGCAGAAAACGAAACGAAATCATTTCGTTAATTTGACGATCTTTACGTTAATAAACGAAACGAAATGACTTCGTTTCGTTTATTAACGTTGATTATCGTAACGAAATGATATCGTTTCGTTGGTTAAGCATGCCTGTTTTATACACACATAACCAGCAGCTAACAGCGAAGAGAATATTTCACACATATGTATGCGGCAATAAAGTGCGCATATGGCAGATATTAATGTATGTAGCCAAAGCCAATAAGAGATATATTAACGAAAATAAATAAGCAATTATTCGATACGGCTGATCGCGAAAAGTTTAGACCCTGGCAGAAATAGGTGAATGAGGCGAACTGAGTGTATAAAAGCAGCGCAGTCCAAGCGATGGTCAATCAGCTTGATTTTAACAAGCTGTAATTGAAGTACGTGAGTAATCTAATCGTGAAGCGATTCTAACTATAACAGAAGGTGCAGAATAATGAAGGACGAGTTTTTTCGTTGCAATTTGTAATCATACCGAATTTCTAGACGAGTTTCAGAGCAAGCGGGAATTCAAATTATAAGGCTCTAGAAAATTGTGTTGGAGTTTGTGGTCGAATTTACATAGTAAATTCAAGGGCGAATGAAAACTCGGTGGCAATTTTCAGAGACACTTTTCGCAAAATTAAAGTGCGTAAACGAACTTTGATTAGATTTCTGAGAATTTGCTAGCAATATTAAGACAAATTGTTAACTGAATAATCAACTTTTTCAATTTTTAATGATTTTTTTTTTTTTTTTAAACGGCAGCAAATTTCGCTGTGAGTTCCTAAACGTGACTTAAGGCAAATTTGAAGTCTTACTTCTAACTCCAAAGGGACTGCTTTTGTAGGACTTTACTTGTTGTAAAGTTATCTGCATACAGTAAAAGAGATTAAGATAAGTACTAAACTGACACCATTATAGTCGCCATCATCACTTTAAAAATTCATAAAACAAGTTTTGAAAAGCAAAATTTCCTCTAATTTCCATTGATTTCGTATATTACTGTTATGGCTCTTGAGGTGAATATGACCTACTTCTGCAGCATATATTTTAAATATTATTATTGTGTATCAAAATAAGTTAATTAAAAGTAATTTTAACTTACAGCTACTTAAGCATATTAAGCTCATGTTTTAAATTTTTTTTTCTCTGAAAAATTATTTATGTATGCGTCAAAATCAACCTTGACTGATCGCCATCAAGTCTGATAGTTAAAATTTGGGTAATTTAATTGTTCAAAAAAGACTTTACATAATATATTAACTTCTTCGAGAATAAACTAATGTCCGTAAATATGTATTTACATATGATTACTGGATTTATATTATTTTAGTTATTTATGTATACAAACATCAATTAATTATGTAACTGCTTTAGGACACAAATCTCGTTAAGCTCATTATTTATTTTATGTTTTTAGTCAAATGATGAGACGATGGATTTGTTTATATGTAAAAATTCAATATTTATGTAAAGTAATTATGCAAGCAAAATTTAAAATGAGAAACAATTTGGGTTCGGTGCTTAAATATCAAAAGAACATAAAAGGTACGTTGGAAGCGTGATGTGTGAACAGATTTTATTTTGGGTAGCCATAGCTTGAACAGGTACCGGAGCCGAAGCTATAACCGTGGCTTTGATCGTTACGATAGCCGTACATCACTTTCCAGCACAATGAACCCAGTCAGAGGCAGATATTCAACGGGTCATGCAAAACTTTGACAAGGAACACTTTCAAAGACAACCCTACCATGTTTTCGACAGTGGTAATGGCGTATGCTTGACGGATAAACAATATTGCTAATGTAGCGAATGGAAGGTTGAAGTTACGAGTAGAGGAAAGAAAATCAAAATCGCGGATCTGCGGAAAATATGCCACAGAATGTGGGTTGCGCGTGGAAGGACTGAAGCTCTAGAAAAGTCGGAAGCGTAAAATATCGCAAAGAAAGCTCTCGGCGCTGCCATCTAGGGAAGAAAACTTAGATACTGGAAACAGGGATTCAAGGGGTTCATAAGCGCAATTTAAAGCTTCCGCAACCCAATTGCTAACCGAACCAGCTCGAGGGGAATCCTGTTACAAATATAAATGTATCATACACATATTTAACAAGCGAGGCTCTGGTGACCACTACTTTCTCATTGATCTAGGGTGCGGGGGCTTCATGACCTTATTCAATGTGGTCACACTAAATCTTTCTCGATATTGTCGGGCTAAAACCTTATTGGTGCTTGTTACTGGAACGTAACGGATCTGTATCCGATAAAGGACCACCAATTTCGAAAACACTTCCCAAAACCGTCGTGGAGTGACTTTATCGCTAAAACAATAACAACATGTTGGAAATAGCTTACGTCAATCCTCTGCGACTGGATATGCCAAAAAGCATCTTTCCATTCCCGTCGCTATAGCGCATGAGAGGGGAGTTACGCATCTGCTTACTGCACGGCCGTCGTAGAGAGAGAGCGGAGCAGAAGCGTGTAGAGATCCTGTTGCCATGCAGGTGCGAGAAAAATCGACCCCATGGTGCCAGAAGCCAGAGCAGATGCGGTACTGCGGGAAAGTGAACCAGGACGTGGTTAAAGCGATCACACAGAGGAATCGACTGCTTCCTTACTGATTTTTAACGATTAATTCCTTAAATAGCTTCACAGAATAGGGAGTTAGAAACACAAACTGCCGTACAGTTTCAGCAGGGTTGGACAGTAAAGAAATGGCAGTTACAGGCGTTTGCTTCATATTACAAATGTAATATCACTTTGCATACAGGACACACATCACGAACGCCGAATTTGAGACTGGACTAGTGCGAGCTTATACTGTTACAGTATACAGTTCAAAGGTGAGCCAGAGTGGTGATGCTCATCTCTCTGGAAGATCGGTTTTCTTCTTTTGCAAGAATTCGATATTTGTCTTTGATAGCGAGAGAAAATTTAATGGTTTAATAGGAGACTAAGTAGGTGGATGAATTGCTATCCAGCGCTACTACGGTTGTAGAATTTAACATCTACTCTGGTAGCCAAGCGGCTATTAAGGATTTGAGTTCAACATCGTGCGATCGAGTGTGGTCTGGAAGTGCCTGACTTCGCTTGCGATTGCACCGAATTATTTTATGGTTAAGATTATCTGGGTCTCGGGCCATAGTGATATCCCAGGCAACTATCAAACGGATATCATAGCCCGCATCGGTAAAATTGAACCGTTTGAAGATGACTGTAGAGAGCACGAGATTCCGCAGGCCACCTGTGGTATGCTCCTGCATAAATGGGCTTCGAGTCAGCTCAGCAAGCATTGGGCGGACACTACCTCTTGTAGGGAAACAAGATCGTTCTGGCCGGAAGTGGATGGCAGGAGGTTTGCCGAAATGATTGGTGACACTAAGGCTTATCTATCAGTGGTCGTTGGGGTTTCGACAGGGCACTGTCCAATGAGAATCTATGCGGTACGTCTAAATATACTGGAAACCCCATCCTGCTGCAGCTGTGTTGGGGATGATGAGTTGGAATCAGCGAGTCACTATATGCTTGATTACCCAGCTTTTGCCAGAACTAGGTGAAATTATTTCGGTAGCGACTCCCGTGGATCTAGGGAGGATTTATCCTAGGTTGAGATCGGTCTCATTAGAAACTGTATCGTTGCTATGTAACGACTCTTTAAGTAGCTATAGCCACATCATCGTTATTTTATGCAGTATACCAATGGACCTTAATGCTGCCCAAGTGAGTTTCTGCTACCAGGACATAGAGATACCATACCTAACTTGGGGGCCTAAGTAGGATGCCTAACCTTACCTAACTTGGAGGCCTAAGTAGGATAGATCTGTTTAAGCGAATGTCCCCCAATCCGGTAGTTACTGAAGGACAAGGTGAACGTTAACGTCTCAGAGTGGATGTCTGGGAAGTCCCAAATCTGCACTCTTACCTCATTCCTCCCATAAGTTTTTAAGAATTTTAGGAGGGCCTCAGCGATTAGGGTAGTACAACCCTTTCAAGGAGCTACCACCGCAATTTAAAGCTTATTCAGCAATTTTCCACCTCACCTATTCGTGTCGAATCCTGCTTCATGAATAACCGAGGCTCTGGCGACCCCGAACTCCTCATGGATCTAGGGGCTGGGAGGGCGGAATGGCTTAGAAGGTCGCATGTGGTCATAACAAATCGTTCCCGAGATGGTCGGGCTTGGTACATTGGCCGAAGTTCAGAGTGTATCGAGCTCATGAACACACATCGGTGGCATCCGTGATGTGGTGGTAACATGCTCCGCCCATCACACCGAAGACACTGGGTTCAAATCCGGGGCAAAGATTTAGAAACAAGTTTTTTCAATTACAAACAAGTTTTTCTAAGCCGGGTCGTCTCTCGGCTGTGATTTGGCATACACTCTGAGTATATTTCTGCCATGAAAAGCTTTTTAGCTATGCAGATGCTGCTCGGAGTCGGCATAAAACATGTATGGGACCTGCAACTCCGCCAATTTGTAGGAAAAATTAAAAAAGGGGAAGGACGCGAATGGAAGAGAAGCTCGGCCTAAATCTCATCAGAGATATATCGCGCCTTGTATTTTTATTTTATTTTATTGTTCAACTTATATCTAGCAATCATTGACACTGAGTAACGGGAGCGGCGGTTATTTGTATCCGGCAAAGGCTTGTCAGTTCTGTCATGGTCACCTATCACACATATTAACCGCTAAATTATCATCTTACAAATGTAATTAAATTTAAAAAATTTATAAAAAACATTTCTTTGGGTATTTTTAATATCTTTGCCCTTGCATTCACACCTTAAAACCATCAAAAGCCCATTTACAACACATCTTCAAGAATACACACAAAACCATCTTACCTACACACCCTTCACAGAGCGGAGCTTAAAACAGAATCATTGAATTTTATCAATAAATAAACAACACATAAATTAATTAAAAAAAAATCATATATAAATTTTGAATTTATTGTAATTCGATGGCGTTCAATAATTCGCATTCACGCGAGCGCAATCAACACCGGTTTCTAACCGATTGCCGTAATAAACCACCAAGACAAAGAACGAAGGACGGATAGCGCGGCAAAGAGCGCAAGATAATTGACGCTGCGGCTTTAAGTTGGTTTGAAGCAAGTTTTCGAAATGTGGGTCAACAACGACGCGCCGTTGGAGTATCCAACAACGATGACGTTTAATACGTCACGCTGCAAGAAAGCTTAAATACCAGTTTATGAAGCCAATGCGCAAAGACGTCGTTGTTGCCATAGCAGACAACTTGAAAACTCAAAAGCGCGTTCAACCGGTTTCACTTTCATGGTGCGGGTCAAATACATGCCGATTGTGACTATTTTACATATTACAAGAGAGAAAAAAACGATAATTTATTCATGCCATATCGGATCGATTCGAAATGCATTGCATTGAGAGATGGAGATGAGACGTTGTGGCGGCCATGCATGACAAACTAAATGTAACTGTTACACATGTACATATGTAAATATGTATACATTTAAGGTAGATAAGCATTTACAAGATTGTGAAACTAGTGAGACCTGATAGGAAAAAATGAGTTCGAGCACTTTAAACCTACTTAGGTAGGTGGTGCTCAAGCGTTGAGTGTTGAGGATATGATGTGTGGAGTGAGCTAACCATTGTCCGTGGTGAAGCAATAAGTCCAAAGGGTCTGAAACTCATCTAGTCCCAGACATCATTTTCACACAACAAACCTGATAACAACCAGAGATCAACATAGCCGGGTTGTTGTAGCGATAAGGACACTCTCCGAAGGTTTTAGGGAGTGTTGTCGATGTTACTGGTTCTTTTTCGGATGCAGATGCTGTTCCGGTAACGAGCAGCATTAAGGTACTATCCCGGCCAGCTCGGGAACGATTTAGTATGACCACATGAAACTCATGGCCTCTAGGCCATAACGCGCTCCCACCGCCTAGATCCATGAAACACTTGGGGTATCGAGAGCCTCGGCTGCTAAAGAAACAGCTAGTAGCCTTCTGTTGCACTTTGCGTATCGACAGACTTCCCTAATGTCAAGACTCCCTCAAGTTTTCTAAATACCCCAAATTCCTTCTAAGCTCAAATGGTAGACCGACACATCTTAATGGTGGGCAAGGTTTTGTTAGGCCAACTTGTCTTCCCGCACTTCCATCCGGATACATTTTCGTCCACTGTGATTACGCTTGATGCATGTCAGCTGATACTTTATAATTACTTTTCAGTAGCTGGGGAAGAGTTCCCTTACAAAGCCACCAAAGCGCCGAAAACGTGACACAAATATCTTTCTTATTTTTCTTCCTTTGCACATGGGCAACCACGAACGCTAGGGCTGAAGAGTTGTTGCTTCCCTGAGATAAATAAAAACTTGGCTTAAACATTTAATGCCACGGTGGCGTTCCCGCTCCTCTGCTTCCACGGCCAGGTGTCGAGAATACATTTCTGGCCGGAGCATATTCTTCTTTAATTAGCATAACATGGTCTAGCTAGCCCAGCCGCTGTCATGTCCCAGAACTGCTTTACCAAGACGCGGACTTGTTGAGTCTGATTTTCGTTCTTGGAGACATGGCTTATTCTCTACATTGTCCACTTTGTGTAAAGTAGCATTTATATTCAAGATTAATTCTTAGCTCATTTTGCACAGCCGTACAAGTTTTGCGGGAAACGAAGTTCAGACTAAGCAGCGTATAGGCAGCAAACTTTTGTGCGATTGAATGCGGCTTAAAAATTAACCCCACCACGTATGGAAGCCATTTATTCTCACGATCTTTTTCCAGTTTGTTGCAAAGATAAAATGTGCTCCGTGGTAGATTTAGCAGGTCTGAAGCCGCACTCAAAAGGACCAATTACTCGGAAGGCTGATTCTGTGACATTAAACGCAGTTTTCCGCCATATCTGAATATTGCCACAGGCAATGTCTGATTAGTTTCTGGGCTTAGGATTCTCATCTTTCCTGGGTGCTTCATTGCTGCCTTCGACTAAGAGGACAGAGAGAGACAGAGTTCCTTCCATAATCTAAGCATTATCTGGATATGCGCTACCAGGTCGCCGTTTTCGATGGGAATGCACCACAGTGTTGAAACCATCCCTCTTTCGTCGAAATTTGTTGGTAAAATTGGGCGCTTTTCTGTGAGAAAGTAGCCCAAGCTCTTCAAACTCACATCGTTCTGTATCTACTTTTTTAATTTTTATTTTTTAAAAGATGTCAAGCTTTCTCCTTCAACTAAGGACAGCATTCACACACCGCTCTCCCTGCAACGTGGTGTGTATGCAGCGTTAACAGAGTTTCTTCTGTCCCAAATGCTCCAATTCCAATATTTTTCCAGCGTCGCGTAGGCTCGAAGTGCTCTCAGAGGGCTACGACAATATGGTGATTCGACTCGATGCAGGGACCCTGAATCGTCCGATTATCTTAAACATTATAGGTATGTCGTCCAAGTATAGAAACATGGACGATCTGGTTGTATGGTCTTCGATCGGCTGATAGCGCTTGAGCTGGAATAAATCTGCGTGGAATTGTTATGAGCTAATATTTACAAATATGGTCGGTGTACATAGAAACAAAACATTGGATGAATTTGCCTCCTGGCCGTACACATGTGTCAGGACTTTCATGGCATGTCTCCGTATATTGGCGGAACACCAATTTCACAGAGAAATACCCAAGTTCAAGATACAATGAAATGTTTATAACCAGACAACTGTTTGACATAGAACCGGATGGATAAGGAGGCACTTCCGTGATCAGAACAATGGTATCGGCCAGTACACAAAACAGTAACTTAACGCTAGTGTATAGTTCGGACACGTCTTTTCTCAACTTCTGCCGTTCGAATATTGTAATTGCAGTCAGCAGCGCTGAAGTCTGAGCTTTATATGTTTAAATTAATCAAAGACGCCGACCATTTCAGAATCACCCACGACGGAACAAGCTGACCCCCAACCGGTTAAGGGGCTTAGAATATACCTGCGGCAGGTATGCCCGCTGAAAGCACTGCAAGTGGATAGAACTACAAAAAGTACCGTCCCTTAATGTTATATCTATGCTAGTTTGGAACTACGAATGAAATTGATGATCTGATCAAAAAATAAAAATCGTTTGCAATCCGCCTATGGAAACAGAGGAAGAGTTCAATCTCCACTACGCTGGAAGGGTCAGATGGAAAACGATTCAAGTTCCTTTGGTGTTACCAATTGGTGCCAGTTAGCGCAGCGTAGAAACGACTGGCGCGCCTCTTTGGACAGCCATAATCGTTTAAACAGTTAAGCGCTAATTAAGTCGTAAGTAAATTTGGAACTACTGTGATTCGCTGCAGGGAGGGACTGCAGCTAACAAAATTGCCTTTAAAGACGAGATACATTTACAGACACAGACCAGTTAATGAAGTCATTAATTTCTTTGTAAATTCCAAATCAGTTCCACTTTCATTGCGAAACAGCGATAAAAAGTTTTGGAATTTGAGAGGCTATAATGAAATCTAGAAAAGGCTTGAACGCATTTAACACCATCTCATCACTAACATGTCACTCCTATTTCCTACTGGGTTACTTGTACACGCATAAGTGATGTTACGGGTGCTTGGCTTTTGGGTATCAGAAAATTAAAAGACTTCAGTTAATAACTTTAAGCTGTCTTAAGCACCGTAAATTAAGCATTTTTGTAATGCCTGTTGTCGTGTTGCTTTTTATTTAATAAATCGCTAATTTTATTCAGTTGTGATTGCTGAACGAAAGATGAAAAGATTGAACGACCTAGGCAATCAAAGCAACAAACAATAAATAAAAATAAATATTGCATATCTTTATCTGGAATCTTGTAAATACCACAAAATGCAACTCCACAAAAACAAGTACCCACTCACTTTCACTTGCCAACCGTCAATTTATGCCCACCGCTTGACTTTGACTTTCTTGCGCATTGTCATTCAGGCATTCAAGTGTTTTACGGTTTATTTTTGATTGTAGGTAAATTTTCTTTCAACAAATTTTAAATTTTTTTTTGGTTTTCCTTTTTTGTATTTTTTTGCTCTTTATTCAAATCCAATAAATCATTAAACTTCCTCTTTCACGACATGTTTGTAAATATTGTTGTCACTCTGCTTGTTTACCTTGTTTACATCATTGTTTTGTTTACACACAATTCGTTGCAGTCCCGGAGTCATTGTCAAAATTATTTTGTTTATTCTAGTTTATTTGGGATTATTGTTTAGAGTGCTTGAAATCGATTTCTTTTTAATTAAATGACACGGCAGATTATATTCATTAATTGCCCCAAATAATTCTTAATTAACTTATTCAAATATAAAATTGAGAAATTTTCATCAAATTCATGACATTTTTTTTGAATATTAATAGCAACATTTTAAATAAAAAAAATTTAATACAAGTTAACTTGTTTGAAATTTTCTATGGTGTGGAACCTGGACCACAAAAGTCTTCCGATAAGCCGGAAGCTTACGAAATACGAACCTGTAATACTCTTACATCATTGATATCATCGGCCTAAACACCCGCGCCGTTAATACTGCTTACTCCAAACTGGAAACAGATGCGTAAAAGATGGGTTTGATAGTCAATGAGGATACATCGAAGTACCTGCTGTCATCGAGCCAAGAGTCAGCGCATTTGTGCGTTAGCAACCACGCCACTGGCAGCCATAATTTCTAAATAGGAAAAGACTTCGTTTATCTGGGAGGCAGCATTAATACAAACAACAACATCAGCTCTAAAATCCAGCGAAGAAGCAGTCTTCCCTATAAATCCGACTTTGGACTAAGTAGGTAGTCAATTGAAAAGTAAAGTACTCTCTTGGCAAACGAACGTTATGCTCTACAAGTCACTTCTTATACCTGTCCTGCTATATATATGGTGCAGAAGCATGGACCATGACTACATCAGACGAAGCGGCTCTGGGAGTGTTCGAGAAAAAAGATGTTCTAAAGATTTACGGAACGAAGAAAATTTATTGATGAGTTGTACGAGCTTTATGCAAACATCAACATAGTCCAGCGAAATAAAACTTAGCGGCTACTCTGATTAGACCATGTTATGCGAATGAAAGATGACGCTCTGGCCAAGAAGTGTTTCTATCGGAACTCGCCTATGGAAGCAGAGGTAGAGGGCGGCCCCCACTCCGTTGGAAGTACCAGGTGGAAAACGATTTAAACTCCCTTGGTGTGACCAATTGGCGCCGGTTGGCGGAGCGACGGAGCGACTGGCGCGCCTTGTTGGACGGCCATAACCCTTTAAACGGTTAAGCGCCAATTAAGTAAGTAAGTAAGTTATTTTATTTTATTTCAATTATTTTCTTCTAGTTCAATTTTTTTTTCATTTTAGTTTATTTTAATTATGTTATTTTGCTTTAATTTATTTCATTACGTTATATTATTTTACCTTATTTTAAATTATTTCAATTTATTTTCTCTTATTTTAATTTATTTCATTTTAATTTAATATATTTTATTTTACTTTATTTTTATTCAGTAATTATGTAATTAATTTTTTTATTTAATTTTATTTTAATGTGTTTTACTTTATTTTACTTTTTTGTTTTATTTTATTTTGTTTTATCTTTTTTATTTTGCTTTATTTCATTTTACTTTGCTTTATTTTATTTTACTTTACTTTATTTTATTTGCATTTATTTTTTTTATTTTAATGTATTTCATTATATTTTATTTCACTTTATTTTAATTTGTTTTATTTTATTTCATCTTATTTTCTTTTATTTTTTATTTTGCTTTATTTTATTTCAATTTATTTTCCTTTATTTAGATTTATTTTCGTTATTGATATTAGAGAAAATTTGTAAAGATTACAAACGGCGATCTTTACTAGGACATGTTTCTGAATTTCACTTCTTCATCAGGTAGCTTTTCGGGAGCTGAGCATTGAACTCCAACATTCATATCAGTGCAAAGGCAGACGCCTTTAGCTACTCAGCCATATGAATGTCCCGTTGCTCGCTGTACAATTGGTCTCTAAGAATTGCGTTTTAGTTTCCATTCCTTTTATTCCCCATTTAGGCATATACACTCTGTATGTAGTTTATTCCTAATGGTGTGGATATGGTTTTAGGCGTGCTTATGAAAGGTTAAAAACATTTGTTCGGATTTTTACAGTATTTGTTTTTAATACTTCCGCTGTTACTATTGTGACGAATACTAGCAACACTAAGGGATACTATCATCTCTAAGCCGATGCTAAGTAGTGACGTGTATGCACATCAATAAATTTATCATTATGTCTACACATATGTACGTACACGCAGCGGAGAAACAACGCACAACCACATGCATATATCTGAGATACTCCCGAAAGTATGCAATGGTTGTACAAGTGTCGGTCATATATACACGTGTATGGGGTATGAGAGAAACTATAAAATCATGCATCTGTAGTTAAGCCGAGTAATTTTATAACTGATAACTAACTAGTAAGTTCTGGAAATGGAAGCGCCTAGAAATATGTCAACGAGGAAACCGCACGGTATAAAAGCAGTAACAGTAGAGGCGCGACAATCAGTTTGATTTAAGACGCTATCTGGCGAGCAATAGAAGTGTTATTTGGAAAGTAGTCTAATAGAGGCCATTTTGTATTATTGAATAGTGGAGTTATTTATTCAGCAGTTTAGTGATTCGAACGTTAGTAGAAGGCTGCAAATAAGAGGAATTGCACTAAATTCGTTACACTATTATGTCAATATGATCATATGTATTTAATTAGCGAGCTATTGCTCATATTGCTTTATACAATGGTTTTTGTTACTGATATTATAGAAAAAAATAGAGATTAATAAAATTTATTTTCTTTTATTTTAATTTAATTCATTTTATTTTATTTCATTTTATTTTATTTTGTTTTATTTTATTTCAGTTAATTTTATTTCACTTTATTTTATTTTGTTTTATTTTATTTTGTTTTGTTGTATTTTATTTTATTTTTTTTTTTTTATATTCTATTTTGTTTTATTCTACTTTAAGAAATTGTATTTGAATATGTTTTGTCTTATTATTTATTTCTAACAAATTTTGCAGACGTTGTTCCGCACTAACTTCGGTGTAGCTGCTTCACTTTTAAGATCTTTTGATCCCCTTGCTCTCCATCCCAGACTTTACAGCTTTTCACTGCGCACTACTATGTAATTTCCTGTTTTCTAATCGGGGCAGTAAAATTCAATATCTTTGCATTTGCAACCTATCACGTACATAAAGGTTCTGTTGCGATTTTGAACTTTATAGAGATTAAGTTTGTGTGAATTCCGAGATGAAGCAGAGTCTCAGATGTGTAATTGAAAATCACGTGGTAAAGAGTCCGGCGGAGAACTTTGAAGTAGATCACAGATCTAATGAAAGAACGGAAAGGGAGAGCCCACAGCGTATGACATGGCTTCTATCTTATAGGTAAGATTTCAGCTATCAATAATCAGTTCTTACTACTGAAGTCTTTGAAGTATGGAATGTAGTTCTCAATGGCTTATAATAGCATGTGGGAACTTGCACGGTCGAGGATTTTGTTAGCGACTAAATCTTTAGTAGCGAACTACTCTGGTGTAAATAGCGTGCCGTAGGCATTTCCTTTCTATAAGCCGCTGATAGAGCTGCTCATTTTGCCTCGTTGAACTCAACTTGTTGAGTCAGAAATAGTGCTTAATCCACCGAGATCTAATGAGGTACTTTCAACAATGTACCAGTCATTATATTTTGGTTGCTGGTGCACTTGATCACAGTGAGTTAATCGGGTGACAAGCCATCAGACCTGGAAGCGGCGCGAATCTTGTAGATGACAATGAAGTGCACGGGGTGTTTATCAAAACAGCCTCACTCGGACTATATCAATACCGGTGTCGTCATTACTTGTAGAAGAGATGAAAACGGTCTATTGGCTCTTAACATTGTTTTGGAGGCCTTACTGAACAATGGAGTAGCTCAGCTTTCTTAGGGTGGTATCCTGCTGGAAAAAATGTGAAGAAACTTTATTCGTCGACAGATATTACTCTTAACTATTATTTCGGTTGATGTGATGACGACGATAATTTCGAAAAGGGTACGGTGATCTAGAAGATTCGAAGCGAGTATATGAAATCATTATTGAGATAATGGCCTTAGTTCCTTACGATGCTTGTTTTGAAGCATACGGGATCTTTATTCCGTAAAGGACAACCAGCATAACGTGAGGCTCTTCAAAGGCATCGGCAAATATCTTTACTACTACTAAAACAACAACAGCAACATTACGACAACGATTGAATGTACAAGTAGCGTGTGATCTCGATATCTTTCATCACGGTAGTCGTAACTATATTTGGTACTGAAACTAGTCTTGTCGGCGATTTTCCCTTTATTTCAGTGCAGGAGCTTATGTTTTCATAGGTAATAACATCTGCGTGACTTCTATTGAAAGATGCAGCATATGACATCATATGGGTTCCATCCTATCATAAAGCCTTATCAGACACATTGCCATTGCTTTTGTTATTTTACTTTCGTTTTTTTTTAGAAGTGAGTAATTTCAAATATATATACTATTTACCTAACAAGATATAAAGCACATGCAACTTTCTTATCTCTCTCGCCTTTCTACGTGATATCAGCACAATAACCTTCATTTCCTCCCACTCAAATTCAATTTGTTTAGTTCATTTCCAAATTTGCTCATAAAAAGATGTTACCTTCAACCAAAGAGGAAACAATTAACACTTCCGTCCGTCGTAAATTCCATAAACATTCAAAATTTATATACCCAGCTTTATTCGGCTTGTTCGTATTAATCACAGTTTATCTTACGTAAGAGCATTATCAACACATAAGCCGCGAAGGTGTTAAACAAAAATCTGCAATACGACATTTATATAAAAATGTACGAGCTTTTTTGTTTGATCTTCATTTTACAACCAACTAAACCAGATGTTGCTTTAAAGGTTCACAAAACTTGGACCGCACTTTGAAACCGCGTTTTATTTGTTAGCAGTAAGACGCGTGAAGTGTTGGAACCATTGTTCGTACTCGAACCGTCGGTAACATCTGAACATACATAAATGGTTGCGTTTGAGATTGGCGCTACGCTATGGGCATGAGAATCATTTTGATGTGGCTGGCTGGTTTCTTATTGCAGATGATCATACGTGAGTAATGAGTTCGAGGTGCTTTGGTAGGCGCTACAACCTACGAGAGTGTGAAAGCATGCGGCTAGTCGTATAATAGCTGTATTTCCTTTTACGTGTATTTACATATACGCTTAAGCTTAATATGGACTGCTAAGTGTGTAACTGTAACTACACTTATGAAATTATTGCGCATAAGATTAGTACTAAAAGGTGTGTGTCTCCACTATTTCTCCATACACTACTACTGCGTAGTTGTCGATAAGCGTTTTTTAGTTGCAAATGTAGATGTATATACATGTAAAAAAACACGGCTTATAGGGTTTTGATATACTTATTGGAAGTTTTCGCGTTCTTATCATAAACGGTAAGAAGTTTACAGAGTCGCTCCGTGAGGCATCTCAGTATTAAACTATCTAACATGGACAATCTGAAAATCTTTAGTTGATTATTCTGACACCACTCCAATTATTTCTCTTTAAAAGCCCTTTTACCATTATGTTTCAACTCTTCTGGTCCTAAACTTTCTTCGCTTTTTTCCTGTCAATGTTTTTTCGATTCCAAAACGTCCTAAAAACTCATACATCTCAGCCAAGGGCTTAACAGTAATCAGTATCTCATTTTTTATCATGAATAAAGTTGAAGCCTTTGATTTCTTGCGAGGCACTGTCGCCATCAAAACTTGCTTATTTTAGACGTAGATTAGCAGAGACGGAAGGAGTTTACTCCTTTTGTGTAAGGAACTCGTTTTGAGTGCCTTTCTGAGACCCACGGATGCGATTGTGAGATTACTGCTGGCAGGTGGAGCTAATCTGAGACAATTTATAAATCCGGGACAGCTGCGGTAGCGGTCGGGGCAATACCGTTAGGTTAAGAGTGAGAAGAGCACGCCAAAGAGAGAGGCACTAACCCTCTACCCTGGTGTGGTGGGACGAACTTAATACGGCGAGTAATACCAAAATGTTAGTGCCAGTGCAACTGACTGCTTAAAACAACATTTACATTGGCATTGACATCATGCTTGATACACTCCCAACGCTGATAAAACTTCGTAGCATAGGCTATGCCAGAAACTCAATGTAAGCCGTAAGTTTAATTTGCCTGATCACAGTATCGTCTACCAAGTGGAAGTTGTCACGATTAAGGATATGGTGGGTGGAATACTGTTCAGTGCTTTAAGGGTTAGGGAATTCAATATCAACTCGGATAGTGTAGCGGTTATTAAAGCCCTGAGTTTAAGCCCGGTTATACGATCGAGAGTGGTATGAAAGTGCCTGACCTCGCTTGCGATTCCGTCGAACTATTTTAAGATGAAAATCATATCGCTCCAGGACCATAGCAATGTCCCTGGCAATTGTCACGCAGATCTCCTGCGGGCATAGAGAAAGAGGACGAAGATGTTAATAAGCTTTAAGGAGGTTACGATGAGACCCTAGCTGACTCGATGATACCGAAGTGAGCTAACGCTGCGACTCTGGCTTTCACCGAGAAGAAGATGAGCGAAGCTTCCGAAGCAGCCCCTAACTCTGGCACTAATAGATTGCAGCGACCCCAATGGGTAGATGTGTTTCTAAATGTGTAGAGCCGTAGAAGGGAGAGCGAGAGTGAGCTGATTGGTATCATGATCAAAATGATGCATAATGAATCAAACAAACTGCTATCGGCCTTTGAAACAGTACGACCTTAGAATGGCTGAAGAGCGCACTGACTGCAAACCTATTTTCGTCGCTATCCTCGACCGAATCGTCGCTTTTTTTCTTTTGCTCCTCATCCTTTTTTGTTTCGAAAAATTTCAAGTTCAAATTGGTCATACGACTATCTGCCCAACAATGCAGGGTTCGCGAATAATTCGGGGATGTATCCGGAAAAGGCATCGAAGTAGTTTCGAACCAATCAAAACAAAATTTGCTCTTAGCAGTCTGGAACTTTTCTCAGAGTGATCTTGTATCGAAGCATGTTTCTCTTTCTTTTTCTCCTCATCGTTTTTTGTCTTGAAAAATTTCGAGTTCAAATTGGTCATTCGACTATCTGCCCAACAATGCAGGGTTCGCAAATAATTCGGGAATGTATCCGGAAAAGCATCGAAGTAATTTCGAACCAATCAAAACAAAATTTGCTCTTAGCAGTCTGGAACTTCTCTCAGAGTGATCTTGTATCGAAGCATGTTTCTTTTTATTCCGCTTTGGTAGACCCGGCACATCCCGTCCATCCAAAATATTTTGGTTTATCTGCATAGTTTTAAAAGAAAATGCTTGATGTTTCTAAAGCCTTCTCTTTTTCCTCCTCTCTCCCGCGCTCTCATCCATTTCGTCCCATACTACATTTTAATTTCTTTTACTTCCTCTAGACTATCAATCTTCCCTTTCCTCCTTCTTATTCCGCCTCCGCGTCCTTTTTCGTTCCGCCTTTCACTCCCTCTTCCTGATTTCCCCTATTCTCCTTCTTCCTCGTGCCCACCTTCTTCCTATGCCTTTCTGTTTCCTCTTGTTCTCCTTCTTATTTTCTCCTTTCCCCATCCTATCTCGCTCTGTTTTCCCAGATTTCAAAATGTTCGGTTCCTGGTCTGGATACAAAAGGACTCAATATGCTTCCTTCTTCCTCGCATACCGTTCCTCCTCAGCCTATCGGTTTACTATTGCTCTATTTCTTACATTTTCCTTATTCCTCTTAACCTCAACCATGTATGCGTAGAAAACTAGCTCAGTTCGTTGTGTGGAAGACTAGCACAGTTTGTTCTTCGCGTGTAAAATTAGCAGGTTTCAATTATCCGTGGCACGTGCTAGTTTTCCACGCGATCAATGAACTATACTAGTCTTCCGCGTGAACAACGAGCTGTACTAGTCTTCAACACAAATAAGGTACTATTACCTGAAATCAATAGCCAACTTGACCCATTTCGCACTATACAAATATTCTCCTCGCAAATATTCAATTCGTATTACAATATTCTACTACTTCCTTCTATAATTTGATGCTTGATATGTAGCGCACAAGCTAGAGAAAGATATTCGTGTAGATAAACTTTTTAGCTTTTGGCTTATGACTTCACGTTACAACATCGCAAGCTCTATCCAAATCGCTATGGCCGCTCAATATCTGACTGTATTGAATAAATGAATTCTTAAAATTGGGCGTTAATATTAAGATGTTAATTTTTAGTGTCAATAATTGCCGACGATACCTTGAATTTCAATCAATTCAACAAATTTGTTCATGCAAATATATACAAGATTGTGTGAGCACATACTTGTACCTACAAATAATATGACGCGAAATAACATTAGTTAACAAAATAATTAACGAAGTTGACTTAAATGATTCTTTTTTGTCGAAAATTCGTAAAATTCGTAGCGGAAGAAACTTCAGCAACTTAAAGAGTACCTAAGCTTTAAAAATGTTAGAGAAAAAAGTTATCGAAAAATATATAGAATTCTACGCATTGGTGAGACGGGTAGAGAAAAGGGTAAAAGTCTAGAACAGTGGCTGACAGCTAATACGAGTTCAAAAATATTGCGAGAGGTGTCAAATATCCGAAGGCGGAAAATAAAAATTTTGCGTCTATCAAAAGATATCCACGAAAAACCGAAAAACCAGGACCGCTCCGAAAGCCGGGGTGGGATATATAGTACTTTTGCACAAAATACCTTTCTGTATTGGCGGTCTTGGGTCGCGCTTATAAAATGAGATCAAAATTTAATCTGCGCAAAACACCTTTCTACACAAATTTTGACAGAGCTTAAAGTCTTCTATTCCGCTTTCGGATTCTTGTGGCCGCGGCCAAGAGGCATGATTTGCACTTCCTCCAAAAAAATCGAATTAGCAGTCGATGTTTAGATGTTTACCCGATAAAATTTCATTGATGAACAGCATATACAATAAATCAATACCTGTTTCTTTCCTGACTTTTGGGAACAGCTCCGTTGGCTTCTTATCAGTCACAGCGATACCGACAGGTTACTATTTTATTATCAAGTTATTATCGAAAGCGAAATTTTTGTCGTGTTATCGATTTGTTATCGACCTGCTATCACCGAGTTATCCACATCGTATTGGTTTCTTATGGGCTTGTAATCGACGGGTTACAGATGTGTCATGGATTTTATATTGAAGTGTTATTGGTATCTGCTTTGTATCAGAAAGATGAGTCGTCGTTAACAAATCGATAACATGCTGGTAGCAATTTGGTAACACACCGATTACAAATCGGTAAGTTTTAGATAACAAATCGATAAGACCCCTTTAAATTTTTGGTAACACTCCTATAAGTCGATAGCTTTTCTGTAAAAAGTTGATAACTTTTTGGCAACATATCGATACATTTTGATTATAACTTTGTTACCTTTGCAAAAAAAGCGATACATTTTTGTATAACAAATCAATAGCTTATCGATAACAAACTGATATATTTTTGAAAGCAAATCGGTAACTTTTTATAACTTTCCGATAGGAAATTGATATTTTTTGATAGCAAATGGGTAACTTTTCGATAACAAATAGACCTTTTTTTGGATAAATTATCGATTAATTTTCAATATATTTGTTCGGTAATAAAACGATAACTTTTCTATAAAAAGTCGATAACTCTGTAATAAAATATCAATAACTTATCGATGACAAATTGATAACTTGTTGATAAAAAATCGATAACTTTCCGATAGAAAACACGCCTATAAGAAATTCGGAACACGCCGAACACAAAATTTGTTTATAACACATTGATAACTTTTTCTTAATTAATAGACAAATTTTCGATAAAAAATAAATAAATGCAAGGCGCGATAACCTTCGAAAAGATTTTAGGCCGAGCTTCTCCTACTTTTGATTTTTTTTCTACAAGTTGGCATAACGAGATCTACACGGTTTATGCCGTCTCCAAAGGGCATCTGCAGGACAGATAAGTTTGCAATGAGAAGGTTTTCATGACAGAAGTACATTCGGAGTGTTTGCGCCGCTAAGAAACATTATGTTTCTAATTGAAAAAATTGGTTTTTAAATTTTTGATGTTGCTTTTCTAATTTTTTAAACGGAAAACTTTTTTTGTCAATGGCCACACGTTTTTTTTTTTTTTTTCTTTTGAGCCCTTTCCTTTTTTGATTGTACCTATAGACGTCCGTGTTGTATATCCAACGGATGAATGATAAATTAGCATTCACTAGGATCGGCTGCCACGGAACAACATAGATATAAACATTAGCGTGGAACTTTTTATGTATCATACAAAAAAAAAACTTATATAGTAAAATACAAAAATGTATCTTGACAACTGGATGCCAGGTTTAATTTAGTTTTTTATTTATATAGAAACAATATTTCAAAACCCCGAAATAAACATGAACGGAGCTGAAGAGTAGTTAAGTTGATGAAATTAAAATCGATACAATTCGAACAATGAACTGTATGGGATATACATATGTTATATACTTGGCCAAACTTGACGATATTTTCTGACGTATGGCTTGTATTATTGCTGCTAAAATGGGGAAGATAGGTTAGTTTAGGTTGAGGTGGCTGCCCGAGGGCATACTTAGGCCAGTAGTATTAGGCCCGTTGTGATACCACGAAAATACACCGTTACCTTTCCTCTTCGAACCATTTTTAGGACCTGATGAAAGCTACCAGGTCCTTGACGTCATGCTCCACAACTTGGCTCAGATTATCAAGAAATGGAGCACCCAGAAAGCGCTGCCGTGCTCCGCTTAGTGCTGGGCAGTTGCAAATGAGGTGAACCACCGTTTCCTCATCCTCTTTACAACTCCTACTGCATCGACAAATAGGCGCTCCTAACCTTTCTGCAAGCCTACCTATGAGGCAATGACCAGTTAGTGCCCTCACAAGTGTGGAAATTGTATCCCTTCTTAGGTTGAACACGTGACGGGATCTTTTAGGATCCCATTTTGGCTAGGTTTCTTTTGATGTTCGACACCCCGGTGTTTGTAGCCATCTTTCGTCGGCTTGACGGTGCATGTGCTCTTTTAGCATTAGCTTGCATGTGGACAGGGGCATACCTAAGCGTTCTTGTCCAGGAAGAGCCTGCCTGGTTGTACCCTGCCTAGCAAGTTCATCTACAATGCAGTTTCCCTCGATGCCCCTATATGCATGGACCCATGCGAGGCATACACGGTTCTTTTGAGCCATCTCTTGAAGAGATCGGCGACAGTTTTGTGCTAGTTCAGAACTGAACGAGTACGAGCCAAGAGATTTTTTGGCAGCTTGGCTGTCGCTGAAAATAAAAATTTCTTTGCCGACGGTGTGTGTCCCTATCCTAGCTGCGGCTTCCATTATGGCTGCAACTTCTGCCTGGAATACACTGCAGTGGTCGGGTAGTCTAAAGGAGAGCTGGAGGTAGGTAGTTTGAACTGGCCGGTCCATGAGGACCTCACATAGACTGATTGAGTCCGTAGTGTTACCAGAAGTTTGTTTTAACGACCAAACTGAAAAACCCTATCAAAAACCAGGACCTATGTTATAAAATAACTCCGTCCTCTTAGCAAATACTAGAAGCTTCCTAGGACTTAAGCCACTTGCTGCTTCTAGATCTGACAGCTGTATCACTCCTAATAGCTGGAGTCTTAGCCTGGCAAGTGCAGGGCACGAGCACAGAACGTGCTCGATCGTTTCCTCCTCCAACCCGCACTTCCTACATCTGCTATCACTGACCAAGCCTAGTTTAAAGGCATGTGACGCCAGAAGGCAGTGTCCAGTCAGAATACCCGTCATGAGTCTACAGTCCTCTCTTTTTAATGATAGGAGCAACTGTGTTAGTCTAAGGTTGTAAGACCTACACATAATCTTCGACACTTTACAGTCCCGCGCTTGAACCCACGCCTTTCCCGCTTGGTCGATCATGTGCACCTCTCGCCTTCGCTTAATCTCGCCCAATCTAATTGGGACATCTACGGAGCAAGCTTCAAGGGATGCGCCCTTTTTAGCTAGTTCATCCGCTTTTTCATTCCCATCTATTCCCTTATGCCCTGGGACCCAATATAGATGTATGCTTCTCCCTGTCCCGATTCTCTCCAGAGACTGCTTACACTCTAACACGCATTTAGATGCTGTGCTATGTGAGATTATTGCCTTAATTGCTGCTTGACTGTCAATATAAAAGTTAACACGGTTGCAGCTTAAGCTATTCTCTTCCGGGGTTTCTACTGCTTTTGTTACGGCTAATATTTCCGCTTGGAAAACGCTACAGTAATCCGGCAGCCTGTAGGATCTACTTATTTCCGGATCAGCGCAGTATACCGCAGACCCTACTCCTTCCACTACTTTGGAACCATCGGTGTAGACATGTATCGCCTCGTCCGCCATTTGCACACCCTTGCGCCAACCGTCCACCTCTATTGTGGCCGTAAGATCTCCCTCGAAGCGCAGATAGGGAATCATGTAGTCTGTTCGTCTTGTGATTGATGACGCTATACTACTATGGCCATATGGTCGGCGCTCAAGCTGCCCCGAAGCACCGAGCCTGGTTGCGGTCGTTAACGCTTTGTTCTTTGCTACCAGGTCTACAGGTGGGATGTGCAAAATGGCATACAGTGCAGCCGTCGGGGTTGTTTTCAGGGCTCCCGTAATGCTAAGCATCGATAGTCTGCATACCCCCTCTAATTTTTTGAGGTATGTTGTTTTTTGTGTGGCTTTCCACCAAACAAGAACTCCATAGTATAGAATAGGGCTTACAATCGCTGTAAAAACCCAATGAGAAAGAGAGGGCGATAGACCCCACGTACACCCCAGCATTCTTTTACATGCGTAGAGTTCCGTTGAGGCCTTCTTGACCCTCTCCTCCACGTTGAGCTTCCATGACAGCTTACTGTCTAGGATGATTCCCAAATATTTTGTGCAAGGTTTCTCCTGTAAGGTCACCCCTCCTAACTTAGGCCTGGTCCAATTTGGGACCTTGTACCTCTTTGTAAACAAGACCATATCCGTCTTCTCCGCATTGACTTTCAACCCGACATTAGATGCCCAGGTATGAATATCGCGAAGCGCCCGATCCATCAAAGAACTAATCGTTGGAAGGCACTTTCCACTTATGACAATTGCAACGTTATCTGCGTAAGCCGTAAGTTTTACGCATCGAATTGTCTGAGCAGTTGGTTGATGACCAGCGTCCACAGCAGAGGTGATAGCACCCCTCCCTGCGGCGTGCCCCTGTCCACTGATTTCGTGGCCTCGTACAATCCCCATTGTGATGTAATCTTTCTGCAATTTAACATGCAGCCGATCCATCTGATTAAGGCAGGATGTACTTTAATGTAATTAAGACCATCCATAATCGCCCATTTTGCAACATTGTTGAAAGCCCCGGCAATGTCCAAGAAGACTCCTAGAGCATACTCCTTATATTCCAGGGATTTCTCTATGCTTATTACCACCCTATGCAATGCGGTGTCTACCGACTTGCTTTTGGTGTACGCATGCTGTGTTGTGGAGAGCAGCTTTTCATCCACGTTGCACTTTATGTACACATCTATCAGCCTCTCAAAGGTTTTCAGCAGAAATGATGTTAAGCTAATGGGTCTATAGTCTTTGGAATACATGTGACCGATCTTCCCCGCCTTTGGTAGAAAAGCTACACGAGCAGTTCTGTTGTTGTTGTAGCAATGCTCGCCCCACCTAATAGCCGCGACCGATCACAAATTGTCATCAATATCCTCTAACGGGAGTCCAAGGAAACTTGCCGTTTCAACAGGGGTGGACCATAAGGAAAGGGGTGTTAGAGGCGTTGGTTCCACATTACAATTAAAGAGATGGTTGGTGTCATGTGGGGACACATTGCAAGCAGGGCATACATTTTGTATGTCGGGGTTGATTCTGGATAGGTAAGAGTTTAACCTGTTACAGTATCCAGAACGAAGTTGAGCAAGAGTGACACGCGTTTCCCTGGGGAGTATGCGTTCCTCTTCTGCGAGTTCTGGATATTTTTCTTCAAGTACTGGATTCACCGGGCAATTCCCGACATAAAGGTCCGACGCCTGTCTATGGAGTTCACCAAGGACCTGCTTGTGTTTTTCCGCTTCATACGGCTGGGTTCTCAGGTGCCGTATTTCCTCAAAATGCTTACGGAGATGACTCCTTAGGCCCCTAGGCGGTGCTGGTTCGTCAATCAGATGTCTGTTGGGATGCCCAGGTTTCTGGGTATTCAACAGAAACTGTTTGGTCAGCATCTCATTTCTCTCCCTGATGGGGAGTATTCTCGCCTCATTATGCAGATGGTGTTCTGGGGACATAAGAAGACAGCCCGTGGCGATTCTGAGAGCAGTATTTTGGCAGGCCTGTAGTTTCTTCCAGTGGGTGGTTTTTAGGCTTGGCGACCATATGGGTGACGCGTAGCACGTAATCGGCTGGCTAATTGCTTTGTATGTGGTCAAGAGCGTTTCTTTATCTTTTCCCCAGGTACTGCCAGCAAGGGATTTGAGGATTTTATTACGGCTCTGAATTCTTGGAACAATTGCGGTTGCGTGCGCACCAAAATGTAGATCCTGATCAAACGTCACACCCAAGATTTTGGGGTGTAGGACAGTCGGTAGCGTAGTGCCATCGACGTGGATGTTCAATATGGTCGACATTTGGGGCGTCCATGTTGTAAATAAGGTCGCGGAAGATTTAGTCGGTGACAATGACAGGTTTCGCGAGGCGAAAAAACCGGAGAGATCAGGGAGATAGCCGTTTATTTTATTGCATAGCTCATCGATCTTTGGGCCTGGGCCTGTGGCCATTATTGTGCAGTCATCGGCGTAGGAAACGATTGTGACTCCTTCCGGTGGTGAAGGTAGCTTAGATATGTAGAAATTAAACAAAAGCGGGGATAGGACACCACCCTGTGGCACCCCTTGTTTAATTCTCCTTTGTTTTGATGTTTCGTTTCTGAATTGCACCGATGCCTGCCGACCACCCAGATAATTTGCGGTCCACCTTTTAAGACATGGGGGAAGGGTAGACCCTTCCAGGTCTTCCAGTAACGAGCCATGGTTGACCGTATCAAAAGCTTTTGATAGGTCTAACGCTACGAGTACTGTTCTATGGTGGGGATATTGATTCAAACCGCAATTTATCTGGGTGCTAATGACATTTAGCGCGGAGGTAGTGCTATGGAGTTTTCTGAAGCCATGCTGATGAGGGGCTAGCTGCAAATGTGCTTGGAAATGAGGGAGCAAAATGGGTTCAAGCGTCTTTGCCACTGGCGATAGGAGAGATATCGGACGATATGACTCACCTACGTTAGCTGGTTTCCCAGGCTTTAGTAGCGGGACCACCTTGGCCATTTTCCATTTCTCCGGTATGACAAAGGTGGAAAGAGACAGGTTGAAGACATGCGCTAAATATTTGAAACCCTCTTTCCCTAGGTTTTTAAGCATCGGCATGGCTATGCCGTCTGGGCCCACTGCTTTGGATGGTTTAGCGCGACCAATGGCGTCCTCAACCTCTCTAGCGGTGATGGTAATTGGTGACGCGCTGAGTTTGTGTTTATGTGCACGTCTATTGGCTCTCCGTCTATCTTTGTCGACCGTAGGATGCATTATATATTGTCGGCAGAAAGCGCTCGCGCATTTTTTCGCATCCGACAGCACCTTATCGCCAAAGGCGATGGAAACTTTGTCTTTGTGCTTAGTCGGATTCGATAGGGACTTTACGGTGGACCAAAGTTTACCTACACCGGTAGAGAGGTTACAACCTCTTAGGTGCTCTTCCCATTTCGCCCGCTTGTGTTCGTCCACAAGCAATCTGATGCGTTGGTTTATATCCCTTATTTGGGGGTCGCCTGGATCAATCAGTCTTATAAGGTCGCGTTCCCTCGCTAAGCTCGCGGCCTCCGCCGGGAAGTGGGGCCAGATTTCGGGAATTCTCCCGGCGGGAATGAAATGTGCCGAGGCGGATTCAATGACCTTACGGAAGGCACGCTCCCCTTGGCGGGCTTCAGTCGGGATAGGGAGGGCAGCAAAGCTGCTGTCTGTTGCAGATTTATATTCTTCCCACTTTCCTTTTTTGAAGTTTATGAAAGTGCGTTTTTCGGTGACGATGAAGTCGGCGGTACGCTCGAACGAAATAAGTATGGGCAGGTGGTCGGATGCCAATGTTACCATCGGCTGCCAGTTGACGCAGTTTACGAGTTCTGCGCTCACGATTGAGATATCTGGCGAGCTATGACAGCTTCCTACCATACGTGTGGGGGCGTCTCCGTTAATTGTGCAGAACGTCGTTTCGTCTATTTGATCCGCCAACATCTCACCCCTACTGTCCGCCCGCAAGTTTGAATGCCATAGGTCGTGATGGGCATTGAAATCGCCTAAGATAATGCGATTGTTGCCAGTGAGTAAGGCCTCGATATTAGGGCGGTATCCACTGGGGCAACAGGTGACAGGAGGGATGTAGATGTTGATGATTTCTAGATTTGCATCGCCTGACCGGACAGATAGGCCTTGACGTTCTAAGACATTGTCACTGCGGTCGATGCCAGGATCAAATATATGATATTGCACAGAGTGGTGTATAATAAACGCAAGGCCGCCTCCATTTCCGCTCTCGCGGTCTTTCCTGTGGACATTATAACCAGAGCAGGTCTGCAATGCAGATCTTGCTGTGAGTTTAGTCTCTTGAATCGCAGCAATGCGGATGTTGTGCCGCTTCATGAAATCGACTATCTCCGTAATCTTCCCAGTTAGTCCATTACAGTTGAACTGCAGAATTCTGAAGTGCATGAGGGGTGACGCCGCCACTCTAGGGGTAAGTGAGGGGTGACTACGCCTAGGTTGTGGAAGGCCAGGACGCGATTGCTGTTGTGGCCTTGGGACTGGGCGCCCTTGGGCAAGCATTGGGGTACCCGGATGATTTGGGTTTGCGACCTGGCAACATGGCGCGATGAAACCCGTCGAGGGGTTGCCGTCGCGGAGACCAGAACATCTAGGAAAGTGGCACCACCCAAGGCAGGAGCTGCATTGAGCGGATGTCGCAAACCTATATATTCTGTGCTGGCAGACGGTGCAAACGGAGGCAGGGACTAAGAGTCTGTTTCCCTGACCTGCACGATTGCTGCCAGAAAAGAGGGGAGGAGAAGAAGACGGGGGCAGGGGCTGATGCTCAGCATTGCTACCAGCTCTACTACGAAGGTAGTAGTTATGAGTGGTATCAGCTGTTTGAGTTGTTGGCGCCGTGGGGCGCGAGCAGCAGCGGGTACTTGTTGTGGCTTGCTGAGCAGCGAAGCTGCTGGAAGGTAGTGGGGATACGCTTAGGCGTAGACTACGGGACGCCCTTGGGCGTGAGCAGCAAGGAGCCACAAAAGATTTATAAAAGTTACGTGGACGTCGGGTTTTGGGATCAAGCCCAGAACAACCTGTCCGATGCAACCATCCCTTGCACGAGACACACTGAACAGAGTATGACCGTCCTAAAAAGATTCTTTTCTGACAAATGCAGCAAAACCATTTCTCAGGACCGGGGTGAGGAGACGGACCCGGATTGGGTTCGATACCTTCCCGGAGTAAGAGAATATGTAGCAGTCCTGCTGCAAGGAGCTGCTGGGAGGATGACAATTTGTGGGAGGGACGAAACAAATTAAATGGGGTCACACTGAAATGACAGTCCTTGGTCGGGAAAAATCCCGAGTCGCTCCGGTACATAGAACCGACTGCCTTGGGAAGCGCCAAGAGTGTGGTACATGATTCAGTCGGGTGCACCGATCGAATATTATTTTAAGCCATTCCACGATCGCCCTACTTGAGACTTGTAGCATGGCCGGGAATATACCATCTGGGCCCGGCGAATTAAACTTAGAAAACGTCTTCACTGCCCACTCGATCTTGGTATCGGTCACCAAGCCCGGCACTACTAGCTCCGTGATTGGAGTGTGAGTGATGTCTGCTGGCTCCTCTAAACCGTCTCCCGATGGGAAATGTGTATCGAGAAGCACCTCAAGGGATTCCTCACTATTACGTGACCATTCCCCGTTCTCTTTCTTTATTAGTCCCTGGACAATGTTTCCCTTTGCTAGGACTTTTTTCAACCGTGCTGTTTCGCTGGAGCACTCTATGTCCGTACAGAAACCTTTCCATGAGTTTCTCTCCGCCCTGGTAATTTCACTCTTGTAGATCCTCAGTAGATCCCTGTACTCGTCCCGACACGCTTCGCTTTCCGCGGTCTTTGCGAGTTTAAACATTTCTTTAACCTGTTTTTTTTAGAAGACTCAGCTCATTGCTCCACCATGGCGGCTTTGCTTTTCCTCTGAATCTTCTTAGAGGGCAAGCTTTGTTATACGCAGTCATAAGCGTCCTTGTTAGGAATTCATTCGACTCTTCCAGTTCCTCTACATTAGAAACCTCTTTGGGTTGTCCCAGTTTTGTTTCTACATGTTTCTGGAATTTAGTCCAGTTCGTTGACCTAGGGTTTCTAAAGGTTCCACCCTTTTCTACCCTCTTTAGGGGGATGTTGAATCTGATATACGAATGGTCGGAGAAGGATGGTCTATCAAGAACCATCCAATCATACCTTGATATATCACGCTCGGAGCTCAATGTAATATCCAGAACATTGCTGGATGTTGGACCAATGTATGTAGGGACATTTTCCCTGTTGGCTATCTGCAAATTGGTTTGCAGGATGTAACAAAACAGAGATTCGCATCTCTCGTTCGTATCTGCTCTTCCCCACGCATTGTGGTGCGCATTTGCATCTGCGCCTATGACCAACCGCCCTTTGCGCCCATCCTCCTGTACTAGCCTTTTGCACTCCATCGGTGGGACCTCCGCAGCATGGGCCATGTAGCAGGACGCCAGGATAAATGCCTGCTTATTCTTTTGCTCAACGGCCACCGCTACGAGATCCTCAGTGGTGTAATTAGGCAGCATATATGAATGCAGCTGTTTCCTTACCATTACTACAGCTCGCACTCGTCCTTCCGTTTGCGCGTAGTAAACGCCAAACCCGCGCGCTAAGTCCAGAAACCTTTCCTACCGATGAGAGCGACGGCTCCTGGATCAGCGCCACGTCAAACGAACCCTCCTCAAGGGTTAGAAGGAGTTCGCTCGACGCCACTTTACTGTGTTGGAGGTTTATCTGTAGGACTCGCAGCACCATTGGGCTGTTTGTCCCCTTCCAGCACCTTCGTCTTGACGTCGTCGTCCTCCCCTTGCCCTTTTGGTTTAGAGTATTCGAGGCCCCCTTCAGCTGGAGCTAAAGGTCCCTTGAGTATACTCCACTTCCAACTACCGTTTAGCTTGGAGCCGTCCGTGCCTATGGAAATGCTGCTGCCAATAGCAAGGCACTTATCCGACTCCGTCCAGTCATCCCTGCTGGGGACGTTTATCTTAAAGTTGGTTTCCGCAACTATTGTGGTCGCACAGCAATCCGTGCTAGGAGGAAGATGGGGAAGATATGACGAAATACCGTTTTTCCTAAAAATCGGTTGTATGGAAAATATATATTATAGTGGTCGGATCCGGTCGATTCCTGCAAATAATTACTCGGACACCCAGTTATATCTGCTCACCAAATTTTATTAAATATCTCAAAAATTGTGAAACTAGTTTGCATTGAAACATACAGACAGCCAGCCAGACGGACATGGCTAAGTCAACCCATCTCTTCATCATGATCATTTGGGTATACATATTCGGACCAATCCTAAGATACCATTTCATTTAATGAAAGGTGTTTGGTAGATCGTTTTACGAGAGCTTCACAAAGCTTTAATTTTGGCTCCAAAAATATTATCAAAACACCTTGAGTTGAAGGACATTTCTTGAACCCTAAAATTCGCAATTAATAATTATGGTTAACACCCTCAACTTCGACTTCAAGAAGTTCTTCAACTTTCGGCTAAAAAAGCTTGCCTTAAGAGATAAAAATTTGGGTAGAATAACCCTTGAAGAGTAGGGACTTATTTCGAAATCGCGTTTATACATATGACCTGACGAATATATCTAGAGGCAGTCTTTCTTCGGAGCTGTTCGAAAATATGCATCCAAGTAAATAAGGTGAACCCTAATATAAGCACTAACGGATGTAAACATATACTTCGTACTATGCATATAACTGTATATAAATTGATGCCAAATTGAGATTTACACGTAAATTGCTTTTCACAAATAATAGCCAAATCAATACCGTTCAATGCGGTTTTATGCTAGGATATTAATATTGTAACGAATTTATTTGCAATTCCCCTTATTTGCAATCTTCTACTAAGTTCGAATCACTAAACTGTTGAATAAATAACTCCAATATTGAATAAAGGAAAAATGGCCTTTATTAAAGTACTTCACAGTAAATAATACTGCTATTGCTCGCCAGATAGCGTCTTAATCAAAACTGAATTATTGTGCATCTACTGTTGTTGCCTTTTATACTCTCTGATTTCCTCGTTCGCATCTTCTAGGCACTTCCATTTCCAGAATCTACTAGTTGGCCATCAGCTATCAAATTTCTCAGCTGTAACTACAATTGCACGATTTTATAGCTTCTCTCATTGCATACTTTCGGGGGTATCTCAGATATATGCATGTGGTTGTGCGTTGCTTGTCAGCTGCGTATACGTACATATGTGTAGACATAATGATTGATTCGTTTATGTAGATACAAGTGACTGTCTGCTTTATTGTTGTTGTGACTTTATTTACTTAGCATCAGACGAGGGATGTGAGTATCACTTAGCGTCACTCATATTCGTCACAATATATAAACGAGCGGGATCCGTGCGCATGTTGCGCAACCAATATAATACTGTTTTCACACAGAAACTTAATGATCTCATTTCACCTTCTAATGAAATCGTAAATTTTTCGCTTTCACACATAAGTAGCTGCTCGATTAGTATGAAGGATGAAATGTCAAGCGAATAAAATGACAATACTATATGACAGACAATGACATTTACTTTGACAAATGACATTTTTGAGCACTGAACACACCGAAAACTAAGAAACTGAACGCTGCCAACAGAGTTGCATTGTGCTTTTGACTTCATTAGGCATTCGATTAGTTACTAATGAAATAATTATAGATTCGAAACTTGTATGGAAGATTGAGCTTAATAAGCGTCTTAATGTAGAAAACTGCCTTTATTATTCAATAAGCCGTGTGTGTGTAAATAGTATAAGTCCCTTATCAAATTCTATCAAAAAGATGGGCTGCCATCTGTCGTATGGTAGCAACTGCCGGTAATACAGTGCAAATATTCACAATAGTGCCATAGTACAAATATATTTCTTTGCGAGCTCACAATGGCTTGATTTTAACAAATTATTTTAATAAAGTATAGCTAAACAAAAGCACTACGATCAAAATTGCCCAAAGCTCGCTAATAGCCCGGATCTCCATCTTTACAACCAAAACTTTATTTATAGGTTTGGATTCCAAATAAGAGCAGAAAAGGGACCCGTACATAAAAACAGCAATTAAAAATAATATATATGATGATTTATTAGGAGCAAAAGGGAACTTAGTATTGTCTTTAGATGGTATTTTATATCCGGTTTTGGGTGAATATATGCCTACCTACGAAAATATGGATAGCTAAAGACTGGTAGACAGAACTTCGTTCAATACAGGGATGAGTACTTGAGAAGAGACAAAAGAATATGTATTGGACATGGCGGAACCAGTAACAGGTGACTGTCGGAAATCAGCTGATTGGTACCTTTTTAATATGAGTTTGCTAAAGACTTTGAATTAAAACAAACTCGCTGAGTTTGGAAGCCGCATACATGTGGAGGTTGGAAAGATTGTTGATATTATTTCTTACTCGCACTCAGCAAGTTTCCTTGGCATCCTATGGGGACATGCCGGTCCGTATCCACTTCGGAGGACGGGTTAACTGCCTATAAGGCAGTAAGAGTCAACATGACGTTAACACGAAGTCCATCCTTAAAAACTGAATGACCATATCGCTGAGCGAATCGATAATCTAAGCACTTTTGTTTTTAATCTAAGGGTACCTGAGATGCCACTTACCTAGTTAACTCTACTGCATTCCAAGTGACTCAAGGTTTTCCCCCAATGAAGCGCTCTCAAAAACTCTTCATCATGGAAGAAGCTCCTCACAGAGGGACTTCTCCATGCCATTTCGCTCTTAGAAAGTTTTGAGCTTAGCACCGTACGAAGAATCCGAACTGCTACGCCTGCCAGGAAAAGGTAAATTTAAGGGCATTTTGCGCTAATTCCTAATGCACGCCCACCCGATTTTTTTTTTTTAAGTTTGTAAATCATTGCTGTACACGTCCTAGAATAACCTGCGGTGCGAACCTTAGCACGCTTTCACCTTCCTTAACATCTATTAACAGCAATGATCTCCGTAGCACGGTCTGAACAATTAGCTGCCTGGCAAGGGCATACCCTCATTTTTGTCCGTTCCGATGGCTCCTCAAGCTTTCACGACTGATTCTCATTACTATAGTATCTGTAAAAGGGATGGAAGCAATACCATGATCTCCGACAATTCAACGGTAGGCCGTAAATGCATCCCTTGGCAGACAAGGGTCACTACCAGAGACCGTTTAAAGCAGAACACCCAAATCAGTGGGACCCTTCGAAATAGTACTCGTGCTGAATGTCATAAATACTCAAACAAATTGCAGTCTCAAAACATTCGGCGAGTATTTTTATCGCTTCCCCACAGACAACCGCAGTCTTCCCTGCAGACGACTAAATTGTTACGGCAACGTCTCTGATCTCATGGGTTTCCATGCCTAGGTCGTTTCATGCGAATGAATGAAGATGTCCCGGTTCTGTGAGCTTTCCTATGGGTACCCGTATTCGGCAACAGAGGAGGTGGAAATCTATGCCGAGTTGGAAGAGACAGATGAAGGAAGCACTGGCGTCACTTGCAACGCTGCGCTCAACATCGTCTAAACTGTTGCCCGCCAATTAATGATGACAGCGACCTCAAGGTTCGTAAAAGAAGACTGATCCCTTTGAAGACTTCCTGCAATTCTACAATTTTCAAAATTTCAAAACACCGGTATTGAACTTAATAATATATTTTTCGAGTATTTTCTTTTATTACAAAGGAAGAGTTATCACAAGCTTTGCTTTATCCCGTGAGTTTCGAAATAGCAATGGCACCCATCGACTCAATTCAGCCATTTCGTTAATCCCTTGAAAAATGTCTTCATCATCGTCTTGTTAACAAATCCAAAATTCCACTTCATGTTCACATTAGCAAAATCACACAAATTCATATAGACACGTCTAGCAGTCACATTCGCCTCTAAGCATCTACGCTCTCCAGCCGCCTCACCTTGAGCCAGCAATTGTGTTTGTTGATCGTAATACCAAAATTGATTGCCGCCTTGATGATGGCATGGCCACAACCAAATTGGTGCATTTGGCGACCATGACTGCACTTCAAGGCAATTGCTCTTTAAACGCTGGCGTAGATCACGACGAAAACTCAGACGCCAATATTGTGTTGCGTATGGATATTTGAGATCTGGTGAGCAAGGACTGAGATCGCCAATTTGTTGGCGTGGTGGTATAAGTAGGGAGTCCAAACATAAATGAGGTGCCGCTTGCGATTGTAAAGCACCGAATGCGTAGTCAGGTGGCTCCACGGGAGGATAAGTTTGTAGCAAATCTGGTGCAATAGTTTCGAGATACCATTTGAATTTTTTGCATTTCAAGCGCTGTCGTAGCGCATGACGTGCAGATACGTCACCAGCATCAAGTAGCGCGAGCTTTGATATATGTTTGTATAAGACATCACGATATTCATCCAACCAAACTAAAGCAACACGCTTGTAATTCTGCGGAAGGGGAGCAGAACTATGTAGGATAAGAAGAGATTAAAACAGTAAACATACGCACCTTCGATATAAAATCATCTGTACGGTTGGTGTATTTCACATGAAATGCGTCATCACGATAGAGATGCCCCATACGAGAACATGGCACTTCTAGTATGCGCCCACCACACATCCAAATTTTAAAGCTCAACTCAAATTGTTCTGCACCCCAGACATCCAATCCCGCATCATAAGCGCCTAAATGCCAAAAGTATTTCGCTGTAATTGCAAATAGACCACCATTCATCACAGGATTTTGATGTGGTGCTGGTAGCAGCTGGCGTTCTTCGTCGCGCAGCGGTAACTGCACATAGTTAAAGCTCCAATCAAAAGCGCCGCGTGCTGGTGAAGCTCGCATATATTCAAAAGTGGAATAATTAATTGTATCAATTATGGGCGTGGTGCACGTAGTGTTTGGCGCTTCGAAGATGGGTTGCAGCAACGGTGGCAACCAATTATGCGTAGCCTCGACGTGAGCATCTAAGAAAACTAGCACTGGCGCGCTAGCCATACGTGCGCCAGCTATACGCGCGCTTATCAAACCAACATGTACGGTGTGTTTAAGTATTTTTAATTTGGCGCCAAATTTCAAAATCAAGTTTTGCTCCAGCGAAACGTCAAAGCGCGTTGGTGGGTGTGTGCTAAAATCATCCACTAAAATAAGCTCATGCAATAGCTCATGTGGCGTACGGTTCCAAAGGCTATGCAGCGTACGTTGTAATACCGTTGGATGCTCATTGTGTGCCACTACAATAATGCTGACAGCCGGCAGTTGTTTGTTGTAAGTTTGTGTGCGGCAACTGTGTGTGTCGTTAAAAACACACAAACAAAATAATGATCATCAAACACATACATACATCAAATTCATTCCACAACTCACCTCAAATGCCGCACATCGGGTAGCGCTCGCTCCAATGATATTTGCTCAGAGAGCAGCGCATTAAATCCATACTCACGCAAGCTATCTGGAGCTGCCTCTTTATATTCCATATTTACTACGTACGCCGGCTTGCCTTGCTCACCTGGCCCGCTGCGCTCAGCGTCACGCATCATAGCATCGTGATCATGCCAATCGCGCAATTGTGATTGCTTGAATTGTTTGTGTAGCACTGGCTGCACCTCTCGCGCTGCATTTCTTTGTTTATTCAATTTATGAACACCAATAAATATTAAAGAAATTAGGAGACCTCCAAGCAGTAAAATACGTTTTTTACCTAACTTTCTGTGTAGTGCAGGTAAACCGACACGCATTACGTTCACAACGCTGACGACGAACAACTTGTCGACTTGAGCTCAGCCACAACAATGTTCCGTCTCTAAAAAGTGGTTTTTTTGCTTCACATTCGCTTTCAAACAGACGACAACCACGGTTGCCACACTATGTTTTCATTTGGAATCAAAATTCATAGAAAAAAAGGACCAAATCTCAAAAAAAAGGACCAAATTTGTGTTTTATTTTATTGAGACACAATCAGTTCGACATTTCACAAGAGTAACGTATTCGTTGTAAAATATAAAATTTTAGTATGATTCCATAGTTTCCTATACAAAATTTTACTAAAAACAGCCAATAGAAGACTTTGCTTTAATTCAAAGCACAAACAAAAATAAAGTGTACTTTAGCTATTACATTCTCACATTTCTAGGGTTAGTCTATGTCTTTCACCATCCAAACGTTTTTAATCTTGTTTTGTGGACAAAGCTCTTAGTTCTAGAATTATGTTGTTAGGTTTTAGTAAGACGGTTCAAAAATCTGCGTTCTGGCTTTGCCGAACTATGTGGCAAACTCAGTATCTCACAAATGAAACCAAGCAATTCTTCGAAGCAGCTTTGCTAATGCTATTATTATAGATTCCTAATTTTCCCCTTAACTTTAAAATTTCATACCAAACCCTGTGTAATTTTTGAAAAACTCACATTTACTGAATCTAACCCCAGTGCAATAACGGAACCTGATTACATTTAATTAGGTACTAGAATTTAGTTAACAGTGTTGTTATTGAAGTTTATGGGGTTCTGTAACTTTTCACAAAACACTTTTTCCGAAAGCAAATCTCTTTTACATTTGCTTCAAAATCTGAATACAAAAATAATTTGGTTTTAATCGCAATACATAGTTGTACATTTATAAAGGGCGTGGCAAAGTTGACATAGTCATAACCATATTTTTACTTATCCATAACAATTGGCATCAATTATTGTTGCCTTAACTAAATGAAGAAAACGCCAAAAATTACAAACACATTCCCTAAAAAATAAGTCTCTTGGTCAAAATGTATCCAAAACAATAAATAAAATATACTAAAAGTTAATAAATTCACCAGCTCAAATATTTTTAGGTTATGGATATGGCGAAAAACGAAAAACCAATTGGTTGGCTATTAGGGCGGGTCGATTTAAAAATCGCTCATTGCTCTGTGAAAATCGTATTCAACGATCGTATATTACTGGTAGACAGAACTTCGTTCAATACAGGGATGATTACTTGAGAAGAGACAAAATAATATTTATTGGACATGGTGGAACCAGTAACAGGTGACTGTCGGAAATCAGCTGATTGGTACATTTTTAATATGAGTTTGCTAAAGACTTTGAATTAAAACAAACTCGCTGAGTTTGGAAGCTGCATACATGTGGAGGTTGGAAAGATTGTTGATATTATTTCTTACTCGCACTCAGCAGGTTTCCTTGGCATCCTATGGGGACATGCCGGTCCATATCCACTTCGGTGGACGGGTTAATTGCCTATAAGGCAGTAAGAGTCAACATGACGTTAACACGAAGTCCATCCTTAAAAAATAAATGACCATATCACTGAGCGCATCGATAATCTAAGCACTTTTGTTTTTAATCTAAGGGTACCTGAGATGCCACTTACCTAGTTAACTCTACTCCATTCCAAGTGACTCAAGGTTTTCCTCCAATGAAGCGCTCTCAAAAACTCTTCATCATGGAAGAAACTCCTCACAGAGGGACTTCTCCATGACATTTCGCTCTTAGAAAGTTTTGAGCTTAGCACCGTACGAAGACTCCGAACTGCTACACCTGCCAGGAAAGGGTAAATTTAAGGGCATTTTGCGCTAATTCCTAATGCACGCCCACCCGATTTTTTTTTTTTTAAGTTTGTAAATCATTGCTGTACATGGCCTATTGGCTATGGTATGGTTATGGCTAGGGCGTTAGGGCATGGCACCATTGACCATTTACATTGATATCTATAAGGTTGGTTGAATCAGCTGTTTTATATGGAAAGGGATACGTCAACTTTGCCAGGGCTTTTAAGTTATCACTTTCGAGAAGCATTTCTGCCCTACTTTCAGTTAAAATATTTCTTATGTCAAGCTAACTATGTAGTTCTCAATAGACCTGGAATTATTTGAACTCATTAAGTTACTTTGAGCTGTGTGAAAATGATTCAAACATCGACGTGCAATTTTTATACTCACAGTGCTTTGCACACAGAGTATATTAACTTTGATTGGATAACGGATGTTTGTACAGGTATAAAGGAATCGAGATAGATATAGACTTCCATATATCAAAATCACCAGTGTCGAAAAAAAATTTGATTGAGCCATGTCCGTCCATCCGTCTGTCCGTTAACGCGATAACTTGAGTAAATATTGAGATGTCTTCACCAAATTTGGTACCCGAGCTTATCTGAACCCAGAATAGATTGGTATTGAAAATGAGCGATATCGGATGATAACCACTCCCACTTTTTATATATATAACATTTTGGAAAATACAAAAAACCTGATTATTTAGTAAATAATACACTTAGAATGTTGAAATTTTACGTATGGACTGATATTGAGACTCTTGATAAAAATTAAAAAAAAAATTTTTTTTAATGGGCGTGGCACCGCCCACATGTAATAAAATCAATTTTACAAATATTATTAATCATAAATCAAAAATCGTCAAACCTATCGTAACAAATTTCGGCAGAGAGGTTGCCATTACTCTAAGGAATGCTTTGAACAAAAATTTACGAAATCGGTTAAGGACCACGCCCCCTTTTATATAAAAGATTTTTAAAAGGGTCGTGGACGAATAAAATAAGCTATATCTTTGCAAAAAAAAGAGCTTTATATCAATGGTATTTCATTTCCCAAGTGGATTTATAACAATAAATAGGAAAAACTTCAAAGTTTTAAAAATGGGCGTGGCACCGCCCCTTTTTGACTAAGCAATTTTCTATGTTTCGGGAGACATCACTCGAAGAAAAATTAACGGATCGTAATAAAATTGCGTACACAGATTTTCCCTATAGCAAGAAATATTTCTAGATAAAATTGACGATATCGGTTAAAGATCACGCCACTTTTATATAAAAGATTTTTAAAAAGGTCGTAGACGAAAATAATAAGCTATATCTTAGCGAAAAAGAGCTTTGTATCAATAGAATTTTAATTTTTAAATTGAATTATAACATTAAATTGGAAAACACTAAAATTTTTTAAACAAACTAAACAATTTTCTGTTTCGGGAGCCATAACTCGAAGAAAAATTAACGGATCGTAATAAAATTGGGTTCACAAATTTTCCCTATAGTAGAAAATATTCCTAGTAAAAATAGAGGATCGGTTAAAGACCACGGCAACTTAGATATAAAACAAGTTTAAAAGGGTCGTAGACTAGAATAATAAGCTATAACTTAGCAAAAAATAGTTTTGAATCAATGATATTTCACTTATCAAGTTTTATTGTAAGAGGAAATTTGGAGACATTTTTTTTAAACAGGCAGTGCCACGTGTTATGTAGAAAAGTAATTTATCTGAAATGAAATGTGCAATTGAAGCTCACACTGAGTAAATAATGGTTACACCCAAACTTAGACACCCTTACTTGTTACATATAATTTTTTTGTACAAAATTTTGAAGGTGTTACTTTTTATTTGGCACGTTGATATGCATAGTTATTCCTTCACAAACTTTCAATATCTCTTGGTATGCTTGAATTAAGTGAGTGGCAAGTACACCAAACATAAAACAAATTAGCTTCATTCTTCTACTTAGTTTTCAATTGATTATGCTCGACGACCATTGTAATGGCTCCATCAATGGCAAACCCTGCCAAGTTTCTCAGCGGCATGAATGCATTTGAAAAAATAATTTTTAGCTCGACTAGTGAAAAAAAATAAATCTTTGAAGAAAAGTGTTTGATAACCGATCGATATGTCTAGCCACTAAAACATGACTCTGATATGCCCGTGTAATGTGTTTGCCCTAAGACCCAGTACTTTTCTTTTTAATGCATCTACTAAATTATGTCCTAGGCGTTCTGCTATATTTAATTGACTTTGCAATGTTTGTGGTAAGAATTCCATTGAAAATTACATGTGGGCTAATGAAAGTGTGGCAAATGTTGTGAGCAGTGTTGTAAATGTTTACCTCAGTAAAAAAAAGAGGAGTACCCAAATCGTGGCTTCTGCCTAAAAAGGACCAAAATTGCAATAAAGGACCAGCGGACCAATGTGGTTGGAAAGCGCCATTTTTGGTCTAAAAGGACTAAACTGGCAACCGTGACGACAACTGAATAATTTTAAATCGAGTTACTTGTTTTTATTAATTCGATGTCATTAGTCAGCTGTGGTGTATATAATTAAGTACGTATGTATAGTGTGGTGAATTTTCTTACAGATTGTCGAACAGAGTTCAAGTAAGCTATCGATTTCAATTAACTTATTTCCGTGCGTGCTTTTAGGCACTAAAAAATTTTATGTAAATAACAATTTATAAAATTACCTACAGACTTGCGTTCAGAGGACCGCTGTCATGTTGGTTACTGGTGTAGAGAGCTCCCACTGTCGCCTTTTAGAGCTCATGCTACGTTTTTGTAAAACAACTTATGAGGTCCCCATTGTAATATATGAGACACAGATTGAGGAATATTTAAAAGGTGCGCTGGGAGTCTTCTGTGCTTATATCATTGCTATTAAATTTTGAGAAGCGCCTCAGGCTGGATAAGTTGTTGACGATTCCGAAAAAGGAGGGCTTCCAACGAATTTCTTTCTGTTACAGCAGAGCACTGGACTATAGCAAAATATTTGACCTGATCTCATGAACTCAATCTGAATAAATAGGACTTCGTAGACTGACCAAACTCTATGTTGTCAGTACTGACATAAATTCGATTGAAACACGCCTGTAACAGGAATCTCTTGAAATGGACCTGACCGGGCGTAATTTAAACCCCCCCCCCTTCCCCCCCCCCTATCTTCCTACTCCCTCCAATGAAGAAATTTGGAATCGAATTTGTGATCGATCTAATTTTTCTTGATTAATTCGTCGCAACAAAAAAATCATAGTATATAATCGCCTTTAACTATAATGTTATTCACACAGGTCTCGTCGACCGCTTTTCGCCTCCCTTGTGCTCTGAAGGATAAGATTGGTCGAGTCAACGACTTGAGTATCAGCCAAATACAAAGCACTACTACTTCGTCAGCAGAGGCCACCACCCTGTTAACACAAAGCCATTGCACTTGTGAAAAGATGCTGCCATTTGCATTTACTCTTCACAGAGGTCCTGCAATCTTACTAGCTTACCAGCTTGTCGCTTATGATTCGGTACCGAAAGCCTACCCTATCCTCTATCGCCTCCAGTGGAATAATATATAAGGCTCATATACCTTTAGATAGCCTCTTCGTGATGCACCCAGGCTTTTTTATATACATTTTTTAATAATCCGCTCTAGACGGAATCAGACCAAACAACTGACCTTAAGTCTTACAGCTTAATGTTATAAAAACATCCCATTTCGTCTAAAGCTGATTCTAAATTAGCAGTTGCAGCTACTGGGCCATGATCAATCGTGGCTCTTAATGCCGCATCCATACATTTTGAACAAGTTTTATACGGGCGAAAACTTGAGTCGTGGTAGAAAGTGGTACTGCTGTTTAAAAGCTCACGGAAGTTAGCCAGCACGAGGGCATGCAGCTGCTAGCGGACAAACCCCTACGAAAGAGACCCATTTTGGTGCCCTCCTTTCGAAACCAAAATAATAACATGTTAGGCGAGACTTACAGGAGCCTGTCATGCAGAGTTGAAAGCCCAACGGGTCAGCAGTTGAGATCATATGAAGAGAATGTATGGATCTTCCAAAAAAAAGTGCTGAAGCATGGCTTTAAAACACTAAGTTTAGGAAGGGTGTTACGCGTATGGGAAGTCCTTTGCAGGATATGAATCCATTGCCAGTCACTTCTGGTACTAGCCCGACTGCTGCTAGGACGATTTGTTTCTCAAGGGTCTTTCTTTTAGGCTCGGCTACCATATTGGGGACGCCTAGTATTCAAGTGGTAGGCCAAATGCTTTGTAAGTGGTTCTAATCGTTTCTTTATTTTTTCCCCAAATGCTGCCGGCAAGGGTCTTGAGTATTTTGTTACGGCTCTGAACTTTAGGTACAATTGCGGCTGCATGCAGCCATGCGTTGTCTTTCGAATATGTTGCCCTACTATTTTCTTCTGTTATTAATATTATTCATCGTGTAAAAATCCTACGCAAAAGATCACAACGTTGCTCAAACATATGTCTATAGAGAGAAGACTTAAGGCTCACGAGTGGCATACTAACTGGACACATATTCAGTCTACGTGGCAAGGCAGCGCGACCATAGGCAATTGACATCTCTACCGAGACCAAACTCGTGATCCCGAGGCTTTTCGGATGCTGTCGCAAAGAAATAAGGCTCAAAAATTCGCCCAATGATGAAAGGTTTCAGGACAAGGTTAAATTCCAACAGGAATTATAATGGCGAACAACTCGCATTATTGCTAGTTAAAGAGGGAGGGTACGAACATTCTTCCTCTTCTTTTTATTATTCTTGTAGCGATAAACACAGTCCATGAAGGGTTCGAGAAGTGTTATCGATGTTGCTGGTCCTTTGCCTCTTGATATGGGTTTTCTCATCAACATTCATCATTAATTAGTACTTTAACGTCTATGCGATTATAGTAACTGCGTAACAAGTCATCCAGCTATACCTGTATCGCGATAGCTGACGCAAGTTCAAAACACCAAGGGAAGTCAAGTCTTCTTCCAGCTGCTTCTCCCAACTCAGTAAAAGTTTCTAGATTTCTCTACTTCCAAATCCGGTTGTCGATAGAAACAATTCATTGTTCGCTGTTGTTGCTGGTTTCCAGGTAGACGAAGTCCCGCCTTGCTTGAGTGAGAGAAAAGCATTAGATTTACAGATCCGCCATCAGGTCACTACAATAAGCTGCACATCTTCAACTCTTTTCCCGTTTGGAATGGAAGCTCCAACTCCAACTCTCCCCAACAAAACCCGGTGCGGAAGAAATATTTAGATTTTTTTTTTTAGTTGTTTCTAATACAATATTAACTTGTCCAAGTAGATATTTCAGAAATCGCCAAAAATGTCAGCTAAAGTTATATTAAATTCTTTCAGAAATCGCTCGGTCCAATCATTTATGCGCTGTTGATTTTCGGCCGAAAGTTCCTTTTTGTATGCGCCAACTATGCCACGACGCATGAATCTGAAATGAAACACAAATTTTTCACACCGCATATCATGAAATTTTTATTGGTTTCCACTCACTCAAAATCCGCCAGCGTTTTGCGGCTGGTTGAATTTCTTTTGATCACATTAGTAGGATTCACTTGATCGTTTTCTGTGATATGAATAAAAAATATTCTTGAGCAGTCAAAAATAAGTAACCCTTGATAGTTAATACATAAAATGTTCGTTCAAGCCTAACTTTAATAGAATGAAACGCAGGACTTCGGTCAAAAATTTACCAGCTTAGTAGGTTCGTTTGATGGAGTTTTTGGGCTCAATCTAATCAACGGCGGCTTACCTATTCTGTATCGTTACTTGATTTAAACAATTTTGAGCAGGTTGATATCAGCGGTGATATCACTTTACTTCAATATTTAGCCCGTATTTATGGCCCAAACCTTTGGGAGTTATCTTTATCGCAACCACAACAACAACAACCCTGAGTAGGAATCTAACTTTATCAACTCAAATTGGTTTATTACTGGTAGAAAACTTGCGGATGTGTGACATAGCATTCCTCTTAGTTTGCTGCTATATTTATTTGTCTTAAGTAAACCTTCTAAACTGTTTCTTAGGTAGAGGAATCTGAGAAAAATTTAGTAGATTGAACTCGCCAGACTCCCTGAAGAAGCATCTAGGTCGTGTCCAATAAATACACTTAATAAAATTCTTCATCTAGACTTTTAACTAAAGTTCCCTGCAGAAGGAACTAACGACGTGACAGACAAGGGGTAATATCAAGTCTTACAGAAGAAGTACGAAATGTGACTGCTTTGCTGAAGCAAGAGTTTCGAGCAACTAAAAATCGCAATCTTCGTCCGTTTTCCTAACTCAGATAGCAGTTTTGAAAGGACGCACCAGAAACCAAAATAACCAAGCCAAAAGAAAAAAAAAAACTATGCTACTTAATCGGAGTGAGTTATGCACATTCGATGTAAAATATGCTCTGCTACTGCTCCGGCTCTGAACGTGAACAGAGCATAAAGCAGAGGCCAAGCATAAGAAAAAAGATAGCACTGTTTTGGCTCTGCTACGAGCTACGTCGTGTTTTAGAGCGGAGCAAAAATTAGAACAAAAACTACAAAGTTATATAACATTTTCATTCCCTGATCAAGGCTCACCCTTGCTATGGTGTTGTTGCTATTCGGCCAGGCTACTCGGTCCGCCAAGGGATGTCCGCAGATAAAAGTGTTCTTCTGCTACCAACCAACGATACCTATTTGGTGATCATCCGAATTGGGAACGCGCATTTATGCACTATTTTCAATTAATTCTAAGGCTGCATCTCTGTTTAGATCTTGTATAACATTCAGAGACGTAGAACTTTCTTATTTGAACAGCTGTTGAGAGCAGTTATGTCGTCTAGTTGTGGTTTGAATCATAGTATGGATAATAGCGAACGGTTTTCTAAAGTTTCCCCCGCCTTTTCCTAAAAATTTCGTCGTGAATAGAGTTCAAGCCATTAAAGGCACGCTATAATGTATTAGGCTCTGTAAGCCAAAATAAAGTATCTTCGTTCTGACTTGGTTTTATGTGTACTACACCATTTCTAGTTGTAAGTGAGAAAATGTCAGATGTAAATGCGAAAGGGTCATATGGAAATGAGATGAGCCAATTGGAAACGCGATTCCTTTAAATCAGAAAGCATGTAAGGATAACAACAGTTGATTTGAAGTTTCCTAAGTTTTGACTGACATATCTTCGGTTGAGAGAGCTTTTCGATGTTGCATGCTGGAATACTTCCGCCCCGTCTCTTCGAGTTAGAGCTCGCTTCGTTTAATTCACAAGCTGTTCTACACCATTTACATTTGAAAATGAGAAAGCGGTAGTTAAAAATTAGCATAGATGATTGCAAATGAGAAACCATCATATGGAAATGAGAAAAGTTACTTGTAAATGTGAAATCGGTGGTGGGAAATAAGATTAGTCAATTGTAAATTAGAAAGTGTCGTATGGAAATAAATGAAAGCGAAAGGGTCCCTTCGATGTGAGAGGAGTTATTTGTGAATGAGACAGCGTCAAATGAAAAAGAGAAAGCGTAATTTGAATTTGAAAATTGTCAGTTGAAAATGCGAAAGCCTCATATGGAAATGAGAATAGTCAATTATAAATGCGGAAAAGTATTTCGATATAGGCCGAAACATTAGTTTAGTTAGAGGCATATCAGTGTTTGGATGTCGTTCTCGCTACAAATCATAGGCTTTCCCGGAGAAATACGATTTATCTATTTTTTTTTCCAACGAGGGCCAAGTTAGCAAATCAAAGCAGCTTTTGACTAATTACCTATGCTTACCGCTGCATCAATATAAAAAAATGCTAATAACGCTAATAATAATAATAGCTCCACATACCTTTCATGTTTTTAAAAGACAAATGATCCAATAATTTCTCCATTTGTGCATCCGTCAAGTCCGGATGCCCCAAAAATGTATTCAAACGCTTTACAACACCACGCAAATCCCGTTTCATTTCCTCAAATGTTGTAAAAAAATACATTTGGCTCAGAACGCATTAGCCACACGGTGTACACATGTGGCCAATAAGGTGTATAGGTTCATCACTTAAGAAGTCATCGATAAAATCTTGCATGCTACCCTCGTAAACACCTTTCGAGCGCAGAAAATGGCTATATGAGAGCACAACATCCTTCGGATTGCGAGCACAATAAATCAGTTGAGAGGAAAAAACAAATATGCCGTTACCACAAGTTGTGAAGATTTCTCAACCGAGCTCACCTTCACTTTCTCTTGCCAAATCTGTCGCGGTAATAAATGCGCTGGCAAGTGTGTCTTTATACAACGCGGTGATTTTAACTGCCTAGCCGCATCGATGCTGTTGTGAAAGAATGCATCATTCGATAGACTTAACCTGAAGAGAGATGACATTAGTATCTATTACCTAAATACATTTTTCTTTTCTTTCTATCTTACTTCATATAAACGCTACGCTGCCTACGCTCTCTTCGCTTCGTCGTAGTCTAAATTATTTAGTAAGAGCCAAGTGGCTTCTTGTATCCAAGTCGTACCACTTTTTGGAAATTTTGTTATGAATACGTCATCCTGTTTCACTTCGAAATCGTAAATATCTTTGATAGATTCTTCAAACACTTTTTTCACCGTTAACCAAGTTTCGGTCCAATTCCATTTTAATCGTATGAAGTAGTCATTTGTAGAAACTTTAAGCATTTCTCCTTTTTGACGGCGTTCTAGAGCCGCAGAAACACTTTCCGAATGCTTAATATGTATGTATTATGATCTCTAAAGAAAGAACGAGTAGACTCGTTTGGTGCTCACTTTAGGAAACTATCGTAGGCCAACAACCAAAAATCAAAGGAACAGTTTCAAGATGATTTGCGGAAGCGTTTTCCTGCACGGTTTGAAGTTTGAGTCTAAATCTGAAACTTTTTGCATATGACCCAACCAAATTTGGTTTAAAATTTATATTATACCAGTTTTCGTATAAGGAAGTATGCAGAAATTGGTTTAAATTTTAAGCCAATAAAGTCTACACTAAAATATGAAAAAAAAATTGCAGTAAATTTAAACCTTTTGGTTTTGTTTTAAAACCAGAAGTGTTCACCAGTCACAACTGTAAGTTTCTAAAACTTTTTGGTTTTGTTGTAAAATAAATATAAATAAAATTAAAAACACAGGAGTACATAAAACAAGTTTGAAAGTTTTATCTAGGCTCTGGTCCCAGCAAAAGTAACTTCTAGCTACATTGAGCAAACGTTTTTCTAAATAGTGTTGCCGTTTGGAAGTGGAAAAATGCATCTACCTTTGAGATCTCTTTCGGAGACAGAAGTAAAATCGATATCCCTGCAATTTGTAGAAAAATTTAAAAGTAGTATGTGGCGTGGGAAGAGAAGCTCGGTCTAAATGTAATTTAAGTTATATAGAGCCGAGTTATTGTTAATTTTTTTATTATTTGATTAGTTATTATTTTAGGAGATTGGTTCGGGAATGACTGTTGCATCGTTTAGGGATCAGTTCAAAATCTTTTTAAGCAGACTGCGAGACAGTTCCGCATATCGTTCGTTATAGTTTTGAAATAATTTTCTTAAATTTTTTTTATTTCTTCTCGTACCAAATGCTTTTTTCGATCCTAAAGAATTCTCTACAGCGGCTGCTATCTTTGAATCATGTGTTCGAAAACTGAGAGCTCACGTGACAGTCGACAGCATTGAATTGTATAGAAATCATCTGAAGGTTAAAAAAATGGTTAAGATTCTGGAAGCAATTTTTCTTTCTGGACACGAGCATAAGAGTTTCTGCCGTTGATCACTAGGCGAAGTGTATTTTCATTGATCATCTGTTTTGCGAGGCCTATGTAGTAGATCGGTCTCATCCCATTAAGCTACGTTTTATCTGATTTTGCTGCTACAAAAAATAGGAAGTTACAATGGTTAATTGTGGCTAGCTTTTCAGATAAAGGCCTATGTATCGCCATTACCCTAACTCGAATTAGGTTGTTTTTTTTTCAAATTGCCACAGATATATTGGAGCAATATACTTGTGTAGTTATGTTGCACTAATCTTTATATATTTAACCAATCCCTCCGTCGAGCCCTCTTTCTAGGTCAAATACGAAAAACAAACTGAACAATTAGATTCTCAATGATTCTATTATAAGTAAAATACACTCAAAGTCTGCAAAAAATCGTAAATAGCTGCCATATAAATGTGGGGATTCTTACCTTTTTACACCCCCTTTTATTCCCAGTAATGCTTAAGAATTGTTATTTAAACACAAGCAGTTTATTATAATATATTTAGATTAAGTTAGAATTAAGATAAAGTTAAGTTAAGTTGATTAGAAATAAGTTTTAATTTAAGTAATTAAGTTCACTTTTCGAACTACCGGCGCGGTATTGGAGGCGTTTTACTTGTCGTGACGCGGATCTAATTGCAACTGAAAACGTTTGAATATTTCGGTTACCTTCGCAGCGACGCAAAAGGGTTGCGCAAGTAACTGATCTGTGTTGTAATTAATGGGACGCATGTAGGCGTTGCCAGTTATTGTTATCTGAGGTTGACAAACAGATGTCGTTGTCCTATCAACTACAGTCGCCGCCTTAACTATTATCCTACAACTAATTTGTGTATCTATTTTTGTGCACAGTATTGTAATGCTTCTTAGAATCTTTGATTCTTTATAGAATTACTTTTTACCTTTTTTTTTTTTTAAGGCTTTCTTCTATATTCCAAAAGCTTTTACAAATCTTTTTCTTCACGTTTTAGTTTAACAAAACATTTATTTCATATTTCTGGCACTTTTCACAAATTTTCTTTCACTTCTGACACCACTGTGGGGATTCTTACCTTTTTACACCCCCTTTTATTCCCAGTAATGCTTAAGAATTGTTATTTAAACACAAACAGTTTATTATAATATATTTAGATTAAGTTAGAATTAAGATAAAGTTAAGTTAAGTTGATTAGAAATAAGTTTTAATTTAAGTAATTAAGTTCACTTTTCGAACTACCGGCGCGGTATTGGAGGCGTTTTACTTGTCGTGACGCGGATCTAATTGCAACTGAAAACGTTTGAATATTTCGGTTACCTTCCCAGCGACGCAAAAGGGTTGCGCAAGTAACTGATCTGTGTTGTAATTAATGGGACGCATGTAGGCGTTGCCAGTTATTGTTATCTGAGGTTGACAAACAGATGTCGTTGTCCTATCAACTACAGTCGCCGCCTTAACTATTATCCTACATAAATACGTCGTAATATTTTGTAACCAAGTTGGAAAGAGCAGACTTCGCCAGCAAAAGGGCATCTATTACATTCCACATAAAGCGTAGATACATTCGATTTGGTACCGGAGCAGAGTAAGCCTCGCATGTATTAAGAGAAACAACTGGATGAAGACTTAACCTTCTCCTTCTTGTAGCAGTGCATCGCCTCTTTTAATAGGTGCGATCATAGTTTCAATAGAACTAAGCCAAAGAGACATAGGGGTTAGAAGCGTGGGTTACGCATTACAGTTGAAATATTGGGCGGACCATATCGGAGACACGCAGCACACAAGCGCCAAAGGATTTAAAGATTTCGTAAAATTGTTTAGCTTAAGGTACAATTGCGACTGTTTACTAATGGACATGTAGGGTATTATCGAACATAATGCCATCCATGTGGCTGTCCAGTATTGCCGACATTTGCACGTTGTCGGTGCCAACTAACGCAAAGCGAAGAAACTGGAAATACCAGGGATACAGTGGGTAGTTTTAGAGCAAAGCTCATCTACAGAAGAGCCAGAACCTCTTGCTTTTATCAAGCAATCATCGGCGTAGATATGTAAAAATTTAATAAAAGCAAACAATTTTCAAAATAGCAAACCACGCCCCTTGAAGAATTGTTACTTGGTTTTGTTGTTAAGTTGGACCAATGCCTGCCGACCTCTCAAATAGTTTGCGGTCAACCTTTTGGTAAATGATAGAAGGGTAGACCCTTAAAAGTCTTGCCGTAGCGTGTCGTGATTGACCTGGGTGCCTGCAATTCACGTGAATTATATCAGCAGAGATTGCGGCTTAACTTGTTAAGCAACGGCACTTATAAATGATAATCATTTAAAAAAAGTTTTTCCTCTGACGCATTCTCCTCTCTCCAAGGAACAGCTACACATTTATGTGTTATTAAGTTAAATGAGAGAATTAACGAAGTCGAAGGCTCACATGGTCTCATAGTAAGACAAATTCTGGAGGAAGTAAATCTCGTTTTACGTATAAATCCAATGGCGAATTGGATCGTCGAGCAATTTCTCCTGAAATATGATGTAATCTTTAGGAAGAGAAGGTTTTACCACGGCTTTCATATTGGACTTGGGTCTTTAATTTAACACAAGTAATTTACAATACAGGAGTACGCGCCGGTAAAGAAACAGCTTTTTACAAATCGGTTACAAAAGATTGCTAATAAATGAGATGATGTTATCATAATAATAATCTTAACCCCTTAACCTTAACATAGTAGATGGATTTTGTTGAAATTTTGTGTATTGCTTACATTTAAAGTTCTAGAAAAGCAAAATTTTTTTTGGGACCAAGTGGGCTGTTACATTTATATAATTTTTGGTATGTGGCCCATAAAGATCGAGATCTAAACCATTTTGGAAAAAAGGATCAGTGGTACTCTCCTTCTCCTCCCACCATCCTCCCTTCCTCAATTGTTTTTATTAACACGCTTTTATTAGCCTCCCCTGAATATGGTTTTTTTGTTTGTACCTCTTCATTCGCTTCAACGCGCCTGTTGCTTTATTAACATGCTTTTATAATTAGCTTCACCTTATTTGTAATCCCGTCGGGGTAATTTCGGTACATTTTCTGGATTACTTGGGAACCGTCCGGGTCATTTCAGGACTATTTCGGCATCATTTGGGAACCCTGGAGAGAGCATTTATGGATGGTTTTCGGTATATGCACCGGATTCCGTCAGGGTTATTTCGGGACTATTTCGGGATCATTTGGGGACCCTTCAGGGATCATTTCTGTATGGTTTTTGGGATCCGGCCGGGATCGCGTCGCGGTCGTTTCGCGATTTCGTGACTTTTTCTGGACTATTTCTGGCCCTGAGCTCGAATCGAACCTTGAATCATTTATCAATAGGCCGATAAAAAAAACAAAAACAATTATTTCAGGATCATTTGACGACCCTTCAGGATCATTTCTGGATGTTTTTCGGGATCATTTGGGGATTCTTTCGGCATAATTTATGGATGGTTTTCGGGATCCCGTCAGAGTTATTTCGGGACTTTTTCTGGACTACGTCCCGGTCATTTCGGGACTTTTACGGTATCGTTTCTGGAGGGTTTTCGGGATCTGTCAGAGATCCCATCAATGTCATTTCGGGACTTTTTCTGGAATATTTCGGGATCATGTCTGGATGGTTTTCGGTATCCGTCGAGAATCCCGTCGGGGTAATTTCAAGACTTTGTCGGGGTAATTTTGGAACTTTTACGAGATCATTTCTGTATGATTTCCGTCCGTGATCCCATCAGGGTCATTTCGGGACTATTTTGGGACCCTTCCGGGATAATTTCTGGATGATTTTCGGGATCCGTCCAGTCTCCCGTCAGAGTTATTTCGGAACTTTTTCGGGATCATATGGGGATCCTTCCGGGAAAATTTCTGGATGATTTTCGGGATCCGTCCGGGATCCCGACGATCATTTAGGGACCCTTCTGGGACGGTTTTCGGGATCCATCTAGGATCCCGACAGGGTAATTTCTGAACTTTTTCGGGACTATTTCGGGATCATTTGGGTACCCTTCAGGGATCATTTGTATGTGGTTCTCTAGATCCTTTTAGGATTGCGTCGTTCTGACTTTCGTGACGTTTCCAAAGCTATTCCGGGACCATTTTAGACCCTTCCGGGAGAATTTCTGGCTGGTTTTCGGAATCCGTTCGGGATGTATGGAACTTCAAAAAAAAGTGCAGTGAAGCATGACTTTAAATCACCAAGTTTAGGAAGAGTGTTACTAATATGGGAAGTCCTTTGCAGGATATAAAGTCCAGTGCAAGTCCCTTCTGGTACTATCTCGACTGCTGCTGGAACAACTAATTTGATAACTCCTAATACGGGCTTAGTCATCATCATTCATCATTAAATAACGCTTATATCTGTTTCGCGATAGCTGACGCAAATTGGGAACAAAGGGAGTTCAAGTCTTCCTCCAGCTACCTCTCCCAACTCAGTAAAGGTCTCTCCATTTCTCTGCTTCCAAATCCGTGTGTCGACAGAAATACTTTATTTTTTTCGCTGTTGTTGCTGGTTTCCAGATAGACGAAGTTCCGCCTTGTTTGAGTGAGAAGAAAAGCATAAGATTGGCAGATCCGCCATCAAATAACTACAATTAGCTGCACAGCCTCAACTCTTTTGCAGAATACAGTCGTACTTGTACATTCCTCCCGTTTGGAATGGAAACGTGCTCTTACTAATCAAACCCCTTCGCGGAAGAAATATTTCTGATTTTTTTTTTATTTTTTATTGAGGTTTTGCTAATACTTAATTAATCGTGTCCAAGTACATATTTCATAAATCGCCAAAAATGTCAGCTAAAGTTATATTAAATTCTTTCAGATAGCGCTCGGTCCAATCATTTATGCGCTGTTGATTATCGGCCGAAAGTTCATCTTTGTACGCGCCAACTATGCCACGGCGCATGAATCTGAAAAAAAAAAACAAATTTTTCACACCGAATATCATAAAATTTTTATTGGTTCCCACTCACTCAAAATCCGCTTGCGTATTGGACCTCGTTGAATTTCTTTTGATCAAATTAGTAGGATTCACTTGTTCGTTTTCTGTGATATGAATAAAAAATATGCTTGAGCAGTCAAAATAAGTAACCCTTAATAGTCAAAACTTAAAATATTCGTCCAAGCCTAACTTTAATAGGATGAAATGCACTTCGGTCAACAACTTACTAGTTTAGTAGGTGTGTAGTATAGAAAAGTGTTAATGGAAACTTTGTGCTCAATCCAATGACTTCAATATTTAGTTCGTACTTACTGCTTTCTTAGCATTATACACAATTCACATTGCTAAGGTGAAGATCATACATGGAAACGATCCTGAATGGGTCCCCCAGTGGCTTAGGGGCCTTAGAATATACCCGCGGCAGGTTTAACCGCATTAAGAGTTGACTAAAATACCCAAATGATTCAAGGAAGGAAGGAAGCCAGCACAATTTATAGTTTCTCCAACCCAATTGTCAACCTCAACTACCCGTGGTGAATCCTATTTGTGTAACAGGGGCCGGGATGGCCTAGAAGGTTCAGTGTGATCATATTAAATCATTCCCAACTTGGTCGAGCTTGTACCTTAATTGCGCGTGTAACTAGAACGTATCGAATGTATATCCGGCAATGGACCATTTATATCAATAACACTACCTCAAACCTTAGGGGAGTATCCTCACCGCTACAACAACAATAGCAATAACCCTGAGTATGGATCTTAATTTATCAACGCAAATGGCTTAATCATTGGTCGAAAACTTGCGGCTGTATGGCATAGCATACCTCTCAGACTACTTCCTTTTTCTTTGCCTTAAGTTACCCTTCTAGACAGTTTCTTAGGTAGAGGATCCCGAGAAAAATTTAGTAGATTAAATTCGTCAGACTCCCAACGACACAGTTCACAGATCCTTACACCGTGTTAATTGGGACAACTTAAAAGCTTTGAAGTTATATCATAAAGTGATACATCACCGAAAGGTGGTGAAGAACGCAAAACAAAATTGTAGGACAGGCATAGGTCAAGTCTGGGAAATCCTCCTACTCCTCAATGGAAAACAATCGTGAGTCTCAAGGCTGAGTAAGATTCTCTCCGAAGAAAATTTGGAAAGAAAAAACAATAGAACATGAACGTACTCAAGGTAGGGATTTCTGGAAATTCCTATGCACACTGCAATCGAACCTCATAAAACAAAATCCTCCGCAGACGCTCAGACAACTCAAAAGACTAATGGGAGCGTTAATAGATCAAAAATATTTCGGATTCACATCACCAGTCGTCACTCTAATGGTGTTCTAGTAAGGAGGGGCATGGATTCAATTACTGTGAAGGGTCTACAAGCGAAATATATTTCTGAACAGGAGAGCAGCCTCTAAAGGATCTTGCGGACAGGTTCTCTGCAGAAGGGACTAAAGAGGTGACAGACAAGGCATAATTTCACGTCTTACTTATGTGAGATAACGTCATATGGAAATGATAAAAGTTACTTGTAAATGCTTAAACGGCAGTTGGAAATAAGATTTCTCAATTAAAAATAAGATTAGCCATTTATGAATTAGAAAGTGTCATATGGGAATAAGAATGATAAACCCTCAATGCGAAAGGGTCACTTAGATATGAGAAGTGTAATTTGTAAATGCGAGAGCGTCAAATGAAAATGCGAAAGCGTAATTTGAATTTGAGAATAGTCAGCTAGAAATGCGAGTACGTCATATGAAAATAAGAAAGTTACTTGTAAATGAGAAAGCAGTTGGAAAGAAGATTTGTCAATTGTAAATAAGATTTGTCGATTGCAAATTAGAAACAGTCATATAGAAATGAGAAAAGTTACTTGTATATGCTAAAGCGGCAGTTGGAAATATAATTTGTCAATTAAAAATAAGATTAGTCATTTGTGAATTAGAAAGTGTCATATGGAAATAAGAATGATCAACCCTCAATGCGAAAGGGTCACTTCGATATGAGAAGTGTCATTTGTGAATGAGAAAGCGTCAAATGAAAATGCGAAAGCGTAATTTTAATTTGAGAATAGTCAGCTAGTAATGCGAGTGCGTCATATGAAAATAAGTTACTTGTAAATGAGAAAGCGGTAGTTCGAAATAAGATCAAGGTCAATTGTTAATAATATTTTTCGATTGTAAATGAGGAAGAGTCAAACAGAAATGAGAAAAATTACTTATAAATGATTAAGCGGCAGTTGGAAAGAAGATGTGTCAATTGTAAATAAGATTCGTCGTTTATAAATTAGAAGAGTCATATAGAAATGAGAAAAGTTACCTGTAAATGGGAAAGTGGCAGTTGGAAATGAGATTTGTCAACTAAAAATAAGATTAGTCAATTGTTAATTGGAAAATGTCGTATGGAAATAAGAATAATCAACCGTCACTGCGAATGGGTCACTTCGATATGAGAAGTGTCATTTGTGAATGAGAGAGCGTCAAAAGAAAACGCGAAAGCGTCATATGGAAATGAGAATAGCCAATTGTAAATGCGGACGTGGAGTTCGATAGAGGCCGAAACATTAATTTAGTTAGCGGGATATCAGTGCTTGGATGTCGTTCTTGCTACTAATTCATAGGTTTCCCGGAAAAATACAATTTAACAAATTTTTTAAACTAGCAAATCAAAGCAGCTTTTAACTAATTCCCAACCCTAGCGCAGCATAAATAAAAAAAATGCAAATACCGCTTCTTACTTCATAGCTCTACCTACCTTTCATGTTTTTAAAAGACAAATGATCCAATAATTTCTCCATTTGTGCTTCCGTCAAGTCCGGCTGCCCCAAGAATGTATTCAAACGCATTGCAACACCACGCAAATCCCGTTTCATTTCCTCAAATGTTGTAAAAAATACATTTGGCTCAGAACGCATTAGCCACATGGTGTGCACATGTGGCCAATAAGGTGTATAAGTTGTTTCATCACTTAAGAAGTCATCGATAAAGTCTTGCATGCTACCCTCGTAAGCACCTTTCGAGCGCAGAAAATGGCTATATGAGAGCACAACATCCTTCGGATTGCGAGCGCAATAAATCAGCTGAGATGAAACAACAAATATGCAGTTACCACAAATTTTGAAGATTTCCCACCCGAGCTCACCTTTACTTTCTTTTGCCAAATCTGTCGCGGTAATAAATGCGCTGGCAAGTGTGTCTTTATACAACGCGGTGATTTTAACTGCCTAGCCGCATCGATGCTGTTGTGAAAGAATGTATCATACAGCAAGCTTATGCTGAAGAGAGAAGACATTAGTATATATTACCAAAATACATTTTTCCTTTCTTTCTATCTTACTCCATATAAACGCTACGCTGCCACAGATGCACTTTCTTGGCCTCGTCGTAGTCTAAATTATTTAGTAAAAGCCAAGTGGCTTCTTGTATCCAAGTTGTACCACTTTTTGGAAATGTTGTTATGAATACGTCATCCTGTTTCACTTCGAAATCGTAAATGTCTTTGATATTTTCTCCAAATAATTTTTGCACCGTAAACCAAGTTTCAGCCCAATTCCATTTTAATGGTATGAAGTCGCCATTTGTAGAAACTTTGACCATTTCTGCTTTCTGACGGCGTGCTGGAGCTTCAGAAACACTTTCCGATTGCTTTATATGTATCATGATCTCTAAGGAAAAAACGAGTTGACTCGCTTGGTGCTCAGTGTAGGAAACTATCTTAGGCCAACTATTCTTGAAATTCAAAGGAACAATCTCAAGATGATTTGCGGAAGCGTTTTCTTGCGCGGTTTGAAGTTTAAGTTTAAGTTAAATCTAAAATTTTTTGCATATGAACACACCAAATTTGGCTTAGAATTTATATTATGCCAGTTTTCGCATAAGCGCAGAAATTGGTTTAAATTTTAAGCCACTAAGGTCTACACTTAAATTCGAAAAAAAGAGAAAAAAATTGCAATAAATTTAAACCTTTTGGTTTTGTTTTAAAACCAGAAGTGTCCACCAGTCACAATTTTAACCCTCTTAAATTTTTTGGCTTTGTTTTGAAACAATTTTGAGATTTTATGCTTATTGCTCAGCTAAGATTAAAATTCAAGCCGAATAAAGTTAAAAAACACAGCACTATCCAAAACAAGTTCGACAATTTTCTACCTAGGTTCGTGCCCGGCAAAAGTAACTTCTAGATACATTGAGCAAACGTTTTTCTAAATAGGATTGCCGCTTTCCAAGAAAAAATTCATGTGCCTTGTAGAACTCTTTCGGAAACGGCAGAAAAATTGAGCTCCCTGTCGTTTGTAGGAAAAATTAAAAGTAGCGTGCCAAATGTTGCAAGAGAAGCTCGACCTAAATGCCATTTGAGTTATATAGCGCCGAGTTATTGTTATCATTTGTATTATTTAGATTTCTACCTCTAAGCACAGCCGAAATTGATTTATTAAATGAACAAAATTTAAAACGATGAGCTTCTATGTGGCAACTCTGCTTTAACAGGACCAGATTGTAGACATTTCTGTGAAGTGGCGAAGTGAGCCACATATTTTCATTGATCATCTGTTTTGCGAGGCCTATAGAGTAGATCGGTCTCATTCCATTAAGATACGTTTTATCTGATTTTTGCCCTCCCAAACAATGATGTCGGGTCGAGGGTATCTCACACTCAGAAACATTGCATTCGCTTTCAATAAAAACAAATCACACGCACAATAAATACATCGCCTTCAACTGTATGCATATATATATATATATATTGGAGCAATATACTTGTATAATTATGTTACACTAATCTTTATATATTTATTCAATCCCTCCGTCGAGCCTTCTTTTCATGTCAAGTATGCAAAATAAACTGAACAATTAGATTCGCTGTGATTGCATTACAAGCAAACTACACTCAAAGTATGCAAAAAATCTTAAAAAGCTTTTGAAATAATACTTACATGCACATACACCGTAATCGTTTGTAATCAAGTTGGAAAGAGCAGTTTTCTTCACGTAAAGCGTAGATACAGGGGTTTAGGGCTGTTCTAACATTCCATTTGGTCACGGAGGAAAGCCAGCCTCGACTGCATTGGGAGAAACAAGTGGATGAAGACTTAATCTTCTTCTGCTCCTTCTTGTAGCAGTGCATCGCCTCTTTTAAAAGGTGCGATCACAGAAATCCAAGGAAACTTGCAGTTTCAATAGGAGAGCGCCAAAGGGACATAGGGGTTAGTGGCGTGGGTTACATATTACATTTGAAATTCTGGGCGGACCGTATCGGAGACGCGCAGCGCACAAGCGCTAAAGTATTTGAGGATTTCGTAAAATTGTTTACCTTAAGGTAAAATTGCGGCTGTTTACTACTGGACAGGTAGGGTATTATCGAACGTAATGCCATCGATGTGGATGTCCAATATTGCTGACATTTGCCACGTCGCACAGTGTTTCGTGTAGAACAAGCTAGCTGGACAAAATTATTTTCCGATATTTTCAGTTTCATATAAAAAAAAAAAATAAATGTAAGGCGCGATAACCTCCGAAGAGATCTAAGGCCGAGCTTCTCTTCCAATTTGCGTCGTGCTCCTCTTGATTTTTCCCTACAAATTGGCCGGACGGGACCTACATGTTTTATGCCGACTCCGAACGGCATCGGCAAGGCAGATGAGTTTTCACTGAGAGCTTTTCATGGTAGAAATACAATCGGAGCGCTTGCCAGACACTGCCGAGGGGCGACCCCGCTTAGAAAAATTTTCTTCTAATTGAAAAATCTTATTTCTAAAATTTTGATGTTGCTTTGCCCGGGAGTTGAACCCAGGGCATACGGTGTGATAGGCGGAGCACGCTACCATCACACCACGGTGGCCGCAGTTTCATATATAGTCATTTATTACAAGTATAATATTTTTTCAGCCATATGTGACTTTTTTCTTATTTTTTTCTAAAATTTTACTTCTTTTTACTTTACTTTACTACTTACTAATCACGGAAAAAGTTATAGCGTAAGTTTTCTTTTATAATTATGTTACAATTCATTATCGTCACTGTCATTCGATGAGTCACTTGTGGAATAGTGATGAGCATCACTACTCTTCAGCAGGCTCTTAAATCTTAAGCTGTTAACTAAGGGATCCGATGTTTTAAGTAACATATTCATACGATCTCTATTCGTGGCTACACGTGACTGCTTTTGTGTGTTATCATCCCTGAATCGTCTCAAATCTTTGTTACGGGCTTCTTGTGCTTCTTCAGAAAGTTGACCAATAGGTAAAATTGCTGATTTTATAATATCAGTACTATGCACTAAGATTTTATGAACTGTAGCAAGGCATATAAAACCACGGATAGAGATCTATGTATAGTTTTTTAGTCTCACTCGCAAATATCTCAAATCTTTGGATATTGATATTATATCCAGATGCTAATGCGCGAAGGAGAGTATCGAATCTTTTGATGACCGTTACATTCAATCCCGTAATCTCAGCACTACCCTCAGAATTTTCGAAAAACCTTCGAGCAGTATTACCATCATTGGTATTGCCGAATCCTGGTTTTGGTTGATCTACTATCAATCCAAGTTCACTTTTAAATTTATTCTGGATTTCGTTGGAACGTTGCTCAACACTCTCTTTATCTGCCTCATTCCTAAGTTGCCATTTTTTTTTTGTCGAGGCGATAACTTATGTGAAGCAAGCATTCAAAACATCTTATCCAGACATGGAGAGGACAAGCCAAAACCAAGATTATCTCGGTTAGGTATAAAAACCCGTGTCTCATCATTCATATCTTTTGGAGTGGCACCACAAATAAAACACTTTTGTGCGGAACAAGTTTCAGTCAAAGCATTGCAAACTTTTCCGTCAATCATTGTTAGGAGCATGTTGTGATTTACAGAAACCTCGCATTCTTCGAGGAAGTACTTTGTTCGTTTCAATAAACAATAAAATCTTTTGTTTCCTTAGAGAAAATAAATTTAATTGGACTACAATACATCGTAGAAGAAGGTCGAGGATTCTGCCAAACAATGTTACCCTTTTCGTCCTGCAACTGAAGAGGAACGAAAGAAAATATAAACAAAAACTCATCAGTGTCAGCACTGCATGTGAATTTTTGCTTATATGTACTATGAGCAGAACTTCCATCGCAACCCAACTTGCTGATTAAAGTAAATGACACAGATGTAGGTAACAAACTAACAAGAACTTCTTGATTTGCTAAAATTAAACGTTCAAGAGTTTTATCTAACACGGCTTGAACTTTAATTTCAGCACTTGTTTCACCCACATCAATCTCATTTGGATAGCATTCTGCCTTAGCTTTTCTTAAACTATAAAATGATTGATAAACCTTATGGCCTGCCTTGATACTCCACTTCCAAGTCGTTTTGTACCCATGAGTCGTGGACTTGCTGTCTACATAGTATGCCAAAGCTTCTACACTGCTCAAGCATCTTGTCCCTTGCTCACATGTTACCTTGTTCGTCGTTTTTTGTGGGTTTTTTGTAAACTTTTTATAATATTAGCAATATTCCTGTTTCAGGACATCCGAGTTGATACTTCTGCCGAATAAACTAACTCATCAGCACTTCTGGATTGCAGTAGGTCGTTCACTCGACGACGTTTGGTCTTTTGACTGGAAAGCAGAAAGTCCTTCTGTGGTCTTCCGGGTCCTGGGTTACGTGAAGACGAAGCTGGTTGCTCTGATGGCAACCTTGAATCCATCGTAATTGTAAACTTGATATCTGTTCCCAAAAGCCACTCCGAGTTTTTATTACACAATCGCTCCCGATGTCTTCCAGAGCTGTTCCATTTCTCATCGATGTTGGACGAATATTTTGAAACTTGTTGACTTAAATTTCTTAACGAATGCTCAGCTAGTTCTATTAAATCAGCCTTAAGTAAAGTGCAAATCAATAACTACTTATTTCTCGATTCTTTCGAATATTTCAACCAAATTTCAAAAAACTCCATTCTTGGTATGGTTAATACTAAATCTACAAAAAAACAATTAAAAATATATGTGCAAAGAATTCGCAATGGTTTTTTCTTTCGACTATTAGAAAATACTTGGGAGTATAACATACGTAACATTTGGCGCGGGTACACGCGGGTACATACAACTTTTCCCTTTCTAAAATTAAAAATGTAGGTAAAAAGTATATTTTCTTCCTAATAACAGAATCTTAAATATATTAAAAATATTCTAATTGCCAAAAGATTACTATTAAAAAATTCAACTCACCTTCGAGCTTAGAATCCATCACAAAAATTTTAAAAGTGTTTAATTAAAAGTATTATGAAAAGTAATATTCAACACTATTTTTGTAAATTAATCAACGCAAATTACGGCCACTCCTGCTTACTTACTTCAATTACTCAAGATATAATAAGCGAAAAAACAAATTTGTGCAAAAATCCCGTTATTTTGTTGTTCTCTTTCATTTTCCATTACAATATTCTTGGAATAAAAACTTTCTTTTTGTCCAGCTAGCTTGTTCTACACGGAACACTGTGCGTCGTCGGTGCCAATGCCAACTAATGCAAAGCGAAGGAACTGGAAATACCAGGGACTCGGTGGGTAGTATTAGAGCAAAGCTCATCTATAGAATAGTCAGAACCTCTTGCCTTTATCATGGAATCATCAGCGTAGATATATAAAAACTTAATAAATACAAACAATTTTCAAAATAGAAAAACACGCCTCTTGAAGAATTGTTTCTTGGTTTTGATGCTGCGTTCTTACGTTGGACCAATGCCTGCCGCCCTCTCAAATAGTTTGCAGGTCAACCTTTAGGCAAATGATAGAAGGGTAGAGCCTTCCCAGTCTTGCCGTAACGTGTCGTGATTTACCGTGGTGCCTGCAATTCGCATGAATTATATTAGCAGGGCTTACGGCTTAACTTGCTAAGGAACGGCACAATTAACGAAGTCGAAGGCTCACAAGGTCTCATAGTAAGACGCATTCAGAATGAAGAAAATCTCCATTTGATAAGTCTCAATGAGAGGTCCTAAATTATTGATAGTGAAGGTTTCTCCTAGTTTACAGGGGCTATACTGACAATTAGCTTTTTACGTTGAAATCAAATGACGAATTAGATCGTCGAGCAATTTCTCCTGAAATATGATGTAACCTCTAGGAAGAGAAGGTTTTACCACGGCTTTCATATTGTACCTGAATTTATTTTTAAGTTAACACAAGTAATTTACAATACAGGAGTACGCGCTGGTAAACAAAGAGTTTTTTTACAAATCAGTTACAAAAGATTGTTAACCAATGAAATGAGCTTTATCTTACCTCTAAACTAATAACTCGGCTAACTGTACTTACCTACTGCAGATACTTTCATATTAACTTATGTAAGTTTGTAAGTATGTATGTAGGCGCATTAAAACGCTGAAGCATTGCAAGTTCAAAGAACTGGCTTTGTAGCCAGAGCGAATAAATCAGTATTTGCAAATACAAGTATCTTTCTTAAGCCGTTCGGAATAAAAAAAAATAAGAAAACTTCATATACTTCCTTTATACAAATGAGTCAAAACGATTTACACTAGGATGGACGGCATATTCCACGCTCACTCCATACCGCCACTGCCGTCACCAAAGGATTTCAAGAGCTTGGGAGTTCAACTGGGAGGAGTTTTGCGCAACTTCAAAAGGAAAAACGCTGACTACAGAGCTGCAATATGTAGGAGTGCAAAGTCGGCGATGGTCCAGCTGACAAAGGTAGCCACTGTTAAGCATAAACATGGTCGGATGAGCGCATCGCTCCAGATTGGAATTTTATTGCGTATTATACAATCGATGCCTATTTGAATTCTCAGCAAAGCTTACAAAGCTTTGTTAAATCATTTAGAAAAATACTATCAGCTCATACCGATTTGAAGCCAAACTAGGCTTCACACAAGGTAACATGCCTACAGCTGTTTGCTGTCATCAAAGAAATAATCGGAGAAATCGCGGGAGACTATGAAAATCTTAGTCTAGCTGGGAACCATAAATATTAGTGAAAAAAATATCAGCCTAAAAATCGGTCACTGTTGCCAACATGTGCTACTTTGGATGGATTAGAAATGTACCTATCCAGATGTATGGCTTGAAATTATGGACGGTGTCAAGGGAAGATCGCATGATCCTTGGAGTATTCGAGATAACAACTCCCCAGAAGACTTATAGTTCTGTTTGTTATAGTTCTGTTTGTTATGTTCATGCTAGAGCCACTATGTATCATTCGCGATTTGTGGTGGCATAAGGTCTAAGGCCATGATATCGAATCATTTTACAACTACCTAAAATGGGGAAAAAGATTAATTGGCCTTTTGACTTCGAATGACCATGAGAGCAATTAACCTTGCCACCTTTATAAATGATTTATTACCATTACCGTTTGATCTAAGACCATTTCAAGGAAAAATCCATACACATATTTCACTGAGTTGAGTTCAGCAAAAAAAAAAAAAATTAAAAAGGTTGTAGTGTAGTTTAAGCTGAAATAGTCCGGATCAGTTTCTTATCCGAGTTTTTCACTCTAATGAAGCAAGAATATAAGAAACAAGTAAGGAGGGCTAAGTTCGGGTGTAACCGAACATTACATGTTCAGCTGCCAAATTACAGCTTGCAAAACTTTTAAATTACCTTCTTTTAAAAGTGGGCGGTGCCACGCCCATTGTCCAAAATTTTACTAATTTTCTATTCTGCGTCATAAGGTCAACCCACCTTCACCCATACAGTTTCATCGCTTTATCCGTCTTTGGTAATGAATTATAGCACTTTTTCGGTTTTCCGAAATTTTCGATATCGAAAAAGTGGGCGTGGTTATAATCCGATTTCGTTCATTTTAAATTGCAATCTGAGATGAGTGCCCAGGAATCTACACACCAAATTTCATTAAGATACCTAAAAATTTACTCAAGTTATCGTGTCTAGGGACAGACGGACGGACATGGCTAAATAAATTTCTTTTTTCGCCCAGATTATTTTGATATATAGGAGTTTATATCTATCTCGATTGGTTTATGCCGTTACGGGGGCACCATTATGGGAACACAATTAATATACACTGTGACCTCTGCTCAGCTGAGTATAAAAATCCTCCTTTCACCAATGGCCACACTAAGCAGTTCACTGTTCAATTTCTATCTGCTTGTGTCCGTCTAATACCCATCTTGTGTCCGTCTAATATCCATCTTGTCAGCCAACTTACTTACTAACTTTATTGGCGCTTAACCGTTTAAACGATTAAAGCCGTCCGCTAAGGAGCGCCAGTTGCTTCTTTGCTGGGTTAGCTGGAGCCAATTGGTCTCTCCAAGAGAATTTAAATCGTTTTCCATTTGGTCCTTCCAGCGGAGTGGGCCGCCATCTTCTTCTGCTTCCATGGACGGAAACCGCCCATCATTATCTTTCATTCGCATAGCATGGCCTAGCCAGCGTAACCGCTCCGTTTTGATTCGCTGGACTACATATATTGATGTGTGTGTAAAGCTCGTACAGTTCAAATCTTCTTCGGTACTCACCATTGGCAAAGCGTAGAGGTCCGTAAATCGTTTGAAGACCTTTTCTCTCGAACACACAGGGAGCCGCTTCATCTGATTTTGTTGTTGTTGTTGTAGCGATTAGGTTACTCCCCGAAGGCCCTGGGGAGTGTTATCGATGTGATGGTCCTTTGTCGGATACAGATCCGATACGCTCCGGTAACACAGCACCATTAAGGTGCTGGCCCGACCATCTCGGGAACGATTTATATGGCCACATTAAACCTTCAGGCCATCCCTCCCTCCTCACCCCCAAGTTCCATTAGGAGCTTGGGGTCGCCAGAGCCTCGTCTGTTAGTGAAACGGGATTCGCCGCTCGAAGGTGAGGTTGACAATTGGGTTGGAGAAGCTATATATTGCGCTACACAACCCCTTGAATCCCATCTGATGTTGTCATGGTCCATGCTTCCGTCCTATGCATTGCAGTTACGATAAGTCACCTGTAGAGCATGGTTTTTGTTTGCCGTGAAAGGACTAGTCCAAAATAGCATTTATCGGCAAGAGCGATTCTACGCTGGATTTAATAGCTGATTTTGTTATTGAGTCAACTACCAAGGAGATATATTAATAAGATGCAGTTCTCAAGAACTTTCCGATTTGGTATGGCTTCGGAGATGCTATCGTACCTTTTGCACCTACATACATATATTCACTTAACATTATTTACGCCACTCAAAAAATATAAACCAAACAATTTAATTCTGATTACAACAACAAAATAAGTAATTAAAATAATTTCCAACAATACAAAAAAGCCGAAATTCCAAACAAAGATTTTAATTTTGTTTGGACCGTACGCTCATTTCCGCTTTAAACTTCAACTAATTTACTACATTTAAACTGAGTCGCATTATTAGGTAATGAAAAAGTCCAAGTCACTGATTTAAGCAATCATTGGATGTTGTGGGACAGGGGGGGCATGCGTACGTACATGTTATGTGGAAGAACAAGAATTTGTATGATGTGAGCTACTGAGGCTATAATAGCATTTAGAATTTAAATTGTACTACTCATGCGGCGGCACGCAGAGAAAGCAAACAGAGATGCGATTAATGTGATGCAATTAATCACATTGGCAACACTGACTGCTATGTCTAATAGCACCACGGTAGCTCAGCAGTGATGTTGAGGCAATGGGGATTGCATAAAATATAATAAGACGTACAAGTACAGTGTCTTGGAGAAAAAATAAGATTGGATGAAAATTGTAAATGATTTTGGACTCAAAAGTCGTGTTTTCTTAAGTACAGACGAAATCGATGGACTACATGTCTGAATTTGTGCAACTCGCTTGGGGAACTAGCACATGGGAAACTCCTATTGGGTAACATATTGCTACTTATATCTGCAATGAACGATCTTAGATCTGCAACTTCCTGAATAAGGTCTCCATTTACCAGGTTCACACCTGATATAAAATAACTTTGTCATTTTGGCACATACTATAAGCTTGCTAAGACCTATGCTACTTGCTGCTTTTAGGTCTGATGGCTGCGTCGCTCCTAATAGGTTGAGTCTTAGCCTGGCGAACCCGCCATCACTGAAGAAGCCTAATTTGAAAGCTTGTGCCGCCAGAAGGCAGTGACAAGTCAGAATACCCATCCTGAGCCTACAGTGCCCTGCACATGACCTTCGAAACTCTGCAGCATCACACTTTGCTCTACGTCTTTTCTGCTTGGGCGATCATGTGCTACTCTCATCTTCTTTTAATCTCGCCCAATCTGATTAGGACGTTTACGTCATAAGCTTCGAGGAATGCGCCAGTTTCTTATATCTATAGTACCTAGCAAATTCGGTACACGTATTCTGGTTGTCTATGTTTCAAACAAATTTCCCTTCCCCTCCACAAACAGCTCTTCCTTTCTTTTGTCTCTCCCGCTTCCACTAGCTGCTCCTGTCCATTTTTTTCATAACTGTTGTTTTATTTAACGTTTTTTATAACTAGTCCCATTGCCCTCACCTTGCTCTCTCCTTTCTTATTCTCGCCCTCTTCGTACCAAACTGCCACCCTTTAGGATCTTTATATAAAATACTGATTAGCTGCAACAAAAAGAATTGAAGATACAGACAAGCTGGCATATGGCGCACACATATGCAAATATAATTTAATATGAACTAAATAGTTTAGGTTTGCTAACGAAGATCTTGGCTGACTTGCCTCAGGGAGGCGTGCTACCCCTTCTTTTATGGATATTGGTACTTAGGTCGGTAGCAACGCAGCTAACGTATGGAGCTCTTGTATGGTGGAAAGCGCTGGACGAAAAGAGCCGCTAAGACTAAGGGAATCCAACACTTGGAAATCAACCTAATATATGGGCCGATAATATATGACCTCTCAAGGGGCGATTAACCGAGACCATAACTGATTAAACGTCCGTCACGAGCTATATGACGGCAGTTGTTGACTTGCCGGTGCAGAACATAAGATATCTTTCGAGAAGGAGTGAGAGAAAGGCATAGAGTGTAATAGAACATTATAATCTACACAGACGGCTCGAATAAGTAAACGGGGGCGGGGCATTAAAATGCCTTCAGGGTTTTCGACAAAGATCGTTAGATTTGTGTGTGGAGCCGTGCTGTCCTGGAACAGTCTGGCTGCTCTTTCTATGACATGGATAAATTTGGAGGTAGTACGGAGGTGTCGACCCTCGCTGGCGCCCATAGGGTATTTCAATATTTCCTATGCGGGCACCTTGGACACAAATATATAGAAGGAAATGAATTTGTAGACGAGGTAACCAGGAATGGTTCCTAATGGCAAATTTAAGGCGAACAGCTTCAACGAACACTGCTGGTTTCTGTCCTAAGGAAAATAGGAAAAGGACTTACTGTGGACCAACCGGAATTACTAAGAGGTCTCAAGGTTGTTAATGTCCATGTTTAGATTGCCTTCCTCTTAAAGCTAAACAAATCTGCAGTACTGACGTGTGTCATCCCAGGTCGTTGCATTATTGCGCAGATGCTCCGACGTAGAGGAGTCGATTTATCACTTTCTCCTCCCAGGACTGCAGATAAGACTACTCACATTTCTCGGGTTTTTGATAGTCTGGTAAAGGGTTGGAAGGTGAATCTTTCGCACCTACTTGGGATCATCAAAGAGAGCAAATGATTCGTTGAAGACTACTTACAGAGGGCATCCACAATGAACAAAAATATTTTCGAATGGAAGTGTGGGAAGTCCCTATGCACGCCCATTCATGCTAACCTGGCCCACCTTTTTCCTAGTGGGGAGCATAACAACGCCTACCTTTCCAAAGCTACAATGCACACCTAGATACATACAGCGATTTACCTAAAAATTCACAATGTTCGGAAAAGGGAAAAGACTGTTTAACTACCTTCAGGTTTTACGAACCCTCTCTGTGTGTAGACGCTACGGCCAAGAAAATGTTTCAATCTACACTTGTATTTCGAAGCAGATGAATGGGATGACCTCACTAGATTTGGAAAGGCTGGTGGAGTAAGACTGATCTCCCTTGGTGCTCCCAATTGGCGTCAATTATCGCGAAAATTTGGCGTGTCTCGCTAAGAAACGGCCAAAATTGCTTAGGCGGTTAAGCGTCAATTAAGGATGATGATGTTATGGTGCTGATAACACGACACAGCCATTTTTGGGCCAACATACTGTAGGGAGTCATTGCACACATTTAGCCAGATATGATTCTAGACTGCCAATGTTGTTGCACATGTTGTAAGACGCATTCATTTGGATTCTTGCTACTCATTGCATTTTAGATTCATGTCCATGCGCCACACAGCGTACGAGATCCAACACTTTTAAGAAGATGTACGAGCCAGCCATCAAACGAACGTGTTTCCTATTATCATATTTTTGTCGACTCATTTCGAAGCGAATTACTTGTACAAGAATTATAAAATATTTCATAAGTACAAATTTAATTTGTTTTTTTTTTTTTTGTAATAATAAAAATGATTTTGCTGTGCAATGCAGCAGCACTTTTGGTGGCATGGGACAAACAAACATCTACTAAAGTGCCGATATGTTGTATGTACATATGCAATTAAACTTCTACCACCACCTTGCATGAGGGTGGCCCACACATGAGTCACCAAAAAAATGTTGCTTCTTCATTTTTTTCTTAACTTACCCTCACCTCGAAAATAAGGCTGCAGTCGGGGCTTGTAAGACTTCTTCACGTACCACGGAAACGGTCATCATCCTCCCTTTACATATTATTTCTTAAATACAAAACAAAAAAAAAAAACATCTTTAAGGCGTTTTGATGAATGTTGTACTATAAGCTACATGGCGAGAAAGTATATGTAATGAGTTGGGTCTTTGAAAATGCAACATATGCGTCCTGCAAACATAAAGGTGGTTGGTCGATGAAGCGTATGTGCCACATATGTCTCCATGCCACCACAACTAGGCAGTGCACAATTGTGTTCCATTTTTGTTTTTTTTTTATGTTCGGGGGGAAGCGAATTGTGTGGTTGGAGAGCCACGTAACGTGCTGTGGCCCATGTCCAACTAATCCTTAGCAATCACCTCAAAAGTCATCAAACATCATCAATTTAATCATTGCAATCAGCAAAGTTCGAATGAACGGTTGTTATCGCAAAGAGTGATTGGAAGGGATTGACGTGGAACATCGTTGCGAGTAGTATGAGGCAAGGGCTTACAGAGTGTACCAAAAGTATCCCGTTTACTAAATAAAGGCTTTCACCTCAATTGGAATACTACTTACAAGCCAGACTTTGAAAAATGAGGGAAGACAAAGAGATACTGATACAAACATGTAGTCTGGGTGGTCTGCAGGGTCCCTTTACGGAAATGGCATATATTTAGCCTTAGGTTGAAATCGCAGGTATGTAGGGACCTCACATAGACTGAGTGAGTCCATAGTGAACGTTGATAAAAGAAGATTTGAACAAATGTATTTTCCAAGTTAGTTTAGGTAATGGTTGAACTGGCCGATCCGTAAGGAAATACCCTTATTTTATCTGAACGTATGCATAGTGCTTCCAGAAGTTTGCTCGACGCCCAAAATTGAACAACTTATGCAGAAGTAGAACCTATTAAGCTATTGCATAGTTTTTATCGCGGGCTTGGCGACTAAACCAAAAAAAACCGTAACGGATATTTGTCAAAAAAGATCCAAAAAGGCTCGAAAAAATTCGAAAAGGTTCGTAAAGGTTCGGTGTTAGCAACAGGCCAAATACATAAAATTGGATCTCTTATCATAATCAGCGGTGGCCAGGCATGGCGGAACGATACAAGGTGGCAGCATGGGACAGCTGACTATAAACTTTTTTATTTGATATGATACATCAACTTCCGGCGTAGTACGATTTTGACATTTGTCCATCGAATTTACAAAAACAAAGTACATGGAATTTTTATTTATGTATGTAGGTATATCACCATGCTGCCACCTTGTATCATTCCGCTATGTGGCCAGGTTACCAAATTGAGAATGTGTTAGTAAACACGAACGCGTAGCGAGCACGAAAGCAAAATCAATTATTTATTTAGTTTGATTTCAATCCTTGAACAGTTAACACGTGTCACCGCACTCTTTGGTACTCTGTTTTAAGCGCTCGTGCGACACTTCTTCACCATACGACCATCGAAATCAAACTAAAAGAGCTGTCGTTGATTTTCACGAAGTAGCCATTGTGCTATCGCTTATCGTATACATATATGGTCGCTTACATAGCGGAATGATACAGGTGGCAGCATGGTGACATACCAACAAACATAAATAAAAATTCCATGTACTTTGTTTTTGTAAATTCGATGGACAAATGTCAAAATCGTACTGCGCCGTAAGTTGATGTATCAAATCAAATAAAAAAAGTTTGTAATCAGCTGTTCCACCTTTTATCGTTGCGCCATGGTCGCTTACAAGACAACCTAATAAAACCGCACGGTGTTTTTTTAGCGCACGCAAACAACCGGCGTTTTTTGCCCTAACCCAAATAAGCACGCGTTGCAACAATGTAAAGCATGTGTGCAAACGTCAAATCTAAATGTCACGCAGAACAAAAAATGGAAATCGAGTTAGGTTTTCACGCAGCAAATTCAATTTGAGTTGCTCTCATACAAGTTGTATGTGCATGAGACATTTTTGACAGAAAATGACTTGCGTGCGTTTATATTAGGTTGGCTTGTTAGCAGGTGCTAAGCTCACGCCCACCCCGGATCACAAAGTTAAAGTTAAAGTTGAAGTTAACGTTAAAGTTAAAGTTAAAGTGAATGTTAAAGTTAAATCGAAAGTTAAAGTTAAAGTTAAAGTGAAAGTTAAAGTTAAATTTAAGGTTAAAGTTAAAGTTAAATTTAAAGTTAAAGTTAAGGTTAAAGTTAAAGTTAAAGTGAATTTTAAAGTTAAAGCGAAAGTTAAAGTTAAAGTGAATGTCAAAGTTAAAGAGAAAGTTAAAGTTAAAGTTAAAAATAAAGTTAAAGTTAATGTTAAAGTAAAATGAAAGTTAAAGTTAAAGTCAAACTTAAAGTTAAAGAAAAGTTTAAATTTAAAGTTAAAGTTAAAGTCAAAGTTAAAGTTAAAGTTAAGGTTAAAGTTAAAGTTAAAGTTAAAGTTAAATTTAAAGTTAAAGTTAAAGTTAAAGTTAAAAATAAAGTTAAAGTTAAAGTGAAAGTTAAAGTTAACAAGTAAGGAAGGTTAAGTTCGGGTGTAACCGAACATTACATACTCAGTTGAGAGCTATGGTGACAACATAAGGGAAAACATGTAGGAAAATGGTGACAACATGTGGGAAAAGGAACCGAGGGAAACCCTGGAATGTGTTTGTATGACATGTGTATCAAATGAAAGTCATTAAAGAGTATTTTATGAGAAAGTGGGCCATAGTTCTATAGGTGGACGCCATTTAGGGATATAGCCATAAAGGTGGATCAGGGTTGACTCTAGAATGAGTTTGTACGATATGGGTATCAAATGAAAGGTGTTAATGAGTATTATAAAAGGGAGTAATCCTTAGTTCCATAGGTGGACGCCGTTTCGAGATATCGCCATAAAGGTGGACCAGGGGTGACCCTAGAATTTGTTTGTACAATATGGGTATCAAAAGAAAGGTGTTAATGAGTATTTTAAAAGGGAGTAATCCTTAGTTCCATAGGTGGACGCCGTTTCGAGATATCGCCACAAAGGTGGACCAGGGGTGACCCTAGAATTTGTTTGTACAATATGGGTATCAAAAGAAAGGTGTTAATGAGTATTTTAAAAGGGAGTAATCCTTAGTTCCATAGGTGGACGCCGTTTCGAGACATCGCCATAAAGGTGGACCAGGGGCGACCCTAGAATTTGTTTGTACAATATGGGCATCAAACGAAAGGTGTTAATGAGTATTTTAAAAGGGAGTGGGCCTTAGTTCTATAGGTGGACCCCGTTTCGAAATATCGCCATAAAGGTGGACCAGGGGTGACTCTAGAATGTGTTTGTATGATATGGGTATCAAATTAAAGGTATTAATTAGGGTTTTAAAAGGGAGAGGTGGTTGTTGTATAGGTGGTCGCATTTTCGAGATATCGCCATAAAGGTGGACCAGGGGTGACCCTAGAATTTGTTTGTACAATATGGGTATCAAAAGAAAGGTGTTAATGAGTATTTTAAAATGGAGTAATCCTTAGTTCCATAGGTGGACGCCGTTTCGAGATATCGCCATAAAGGTGGAGCAGGGGTGACCCTAGAATTTGTTTGTACAATATGGGTATCAAAAGAAAGGTGTTAATGAGTATTTTAAAAGGGAGTAATCCTTAGTTCCATAGGTGGACGCCTTTTCGAGATATCGCCATAAAGGTGGACCAGGGGTGACCCTAGAATGAGTTTGTACGATATGGGTATCAAATTAAAGGTATTAATGAGAGTTTTAAAAGGGAGTGGTGGTAGTTGTATATTTGAACGCGTTTTCCAGATATCGACCAAAATGTGTACCAGGGTGACCCAGAACATCATCTGTTGGATACCGCTAATTCATTTATATATGTAAAACCTGCCAAGATGTTAAGGGTTTTTTATTTCGCCCTGCAGAACTTTTTCATTTTCTTCTTCTTAATATGGTAGGTGTCACAACCATTTTATAAAGTTTTTTCTAAAGTTATATTTCGCGTCAATAAACCAATCCAATTACCTCACCATGTTTCATCCCTTTTTTCGTATTTGGTATAGAATTATGGCATTTTTTTCATTTTTCGTAATTTTCGATATCGAAAAAGTGGGCGTGGTCATAGTCGGATTTCGTTCATTTTTCATACCAAGATAAAGTGAGTTCAGGTAAGCACGTGAACTAAGTTCATTAAAGATATGTCGATTTTTGCTCAAGTTATCGTGTTAACGACCATGCGGAAGGACAGACGGACGACTGTGTATAAAAACTGGGCGTGGCATCAACCGATTTCGGCCATTTTAACAGAAAACAGTTAACGTCATAAAATCTATGCCCCTACCAAATTTCAAAAGGATTGGTTAATTTTTGTTCGACTTATGGCGTTAAAAGTATCCAAGACAAATTAAATGAAAAAGGGCAGAGCCACGCCCATTTTGAAATTTTCTTTTATTTTTGTATTTTGTTGCACCATATCATTACTGGAGTTGAATGTTGACATAATTTACTTATATACTGTAAAGATATTAAATTTTTTGTTAAAATTTTACTTTAAAAAAAATTTTTTTTTCAAAGTGGGCGCGGTCCTTCTCCGATTTTGCTAATTTTTACTAAGCGTACATATAGTAATAGGAGTAACGTTCCTGCCAAATTTCATCATGATATCTTCAACGACAGCCAAATTACAGCTTGCAAAATTTTAAAATACCTTCTTTTAAAAGTGGGCAGTGCCACGCCCATTGTCCAAAATTTTACTAATTTTCTATTCTGCGTCATAAGTTCAACTCATCTACCAAGTTTCGTCGCTTTATCTGTCTTTCGTAATCAATTATCGCACTTTTTCGGTTTTTCGATATCGAAAAAGTGGGCGTGGTTATAGTCCGATATCGTTCATTTTAAATAGCGATCTGAGATCAGTGCTCAGGAACCTACATACCAAATTTCATCAAGATACCTCAAAATTTACTCAAGTTATCGTGTTAACGGACGGACGGACATGGCTTAATCAAATTTTTTTTCGATCCTGATTATTTTGATATATGGAAGTCTATATCTATCTCGATTCCTTTATATATGTACAACCAACCGTTATCCAATCAAGCTTAATATACTCTGTAAGCTCTGCTCAACTGAGTATAATAAAGTTAAAGTTAAAGTGAAAGTTAAATATTAACTTCTCATTTATTCAATAAAAGTAAAAAATTGGTTTTCTTATCGGTCACCACGCTTAAAAAGCTTAACTTGAATTAATATCAAAGTTGATAATATGCAATAGCTTTACCGCGGCAGTCCCCGAGTGCCACACGTCCTTTTTTTATATATGTAATTGATGAAACAACGGACTTATCAGAACGAGAGATCTATTTTTGGTGGTTAGATGTTTCGATCGATTAACAAACAAACTTTGTCATAGATTTTAGTAACTCAATTAGAGCCTAATAAAAGTGATACAACACTGAATTAAAAACTTATTTCAGAATCACGTTTGCCTCTTGGTAATTTTATAAAGCTTGCCATTGATGGAGCCAATAAGATGACCAGCGAAAAAATTAATTGAAAACAAAATTTTACATTTAGTGCATTCAGGCGAATCGACTTGAACTAGGTAACCTGGCTGAGTTTGTGATTTTGTAATGCCACGATATTTGTATGCTGCCACGACTTTGTTATAAGAAATTATCTCATTAATTCTCATACATCAGATGATGAATAGCACTGTGATATTGAAATATTTTGAGACTTATTTATGTAATATGGGCAAGTTGCCTTTAACTTTTAGCTTTTATTCTTAGTGGCGGCCACCGTGGTGTGATGGTAGCGTGCTCCGCCTATCACACCGAAGATCCTGGGTTCACGCCCCGGACAAGGCAACATCAAAATTTTAGAAATAATGTTTTTCAATTAGAAGAAAATTTTTCTAAGCAGGGCCGCCCCTCGGCAGTGTTTGGCAAGCACTCCGCGTGTATTTCTGCCATGAAAAGCTCTCAGTGAAAACTCATATGCCTTGCAGATGCCGTTCGGAGTCGGCATAAAACAAGTAGGTCGCGTCCCGCCAATTTGTAAGAAAAATTAAAAAGGAGCACGCCGCAAATTGGAAGAGAAGCTTGGCCTAAATTCTTTTCACAGGTTATCGCGCATTACATTTATTTATATTTATTCTTAGCATTAAAAAATTTTATTTCGCTTCGTTTAGCCTTTACTTTTTGTACATATATCCTTTTTTCTACAAAGAAGTTCTGGCAACACTGCTCTAGTATTTTGACATGCGGCGAAAATTAAAACGAAGAGTGGGAAGCAACTGTCAGTAACCACAATCTTTTGTAGCGAGTGTTTGATATCAAACATACGAACTGACGTCTCTTGTTATGTATGCTCTTTGGTAATAGCCCGATTTCTCCTTCTGACTAATTGGAAGGGGTGCTGCTGTCTTGCGAGGATAACGGATTGCGCCTTATAAGCTATCTGGCTCGTGTTCAAGCTAAGTGATGGGAGGCTTATGTTTTAAAAAAGTAACCGGTTTAACAAAAGTATCCGGATCTGAAAAAGTACCCAGTTCTAAAAAGTACCCACTTTCACAAAATTACCCGGTTATGAAAAAGTTGCCGGTTCGAAAAAAGTCGGTTGGGCAAAATTGCCGGTTTCAACCAGGTACTTTTTGGTTCCCGGCCGCTTAGCCTCTGCCCTATTTTGTGCGGGCTAAAGAGGCTACCGCGGTGCCTTTACGATGCACTTCCCCTCAGCCCACAGATCGGCCTACGGAGCTCTGCCTGGTCAAACTCTACCTTCCATTCTGCCACCATGCAGTCAAGGAGGCGGTGGTATGCCGCGAGTGAGACAGCACTCACAGTTCTCAATTCTTATGATGATCCCGCCGAGTGAGCAGCCACCGTAGACTACACCTGGAGGATCCGCCAGTGTAACAAGATAAAGAATCAACCTGCCGTCCCCCGTTTTTGCTACTGCTACGTACTTTGTTACTTACTGCCGCTGCAGCCCAGCCTTGCGACTGCCAATCATATTATCGTAAGAGTAATCTCCCTCACAGTTCGCTCTCAGTATTGGTATGGTTAGAGATTTATAGACCGTGATTTTTTTGTCTGTAGCGCTTTACTTCTCTTTACTCTACTCTAGGCATTGTGAACAATCTATGTTGAAGCTGCTGTAAGGAGCCTTTTTCACATGGAGGATCACGCAGAATTTGGATAACGTGTGGTATTTTCATGACCCTCTGAAGTTAGAAAGGTCTGTTATATAAATGCGTAGAATAAATTGTATTGAAGTGGTTGCCCCGAAGCAAATCGGAGGGCACTCCTAGGCAGGCTACCCAACGCATACTGACCAAAGCATGGCGTTCGCAAACAAAGTGCTGAACACTTTAAATCTCTTAATTGTCACTACAGCTTAGACGACACTTATTCGCTAGCATTCCCATGCATTCGCCATGCACTCCCATCAGACAGTGGGACCGTTAATATCATAATCAAAAGACCGAATTAAGTAAGTAAGTAATTGACCGAAGGCAAAGACAGTTATGATTAATTACTTGCCTAGTTTGCTACTCAATCGTGCGAGCCCATGTTTTTCTAGATTCTTCATATATGGGTTCCAGCTTTCATCTGGCATGAAAATTCTTAGTGAAAACAGTAATGCTTTAGTATTTACGCACGCAACTTTACGAGGTGCAATATCACTTAGCTGGATTGTTCGTCGGCCGCACATGGCCCAGATATCCTACAGAGACCTCGGACCCATATCACAGCTGTGATGCACCGACAGGCCAGTTGGTGCAGCGAAGGTCTGTCATATATTAATACCTACGACTATCTGCTTATGTCCTAGAGAGTTTTGAACGCGGCGTCACTTTCAAATTAAATAGCCACAAATGTAAGATTCTTATATAGCTGCCATCGAGCTGGCTCAGTTTTGGCTTCAAATTGCCCGTGAAAGATGCTACACTTCTTCGAGTCGTTACAGCTGTACTCAAAGTTAATTGAGCACTTATGCGAATAATGCCTAACATTGGTGATCCGAGCGAAGCTACACGTCAGCTATTGTCCACAGTAACCAGCTCAATAATACTATACGCAGCACCAGTGTGGTATGGATCTAAGCGGAGCAATCAAAAAGATATATTAGCAGCGTACCGACTTGCAGATTTAAGAATAGCAAGTGCTTATCGGACGGTGTCCGACGCGAAAAATCCCAGTGGACTTACTGGCAAGCGAAATGGTCGATCTGTATAACACCAATATCGTGCGACCATCTCAAGAAGCCAAGAAAAGAGCAAGGACGCAAACAATAGCTAAGTGGCAAGAACGGTGGGAGGCCTCGTCATGTTCCACTACCCCCGTTTCCTTCAGGAAAGACTCACCTTGTATAGAGTCTTTGGGGAGGAACCTACCACGAGAAATTTAGTATCACAAATGTGCAACAGGAAAGAGTGCTGGACTGCAGTCAGCAAAATTTCATTTATAGTCATGACACGCCTGATGGATGCTGAGAGGGAGCACACAGAAATGCGCATGCGAAGCAGTGGCGATTAAATCGACACTCAGAGCAAATAGCGGGAACCTGGACGTGTCCCTGCGTACAGTAGGCTCTTAAAAAATGAGAAATACGGAACACCACCCTCAAGTAACGAGAAAGTGGTTCCGGGGTGGGCGACGGTTCCAAAACGGGGCTGTTTTTTAGTCTATGGACACACGGTTGCTGCGACGCACAGTGGCGCCTTTTGAGTTTTTTCTTTGCAAAAATCATAACTTTTGAACCAATGAAGATATTTTAAAAATTTAAAACGCAAATGAAAGTTAATTATTTGAAGTTTTATTGTGTGAAAGCTCAGAATGTCACAGATACAAAAATTTTTAGAAAAATGCAAAAACAAAATGTGTTTAGTAAAAAATAAAAAAAATAAAATGAGATTTGTCTTATAATGACGTATTTAAGCATTAAATAAGATAAACTAATTATTTTGATAAGATAGCGTGGCACTGCCCACTTATGATAAAAAGTTGTATCTAAGTAGTCACGTAATCAATAACTACCAAAATTGTAATGACATTCCCCTCTTCAATTTCAATTATTGTTGGTTCTAATTTGGCAATTTGATTTTTTATATCACTCACTGTAGCTTTTATGACTTCCGAAGTCTCCTTCTCGTATTTAAATAATATCGGGCGGCACAATATAGTTGATGACGGACGTGGATTTTTCCAATATTCTGAAGCTTCATCTTTCAGTCGTAATGGAACAATACCATAAAATGATTTCAACTTTTCTTCAGTAAAACTTTGAAGGAGTCGTATAGACGTATGAGCTCATTTTCAGCTGATACTTCGGTTATTTTGGGACTTAGAGGAACTGCTTCTTTCTTGGCTGGAGTAATTTTTTTGTATCCAATATAATATATTTTTTCTTCGTTAAACCGAGATCTATAAATAGCGCCAAAGCTTCTTCGGGAGTGTATTTCCTAGGTAGCGCATTTGGTGGTGTGGGAAAGCTGTTTTTGATCCTCAGCAGTCGCACTGGACTTGCTACCGCAACTGCTTCTGTTATATGAGACTTCACGTTTTCTTCGTCTTTTTATACTCAGTTGAGCAGAGCTCACAAAGTATATTAAGTTTGATTGGATAACGGTTGGTTGTACATATATAAAGGAATCGAGATAGATATAGACTTCCATATATCAAAATAATCAGGATCGAAAAAAAATTTGATTGAGCCCTGTCCGTCCGTCCGTCCGTTAACACGATAATTTGAGTGAATTTTGAGGTATCTTGATGAAATTTGGTATGTAGGTTCCTGAGCACTTATCTCAGATCGCTATTTAAAATGAACGATATCGGACTATAACCACGCCCACTTTTTCGATATCGAAAATTTCGAAAAACCGAAAAAGTGCGATAATTCATTACAAAAGACAGATAAAGCGACGAAACTTGGTAGATGAGTTGAACTTATGACGCAAAATAGAAAATTAGTAAAATTTTGGACAATGTGCGTGGCACCGCCCACTTTTAAAAGAAGGTAATTTAAAATTTTGCAAGCTGTAATTTGGCAGTCGTTGAAGATATCGTGATGAAATTTGGCAGGAACGTTACCCCTATTACTATATGTACGCTTAATAAAAATTAGCAAAATCGGAGAAGGACCACGCCCACTTTTAAAAAAAAATTTTTTTAAGTAAAATTTTAACAAAAAATTTAATATCTTTACTGTATATAAGTAAATTATGTCAACATTCAACTCCAATAATGATATGGTGCAACAAAATACAAAAATAAAAGAAAATTTCAAAATGGGCGTGGCTCCGCCCTTTTTCATTTAATTTGTCCAGGATACTTTTAACGTCATAAGTCGAACAACAATTAACCAATCCTTTTGAAATTTGGTAGGGGCTTATACTAGGTTCAAACACACACCAAATTGGCAATTTATACTGTTTGGGCAATTTATTACGCAATTTGTCATATATAATAAATGGCCAATTTAAAAAAAATTGCGTAATAAATTGTTTCAAACTGCAAATGCAACATTGTAAAGTGTGTTTATTGAGCATATATAAACACCAGTTACGCATGGCTGAACTATAAGGTTGTCTCATTTCATCAGCTGATTTTATGTCTTTCATTTCATTGGAGTAGGGATTGTCAAAAGAAGATGCAAAAATCAAAATGAAACCAAGACATTAAACACATTTTCTTACAACACACAAAAATTTCAAAGTTTTATGTTTTCATTCCATTCCATTCACCTAATACCTACACGCACATTTTGACAGTCTCAACAAAGATATGTTGCTACTGTAGAGATGAGCCAACCAGCTATCAATTTACTATTGTGTAAGCTAAATAGAGTTGTATGAACACCACTCAATTTAAATCGAAATAGCCTTAATTTATTTTTCTGTTTGAACATAGTATTAGATTTTATGACGCTAACTGTTTTCTGTGAAAATGGTCGAAATCGGTTGATGCCATGCCCAGTTTTTATACACAGTCGTCCGTCTGTCCTTCCGCATGGCCGTTAACACGATAACTTGAGCAAAAAACGATATATCTTAACTAAACTTAGTTCAAGTACTTATCTGAAGTCCCTTTATCTTGGTATAAAATATGGCCGAAATCCGACTATGATCACGCCCACTTTTTCAATATCGAAAATTACGAAAAATTAAAAAATGCCATAATTCTATACCAAATACGAAAAAAGGGATGAAACATGGTAATTGGATTGGTTTATTGGCGCGAAATATAACTTTAGAAAAAACTTTATAAAATGGTTGTGACACCTACCATATTAAGTAGAAAAAAAAGAAAAAGTTCTGCAGGGCGAAATAAAAAACCCTTAAAATCTTGGCAGGTATTACATATATAAATAAATTAGCGGTATCCAACAGATGATGTTCTGGGTCACCCTAGTCCACATTTGGTCGATATCTGGAAAATGCCTTCACATATACAACTACCACCACTCCCTTTTAAAACTCTCATTAATATCTTTAATTTGATACCCATATCGTACAAACTCATTCTAGAGTCACCCCTGGTCCACCTTTATGGCGATATCTCGAAAAGGCGTCCACCTATAGAATTAACCCTCACGCCCTTGTAAAATACTCATTAACACCTTTCGTTTGATACAAACATATTCTAAAGTCACCCCTGGTCCACCTTTATGGCGACATTTCGAAACGGCGTCCAGCTATAGAACTAAGGCCCACTTCCTTTTAAAATACTCATTAACACCTTTCGTTTGATACCCATATTGTACAAACAAATTCTAGGGTCACCCCTGGTCCACCTTTATGGCGATATCTCGAAACGGCGTCCACCTATGGAACTAAGGATTACTCCCCTTTAAAACACTCATTAACACCTTTCTTTTGATAGCCATATTGTACAAACAAATTCTAGGGTCACCCCTGGTCCACCTTTATGGCGATATCTCGAAACGTCGTCCACCTATGGAACTAAGCATTACCCCCTTTTAAAATACCCATTAACACCTTTCATTTGATACCCATATCGTACAAACGCATTCTAGAGTCACCCCTAGTCCACCTTTATGGCGATATCTCGAAAAGGCGACCACCTATACAACAACCACCACTCCCTTTTAAAACCCTCATTAATACCTTTAATTTGATACCCATATCGTACAAACGCATTCTAGAGTCAACCCTGATCCACCTTTATGGCTATATCCCTAAATGGCGTCCACCTATAGAACTATGGCCCACTCCCTCATAAAATACTCTTTAATGCCTTTCATTTGATACACATGTCATACAAACACATTCCAGGGTTTCCCTCGGTTCATTTTCCTACATGGTTATTTTCCCTTATGTTGTCACCATAGCTCTCAACTGAGTATGTAATGTTCGGTTACACCCGAACTTAACCGTCCTTACCGGGTACCGCTAATTTATTTATATATGTAATACCACGAACAGTGTTCCTGCCAAGATTCCAAGGGCTTTTGATTTCGCCCTGCAGAACTTTTTCGTTTTCTTCTACTTAATATGGTAGGTGTCACAACCATTTTATAAAGTTTTTTCTAAAGTTATATTTCGCGTCAATAAACCAATCCAATTACCATGTTTCATCCCTTTTTTCGTATTTGGTATAGAATTATGGCATTTTTTTCATTTTTCGTAATTTTCGATATCGAAAAAGTGGGCGTGGTCATAGTCGGATTTCGGCCATTTTTTATACCAATACAAAGTGAGTTCAGATAAGTACGTGAACTGAGTTTAGTAAAGATATATCTATTTTTGCTCAAGTTATCGTGTTAACTGCCAAGCGGAAGGACAGACGGTCGACTGTGTATAAAAACTGGGCGTGGCTTCAACCGATTTCGCCCATTTTCACAGAAAACAGTTAACGTCATAAAATCTATGCCCCTACCAAATTTCAAAAGGATTGGTAAATTTTTGTTTGACTTATGGCATTAAAAGTATCCTAGACAAATTAAATGAAAAAGGGCAGAGCCACTCCCATTTTGAAATTTCCTTTTATTTTTGTATTTTATTGCACCATTACTGGAATTTCATCATGATATCTTCAACGACTGTCATATTACAGCTTGCAATACTTTTAAATTACCTTCTTTTAAAAGTGGACGGTGCCGCGCCCATTGTCCAAAATTTTACTAATTCTCTATTCTGCGTCATAAGGTCAACCTATCTGCCATCGCTTTATTTGTCTTTGGTAATGAATTATCGCATTTTTTCAGTTTGTCGAAATTTTCGATCTCGAAAAAGTGGGCGTGGTTATAAGCACTATTTGGGTTTTTCGTTCTCAGGCTTCGAGAACGGTTTGTGGTAGATTTAACAGTTTTCGGTCTCAATTCAAGAACGGTTTGTGCTTGATCATTGGTGGGAGTGGGAAGGTACCATTTATTTATTTATTTTTTATTAATAAATAATTTCTTTGTCATTAATACAAAATATTAATAAAAAAAATTATTATTAAAATCCAAAATTGCATTTTTTCGTATATTTCTCTTATCAAAAGTTCTTCTCATTTGATGATGCAATCTGAATATATATTTAAAACATTTCATAACAACTTTGAGAATTACCTGTGCATATGTGAATGGAACTGAACGAAAAATAAGAGTTAAAAAATTGAATATAAAAAAATTGTTTTAAAACACTTCAGAGTTCGACGGTGATCGAACTCGCGCCACACGATCGCAACCGCAACATCATAGGCCACTACAACTGCTTGATAGTTTGTGCCAAATATTATATTTAACATTTCAGTGCCCGCAAATTGCCACGTTTTTTTTCTTGTACTTAATTTAAGAACATTGTTATCATTAATAGAACATTTGTTCATATTAAGACCAGCCGTTCTCTTTTCCAGCAAATGGTTGTCAGTTCAAGAACAAGGTTGTTGTTTTGAGAACAGGTCGTTCGTTTTTCAAGAACAAAAAAGTAAGAACATGAAAAGATTGAATTTAGTCCGGTGGTGCTGGATTTTAGAACGGTGTTTTTCTCTGAGTGTACAACAATTGTGCTATTGCTGTTTTTAAATGCGAAAAATGTTAGAAAAAGTAGCAACCAGTGGGAAAAATAATTTCACTTGCAAAGTGAACACCGCAACAAAAGCAAATGTCAAATTCTTCTTCTTATGATTTGCTTGTAACAAAATTTCAAATATCAGCGCCTTACTCACTGGCTGTCACAGTTCCCCGGATATATCAATCGTGAGCGCAGTACTCGTAAACTGCGTCAATTGGCAGCCGATGGTAACATTGGCATCCGACCACCTGCCTATACTTATTTCGCTCGATCGTACCACCGACTTCATCGTCACAGAAAAACGCATTTTCATAAACTTTAAAAAAGGAAAGTGGGACGCAAATCCTTTACAAACCACTGCTGCCCTCCCTATCCCGACTAACGCCCGCCAAGGGAAGCGTGCTTTCCGCAAGGTCATTGAATCCGCCTCGGCTCGCTTCATTCCCGCCGGTAGAATTCCCTAAATTCGGCCCCACTTCCAGGCGGAGGCCGTAAATTTAGCGAGAGAACGTGACCTTATAAGACAGCTCGATCCCGACGACCCCCAAATAAGTGATATAAACCAACGCATCAGATTGGTTGTGGATGAACACAAGCGGGCGAAATGGGAGCAGCACCTAAGCGGTTGTAACCTCTCTGCCGGTGTAGGTAAGTTTTGGTCCACCGTAAAGTCCCTATCGAATCCGTCTAAGCACAATGACAAAATTTCCATCGCCTTTGGCGATAAAGTGCTGTCGGATGCGAAAAAGTGCGCGAGTGCTTTCTGCCGACAATATATAATGCATTCTATGGTCGACAAAGATAGACGGAGGGCCAACAGACGCGCACATAAACATAAATTCAGCGCGTCTCCAATTACCATCACCGCCAAAGAAGTTGAGGACACCATCGGTCATACTAAACCATCCAAAGCAGAGGGCCCAGACGGCATAGCCATGCCGATGCTTAAAAGCATAGGGAAACAGGATTTCAAATATTTAGCACATGTCTTCAACCTGTTCTTTCCACCTTTGTCATTCCCGAAAAATGGAAAATGGCCAAGGTGGTCCCGCTACTAAAGACTGGGATACCAGCAAACATACATAGGAGAGTCATATCGCCCAATATCTCTCCTATCGCCAGTAGCCAAGACGCTTGAAGCCATTTTGCTCCCCTAATTCAAAGCAAATTTGCAGCTAGCCTGTCATCAGCATGGCTTTAGAAAACTCCATGGCACCATACCGCGCTAAATGCCATTATCACCCAGATAAATTGCTGTTTAAATCAAAACCTCCACCATAGAACATTACTCGTTGCACTAGACCTATCAAAAGCTTTTGATACGGTTAACCATGGCACGTTACTGCAAGACCTGGAAGGGTCTACCCTTCCCCCATGTCTTAAAAGGTGGACCGCAAATTATCTGGGAAACAAAACATCAAAATCAAGAAGAATTAAACAAGGAGGGTCACAGGGTGGTGTCCTATCCCCACTTTTGTTTAACTTCTACATATCAAAGCTACCTTCGCCACCAGAAGGAGTTACTATCGTTTCCTACGCCGATGACTGCACAATAATGGCCGCAGGCCCAGGCCCACAGATCGATGAGCTTTGCAACAGAATAAACGGCCACCTCCCTGATCTCTCCAATTTTTTCGCCTCGCGAAACCTGGCATTATCACCGACTAAATCCTCCGCGACCTTATTTGCAACATGGACTTTCCAAATGTCAACCATTTTGAACATCCATGTCGATGGCACTACGCTACCGACTGTCCTACACCCCAAAATCTTGGGTGTGACCTTTGATCAGGATCTAAATTTTGGTGAGCATGCAGCCGCAAACCGAAAATTCAGAGCCGTAATAAAATCCTCAAATCTTTTGCTGGCAGTACTTGGAGAAAAGACAAAGAAACGCTCATTACCACTTACAAAGCAATTGACCAGCAGATTGCATGCTACGCGTCTCCTATATGGTCGCCAAGCATAAAAACTACTCACTGGAAGAAGCTAAAGGCCCGCCAAAATGTTGCCTCCGAACCGCCACGGGCTGTCTTCTTATGTCCCCAGAACAACATCATACATAATGAGGAGAGAATACTCCCCATCAGGGAGAGAAATGAGATGCTAACCAAACAGTTCTTGTTGAATACCCAGAAACCTGGGCATCCCAACAGACTTCTGATTGTTGAACCAACGCAAAGGAGTCATCTCCGTAAGCGTTATGAGGAAATACGGCGCCTGAGAACTCAGCCGTATGAAGCCAAAAAACACAAGCAGGTCCTCAGTGAACTCCGCAAACAGCCGTCGGACCTTTATGCCAGGAATTGCCCTGTGAATCCAGTACTCAAAGAACAGTACCCTAAACTAGCGCAAGAGGAACGCATACTCCCCAGGGAAATGCGAGTCACTCTAGCTCAACTTAGATCTGGATACTGTAACAGGTGAAACTCTTACCTATCCAGGATCAACCCCGACATACAAATTAAATGCCCCGCTTGCAATGTGTCCCCACATGACACCAACCATCTCTTTAATTGTAATGTGGAACCAGCGCCTCTCATTATGGTCCACCCCTGTTGAAACAGCAAGTTTCCTTGGACTCCCGTTAGAGGATATTGATGACAATTTGTGATCGGTCGCACCTGTTGGATGGGGCGAAACACTGGTACAACAACAACAACAGGAACTTGGTTGCCAGCTAATGTGACAGGATTCAGAAAGGGTAGGTAAGGCTTACAAATGGAGAAGTTATAAATTTGGCTGGGAACGCCTTGAAAGCACTCTTAAGGTACCAGCCCGATCCACTGGGGAAACTTTAATATGACCACGTCCAATATTCTAGGTCAAGCAACCCCCGATATATATATCCTTAGGAGATTGTTCCCTACCAATTGGTAGGGTGCTGTTTGATGTAAGTTGTCCCGTCACTTGAACCGCCAACGGATCTTCGATATGGTACGCTCAGCATACGCCACTATCTATATGGAAATGTTATTTTAAAAAATTTTATACACCTTTACTGTTAGTTCTGTGGATTATACATTCATTTATTTATATCGCTGAGCAGGTATTCCATTATAAATAAACGTATTATACGCGATATATCTTCCGTAGCTTCGTAATCAATTTTTGACTCGTTATCTTCTTCAGTATACCATACGCTTGGGTGTTGCTTTGGTGATAGATGCAATATTGGTACGTCCTTTTCTATGAATGGCGTATGATCACCCTTCAAACGATGAGGACGTATTGAATCAGTTTCAAAGTAATGCTTTGGTTTTCTGCAACGATATAACTTATTGGCAAATGACAAACGCTCTTCCAACGCTGTAAAACGATGAAACCATTCATCAGTATTTGCAAAGAAACTATGAAATGTTGTATCGGCTAAACCAATCATATCCAATGATACTAATATATCCAATTTATTCAAAGTACGATCCAATTCCCAACGCCTAGCTAAACGACGCGCCCCATAAGGGAAACGGGTCCCGTCATAGAACTGTGGAGGCTCGTGTCCATCAAAGAAAATAAACATTAAACTGAGTTCTTTTCTACGAAACTGTTGGAGCTCGTTTTGTAAAACTTTCGCGATATTAAGTAGCATAGCGCATGGTACTGCGTGTATAGCGCCAAGAAATGTAGTATGTTCTCCAAATCTGCTATCATAGTGGCAGGTTAGCACTAGATACCGATCCGCATGTGGTTTGAGTGTTGCAATTATGTTATGAATATGTACAGTGCCCAAACTAGGAAGTGACTTATAAAATTCATCCCACTCAAAAGACCATCCCATGTCCTGTATACTATGACTGATGTAGTCGCGTACTCGCGCATTTTCCGTTGTACCAGCCACACGTGGTATAAGTATATTTTTCACTGCATCACGTAAATGGGTCATGTTTTCAAGTTTTCCATATTTTGACAATTGTTTTTCCGATAGGTCATCAATAGGATGCGTCACCTTTAAGTAAATATTTTAGTTAGTGAGTTTCCTAATTTAAACGGTAATAATCTATATTGTTGTCGAGGTCAATGCGCGTCTATTGACACCTCTCTTTATATTTTTGACGCGTATTAGCAGTCGACCCCTGTTCTAGACTTTTACCAAAGTCTCAATGCAACATATTTCATTGATTACACAAGTTTACAAATTCAGGCCAACTTTTGGAAATGAGCAGATAAGAACGATTCTTATCTATATTTGATATGCTGAATTCGAATCTGCATTAAGTTTTTTAATATTGATTCTAGTTTCCGAGTTCTCGCATGATAGCACCATTGTGCTGTTATATCTGCTTTTAAATAGTGGCACTGCTTGATAAGTCATTTCAACTGTAACCGTAAAATAATATAAGTGATTAGAGCAAATAAAAATGCAGACAGTGTTGCAAAGTTGATTCAAAGTGTTTTTGTTACATTTGTGGTTGTTATATAATTAAAAAAAAGTGGCAAAATAATAACAAATGCGCTCAAAGGTGCGTATCTGCACTACTTTGGTTTCAGAGTAGCAGACACTCATAAGTCATGGATACCGAAATTTATTTCAACAGGTAATTGGTATCTTAACTGGGATGCAATCTGGATTCACCAAATTTTGTTGTTTTTTATGCTTGTGGGATAGCCGCGCAACTGAACATCATTATGTGAGAAAAGAATGGCAAAGTCGTACTCAAAATGAGCCTGGCCAGCAAAACGTCTCCGCTGAACCACTTGTAAATCCACAAGACATTTTCCTGCCACCTTTTCACATTAAACTAGGCCTTATAAAGAACTTCGTCGAAGCATTGAACCGTGAAGGGCCGGCTTTTTAGTACTTAGTTAAGTTGTTTCCTAAGTTGTCATATGCAAAAATCAAAGAAGGAATATTTGTCGGACCTGATATTAGAAAATTAATGACTCATAAAAAATTTACTAAATTTTTAACACGCGATGAAGCAGTCGCATGGACATCTTTGCAAAATATCGTTCACCACTTTCTTGGTAATAACAAATCCGCTAATTTTAAAGAAACTATTGGCGATATGTTGGAAAATTATCGAAAGATTGGAGCTAGAATGTTTCTAAAGATGCATTTTCTGCATTCCCATCTCGATTTTTTCCCCGAAAACTTGGATGATACGAGCGACGAACAAGGAGAACGGCGACACCAAGATATAGCCAACATTGAAAGACGATACCAAGGATTTTGGAATAAAGGCATGATGAGTGACTACTGTTGTACTCTAATACGCGAAACAGATACTAAACAATACAAAAGACAAATTTCACCAATCTTCATTTCTGATTTGTTACTTTTAAGTTAATAAAATGAATATTATTTGACAAAAATCTTTAAAAATGAATTTATTGACTGTATTAAAAACCAGAATCAATCTTAAAAAACGTAGTGAAGAATCGGATTCAGCATCATAAATTGTCTTACAAACCACTTTTAGTTGCCTGGATCCAAAACCGTGTATACTTGTGTTATTACCTGAAAGTGGCGTCCCACAAGAAAGTCAGCACAGAAACATTGTTTAACACATACACTGATGCTCAGTATGAAGAAGGTGATAAAATTTGAGCTGCCTGCCATATTGAAGCTTATTTTTTCTTAAATAGTTTTAAGTACTTATGTCACAGTTTAAAATGGTTAACTAAACTTGCTATTTTCTTGAATTATAAGAAGCTAGATGGTTGCCCCACAGAAGCAACAAGTCGTTTGTCTAGACATTTCTGTATTTTTCATTTTTATAACGTGTTTTTCATTGTGTTACTCACATGTCTGTTTATTTTTTAGTATTCGTATGCATATTGCTTGTTTGCTTGTTATCGTTTTTTAGGTTTATAGCTAGTAGCTATTAGCTACATATGTATGTATGTTCTTCTTTAACACCGCTCATAGTGTACCACGTATCCGCAATGATACAGTTTGCTTACTATATCAAATATTTTTATACTCAGTTGAGCAGAGTAAATTTTGAGGTATCTTGATGAAATTTGGTATGTAGGTTCCTGAGCACTCATCTCAGATCGCTATTTAAAATGAACGATTTCGGACTATAACCACGCCCACTTTTTCGATATCGAAAATTTCGAAAAACCGAAAAAGTGCAATAATTCATTACCAAATACAGATAAAGCTATCAAATTTGGTAGGTGAGTTGAACTTATGACGCAGAATTGAAAATTAGTAAAATTTTGGACAATGGGCGTGGCACCGCCCACTTTTAAAAGAAGGTAATTTAAAATTTTGTAAGCTGTAATTTGGCAGTCGTTGAAGATATCATGATGAAATTTGGCAGGAACGTTACTCCTATTACTATATGTACGCTTAATAAAAATTAGCAAAATCGGAGAAGGACCACGCCCACTTTAAAAAAAAATTTTTTAAGTAAAATTTTAACAAAAAATTTAATATCTTTACAGTATATAAGTAAATTATGTCAACATTCAACTCCAGTAATGATATGGTGCAACAAATTACAAAAATTAAAGAAAATTTTAAAATGGGCGTGGCTCCGCCCTTTTTCATTTAATTTATCTAGGATACTTTTAATGCCATAAGTCGTACAAAAATTAACCAATCCTTTTGAAATTTGGTAGGGGCATAGATTTTATGACGTTAACTGTTTTCTGTGAAAATGGGCGAAATCGGTTGAAGCCACGCCTAGTTTTTATACACGGTCGTCCGTCTGTCCTTCCGCATGGCCGTTAACACGATAACTACAGCAAAAATCGACATATCTTTACTGAACTTAGTTCACGTACTTATCTGAACGCACTTTATCTTGGTATAAAAAATGAGCGAAATCCGACTATGACCACGCCCACTTTTTCGATATCGAAAATTACGAAAAATGAAAAAAATGCCATAATTCTATACCAAATACGAAAAAAGGGATGAAACATGGTAATTGGATTGGTTTATTGAAGTGAAATATAACTTTGGAAAAAACTTTGTAAAATGGTTGTGACACCTACCATATTAAGTAGAAGAAAATGAAAAAGTTCTGCAGGGCGAAATAAAAAACCCTTGAAATCTTTGATGTTCTGGGTCACCCTGGTCCACGTTTTGGTCGATATCTGGAAAACGCCTTCACATATACAACTACCACCACTCCCTTTTAAAACTCTCATTGATACCTTTAATTTGATACCAATATCGTACAAACACATTCTAGAGTCACCCCTGGTCCACCTTTATGGCGATATCTCGAAAAGGCATCCACCTATAGAACTAAGCCCCACGCCCTTTTAAAATACTCATTAACACCTTTAATTTGATACCCATATCGTACAAACGTATTCTAGAGTCATCCCTGGTCCACCTTTATGGCGATATCTCGAAAAGGCGACCACCTATACAACTACCACCACTCCCTTTTAAAACCCTCATTAATACCTTTAATTTGATACCCATATCGTACAAACACATTCTAGAGTCGCCCCTGGTCCACCTTTATGGCGATATCTTGAAAAAGCGACCACCTAGAGAACGAAGACCCACTCCCTTTTAAAATACTCATTAACACCTTTCATTTGATACCCATATCGTACAAACAAAGTCTAAGTTGCGATACCCCGAAAGGGCGTCCACCTATAGAACTAACACCCACGCCCTTTTAAAATACTCATTAACACCTTTCATTTGATACCCATATCGTACAAACAAAGTCTAAGTTGCGATACCCCGAAAGGGCGTCCACCTATAGAACTAACACCCACTCCCTTTTAAAATACTCATTAACACCTTTCGTTTGATACCCATATTGTACAAACTCATTCTAGAGTCACCCCTGGTCCACCTTTATGGTGATATCTCGAAAAAGCGACCACCTATACAACTACCACCACTCCCTTTTAAAACCCTCATTAATACCTTTAATTTGATACCGATATCGTACAAACAAATTCTAGGGTCACCCCACCTTTATAGAGATATCTCGAAACGGCGTCCACCTATGGAACTAAGGATTACTCCCTTTTAAAATACTCATTAACACCTTTCATTTGATACCCATATCGTACAAAACAATTCCAGAGTCACCCCTGGCCCACCTTTATGGCGATATCTCGAAACTAAGGCCCACTCCCTTTTAAAATACTCATTAACACCTTTCACTTGATGCCCATATCGTACAAACAAATTCTAGAGTCACCCCTGGTCCACCTTTATGGCGATATCTCGAAAAGGCGTCCACCTATAGAACTAAGCCCCACGCCATTTTAAAATACTCATTAACACCTTTCATTTGATACCTATATCGTACAAACAAATTCTAGAGTCAACCCTGATCCACCTTTATGGCGATATCCCTAAATGGCGTCCACCTATAGAACTATGGCCCACTCCCTCATAAAATACTCTTTAATGCCTTTAATTTGATACACATGTGATACAAACACATTCCAGGGTTTCCCTCGGTTCATTTTCCTACATGGTTATTTTCCTTTATGTTGTCACCATAGCTCTCAACTGAGTATGTAATGTTCGGTTACACCCGAACTTAACCTTCCTTACTTGTTGGTAATTAAAATTGTACGTGGCTAACATAGATTGGTGGCCGATCCAGCAGAATCAAGAAAATTATTCTGCTAGTAGTGGAAAGAGCAGTTAAAGAGCCGGCAAAGTTTACACAGTCATAATGCCATAGTCATAACCATATTGTAACGAATTTAGGGAAACTCTGCTTATTTTTTCACCTTCTACTAACGTTCGTATCGCTAAATTGTTGAATTAATAACTCCAATATTCAATAATACAAAATGGCCTTTATTAGACTACTTTGAAAATACTTCACAATAACACTTATACTTCGCAACCAATAGCGTGCTTAAATCAAAACTGATTACTGAACTACTCAGCTTCTACTTCTTTTATACTCTCTGTTGTCTCGTCTACCCATTTCTCCTAAGATCTAGTAACTTCTCGAAATTCATTCCTGGGTACCATCCATATATGTACATGTATATTTGTAGTTTGTATCCATATGCGTGTTTATATGTGAGTACTACTTCTGCTGATGATGACATGCGTTTGCGAGTATCTCTCTGCTGCCTTGCATGTATGTGAGTAAATGATGATTGATTTGATGTAGACAATAGTGGCAGCTTACTTTATTGTTGTTGTGCCTTTATTTACTTAGTATCAGATTAGTGATGTGAATCAGTTAGTGATGCTAATATTCGTCACAATATTTTTACTTATCCATATCAATTGGTATCAGTTATTGGTACCTTAGCCTAAAAATCGTGAAATTTTCATTAAAATGATGAAAACGCAAGAAATTACAAACATATTCCAAAAATAATAAGTGTCTTAATCAAAACGTATCCAAAACAATTAACGAAATATACAAAAAGTTAATAAATTCACCAACTCAAATATTTTTAGGTTATGGATATGGCGAAAAACCAAAAACCAATTGGTGGGCTATGGTGTGGTTATGGCTAGGGCCTTATGCTATGGCACCATTGACCAATTACATTGATTTCCATAAGATTGGTTGGATCAGTTGTTTTATATGGGCTTTAAGCCGCTGGCAAAGTTGACGTATAAATATCCCATTATAGGCCATTTCCCTATTACCGGGGAAATATTGTTTATAAATCAAACATGCATCATAAAACCAGCAGCTTCTGGAATCAATCTGCAATCTCTTTTAAGCTCAAATTTGTAAAACGAAAGCTTATATATACTTTTAAAGCCCAGCTCCATTTGGCTCCAGCACTAACACCGGTTTTAATGTTGTTTTTGGTTTTTTTTTTTGTTGGAAGAATAATGCGGGTTAGGGAGGCATATAATATACCCACGGCAGGTATGCCTGTCGTAAGAGGCGACTAAAACACCCAATTATTTTGGCGGGTTGTGTAACACAACCATTTCAAGGGGATGCCAGCGCAATTTATAGCTTCTCCAACCCGATTGTCAACCTCACCTACCCATGGCGATTCCTGTTTTTTCGCAGCATAAGCTCTGACTATATCGTTTAGCTCAGATAAATTCCGATAGCTTTTAAGTGCAATTTGACTCTTTTTCGGGTAAAAGTTTAGAACAGGGGTCGAAAGGTGGCAATAAACGCGTATTGATTGAATTCGACAACAATAATCCGAAGGGGGAAAATTGTATCTCTGTCCGGAGGTTTTTGCAGTTAAAATTGGCAATTTTTATGTGGTTGGTGTAAGATTGTTGTGTGCTGAAAACAATTTTGTGTACAAAGGGACTTTGCACGGATTTAATTTTGATCCCGCGTTTAATTTTTCAGTTTTTCCTTAAAATCTTTTGAGCGAGTTAAGATTTGTACCTTCGGATTATTAATACTAATGTCAAGACGCTTCGTTTGACACCTCTCCCGATATTTTTGGACGTGTATTAGCAATCGACCCCTATTCTAGACTATGCAGCCGGTTCTATGCACCGGAGCGACTCAGAATTTTCCCGACCAGGGGCTGTCATTTCAATGAAACCCCCTTTAACTTGTTGACCAAAAAATGGTTATCCTCCCAGCAGATCCTTGCAGCGGGACTGCGCCATATTCTCTTGCTCCGGGAAGGTATCGAACCCAATTGGGGACCTGTACCTGACCCCGGTCCAGAGAAATAGTTTTGCTGCGTTTGCGTAGTCACCCGTCACTTACCCCCAGTCTAATGACGTCTCCCCCGTTGCACTTCATAATTCTGCAGTTAAACTCTAATTGGTTGACTGGGAAGATCACGAAGATAGTTGATTTCATGAATAGGCATAACATCCGCGTTGCTGCGATCCAAGGGACCACAATCGCAGCAAAGCTCTGGCTATAACGTGCACAGAAAGATCACAAGAGCGGAAATGGAGGCGGTCTCGCATTTATCTCCCACCACTCAGTGAAATATAATCAAATCCCGACATCGGCCACAGGAACAGTGTCCTGGAAGGTCAAGGCATATCTGCCCGGTAAGGCAATGTAAACTTAGAAATTATCAACATCGACTTCCCTCCTATCACCTGTTGCCCCAGTGGATACTGCCCTGACATCAGCGCACTACTCACAGGCGATAATCGCACTAATTTTGGCTATTTCAATGCCCACCACTATCTATGGCATTCTAACCTACAGACGACAGCTGGGGTGTGATGTTGGCGGACCAAATAGAGGAAACGACGTTCTGCACAATAAACGGAGAGTACATCCAGCCTTAACGAGAAGGATCGGCTGCATGTTAAATTGCAGGAATATTACAGCACAATGAGGATTGTACGAGGCCACGAAATCAGTGGACAGGGGCACGCCACATGGAGGGGTGCTATAACCTCAGGTGTAGACGCTGATCATCAACAAACTGCTCAGGCGATTCGATGAGGGACGCGTAAATTTTACGGCTTACGCAGATGACGTTACAATTGTCATAATTTGATGGATCGGGCGCTTCTGGATATACATACCTGGGCATCAGATATCGGGTTGAAAGTCGACGCGGAGAAGACGGATATGGTCTTGTTCACAAAGAGGTACAAGGTCCGAAATTGGATCAGGCCTAAGTTAGGAGGGGTAACCCTACAGGAGAAACCTTGCACAAAATATATAGGAATCATCCTAGACAGTAAGCTGTTATCGGAGATCAACGTGGAGGAGAGGGTGAAGAAGGCTTCAACGCCACTTTATGCATGTAAAAAATGCTGGGGTGTACGTGGGCCTTATCGCCCTCCCTTCCTCATTGGGTTTTTACAGCGATTGTAAGCCCTATTCTATACTATGCAGTTCTTGTTTGGTGGAAAGCCACACAACAACAACCTACCTCAAAAAATTACAGGGGGTATGCAGATTATCAATGCTTAGCTACACTTCATGCCAATCTGCACATTCCACCTGTAGATCTGGTAGCAAAGAACATAGCGTTAACAACTGCAACCAGGCTGGGTGCATCGGGGCAGCTTGAGCGCCGACTATATGGCCATAGTAGTATAGCGTCATCAATAACAAGACGAACAGACTACCTGATTCCCTATCTGCGCTTCGAGGGCGAACTTAAGGCCACAATAGAGGTGGACGGTTGGCGCAGGGGTGTTCAAATGGGGTACGAGGCGATACATGTGTACACAGATGGTTCCAAAGTAGTGCAAGGAGTAGAGTCTACGGTATACTGTGCTGATCCGGAAATAAACAGATCCTACAGGCTGCCGGATTACTGTAGCGTTTTCCAAGCGGAAATAGTAGTAGAAACCCTGGAAGAGAAAGCTTAAGCTGCAACCGTGTTAACTTTTATATTGACAGTCAAGCAGCAATTAAGGCAATAATCTCGCATAGCACAGCATCTAAATGCGTGTTAGAGTTTAAGCAGTCTCTGGAGAGAATCGGGACAGGGAGAAGCATACATCTATATTGGGTCCCAAGGCATATGGGAATAGATAGGAATGAAAAAGCGGATGAACTAGCTAAAAAGGGCGCATCCCTTGAAGCTTTCTCCGTAGACATCCCAATTAGACTGGACGAGATTAAGCGAATTAATGTATGGCTAGGAATCATGTGCGGTGTCGAGAGGTGATGAAATGGCTCTTGGAGTTTTCGGGAGAAAAGTTTTCGGGAAAATTTGCTGTATGAGGTTTTAGCGGCTGGAAAGATAGTGCAGCGAATAAAACAAAAAGGCTTCGCTGGAAGCAGAGGAAACGGGAGACCACCACTGAGTTGGGAGAAGTAGGTGGAGAAAGACTCGATCTCCCTTGATGGCCTCGAGGGGCGTCAGTGTTCCCGAAACAGGAATAGCTGGTGTGACTTGTTACGAAACTAACAAAATCGCTTGGGCTATTAAGCGTCAGATATTAATATGTGATGATGTTTTCAAGTTATCTATGGAAACAAAATTTTGGTTGAAATTATTGACAAGAACTAAATATTGTAACGAATTTACTTGCAAATCCTCTTATTTGCAACCCTCTGCTAAGTTCGAATCACTAAACTGTTGAATAAATAACTCCAATATGTAATAATGCAAAATGGCCTGGATTAAAGTACTTCACAATAACACTCAAACTGTGCAACGAATAGCTTGCTTACATGGTACATGGTACATATGTGTAGACGCAATTATTGTTTCGTTTATGTAGATACATAATGATTGATCTATGGATGTGAATTCACGTCACTGCTTAGCATCGGCTTAGAGACGATAGCATCGCTCAGTGCTGCTAACATTCGTTACACTGCCCTCCACCTAACTCTGATCGTCCCGATCAGACAAATCTCTCGATCTATACGCTGCCAGCCTTTCCAAATGAACCACTCTTCTAATTCGTGGCTTCCCAGTGGTTTGTATGCGATAGATGGTATCACTGATCTTCTTCACAACTTTGTACGGGCCTTCCCAACTGCACCGAATCATGGAGGGAACACCTTTCCGACGGTCAGTACCAAATCTCCCTCCAAGAAACCTTCCAACTTTTTGTTCTCATTGTACCTGCGTTTCATCTTACTACTCATTAGTCTTGATCGTTCCCTCGCACTCTGTTGTTTGGTCAATGAACTTCTTCGCAGAGCTTGCACTTGACGGATTGACTTTGCATCATTATTATCGTCTGGACGTTTCACAACAGTAGTGCGCTCTGGTTTGAAACCACCCTTGCATTCCATCTGAAAAATTCTTTCAGTCATTTTAGTGCGTCCATTAGGTTTTGTCGATGCCGGTCTTTTTCTCTCAGGTACTTTTAATTTCGGTTTATTTGGCACATTCGATCCATCAACCTTTTCTTTTGACTTTCGTGGCCTTTGTCGGGTCTTCTCCACCAGTACCCGATTACTGCTGAACCCTTTTTCCAAACTAAAGTTAAGTGGTATGTCCTGGTTCTTATAGCGCATAATTTTTCTCCGCATATTGATCTTGATGTCATGGTCAACCAAGAAGTCCACTCCCAATATGACTTCATCAACGATCTCCGCCACAAGACTTCACATATCACTTCTCCCTGAACTTGGTTATACTCGCCAGTGACCGTACGCAACCTTGCTCCAGGTAACGGTTTTATTCTCCTGTTGACCAAGTCAGATCGGATCAAGGAATGAGATGCGCCCGTATCTACAGTCAGTACACGTTCTTTACCATCCACATTCCCTCTGACGGTAAGACTGCTCAATTTTCTACCAATTTGCAACACAGATATCACAGGGCATTCAATAGCTGCATCTAGCTCTCGATCTCTACCTCTTACTCGCTCTTGCTGATCTCCTCCAGCTTTGCGTTTACGGCCACCCACATTGTTGGAACTATTAGGACCAAGATCGCAATGACGTGCAATGTGACCGGACTTCCCGCATTTGAAGCATTTGATAACTTTTTCACTCCGCTTTTGCGATCCTTTCAGCGCCTCCAATATTGCGTCTACCCACTCTGGCCTTTCTACTTCCACACGGCGTGCTTTGAAAACTGGCTTACACAGAAGCGACGCTGTCTCCTGAATCAGAGCTTGTGACACCGTTTCTGCGAATGTTGGCTTTGGGTTTGCGTATGTAGCTCGCTTTGTTTCGACGTCCCGTATGACATTTATAAAGCTCTGAATCTTTACCCGTTCAGTGTATTCCGCGGGTGCGTCCGCATTAGCTTAATGTGCTAGCCTTTCAATATTCGACGCAAACTCTTGCAATGTTTCACCAGGCCTCTGGAAGCGGTTCAGCAACTCCATTTGGTATATCTGTCTCCTATGCTCAGTTCCGTATCGTCTCTCTAGAGCGTCCATCAATGCTTCATAACAGTTCCGTTCGCCCTCTGGAATGGTTTGTAAAATCCCAGCTGCAGGCCCTTTCAACGCCTAGTGCAGCAACTTTATCTTCAGCATTCCAGTTGCTCACTGTTGCGGTCTTCTCAAACTGTAGCTTAAATACCTGGAATGGAACAGAACCATCAAGCGTTGGGGATTTTACCTTCAGAGTAGACGTTGAAGTGATTGAACGGTTCAATTGTAACTCCTGAATCCGATCTTTCAAAGCATCCATCTCGGCCTCCACTTTATTTTGTCGTTCACTAACAGCCTCCAGCTGCGATGAGAATTTTGTTTCCTGTGCCTCCAGCTTTGTTGAGATACGCTCTTCTTGTGCTTCGAGCTGTAATGTTATGCGTTCCTCCTGTTCTTTTAATTATTCTGCAATTTGTGACGCCATGTGTGTTTTCTGTTCTTCCAATTGTGTTTCCATATTGGCTGTTATACGGTTCTCCTGCGATTCTAGTTGTGATGCCATATATGTCTTCTGCTCTTCCAGTTGTGATGACATTTGTGACGACATTTCTGAAATACGCGTTTCTTGTGCTTCAATCTTCGATGCTATGCGTGTCTTCTGCGATTTCAATTGTGATGACATGTTGGTAGATATTTGTGATGACATTTCGGACATTTGTGCCGATATTGCAGCCAATATCATATTCAGGTCTGTGTTCGCCATTGTCTGCGGTGTTTCTTCCATTTTTGTTATTTCCTCGCCATCAAGATGAAAGTCATACTCTTCCACATCAATTCCTTCTGCTTCCATTGCCTCTCGTAGCCGTGCCTGAAGTTCAAGTTTAACGCCGCTTGTATTCAAACCACAGCTCTCCAACTCCTTCTTCAGTTGCTGGATCTTCAATTCACTGAACTTTGCCATGTCCTTGTTGTCCTCTGGAATTTATTCAACAATTCCTCTTCTGACACCAATTGTAACGAATTTACTTGCAAATCCTCTTATTTGCAATCCTCTGCTAAGTTCGAATCACTAAACTGTTGAATAAATAACTCCAATTTGTAATAATGCAAAATGGCCTTTATTAAAGTACTTCACAATAACACTCAAACTGTGCAACGAATAGCTTCCTTAATAACCAAACTGATTGATAGCTCAAATGAAACTCTACTATTCAAACTAATACTGCTCTTGCTCGGTAGATAGCGTCTTAGTCGAAACTGCTTGACAACTCAAATCAAACTGAATTCGAGCGCCTCTACAATTGCCGCCTTTTATACTCTTTGATTTCAACCTTCGCATCTTCTAGGCGCTTCCAGAATCTACTAGCCCAGCAGTTCTCAAACTTCTCAGCTGTAACTACAATTGCACAATTTTATAGTTTTTCTCATTGCATACTTATAGGAGTATCTCAGATATATGCATGTGTTTGTGCATTGACTCTCCGCTGCTCGTATACGTACATGGTACATATGTGTAGACGCAATTATTGTTTCGTTTATGTAGATACATAATGATTGATCTATGGATCTGAATTCACGCCACTGCTTAGCATCGGCTTAGAGACGATAGCATCGCTCAGTGCTGCTAACATTCGTTACAGTATTAATGAGGGTTTTAAAAGGGAGTGGTGGTAGTTGTATAGGTGGTCGCCTTTTCGAGATATCGCCATAAAGGTGGGCCAGGGGTGGCTCTAGAGTGCGTTTGTACAATTGGGTATCAAACGAAAGGTGTTAATGAGTATTTTAAAAGGAAGTGGGCCTTAGTTCTATAGGTGGACGCCGTTTCGAAATATCGCCATAAAGGTGGACCAGGGGTGACTCTAGAATGTGTTTGTACGTTATGGGTATCAAATTAAAGGTATTAATGAGGGTTTTAAAAAGGAGTGGTGGTAGTTGTATAGGTGGTCACCTTTTCGAGATATCGCCATAAAGGTGGACCAGGGGTGACTCTAGAATGTGTTTGTACGTTATGGGTATCAAATTAAAGGTATTAATGAGGGTTTTAAAAGGGAGTGGTGGTAGTTGTATAGGTGGACGCCTTTTCGAGGTATCGCAATAAAGGTGGACCAGGGGTGACTCTAGACTTTGTTTGTACGATATGGGTATCAAATGAAAGGTGTTAATGAGTATTTTTAAAAGGGCATGGGGCTTAGTTCTATAGGTGGTCACCTTTTCGAGATATCGCCATAAAGGTGGACCAGGGTGACTCTAGAATATGTTTGTACGATATGGGTATCAAATGAAAGGTGTTAATGAGTATTTTAAACGGGAGTGGTGGTAGTTGTATATGTGAAGGCGTTTTCCAGATATCGACCAAAATGTGGAACAGGGTGACCCAGAACATCATCTGTTGGATACCGCTAATTTATTTTTATATGTAATACCTGCCAAGATTTCAAGGGTTTTTTATTTCGCCCTGCAGAACTTTATCATTTTCTTCTACTTAATATGGTAGTTGTCACAACCATTTTACAAAGTTTTTTCTAAAGTTATATTTCGCGTCAATAATCCAATCCAATTACCATGTTTCGTCCCTTTTTTCGTATTTGATATAGAATTATGGCATTTTTCGTAATTTTCGATATCGAAAAAGTGGGCGTGGTCATAGTCGGATTTCATTCATTTTTTATACCAAGATAAAGTGCGTTCAGATAAGTACGTGAACTAAGTTCAGTAAAGATATGTCGATTTTTGCTCTAGTTATCGTGTTAACTCCCATGCGGAAGGACAGACGGACGACTGTGTATAAAAACTGGGCGTGGCTTCAACCGATTTCGCCCATTTTCACAGAAAACAGTTATCGTCATAAAATCTATGCCCCTACCAAATTTCAAAAGGATTGGTAAATTTTTGTTCGACTTATGGCATTAAAAGTATCCTAGACAAATTAAATGAAAAAGGGCGGAGCCACGCCCATTTTGAAATTTTCTTTTATTTTTGTATTTTGTTGCACCATATCATTACTGGAGTTGAATGTTGACATAATTTACTTATATACTGTAAAGATATTAAATTTTTTGTTAAAATTTTACTTTAAAAACTATTTTTTTTTAAAGTGGGCGTGGTCCTTCTCTGATTTTGCTAATTTTTATTAAGCGTACATATAGTAATAGGAGTAACGTTCTTGCCAAATTTCATCATGATATCTTCAACGACTGCCAAATTACAGCTTGCAAAAGTTTTAAATTACCTTCTTTTAAAAGTGGGCGGTGCCACGCCCATTGTCCAAAATTTTACTAATTTTCTATTCTGCGTCATAAGTTCAAATCACCTACCAAATTTCATCGCTTTATCTGTCTTTGGTAATGAATTATTGCACTTATTCGGTTTTTCGAAATTTTCGATATCGAAAAAGTGGGCGTGGTTATAGTCCGATATCGTTCATTTTAAATAGCGATCTGAGATGAGTGCTCAGGAACCTACATACCAAATTTCATCAAGATTCCTCAAAAATTTACTCAAGTTGTCGTGTTAACGGACGGACGGACGGACATGGCTCAATCAAATTTTTTTTCGATCCTGATGATTTTGATATATGGAAGTCTATATCTATCTCGATTCCTTTATACCTGTACAACCAACCGTTATCCAATCAACCTTAATATACTCTGTGAGCTCTGCTCAACTGAGTATAAAAATGTATGTTGTTAACAAGTTCCCATAACAAAAACGACCTTACGGCCGTACTCAATTATATATACCTGCTCAGGCGCGTATTTATGGCCAAGGTTGTTTTACTTTATTTGATGTAAAAAGTGAAGTTGCAGCTGGACGCAGGTAGACTTTATGAGTTTAGGAAACTGAATATTTCACAAATAGCTACTGTTAATTTGACGGAGCACATATTTTTACATTTTTTTTTTCCATCAAAATTTAAAAAAGGGCCTAAAAATAGGCATTTCGAAAAACAGGTATATCCGCCAACTTTTAACAAAAAAAAAAAAAAAAAAACAATTTTGTTTCAATCCTAAATTAAATTATTTTTAATTGCTGTACAAGAAAACTACACCCGGCCGCCTTATTTACTCACAAAACCATTTTAAATACAATGAAAAAGAAGAAAATTTTCAAATTTTTCCCAATGTTGAAAATTGGTCAATTTTGAGCGGCTTTACCTGGTAAACTATAATTTTCTGTTAAAAAACAGTTGTATATTCTTGATCCCTGGAAAATTCTCTATTAAAAACATGTATTAGATTTAGCGAACGCTTTCATGATTTTTTTGATTTTTGCCATGCTTTAACGGCAGAGGCGCCACTGTGCGACGGCAGCAATTATGGTGCATTAGGCATTTTTCAGCCCTCCCGCAAAAAAAAGGTGTACTCAAGATTTAGCGTAAATAAAATCGTGCCTCACTAAAATTATATTGAGGGACGATCGGTGTAGCATAATCATATTGGCGTAAGTTTTTGGAAATGGTTCCCAAAATGTTGTATTGGTTGAAACCGATGACGCTCCAGGGCAGCCCGCAGTTTGCATGCATTACAACTTGCTTGGAGTTTGCCATACAAGTCTTTCGGGAGGAATTCTTGCTAAGCTTTCTAGGAGAGCGCCCACCTTATACGAGTACATAATCACTGCCGACAGATGCACTCTGGTTGTCGTGCAGACCATGCTGCTTCTTTCATATTACGTTTCATTATGAGTGGACGACTAACATGGTCAAAATGTTTACCTTGCATCTAAATCACCGCAAGATTACTTATACAAAAGGGACGAATCTTGAATGTTAGTGAAACAAAGTGTTGTAGCGCCTAAAATCATACCTACTACACTTACTACAGCATGAGCGTCACCGTTGTGAAGAGAGCCGGCAACAAATGGACAACGAATATGCAGTTAAGAGAAGCAATGAAAATGTAGTAGCAAAATTTCGTTCAATAAGTAATAGCACTATAATTCTCACCCATTTTGTGGTGATCTCAGTATATGAAGGCATTTCTTATGATCTATAAGCCAAAAGGAGCTCTTTGATTTATGAGGGTTATATTTGATATCAAGCTCGGACGCGCACTATATATTGGTTGATTTGAAGGAATATTGCTCTTTTTCAAATATATTTATATATTCTATGCATGGCGCTTCCGATACTTTTAGAAGACCCTGTATATAACAAGTGTGAATATGCGGGTGGGTAGATTTTCGCGTGCCCATCAACTCAACTAAAATTATTGGGGCCGCTTTGAAGTAAATGTGCTGCAAAATTGCAAGTCAAATGGAATGAACTAAACAAGTGTTGTTGCACGTGCAAATACATATACATACATACAAGCGTACACACGTAGAAGCACATTCAACACACACCCTAATTCAATCTCATTGACTCTTGTCACTCAAGACCGTTTGCCTATAAATATATGACTCTTTGGACAGAAAAATAATTAAGCATTGTGAAGATGCCCACCACTTGCCTATGCGCCACCTCAATATAGACTCACTACCCATATTACAAGCACAACTTGTGTAAATGGCTCTGTAATGCAACTTGCACGTCAACCAAAGTTTGGAAGTACCTAGTAAGTATGTTCATTCACATCTTTGTAAGTACGTGTATGAGAGCGAAGCTTTTGTTTGATACAGAAAGCGAAATATTTCCGAACTTTAAATACGTGAGTGGCATTAATAGGTTTTCCACTTTCCACGCTGTAGCAGCATCGAGGCGAAAAGCCAACTATGATCGAGCGTTTGGCAAAGTCAAGCATATGAGTATTTGGTAGTGACGTCGGAAGCTATTTTCTTTTTAAATATTTGCTGAAAGTTTAATATTCTTCAGATAGTTTCGTTATGCTGCATGTGTCTGTTATGTCCTTGTGTAAAGTGAAGATGATATTTGTAATTAATTTCGTAGTACTTGTGACACTCTTTTGTGTATAGAGTTTCGCACATACTTTCGTATTCGGGAGAAACCAGCGATGTCATAAGTAGAGTTTACTTACCACTTTTGAAGGGACTCTTACTTAGGAGAAGTAAGCTTGTTCTGTTCCTTAACGAATACAAAGGAAGCAAACATAGCCGTTGGACTCTAATTCTATGAAATACGACTAAGAATCGGCGTATAGAGCCGATGACGAATAATATGTTATTTTCTAACCGAACTTATCTCCGACATCTTCACGGCTTAGAAAATTTCAGATGTATTAGTTCTTGAGATTGTCTGCTTATTGTTTTTTTGTTTAATGAAAGTATTTCTGTTTCAAAGTCTTGAAGTCTTTGTTTTAAAGTTGCGGGATTTGAATGTTTAATTTGGCTCCAGATTCTGTTCAGGCAAAAAGGGGTATAAGGTCAATCCATAAAAACCTTGCCACTGCATTAACTGCAATGGCAAGAAAACTTCGAAGTTTCAATGAAAAGCTAATGCATACAGAATTCTTGGGCTTATATTTGGTCAGTTAAGCTATTTTGAGCGGAACTGTTGTGCGAACGTGAGCAGTCTTTCTCGATAGAGTCTCTAACCCTTCTTCGTCTAAATTTGTTTCGAATTCAGCTGAAGGCTCCGCTATGCTCCCAAATAGGGACATCGTACCTGAAGAACCTGATTTTTTAAGGATGCAAGGTTCACTAAAGTAAGGCGACAAGAGAGAGGAGAAGGGAACGGGAAATGATAGATCGAATGGGACTTAGAGAGAAAAAGGAAGCTGAGGTACACAGCAACAAGATTAAAATGAGAAATGGGAAAGTAAGAGAAGGCAAAGCAGTCGGAAAGGAAATCCACGGGGTAGAGGAGAGGAGAGTAAGGGAAGAATAAAAAGAAACAAGATAATAAAGAGAAAGAGCAAGAAGTTTAATAAATGTTAACAAAAAGCGGGAACTATGGAAACTGAGAGACCGCGCTAAAGGTAGAGGGGGAAAGGGTAAATTGACACGAAAAATATCACTAGAAGAACAAATTCGGTAAAGCGGAGTTAGTATGTATGCCATTTTGTTCTGCTTCACATCCTGCTTCACGACCATACCAAAATACACAGCCTTGCTTTTTCCTAAATGTTTTTACTCCTTTCTTAAGCTTTCCAGTTTCTTCAATAAATAACCTCACAGATGCTTGAGGCACTAGAGCACTCTTTCAAAGTACCGCAATATTAGCTAGAAGTCATAAAAGGACTACCTGAGGTACCGGTATGTAACGCATGAAACCACTCAAGTCAAAGAAAGTTAAATATAGCAGGCGGAGCAGCTTGGGTTCCTATGAAATATTACGCCCGACAGTCTTATTCCATTGGACATACCAGAGAGCACAACTTAAGCTTAACCACGTCATGCACACTGTAATTAGACGGGTGGCTTTTTACGTCTTTAGCTAGAAAAAGCAGTATGGAGATCGGCGTCCTTACGAAGAAGTGGATTCCATCAGAAATAAGACGACTGAGGACCAGCAAACACTAACCTTAACGAAATATCTAGCGGCGAGGATACACAGTAAACTTGAGCACATATGAGGAGCCTGCGAAAGGGCTACGCACTCTATAATATTCATTATAATGAAAAACAAACGAGGTTCCAAGGCATGCTCAAGAAAGCTGCATGCACCCGCCTCGGATCCTACGATCCGACGCTATAGTGAAGCAAAATTACTACAGACAATTGGAAGAGGAATCTAATTCCCGAACTTAACCCAGCCTCCTACAAGCTGCCAGATCACTGTAGCATTTTTCAAGCGGAAGTATTAGCCGTAACTAAAGCAGTAGAAACATTGGAAGAGAATAGCTTAAACTGCAGCCGTGTTCACTTTTATATTGAAGAATCTCGAACAGCACAGCATCTAAAAGTGTCTTAGAGTGTAAGCAATCCCTGGAAATAATTGGGACAGGGAAAAGCATAATCTATATTGGGTCCCAGGGCATAAGGGAATGAAAAGGGGGATTAACTAGCTGAAAAGGGCATATCCCTTGAAGTTTGCTCCGTAGGCGTCCCAATTAGATTAGGCGAGATTAAGTGATGGCGAGAGATGCACATGATCGACCAAGCGGGAAAGGCTTGGGTCCAAGTGCGGGGCTCTAAAATGTCGAAAATTATGTGTAGGCCTTGCAACTTTAGACTAACAAAGTTGCTTCTATCATTAAAAAGGGAGGCCTGTAGACTCATGACGGGTATTATGCCCGGACACTGCCTTCTGGCGTCACATGCGGGTTGGAGGAGGAAACGATCGAGCACGATTTGTGCTCGTCCCCTGCGCTTGCTAGGCTAAGACTCCAGCTATTAGGAGTGATACAGCTGTCAAATCTAGAAGCAGCAAGTGGCATAGGTTCTAGAAAGTTTCTAGTATTTGTCAAGAATACGAAGTTATTTTATAACATAGGCTCTGGTTTTTGATAGGGTTTTTCAGTTCGGCCGTTAAATAAACTTCTGATAACGCTAAGGACTTATTCAGTCTATGTGATATCTTCATGATCCGGCCAGTTCAAACTGACCTAACCCATGCTTAAAGCGACCAAGCGGAAAGGTAGACTTCTTTCCACTGGAGTCAATTTTTAACCGGATACGGTTACTTTCGCAAATAAATACCTCAACACAACGAGGTAGGTTAAAACCCCGAACTAGAAAGAGGGTAGAAGAGACACTAAGCGATCTTTCGCCGGGCAGGGTCATCAATAATATAACCTGCCGAGGTGACAGCTGTGATATGGTCAGCAGATATGTGAGGAATATACTTCTTAGAAAATGATAAGATGGATGTTTGGCGATTTAGCGTGAGTGTGGAGCATGGAGCACACGTAGTGCGCGCACCTATACTCAAAATAATGCTAAATACGGTCTCAGGGTCGGACGATTGCGTAGGCAGTGAGGGGTTAGGTTTTAGTGGGTAGCTCTTCACAGGAGGAAGTGAGTCCCACACTCGAATGAGTAAGGATTGAAATATTATGTCTTGCAACGTTTCGTGTGGAACTATACTACTTACATACTAGTTCATAATGGATTAGAAAATACATGTTAAAATGTGATAAGCAATTTAGTCAGGACTAACTTCATATGAAATGAATTTTTGATTCGAACAGTAGAAATAAAAAAATTGATAAATCGACGTCGAAATTAAGGAACAAAAAAATTCTACTTATTATTTTCTTGGCGGCCACCGTGGTGCGATGGTAGCGTGCTCCGCCTACTACACCGTATGCCCTGGGTTCACACCCCGGGCAAAGCAACATCAAAATTTTAGAAATAAGATTTTTCAATTAGAAGAAATTTTTTCTAAGCGGGGTCGCCCCTCGGCAGTGTTTGGCAAGCGCTCCGAGTGTATTTCCGCCATGAAAAGCTCTCAGTGAAAACTCACCTGCCTTGCAGATGCCGTTCGGAGTCGGCATAAAACATGTAGGTCCCGTCCGGCCAATTTGTAGGGAAAAGCAAGAGGAGTACGACGCAAAATTTATTTTTTTTATTTTTTTTATTCTCTAACTACGAGGCTCATAAAAGGAATTTTAAGTGAATACAAGATTGATCTCTTTCGCAGTAGTTTCGTGTGGTGTGGATGAGGTTACTGTAGTGGAAATCTGATATGTTTCCTTATCATATAACATATCAATATCAATATGCTAAAAAAAAGTGGAATCAATCATCGATTAACTTTGCTCTCTCTCATTCCCTTTCACCCACATTCATATACATTTTTTTTTTACCAAGTTGCACCTGTCGTGAATTTCTGTTCTGTGTAAACCAATATGCGAGTATATATATAGTACATCACTAAAAAAACGAGTTAACAAATTGAAAGCTAGTCGATTTGCTGCTCAAAGCAACAGAAACGGAAACGGAACCGGATGGAGCCACGCACAGACATGAGACTCGTTAGTTGCAGACAACACAATTAACAGGAAATTGAATGTGTGCAAATACTTTTCTGACATTTAAGCGCAGAATTGGTTAAAATGCCACAGGGAGTGTGTGTGTGTGTGTGGATGTGAGAAGCTGCAAGTTGATACACAAATGTATGTATTTGTACTAAAATATGTAATAGAGACTCAAACGAGATCACTATTTTTCTGACGGGATTCCGACCACAATAATAAATGTATGTTGGATCCCTCTTCAACAATTTTTGACGAGTTTCCATATACAGATCTCGTTTTTCGACGACTATAGCTGGCGAATGAGAAGCTCGCTTTCTAGATGTCGATAGTGACCTGAACGTATACTGTCAAATGTTGTTGTTGTTGTTGTTGTTGTTGTTGTTGTAGCAATAAGGACACTCCCGAAAGCCTTGGGGGTGCTACCGATGTTGATGGTCCTTTGCCGGATGTACCGGATCTGCATCGGTAACAAGCACCATAAAGGTACTAACCCGACCATCTCGGGAACGATTTGGAGTGAACACATGAAACCTTCTAGGCCACACCTCCCTCCCACCCCCTAGATCCATCAGGAGTTCGGGGTCGCCATAGCCTCGGCTGTTAATGAAACAGGATTCGCCACGGGTAGGTGAGGTTGACAATTGGGTTGGAGAAGCTATATATTGCGCTGGCAACCCCTTGAATCAATTTGGTATTTTAGTCGCTTCTTAAAACAGGCATACCTACAGCGGGTATATTCTTAGCCCCCTAACCCGCTGGGAGGCATACTGTCGAATCATACGGTTGTATTATGTAGTGCCTATACAAACTTTTCTCAGAAATGTCCCGTATGCGCCTCTGAGGCTGGTATATTAAGCTTACTGACTACTTAGCGGGAACGACTATTTATCTTCTTAGAGTGCTCTAAAATATTTGCGCCTCACTGTCAATTAAAAGAGATTCTGTATTTTCTACGCATTAAACGGAGGCAAAGAAATTGGTTTGGTAGTGATCGAAGACAA